>NC_064929.1:28750000-29375000 GCF_023897955.1 Schistocerca gregaria | reverse complement strand
CCTGAGGTAACAAACACATCTCGAGCCCCATTGTGCACTCCATTATTCATGCCAACTCAGTGCCTCGCTCTTTACTACTGTGTACTAATCTTGTCGTCCAACAGCAAAACACTGGGCCACAACAAGTTTCCGCATCTCCATTGCACTGCGAATACTACAAAACGCTCCCCAAACTTGGCACTCACCCACGCAGCCGACTTTTCCGACTTTCCACGACGCTCACGCTAGTGACAGCATTATTTATATTTCGACGTTACGCAAAAGCGAATGAGCACATTTCGCGTACGGCTTAGGCCGCCCTCCTAGTGTGGCTGCTCGGTGTCTGCAGGCAGCGAGGGTCTGCTAGCTTCCTGTGTTCGCACCTATGTCACCTGTGCTTGCTTGTCAGAGACAGACTATCGCAAAACATACAACTCACTCCATGAATTGATTGCTACGGCATCTGTTATCAGCAGTCACAACTAGCAACATCAGTAGCAGCCGACTGCACGCAAAGAATAGGAATGTGCAGTGGGATTTACGTGAACTCGGCGCAAGGCAGATCTTTCCGACATAGGCTTGACAATCTTACGGGAACACTTGTACTGTTTCTAAATAAAGTGTAGGCGTGTCAGGAGGGTGCTTCCCGCGCACTAATAACAGCACGCTTGCCAATTGTGGATGCTAATCATTCGCTTGTATCTTCCTAGACACATCTGCAGGCTGAGAATTATTCCACTTGCATGGCAAGGTGCGCATGTAGGTGTGTTAAAAATTCTGGAGGCACTGGGTATTGATCCCAGTACCTCTCGCATACTAAGCGAACGCTCTACCATCTGAGCTACGTCTGCCCCCCCAAAGACTAATGGTGCTACATACAGCCATATAGACGACACAGACCCTTGCACTCCCATTATTCAGCAGACAAACACTACTCTCTATGTATCCGTTAGGGTGTCTTTCAGGTTTCGTGCATTCTGTATCGAATCGTAGTTGGCCACAATGAAAGTGGCACGTATAACGTCGAAAATAGAGTTCGGACACCGCTCTGAGTAAGACGAACGTGTTGTCCACCCTCTAGACTTCAATGAGGTTAAGCCGTGATACCTAAGACAGATCTGCACTCGATGACACCTCGATAACAGCCGGTCCCCACACTTACATCTTGCTCTCCTTACGTCAGTATACATCATATCAGTCTGT
Source organism: Schistocerca gregaria (assembly GCF_023897955.1). Lineage (NCBI taxonomy): Eukaryota > Metazoa > Arthropoda > Insecta > Orthoptera > Acrididae > Schistocerca > Schistocerca gregaria. The sequence continues at coordinate 29,373,818 of NC_064929.1, read as the reverse complement.
GACGCTGGCTTTGCAACATCTTGCGTGCCTTTAGGTTCGCCGCGACCAACACTTACCATGCACTGACCACAAAAAATGGAGGCGCCGCGGCTTGAACCCTGCACCTTTCACATGCGAAACGAACGCTCTACCAACTGAGCTACGCCACATGCTCGACCAAACTGCGCTATTCCCCATTCTTTGCGACTCTGATGCGCACGGACACGATGGTTGGTTGGTTTGTAGCGGTGAAGGGAGCAGAGTACAAAGGCGCGGACACGTTCATATACACAAAAGTTCCAAGTAGTTTCGATGCTCTGGTATTACAAATGCAAATTCCGTCTGTTTTTAACGTCTTAAATTGAAAGAGCCGTCACAAATTGCTCCGTTTTCACTCCTTGTCGACAATCATACAGCACCTGAGGTAACAAACACATCTCGAGCCCCATTGTGCACTCCATTATTCATGCCAACTCAGTGCCTCGCTCTTTACTACTGTGTACTAATCTTGTCGTCCAACTGCAAAACACTGGGCCACAACAAGTTTCCGCGTCTCCATTGCACTGCGCATACTACAAAACGCTCCCCAAACTTGGCACTCACCCACGCAGCCGACTTTTCCGACTTTCCACGACGCTCACGCTAGTGACAGCATTATTTATAGTTCGACGTCGCGCCAAAGCGAATGAGCACATTTCGCCTACGGCTTAGGCCGCCCTCCTAGTGTGGCTGCTCGGTGTCTGCAGGCAGCGAGGGTCTGCTAGCTCCCTGTGTTCGCACCTCTGTCACCTGTGCTTGCTTGTCAGAGACAGACTATCGCAAAACATACAACTCACTCCATGAATTGATTGCTACGGCATCTGTTATCAGCAGTCACAACTAGCAACACCAGTAGCAGCCGACTGCACGCAAAGAATAGGAATGTGCAGTGGGATTTACGTGAACTCGGCGCAAGGCAGATCTTTCCGACATAGGCTTGAGAATCTTACGGGAACACTTGTACTGTTTCTAAATAAAGTGTAGGCGTGGGAGGAGGGTACTTCCCGCGCACTAATAACAGCACGCTTGCCAATTGTGGAAGCTAATCATTCGCTTGTATCTTCCTAGACACATCTGCAGGCTGAGAATTATTCCACTTGCATGGCAAGGTGCGCATGTAGGTGTGTTAAAAATTCTGGAGGCACTGGGTATTGATCCCAGTACCTCTCGCATACTAAGCGAGCGCTCTACCATCTGAGCTACGTCTGCCCCCCCAAAGACTAATGGTGCTACATACAGCCATATAGACGACACAGACCCTTGCACTCCCATTATTCAGCAGACAAACACTACTCTCTATGTATCCGTTAGGGTGTCTTTCAGGTTTCGTGCATTCTGTATCGAATCGTAGTTGGCCACAATGAAAGTGGCACGTATAACGTCGAAAATAGAGTTCGGACACCGCTCTGAGTAAGACGAACGTGTTGTCCACCCTCTAGACTTCAATGAGGTTAAGCAGTGATACCTAAGACAGATCTGCACTCGATGACACCTCGATAACAGCCGGTCCCCACACTTACATCTTGCTCTCCTTACGTCAGTATACATCATATCAGTCTGTGACGCTGGCTTTGCAACATCTTGCGTGCCTTTAGGTTCGCCGCGACCAACACTTACCATGCACTGACCACAAAAAATGGAGGCGCCGCGGTTTGAACCATTCACCTTTCACATGCGAAGCGAACGCTCTACCAACTGAGCTACGCCACATGCACAACCAAACTGCGCTATTCCCCATTCTTTGCGACTCTGATGCGCACGGACACGATGGTTGGTTGGTTTGTAGCGGTGAAGGGAGCAGAGTACAAAGGCGCGGACACGTTCATATACACAAAAGTTCCAAGTAGTTTCGATGCTCTGGTATTACAAATGCAAATTCCGTCTGTTTTTAACGTCTTAAATTGAAAGAGCCGTCACAAATTGCTCCGTTTTCACTCCTTGTTGACAATCATACAGCACCTGAGGTAACAAACACATCTCGAGCCCCATTGTGCACTCCATTATTCATGCCAACTCAGTGCCTCGCTCTTTACTACTGTGTACTAATCTTGTCGTCCAACAGCAAAACACTGGGCCACAACAAGTTTCCGCATCTCCATTGCACTGCGCATACTACAAAACGCTCCCCAAACTTGGCACTCACCCACGCAGCCGACTTTTCCGACTTTCCACGACGCTCACGCTAGTGACAGCATTATTTATAGTTCGACGTCACGCCAAAGCGAATGAGCACATTTCGCCTACGGCTTAGGCCGCCCTCCTAGTGTGGCTGCTCGGTGTCTGCAGGCAGCGAGGGTCTGCTAGCTTCCTGTGTTCGCACCTATGTCACCTGTGCTTGCTTGTCAGAGACAGACTATCGCAAAACATACAACTCACTCCATGAATTGATTGCTACGGCATCTGTTATCAGCAGTCACAACTAGCAACATCAGTAGCAGCCGACTGCACGCAAAGAATAGGAATGTGCAGTGGGATTTACGTGAACTCGGCGCAAGGCAGATCTTTCCGACATAGGCTTGACAATCTTACGGGAACACTTGTACTGTTTCTAAATAAAGTGTAGGCGTGTCAGGAGGGTGCTTCCCGCGCACTAATAACAGCACGCTTGCCAATTGTGGATGCTAATCATTCGCTTGTATCTTCCTAGACACATCTGCAGGCTGAGAATTATTCCACTTGCATGGCAAGGTGCGCATGTAGGTGTGTTAAAAATTCTGGAGGCACTGGGTATTGATCCCAGTACCTCTCGCATACTAAGCGAGCGCTCTACCATCTGAGCTACGCCCGCCCCCCCGAAGACTAATGGTGCTACATACAGCCATATAGACGACACAGACCCTTGCACTCCCATTATTCAACAGACAAACACTACTCTCTATGTATCCGTTAGGGTGTCTTTCAGGTTTCGTGCATTCTGTATCGAATCGTAGTTGGCCACAATGAAAGTGGCACGTATAACGTCGAAAATAGAGTTCGGACACCGCTCTGAGTAAGACGAACGTGTTGTCCACCCTCTAGACTTCAATGAGGTTAAGCCGTGACACCTAAGACAGATCTGCACTCGATGACACCTCGATAACAGCCGGTCCCCACACTTACATCTTGCTCTCCTTACGTCAGTATACATCATATCAGTCTGTGACGCTGGCTTTGCAACATCTTGCGTGCCTTTAGGTTCGCCGCGACCAACACTTACCATGCACTGACCACAAAAAATGGAGGCGCCGCGGCTTGAACCCTGCACCTTTCACATGCGAAGCGAACGCTCTACCAACTGAGCTACGCCACATGCACGACCAAACTGCGCTATTCCCCATTCTTTGGGACTCTGATGCGCACGGACACGATGGTTGGTTGGTTTGTAGCGGTGAAGGGAGCAGAGTACAAAGGCGCGGACACGTTCATATACACAAAAGTTCCAAGTAGTTTCGATGCTATGGTATTACAAATGCAAATTCCGTCTGTTTTTAACGTCTTAAATTGAAAGAGCCGTCACAAATTGCTCCGTTTTCACTCCTTGTCGACAATCATACAGCACCTGAGGTAACAAACACATCTCGAGCCCCATTGTGCACTCCATTATTCATGCCAACTCAGTGCCTCGCTCTTTACTACTGTGTACTAATCTTGTCGTCCAACTGCAAAACACTGGGCCACAACAAGTTTCCGCGTCTCCATTGCACTGCGCATACTACAAAACGCTCCCCAAACTTGGCACTCACCCACGCAGCCGACTTTTCCGACTTTCCACGACGCTCGCGCTAGTGACAGCATTATTTATAGTTCGACGTCGCGCCAAAGCGAATGAGCACATTTCGCCTACGGCTTAGGCCGCCCTCCTAGTGTGGCTGCTCGGTGTCTGCAGGCAGCGAGGGTCTGCTAGCTCCCTGTTTTCGCACCTATGTCACCTGTGCTTGCTTGTCAGCGACAGACTATCGCAAAACATACAACTCACTCCATGAATTGATTGCTACGGCATCTGTTATCAGCAGTCACAACTAGCAACACCAGTAGCAGCCGACTGCACGCAAAGAATAGGAATGTGCAGTGGGATTTACGTGAACTCGGCGCAAGGCAGATCTTTGTGGATGCTAATCATTCGCTTGTATCTTCCTAGACACATCTGCAGGCTGAGAATTATTCCACTTGCATGGAAAGGTGCGCATGTAGGTGTGTTAAAAATTCTGGAGGCACTGGGTATTGATCCCAGTACCTCTCGCATACTAAGCGAGCGCTCTACCATCTGAGCTACGCCCGCCCCCCCGAAGTCTAATGGTGCTACATACAGCCATATAGACGACAAAGACCCTTGCACTCCCATTATTCAGCAGACAAACACTACTCTCTATGTATCCGTTAGGGTGTCTTTCAGGTTTCGTGCATTCTGTATCGAATCGTAGTTGGCCACAATGAAAGTGGCAGGTATAACGTCGAAAATAGAGTTCGGACACCGCTCTGAGTAAGACGAACGTGTTGTCCACCCTCTAGACTTCAATGAGGTTAAGCCGTGATACCTAAGACAGATCTGCACTCGATGACACCTCGATAACAGCCGGTCCATACACATACATCTTGCTCTCCTTACGTCAGTATACATCATATCAGTCTGTGACGCTGGCTTTGCAACATCTTGCGTGCCTTTAGGTTCGCCGCGACCAACAATTACCATGCACTGACCACAAAAAATGGTGGCGCCGCGGCTTGAACCCTGCACCTTTCACATGCGAAGCGAACGCTCTACCAACTGAGCTACGCCACACGCACGACCTAACTGCGCTATTCCCCATTCTTTGCGACTCTGATGCGCACGGACACGATTGTTGGTTGGTTTGTAGTGGTGAAGGGAGCAGAGTACAAAGGCGCGGACACGTTCATATACACAAAAGTTCCAAGTAGTTTCGATGCTCTGGTATTACAAATGCAAATTCCGTCTGTTTTTAACGTCTTCAATTGAAAGAGCCGTCACAAATTGCTCCGTTTTCACTCCTTGTCGACAATCATACAGCACCTGAGGTAACAAACACATCTCGAGCCCCATTGTGCACTCCATTATTCATGCCAACTCAGTGCCTCGCTCTTTACTACTGTGTACCAATCTTGTCGTCCAACTGCAAAACACTGGGCCACAACAAGTTTCCGCGTCTCCATTGCACTGCGCATACTACAAAACGCTCCCCAAACTTGGCACTCACCCACGCAGCCGACTTTTCCGACTTTCCATGACGCTCACGCAACGCTCACGCTAGTGACAGCATTATTTATAGTTCGACGTCGCGCCAAAGCGAATGAGCACATTTCGCCTACGGCTTAGACCGCCCTCCTAGTGTGGCTGCTCGGTGTCTGCAGGCAGCGAGGGTCTGCTAGCTCCCTGTGTTCGCACCTATGTCACCTGTGCTTGCTTGTCAGAGACAGACTATCGCAAAACATACAACTCACTCCATGAATTGATTGCTACGGCATCTGTTATCAGCAGTCACAACTAGCAACACCAGTAGCAGCCGACTGCACGCAAAGAATAGGAATGTGCAGTGGGATTTACGTGAACTCGGCGCAATGCAGATCTTTCCGACATAGGCTTGAGAATCTTACGGCAACACTTGTACTGTTTCTAAATAAAGTGTAGGCGTGGGAGGAGGGTACTTCCCGCGCACTAATAACAGCACTCTTGCCAATTGTGGATGCTAATCATTCGCTTGTATCTTCCTAGACACATCTGCAGGCTGAGAATTATTCCACTTGCATGGCAAGGTGCGCATGTAGGTGTGTTTAAGATTCTGGAGGCACTGGGTATTGATCCCAGTACCTCTCGCATACTAAGCGAGCGCTCTACCATCTGAGCTACGCCCGCGCCCCCGAAGACTAATGGTGCTACATACAGCCATATAGACGACACAGACCCTTGCACTCCCATTATTCAGCAGACAAACACTACTCTCTATGTATCCGTTAGGGTGTCTTTCAAGTTTCGTGCATTCTGTATCGAATCGTAGTTGGCCACAATGAAAGTGGCACGTATAACGTCGAAAATAGAGTTCGGACACCGCTCTGAGTAAGACGAACGTGTTGTCCACCCTCTAGACTTCAATGAGGTTAAGCAGTGATACCTAAGACAGATCTGCACTCGATGACACCTCGATAACAGCCGGTCCCCACACTTACATCTTGCTCTCCTTACGTCAGTATACATCATATCAGTCTGTGACGCTGGCTTTGCAATATCTTGCGTGCCTTTAGGTTCGCCGCGACCAACACTTACCATGCACTGACCACAAAAAATGGAGGCGCCGCGGCTTGAACCTGCACCTTTCACATGCGAAGCGAACGCTCTACCAACTGAGCTACGCCACATGCACAACCAAACTGCGCTATTCCCCATTCTTTGCGACTGTGATGCGCACGGACACGATGGTTGGTTGGTTTGTAGCGGTGAAGGGAGCAGAGTACAAAGGCGCGGACACGTTCATATACACAAAAGTTCCAAGTAGTTTCGATGCTCTGGTATTACAAATGCAAATTCCGTCTGTTTTTAACGTCTTAAATTGAAAGAGCCGTCACAAATTGCTCCGTTTTCACTCCTTGTCGACAATCATACAGCACCTGAGGTAACAAACACATCTCGAGCCCCATTGTGCACTCCATTATTCATGCCAACTCAGTGCCTCGCTCTTTACTACTGTGTACTAATCTTGTCGTCCAACAGCAAAACACTGGGCCACAACAAGTTTCCGCGTCTCCATTGCACTGCGCATACTACAAAACGCTCCCCAAACTTGGCACTCAGACACGCAGCCGACTTTTCCGACTTTCCACGACGCTCACGCTAGTGACAGCATTATTTATAGTTCGACGTCGCGCCAAAGCGAATGAGCACATTTCGCCTACGGCTTAGGCCGCCCTCCTAGTGTGGCTGCTCGGTGTCTGCAGGCAGCGAGGGTCTGCTAGCTCCCTGTGTTCGCACCTATGTCACCTGTGCTTGCTTGTCAGAGACAGACTATCGCAAAACATACAACTCACTCCATGAATTGATTGCTACGGCATCTGTTATCAGCAGCCACAACTAGCAACACCAGTAGCAGCCGACTGCACGCAAGGAATAGGAATGTGCAGTGGGATTTACGTGAACTCGGCGCAAGGCAGATCTTTCCGACATAGGCTTGAGAATCTTACGGGAACACTTGTACTGTTTCTAAATAAAGTGTAGGCGTGGGAGGAGGGTGCTTCCCGCGCACTAATAACAGCACGCTTGCCAATTGTGGATGCTAATCTTTCGCTTGTATCTTCCAAGACACATCTGCAGGCTGAGAATTATTCCACTTGCATGGCAAGGTGCGCATGTAGGTGTGTTAAAAATTCTGGAGGCACTGGGTATTGATCCCAGTACCTCTCGCATACTAAGCGAGCGCTCTACCATCTGAGCTACGCCCGCATCCCCCCCCCCCCCCCCCCGAAGTCTAATGGTGCTACATACAGCCATATAGACGACACAGACCCTTGCACTCCCATTATTCAGCAGACAAACACTACTCTCTATGTATCCGTTAGGGTGTCTTTCAGGTTTCGTGCATTCTGTATCGAATCGTAGTTGGCCACAATGAAAGTGGCACGTATAACGTCGAAAATAGAGTTCGGACACCGCTCTGAGTAAGACGAACGTGTTGTCCACCCTCTAGACTTCAATGAGGTTAAGCAGTGATACCTAAGACAGATCTGCACTCGATGACACCTCGATAACAGCCGGTCCCCACACTTACATCTTGCTCTCCTTACGTCAGTATACATCATATCAGTCTGTGACGCTGGCTTTGCAACATCTTGCGTGCCTTTAGGTTCGCCGCGACCAACACTTACCATGCACTGACCACAAAAAATGGATGCGCCGCGGTTTGAACCATGCACCTTTCACATGCGAAGCGAACGCTCTACCAACTGAGCTACGCCACATGCACAACCAAACTGCGCTATTCCCCATTCTTTGCGACTCTGATGCGCACGGACACGATGGTTGGTTGGTTTGTAGCGGTGAAGGGAGCAGAGTACAAAGGCGCGGACACGTTCATATACACAAAAGTTCCAAGTAGTTTCGATGCTCTGGTATTACAAATGCAAATTCCGTCTGTTTTTAACGTCTTAAATTGAAAGAGCCGTCACAAATTGCTCCGTTTTCACTCCTTGTTGACAATCATACAGCACCTGAGGTAACGAACACATCTCGAGCCCCATTGTGCACTCCATTATTCATGCCAACTCAGTGCCTCGCTCTTTACTACTGTGTACTAATCTTGTCGTCCAACAGCAAAACACTGGGCCACAACAAGTTTCCGCATCTCCATTGCACTGCGCATACTACAAAACGCTCCCCAAACTTGGCACTCACCCACGCAGCCGACTTTTCCGACTTTCCACGACGCTCACGCTAGTGACAGCATTATTTATAGTTCGACGTCACGCCAAAGCGAATGAGCACATTTCGCCTACGGCTTAGGCCGCCCTCCTAGTGTGGCTGCTCGGTGTCTGCAGGCAGCGAGGGTCTGCTAGCTTCCTGTGTTCGCACCTATGTCACCTGTGCTTGCTTGTCAGAGACAGACTATCGCAAAACATACAACTCACTCCATGAATTGATTGCTACGGCATCTGTTATCAGCAGTCACAACTAGCAACATCAGTAGCAGCCGACTGCACGCAAAGAATAGGAATGTGCAGTGGGATTTACGTGAACTCGGCGCAAGGCAGATCTTTCCGACATAGGCTTGACAATCTTACGGGAACACTTGTACTGTTTCTAAATAAAGTGTAGGCGTGTCAGGAGGGTGCTTCCCGCGCACTAATAACAGCACGCTTGCCAATTGTGGATGCTAATCATTCGCTTGTATCTTCCTAGACACATCTGCAGGCTGAGAATTATTCCACTTGCATGGCAAGGTGCGCATGTAGGTGTGTTAAAAATTCTGGAGGCACTGGGTATTGATCCCAGTACCTCTCGCATACTAAGCGAGCGCTCTACCATCTGAGCTACGCACGCCCCCCCGAAGACTAATGGTGCTACATACAGCCATATAGACGACACAGACCCTTGCACTCCCATTATTCAACAGACAAACACTACTCTCTATGTATCCGTTAGGGTGTCTTTCAGGTTTCGTGCATTCTGTATCGAATCGTAGTTGGCCACAATGAAAGTGGCACGTATAACGTCGAAAATAGAGTTCGGACACCGCTCTGAGTAAGACGAACGTGTTGTCCACCCTCTAGACTTCAATGAGGTTAAGCCGTGACACCTAAGACAGATCTGCACTCGATGACACCTCGATAACAGCCGGTCCCCACACTTACATCTTGCTCTCCTTACGTCAGTATACATCATATCAGTCTGTGACGCTGGCTTTGCAACATCTTGCGTGCCTTTAGGTTCGCCGCGACCAACACTTACCATGCACTGACCACAAAAAATGGAGGCGCCGCGGCTTGAACCCTGCACCTTTCACATGCGAAGCGAACGCTCTACCAACTGAGCTACGCCACATGCACGACCAAACTGCGCTATTCCCCATTCTTTGCGACTCTGATGCGCACGGACACGATGGTTGGTTGGTTTGTAGCGGTGAAGGGAGCAGAGTACAAAGGCGCGGACACGTTCATATACACAAAAGTTCCAAGTAGTTTCGATGCTATGGTATTACAAATGCAAATTCCGTCTGTTTTTAACGTCTTAAATTGAAAGAGCCGTCACAAATTGCTCCGTTTTCACTCCTTGTCGACAATCATACAGCACCTGAGGTAACAAACACATCTCGAGCCCCATTGTGCACTCCATTATTCATGCCAACTCAGTGCCTCGCTCTTTACTACTGTGTACTAATCTTGTCGTCCAACTGCAAAACACTGGGCCACAACAAGTTTCCGCGTCTCCATTGCACTGCGCATACTACAAAACGCTCCCCAAACTTGGCACTCACCCACGCAGCCGACTTTTCCGACTTTCCACGACGCTCGCGCTAGTGACAGCATTATTTATAGTTCGACGTCGCGCCAAAGCGAATGAGCACATTTCGCCTACGGCTTAGGCCGCCCTCCTAGTGTGGCTGCTCGGTGTCTGCAGGCAGCGAGGGTCTGCTAGCTCCCTGTTTTCGCACCTATGTCACCTGTGCTTGCTTGTCAGCGACAGACTATCGCAAAACATACAACTCACTCCATGAATTGATTGCTACGGCATCTGTTATCAGCAGTCACAACTAGCAACACCAGTAGCAGCCGACTGCACGCAAAGAATAGGAATGTGCAGTGGGATTTACGTGAACTCGGCGCAAGGCAGATCTTTGTGGATGCTAATCATTCGCTTGTATCTTCCTAGACACATCTGCAGGCTGAGAATTATTCCACTTGCATGGAAAGGTGCGCATGTAGGTGTGTTAAAAATTCTGGAGGCACTGGGTATTGATCCCAGTACCTCTCGCATACTAAGCGAGCGCTCTACCATCTGAGCTACGCCCGCCCCCCCGAAATCTAATGGTGCTACATACAGCCATATAGACGACAAAGACCCTTGCACTCCCATTATTCAGCAGACAAACACTACTCTCTATGTATCCGTTAGGGTGTCTTTCAGGTTTCGTGCATTCTGTATCGAATCGTAGTTGGCCACAATGAAAGTGGCAGGTATAACGTCGAAAATAGAGTTCGGACACCGCTCTGAGTAAGACGAACGTGTTGTCCACCCTCTAGACTTCAATGAGGTTAAGCCGTGATACCTAAGACAGATCTGCACTCGATGACACCTCGATAACAGCCGGTCCATACACTTACATCTTGCTCTCCTTACGTCAGTATACATCATATCAGTCTGTGACGCTGGCTTTGCAACATCTTGCGTGCCTTTAGGTTCGCCGCGACCAACAATTACCATGCACTGACCACAAAAAATGGTGGCGCCGCGGCTTGAACCCTGCACCTTTCACATGCGAAGCGAACGCTCTACCAACTGAGCTACGCCACATGCACGACCAAACTGCGCTATTCCCCATTCTTTGCGACTCTGATGCGCACGGACACGATGGTTGGTTGGTTTGTAGTGGTGAAGGGAGCAGAGTACAAAGGCGCGGACACGTTCATATACACAAAAGTTCCAAGTAGTTTCGATGCTCTGGTATTACAAATGCAAATTCCGTCTGTTTTTAACGTCTTCAATTGAAAGAGCCGTCACAAATTGCTCCGTTTTCACTCCTTGTCGACAATCATACAGCACCTGAGGTAACAAACACATCTCGAGCCCCATTGTGCACTCCATTATTCATGCCAACTCAGTGCCTCGCTCTTTACTACTGTGTACCAATCTTGTCGTCCAACTGCAAAACACTGGGCCACAACAAGTTTCCGCGTCTCCATTGCACTGCGCATACTACAAAACGCTCCCCAAACTTGGCACTCACCCACGCAGCCGACTTTTCCGACTTTCCATGACGCTCACGCAACGCTCACGCTAGTGACAGCATTATTTATAGTTCGACGTCGCGCCAAAGCGAATGAGCACATTTCGCCTACGGCTTAGACCGCCCTCCTAGTGTGGCTGCTCGGTGTCTGCAGGCAGCGAGGGTCTGCTAGCTCCCTGTGTTCGCACCTATGTCACCTGTGCTTGCTTGTCAGAGACAGACTATCGCAAAACATACAACTCACTCCATGAATTGATTGCTACGGCATCTGTTATCAGCAGTCACAACTAGCAACACCAGTAGCAGCCGACTGCACGCAAAGAATAGGAATGTGCAGTGGGATTTACGTGAACTCGGCGCAATGCAGATCTTTCCGACATAGGCTTGAGAATCTTACGGCAACACTTGTACTGTTTCTAAATAAAGTGTAGGCGTGGGAGGATGGTACTTCCCGCGCACTAATAACAGCACTCTTGCCAATTGTGGATGCTAATCATTCGCTTGTATCTTCCTAGACACATCTGCAGGCTGAGAATTATTCCACTTGCATGGCAAGGTGCGCATGTAGGTGTGTTAAAAATTCCGGAGGCACTGGGTATTGATCCCAGTACCTCTCGCATACTAAGCGAGCGCTCTACCATCTGAGCTACGCCCGCCCCCCACGAAGACTAATGGTGCTACATACAGCCATAGAGACGACACAGACCCTTGCACTCCCATTATTCAGCAGACAAACACTACTCCCTATGTATCTGTTTGGGTGTATTTCAGGTTTCGTGCATTCTGTATCGAATCGTAGTTGGCCACAATGAAAGTGGCACGTATAACGTCGAAAATAGAGTTCGGACACCGCTCTGAGTAAGACGAACGTGTTGTCCACCCTCTAGACTTCAATGAGGTTAAGCCGTGATACCTAAGACAGATCTGCACTCGATGACACCTCGATAACAGCCGGTCCCCACACTTACATCTTGCTCTCCTTACGTCAGTATACATCATATCAGTCTGTGACGCTGGCTTTGCAACATCTTGCGTGCCTTTAGGTTTGCCGCGACCAACACTTACCATGCACTGACCACAAAAAATGGAGGCGCCGCGGCTTGAACCCTGCACCTTTCACATGCGAAGCGAACGCTCTACCAACTGAGCTACGCCACATGCACGACCAAACTGCGCTATTCCCCATTCTTTGCGACTCTGATGCGCACGGACACGATGGTTGGTTGGTTTGTAGCGGTGAAGGGAGCAGAGTACAAAGGCGCGGACACGTTCATATACACAAAAGTTCCAAGTAGTTTCGATGCTCTGGTATTACAAATGCAAATTCCGTCTGTTTTTAACGTCTTAAATTGAAAGAGCCGTCACAAATTGCTCCGTTTTCACTCCTTGTCGACAATCATACAGCACCTGAGGTAACAAACACATCTCGAGCCCCATTGTGCACTCGATTATTCATGCCAACTCAGTGCCTCGCTCTTTACTACTGTGTACTAATCTTGTCGTCCAACTGCAAACACTGGGCCACAACAAGTTTCCGCGTCTCCATTGCACTGCGCATACTACAAAACGCTCCCCAAACTTGGCACTCACCCACGAGGCCGACTTTTCCGACTTTCCACGACGCTCACGCTAGTGACAGCATTATTTATAGTTCGACGTCGCGCCAAAGCGAATGAGCACATTTCGCCTACGGCTTAGGCCGCCCTCCTAGTGTGGCTGCTCGGTGTCTGCAGGCAGCGAGGGTCTGCTAGCCTCCTGTGTTCGCACCTATGTCACCTGTGCTTGCTTGTCAGAGACAGACTATCGCAAAACATACAAATCACTCCATGAATTGATTGCTACGGCATCTGTTATCAGCAGTCACAACTAGCAACACCAGTAGCAGCCGACTGCACGCAAAGAATAGGAATGTGCAGTGGGATTTACGTGAACTCGGCGCAAGGCAGATCTTTCCGACATAGGCTTGAGAATCTTACGGGAACACTTGTACTGTTTCTAAATTAAGTGGTGGCGTGGGAGGAGGGTGCTTCCCGCGCACTAATAACAGCACGCTTGCCAATTGTGGATGCTAATCATTCGCTTGTATCTTCCTAGACACATATGCAGGCTGAGAATTATTCCACTTGCATGGCAAGGTGCGCATGCAGGTGTGTTAAAAATTCTGGAGGCACTGGGTATTGATCCCAGTACCTCTCGCATACTAAGCTAGCGCTCTACCATCTGAGCTACGACCGCCACCCGCGAAGACTAAACGTGCTACATACAGCCATATAGACGACAAAGACCCTTGCACTCCCATTATTCAGCAGACAAACACTACTCTCTATGTATCCGTTAGGGTGTCTTTCAGGTTTCGTGCATTCTGTATCGAATCGTAGTTGGCCACAATGAAAGTGGCACGTATAACGTCGAAAATAGAGTTCGGACACCGCTCTGAGTAAGACGAACGTGTTGTCCACCCTCTAGACTTCAATGAGGTTAAGCCGTGATACCTAAGACAGATCTGCACTCGATGACACCTCGATAACAGCCGGTCCCCACACTTACATCTTGCTCTCCTTACGTCAGTATACATCATATCAGTCTGTGACGCTGGCTTTGCAACATCTTGCGTGCCTTTAGGTTCGCCGCGACCAACACTTGCCATGCACTGACCACAAAAAATGGAGGCGCCGCGGCTTGAACCCTGCACCTTTCACATGCGAAGCGAACGCTCTACCAAATGAGCTACGCCACATGCACGACCAAACTGCGCTATTCCCCATTCTTTGCGACTCTGATGCGCACGGACACGATGGTTGGTTGGTTTGTAGCGGTGAAGGGAGCAGAGTACAAAGGCGCGGACACGTTCATATACACAAAAGTTCCAAGTAGTTTCGATGCTCTGGTATTACAAATGCAAATTCCGTCTGTTTTTAACGTCTTAAATTGAAAGAGCCGTCACAAATTGATCCGTTTTCACTCCTTGTCGACAATCATACAGCACCTGAGGTAACAAACACATCTCGAGCCCCATTGTGCACTCCATTATTCATGCCAACTCAGTGCCTCGCTCTTTACTACTGTGTACTAATCTTGTCGTCCAACTGCAAAACACTGGGCCACAACAAGTTTCCGCGTCTCCATTGCACTGCGCATACTACAAAACGCTCCCCAAACTTGGCACTCACCCACGCAGCCGACTTTTCCGACTTTCCACGACGCTCACGCTAGTGACAGCATTATTTATAGTTCGACGTCGCGCCAAAGCGAATGAGCACATTTCGCCTACGGCTTAGGCCGCCCTCCTAGTGTGGCTGCTCGGTGTCTGCAGGCAGCGAGGGTCTGCTAGCTTCCTGTGTTCGCACCTATGTCACCTGTGCTTGCTTGTCAGAGACAGACTATCGCAAAACATACAACTCACTCCATGAATTGATTGCTACGGCATCTGTTATCAGCAGTCACAACTAGCAACACCAGTAGCAGCCGACTGCACGCAAAGAATAGGAATGTGCAGTGGGATTTACGTGAACTCGGCGCAAGGCAGATCTTTCCGACATACGCTTGACAATCTTACGGGAACACTTGTACTGTTTCTAAATAAAGTGTTGTCGTGGGAGGAGGGTGCTTCCCGCGCACTAATAACAGCACGCTTGCCAATTGTGGATGCTAATCATTCGCTTGTATCTTCCTAGACACATCTGCAGGCTGAGAATTATTCCACTTGCATGGCAAGGTGCGCATGTAGGTGTGTTAAAAATTCTGGAGGCACTGGGTATTGATCCCAGTACCTCTCGCATACTAAGCGAGCGCTCTACCATGTGCTCTACGACCGCCCCCCCGAAGACTAATGGTGCTACATACAGCCATATAGACGACACAGACCCTTGCACTCCCATTATTCAGCAGACAAACACTACTCTCTATGTATCCGTTAGGGTGTCTTTCAGGTTTCGTGCATTCTGTATCGAATCGTAGTTGGCCACAATGAAAGTGGCACGTATAACGTCGAAAATAGAGTTCGGACACCGCTCTGAGTAAGACGAACGTGTTGTCCACCCTCTAGACTTCAATGAGGTTAAGCCGTGATACCTAAGACAGATCTGCACTCGATGACACCTCGATAACAGCCGGTCCCCACACTTACATCTTGCTCTCCTTACGTCAGTATACATCATATCAGTCTGTGACGCTGGCTTTGCCACATCTTGCGTGCCTTTAGGTTCGCCGCGACCAACACTTGCCATGCACTGACCACAAAAAATGGAGGCGCCGCGGCTTGAACCCTGCACCTTCCACATGCGAAGCGAACGCTCTACCAACTGAGCTACGCCACATGCACGACCAAACTGCGCTATTCCCCATTCTTTGCGACTCTGATGCGCACGGACACGATGGTTGGTTGGTTTGTAGCGGTGAAGGGAGCAGAGTACAAAGGCGCGGACACCTTCATATACACAAAAGTTCCAAGTAGTTTCGATGCTCTGGTATTACAAATGCAAATTCCGTCTGTTTTTAACGTCTTAAATTGAAAGAGCCGTCACAAATTGCTCCGTTTTCACTCCTTGTCGACAATCATACAGCACCTGAGGTAACAAACACATCTCGAGCCCCATTGTGCACTCCATTATTCATGCCAACTCAGTGCCTCGCTCTTTACTACTGTGTACTAATCTTGTCGTCCAACTGCAAAACACTGGGCCACAACAAGTTTCCGCGTCTCCATTGCACTGCGCATACTACAAAACGCTCCCCAAACTTGGCACTCACCCACGCAGCCGACTTTTCCGACTTTCCACGACGCTCACGCAACGCTCACGCTAGTGACAGCATTATTTATAGTTCGACGTCGCGCCAAAGCGAATGAGCACATTTCGCCTACGGCTTAGGCCGCCCTCCTAGTGTGGCTGCTCGGTGTCTGCAGGCAGCGAGGGTCTGCTAGCTCCCTGTGTTCGCACCTATGTCACCTGTGCTTGCTTGTCAGAGACAGACTATCGCAAAACATACAACTCAATCCATGAATTGATTTCTACGGCATCTGTTATCAGCAGTCACAACTAGCAACACCAGTAGCAGCCGACTGCACGCAAAGAATAGGAATGTGCATTGGGATTTACGTGAACTCGGCGCAAGGCAGATCTTTCCGACATAGGCTTGAGAATCTTACGGGAACACTTGTACTGTTTCTAAATAAAGTGTAGGCGTGGGAGGAGGGTACTTCCCGCGCACTAATAACAGCACGCTTGCCAATTGTGGATGCTAATCATTCGCTTGTATCTTCCTAGTCACATCTGCAGGCTGAGAATTATTCCACTTGCATGGCAAGGTGCGCATGTAGGTGTGTAAAAAATTCTGGAGGCACTGGGTATTGATCCCAGTACCTCTCGCATACTAAGCTAGCGCTCTACCATCTGAGCTACGACCGCCACCCCCGAAGACTAAACGTGCTACATACAGCCATATAGACGACAAAGACCCTTGCACTCCCATTATTCAGCAGACAAACACTACTCTCTATGTATCCGTTAGGGTGTCTTTCAGGTTTCGTGCATTCTGTATCGAATCGTAGTTGGCCACAATGAAAGTGGCACGTATAACGTCGAAAATAGAGTTCGGACACCGCTCTGAGTAAGACGAACGTGTTGTCCACCCTCTAGACTTCAATGAGGTTAAGCCGTGATACCTAAGACAGATCTGCACTCGATGACACCTCGATAACAGCCGGTCCCCACACTTACATCTTGCTCTCCTTACGTCAGTATACATCATATCAGTCTGTGACGCTGGCTTTGCAACATCTTGCGTGCCTTTAGGTTCGCCGCGACCAACACTTACCATGCACTGACCACAAAAAATGGAGGCGCCGCGGCTTGAACCCTGCACCTTTCACATGCGAAGCGAACGCTCTACCAAATGAGCTACGCCACATGCACGACCAAACTGCGCTATTCCCCATTCTTTGCGACTCTGATGCGCACGGACACGATGGTTGGTTGGTTTGTAGCGGTGAAGGGAGCAGAGTACAAAGGCGCGGACACGTTCATATACACAAAAGTTCCAAGTAGTTTCGATGCTCTGGTATTACAAATGCAAATTCCGTCTGTTTTTAACGTCTTAAATTGAAAGAGCCGTCACAAATTGATCCGTTTTCACTCCTTGTCGACAATCATACAGCACCTGAGGTAACAAACACATCTCGAGCCCCATTGTGCACTCCATTATTCATGCCAACTCAGTGCCTCGCTCTTTACTACTGTGTACTAATCTTGTCGTCCAACTGCAAAACACTGGGCCACAACAAGTTTCCGCGTCTCCATTGCACTGCGCATACTACAAAACGCTCCCCAAACTTGGCACTCACCCACGCAGCCGACTTTTCCGACTTTCCACGACGCTCACGCTAGTGACAGCATTATTTATAGTTCGACGTCGCGCCAAAGCGAATGAGCACATTTCGCCTACGGCTTAGGCCGCCCTCCTAGTGTGGCTGCTCGGTGTCTGCAGGCAGCGAGGGTCTGCTAGCTCCCTGTGTTCGCACCTATGTCACCTGTGCTTGCTTGTCAGAGACAGACTATCGCAAAACATACAACTCACTCCATGAATTGATTTCTACGGCATCTGTTATCAGCAGTCACAACTAGCAACACCAGTAGCAGCCGACTGCACGCAAAGAATAGGAATGTGCATTGGGATTTACGTGAACTCGGCGCAAGGCAGATCTTCCCGACATAGGCTTGAGAATCTTACGGGAACACTTGTACTGTTTCTAAATAAAGTGTAGGCGTGGGAGGAGGGTACTTCCCGCGCACTAATAACAGCACGCTTGCCAATTGTGGATGCTAATCATTCGCTTGTATCTTCCTAGACACATCTGCAGGCTGAGAATTATTCCACTTGCATGGCAAGGTGCGCATGTAGGTGTGTAAAAAATTCTGGAGGCACTGGGTATTGATCCCAGTACCTCTCGCATACTAAGCGAGCGCTCTACCATCTGAGCTACGACCGCCCCCCCCCCCCCCCCCCCCCGAAGACTAAACGTGCTACATAGAGCCATATAGACGACAAAGACCCTTGCACTCCCATTATTCAGTAGACAAACACTACTCTCTATGTATCCGTTAGGGTGTCTTTCAGGTTTCGTGCATTCTGTATCGAATCGTAGTTGGCCACAATGAAAGTGGCACGTATAACGTCGAAAATAGAGTTCGGACACCGCTCTGAGTAAGACGAACGTGTTGTCCACCCTCTAGACTTCAATGAGGTTAAGCCGTGATACCTAAGACAGATCTGCACTCGATGACACCTCGATAACAGCCGGTCCCCACACTTACATCTTGCTCTCCTTACGTCAGTATACATCATATCAGTCTGTGACGCTGGCTTTGCAACATCTTGCGTGCCTTTAGGTTCGCCGCGACCAACACTTACCATGCACTGACCACAAAAAATGGAGGCGCCGCGGCTTGAACCCTGCACCTTTCACATGCGAAGCGAACGCTCTACTAAATGAGCTACGCCACATGCACGACCAAACTGCGCTATTCCCCATTCTTTGCGACTCTGATGCGCACGGACACGATGGTTGGTTGGTTTGTAGCGGTGAAGGGAGCAGAGTACAAAGGCGCGGACACGTTCATATACACAAAAGTTCCAAGTAGTTTCGATGCTCTGGTATTACAAATGCAAATTCCGTCTGTTTTTAACGTCTTAAATTGAAAGAGCCGTCACAAATTGATCCGTTTTCACTCCTTGTCGACAATCATACAGCACCTGAGGTAACAAACACATCTCGAGCCCCATTGTGCACTCCATTATTCATGCCAACTCAGTGCCTCGCTCTTTACTACTGTGTACTAATCTTGTCGTCCAACTGCAAAACACTGGGCCACAACAAGTTTCCGCGTCTCCATTGCACTGCGCATACTACAAAACGCTCCCCAAACTTGGCACTCACCCACGCAGCCGACTTTTCCGACTTTCCACGACGCTCACGCTAGTGACAGCATTATTTATAGTTCGACGTCGCGCCAAAGCGAATGAGCACATTTCGCCTACGGCTTAGGCCGCCCTCCTAGTGTGGCTGCTCGGTGTCTGCAGGCAGCGAGGGTCTGCTAGCTCCCTGTGTTCGCACCTATGTCACCTGTGCTTGCTTGTCAGAGACAGACTATCGCAAAACATACAACTCACTCCATGAATTGATTGCTACGGCATCTGTTATCAGCAGTCACAACTAGCAACACCAGTAGCAGCCGACTGCACGCAAAGAATAGGAATGTGCAGTGGGATTTACGTGAACTCGGCGCAAGGCAGATCTTTCCGACATAGGCTTGAGAATCTTACGGGAACACTTGTACTGTTTCTAAATAAAGTGTAGGCGTGGGAGGAGGGTGCTTCCCGCGCACTAATAACAGCACGCTTGCCAAATGTGGATGCTAATCATTCGCTTGTATCTTCCTAGTCACATCTGCAGGCTGAGAATTATTCCACTTGCATGGCAAGGTGCGCATGTAGGTGTGTTAAAAATTCTGGAGGCACTGGGTATTGATCCCAATACCTCTCGCATACTAAGCGAGCGCTCTACCAATTGAGCTACGCCCGCCCCTCCGAAGCCTAATGGTGCTACATACAGCCGTATAGACGACACAGACCCTTGCACTCCCATTATTCAGCAGACAAACACTACTCTCTATATATCCGTTAGGGTGTCTTTCAGGTTTCGTGCATTCTGTATCGAATCGTAATTGGCCACAATGAAAGTGGCACGTATAACGTCGAAAATAGAGTTCGGACACCGCTCTGAGTAAGACGAACGTGTTGTCCACCCTCTAGACTTCAATGAGGTTAAGCCGTGATACCTAAGACATATCTGCACTCGATGACACCTCGATAACAGCCGGTCCCCACACTTACATCTTGCTCTCCTTACGTCAGTATACATCATATCAGTCTGTGACGCTGGCTTTGCAACATCTTGCGTGCCTTTAGGTTCGCCGCGACCAACACTTACCATGCACTGACCACAAAAAATGGAGGCGCCGCGGCTTGAACCCTGCACCTTTCACATGCGAAGCGAACGCTCTACCAACTGAGCTACGCCATATGCACGACCAAACTGCGCTATTCCCCATTCTTTCCGACTCTTATGCGCACGGACACGATGGTTGGTTGGTTTGTAGCGGTGAAGGGAGCAGAGTACAAAGGCGCGGACACGTTCATATACACAAAAGTTCCAAGTAGTTTCGATGCTCTGGTATTACAAATGCAAATTCCGTCTGTTTTTAACGTCTTAAATTGAAAGAGCCGTCACAAATTGCTCCGTTTTCACTCCTTGTCGACAATCATACAGCACCTGAGGTAACAAACACATCTCGAGCCCCATTGTGCACTCCATTATTCATGCCAACTCAGTGCCTCGCTCTTTACTACTGTGTACTAATCTTGTCGTCCAACTGCAAACACTGGGCCACAACAAGTTTCCGCGTCTCCATTGCACTGCGCATACTACAAAACGCTCCCCAAACTTGGCACTCACCCACGCAGCCGACTTTTCCGACTTTCCACGACGCTCACGCTAGTGACAGCATTATTTATAGTTCGACGTCGCGCCAAAGCGAATGAGCACATTTCGCCTACGGCTTAGGCCGCCCTCCTAGTGTGGCTGCTCGGTGTCTGCAGGCAGCGAGGGTCTGCTAGCTCCCTGTGTTCGCACCTATGTCACCTGTGCTTGCTTGTCAGAGACAGACTATCGCAAAACATACAACTCACTCCATGAATTGATTGCTACGGCATCTGTTATCAGCAGTCGCAACTAGCAACACCAGTAGCAGCCGACTGCACGTAAAGAATAGGAATGTGCAGTGGGATTTACGTGAACTCGGCGCAAGGCAGATCTTTCCGACATAGGCTTGACAATCTTACGGGAACACTTGTACTGTTTCTAAATTAAGTGGTGGCGTGGGAGGAGGGTGCTTCCCGCGCACTAATAACAGCACGCTTGCCAATTGTGGATGCTAATCATTCGCTTGTATCTTCCTAGTCACATCTGCAGGCTGAGAATTATTCCACTTGCATGGCAAGGTGCGCATGTAGGTGTGTTAAAAATTCTGGAGGCACTGGGTATTGATCCCAGTACCTCTCGCATACTAAGCGAGCGCTCTACCAATTGAGCTACGCCCGCCCTCCCGTAGATTGATGGTGCTACATACAGCCGTATAGACGACACAGACCCTTGCACTCCCATTATTCAGCAGACAAACACTACTCTCTATGTATCCGTTAGGGTGTCTTTCAGGTTTCGTGCATTCTGTATCGAATCGTAGTTGGCCACAATGAAAGTGGCACGTATAACGTCGAAAATAGAGTTCGGACACCGCTCTGAGTAAGACGAACGTGTTGTCCACCCTCTAGACTTCAATGAGGTTAAGCCGTGATACCTAAGACATATCTGCACTCGATGACACCTCGATAACAGCCGGTCCCCACACTTACATCTTGCTCTCCTTACGTCAGTATACATCATATCAGTCTGTGACGCTGTCTTTGCAACATCTTGCGTGCCTTTAGGTTCGCCGCGACCAACACTTACCATGCACTGACCAAAAAAAATAGAGGCGCCGCGGCTTGAACCCTGCACCTTTCACATGCGAAGCGAACTCTCTACCAACTGAGCTACGCCACATGTACGACCAAACTGCGCTATTCCCCATTGTTTGCAACTCTGATGCGCACGGCCACGATGGTTGGTTGGTTTGTAGCGGTGAAGGGAGCAGAGTACAAAGGCGCGGACACGTTCATATACACAAAAGTTCCAAGTAGTTTCGATGCTCTGGTATTACAAATGCAAATTCCGTCTGTTTTTAACGTCTTAAATTGAAAGAGCCGTCACAAATTGCTCCGTTTTCACTCCTTGTCGACAATCATACAGCACCTGAGGTAACAAACACATCTCGAGCCCCATTGTGCACTCCATTATTCATGCCAACTCAGTGCCTCGCTCTTTACTACTGTGTACTAATCTTGTCGTCCAACTGCAAAACACTGGGCCACAACAAGTTTCCGCGTCTCCATTGCACTGCGCATACTACAAAACGCTCCCCAAATTTGGCACTCACCCTCGCAGCCGACTTTTCCGACTTTCCACGACGCTCACGCAACGCTCACATTAGTGACAGCATTATTTATAGTTCGACGTCACGCCAAAGCGAATGAGCACATTTCGCCTACGGCTTAGGCCGCCCTCCTAGTGTGGCTGCTCGATGTCTGCAGGCAGCGAGGGTCTGCTAGCATCCTGTGTTCGCACCTATGTCACCTGTGCTTGCTTGTCAGAGACAGACTATCGCAAAACATACAACTCACTCCATGAATTGATTGCTACGGCATCTGTTATCAGCAGCCACAACTAGCAACACCAGTAGCAGCCGACTGCACGCAAAGAATAGGAATGTGCAGTGGGATTTACGTGAACTCGGCGCAAGGCAGATCTTTCCGACATAGGCTTGACTATCTTACGGGAACACTTGTACTGTTTCTAAATAAAGTGTAGGCGTGGGAGGAGGGTGCTTCCCGCGCACTAATAACAGCACGCTTGCCAATTGTGGATGCTAATCATTCGCTTGTATCTTCCTAGACACATCTGCAGGCTGAGAATTATTCCACTTGCATGGCAAGGTGCGCATGTAGGTGTGTTAAAAATTCTGGAGGCACTGGGTATTGATCCCAGTACCTCTCGCATACTAAGCGACCGCTCTACCATCTGAGCTACGCCCGCCCACCCGAAGACTGTTCGTGCTACATACAGCCATATAGACGACACAGACCCTTGCACTCCCATTATTCAGCAGACAAACACTACTCTCTATGTATCCGTTAGGGTGTCTTTCAGGTTTCGTGCATTCTGTATCGAATCGTAGTTGGCCACAATGAAAGTGGCACGTATAACGTCGAAAATAGAGTTCGGACACCGCTCTGAGTAAGACGAACGTGTTGTCCACCCTCTAGACTTCAATGAGGTTAAGCCGTGATACCTAAGACAGATCTGCACTCGATGACACCTCGATAACAGCCGGTCCCCACACTTACATCTTGCTCTCCTTACGTCAGTATACATCATATCAGTCTGTGACGATGGCTTTGCAACATCTTGCGTGCCTTTAGGTTCGCCGCGACCAACACTTACCATGCACTGACCACAAAAAATAGAGGCGCCGCGGCTTGAACCCTGCACCCTTCACATGCGGAGCGAACTCTCTACCAACTGAGCTACGCCACATGCACGACCAAACTGCGCTATTCCCCATTCTTTGCGACTCTGATGCGCACGGACACGATGGTTGGTTGGTTTGTAGCGGTGAAGGGAGCAGAGTACAAAGGCGCGGACACGTTCATATACACAAAAGTTCCAAGTAGTTTCGATGCTCTGGTATTACAAATGCAAATTCCGTCTGTTTTTAACGTCTTAAATTGAAAGAGCCGTCACAAATTGCTCCGTTTTCACTCCTTGTCGACAATCATACAGCACCTGAGGTAACAAACACATCTCGAGCCCCATTGTGCACTCGATTATTCATGCCAACTCAGTGCCTCGCTCTTTACTACTGTGTACTAATCTTGTCGTCCAACTGCAAAACACTGGGCCACAACAAGTTTCCGCGTCTCTATTGCACTGCGCATACTACAAAACGCTCCCCAAACTTGGCACTCACCCACGCAGCCGACTTTTCCGACTTTCCACGACGCTCACGCAACGCTCACGCTAGTGGCAGCATTATTTATAGTTCGACGTCGCGCCAAAGCGAATGAGCACATTTCGCCTACGGCTTAGGCCGCCCTCCTAGTGTGGCTGCTCGGTGTCTGCAGGCAGCGAGGGTCTGCTAGCTTCCTGTGTTCGCACCTATGTCACCTGTGCTTGCTTGTCAGAGACAGACTATCGCAAAACATACAACTCACTCCATGAATTGATTGCTACGGCATCTGTTATCAGCAGTCACAACTAGCAACACCAGTAGCAGCCGACTGCACGCAAAGAATAGGAATGTGCAGTGGGATTTACGTGAACTCGGCGCAAGGCAGATCTTTCCGACATAGGCTTGAGAATCTTACGGGAACACTTGTACTGTTTCTAAATAAAGTGTAGGCGTGGGAGGAGGGTGCTTCCCGCGCACTAATAACAGCACGCTTGCCAATTGTGGATGCTAATCATTCGCTTGTATCTTCCTAGACACATCTGCAGGCTGAGAATTATTCCACTTGCATGGCAAGGTGCGCATGTAGGTGTGTTAAAAATTCTGGAGGCACTGGGTATTGATCCCAGTACCTCTCGCATACTAAGCGAGCGCTCTACCATCTGAGCTACGCCAGCCCCCCCAAAGACTAATGGTGCTACATACAGCCATATAGACGACACAGACCCTTGCACTCCCATTATTCAGTAGACAAACACTACTCTCTATGTATCCGTTAGGGTGTCTTTCAGGTTTCGTGCATTCTGTATCGAATCGTAGTTGGCCACAATGAAAGTGGCACGTATAACGTCGAAAATAGAGTTCGGACACCGCTCTGAGTAAGACGAACGTGTTGTCCACCCTCTAGACTTCAATGAGGTTAAGCCGTGATACCTAAGACAGATCTGCACTCGATGACACCTCGATAACAGCCGGTCCCCACACTTACATCTTGCTCTCCTTACGTCAGTATACATCATATCAGTCTGTGACGCTGGCTTTGCAACATCTTGCGTGCCTTTAGGTTCGCCGCGACCAACACTTACCATGCACTGACCACAAAAAATGGAGGCGCCGCGGCTTGAACCCTGCACCTTTCACATGCGAAGCGAACGCTCTACCAACTGAGCTACGCCACATGCACGACCAAACTGCGCTATTCCCCATTCTTTGCGACTCTGATGCGCACGGACACGATGGTTGGTTGGTTTGTAGCGGTGAAGGGAGCAGAGTACAAAGGCGCGGACACGTTCATATACACAAAAGTTCCAAGTAGTTTCGATGCTCTGGTATTACAAATGCAAATTCCGTCTGTTTTTAACGTCTTAAATTGAAAGAGCCGTCACAAATTGATCCGTTTTCACTCCTTGTCGACAATCATACAGCACCTGAGGTAACAAACACATCTCGAGCCCCATTGTGCACTCCATTATTCATGCCAACTCTGTGCTTCGCTCTTTACTACTGTGTAATAGTCTTGTCGTCCAACTGCAAAACACTGGGCCACAACAAGTTTCCGCGTCTCCATTGCACTGCGCATACTACAAAACGCTCCCCAAACTTGGCACTCACCCACGCAGCCGACTTTTACGACTTTCCACGACGCTCACGCTAGTGACAGCATTATTTATAGTTCGACGTCGCGCCAAAGCGAATGAGCACATTTCGCCTACGGCTTAGGCCGCCCTCCTAGTGTGGCTGCTCCGTGTCTCAGGCAGCGAGGGTCTGCTAGCTTCCTGTGTTCGCACCTATGTCACCTGCGCTTGCTTGTCAGAGACAGACTATCGCAAAACATACAACTCACTCCATGAATTGATTGCTACGGCATCTGTTATCAGCAGTCACAACTAGCAACACCAGTAGCAGACGACTGCACGCAAAGAATAGGAATGTGCAGTGGGATTTACGTGAACTCGGCGCAAGGCAGATCTTTCCGACATAGGCTTGACAATCTTACGGGAACACTTGTACTGTTTCTAAATAAAGTGTAGGCGTGGGAGGAGGGTGCTTCCCGCGCACTAATAACAGCACGCTTGCCAATTGTGGATGCTAATCATTCGCTTGTATCTTCCTAGACACATCTGCAGGCTGAGAATTATTCCACTTGCATGGCAAGGTGCGCATGTAGGTGTGTTAAAAATTCTGGAGGCACTGGGTATTGATCCCAGTACCTCTCGCATACTAAGCGAGCGCTCTACCATCTGAGCTACGCCAGCCCCCCCAAAGACTAATGGTGCTACATACAGCCATATAGACGACACAGACCCTTGCACTCCCATTATTCAGTAGACAAACACTACTCTCTATGTATCCGTTAGGGTGTCTTTCAGGTTTCGTGCATTCTGTATCGAATCGTAGTTGGCCACAATGAAAGTGGCACGTATAACGTCGAAAATAGAGTTCGGACACCGCTCTGAGTAAGACGAACGTGTTGTCCACCCTCTAGACTTCAATGAGGTTAAGCCGTGATACCTAAGACAGATCTGCACTCGATGACACCTCGATAACAGCCGGTCCCCACACTTACATCTTGCTCTCCTTACGTCAGTATACATCATATCAGTCTGTGACGCTGGCTTTGCAACATCTTGCGTGCCTTTAGGTTCGCCGCGACCAACACTTACCATGCACTGACCACAAAAAATGGAGGCGCTCCGCGGCTTGAACCCTGCACCTTTCACATGCGAAGCGAACGCTCTACCAACTGAGCTACGCCACATGCACGACCAAACTGCGCTATTCCCCATTCTTTGCGACTCTGATGCGCACGGACACGATGGTTGGTTGGTTTGTAGCGGTGAAGGGAGCAGAGTACAAAGGCGCGGACACGTTCATATACACAAAAGTTCCAAGTAGTTTCGATGCTCTGGTATTACAAATGCAAATTCCGTCTGTTTTTAACGTCTTAAATTGAAAGAGCCGTCACAAATTGCTCCGTTTTCACTCCTTGTCGACAATCATACAGCACCTGAGGTAACAAACACATCTCGAGCCCCATTGTGCACTCCATTATTCATGCCAACTCAGTGCCTCGCTCTTTACTACTGTGTACTAATCTTGTCGTCCAACTGCAAAACACTGGGCCACAACAAGTTTCCGCGTCTCCATTGCACTGCGCATACTACAAAACGCTCCCCAAACTTGGCACTCACCCACGCAGCTGACTTTTCCGACTTTCCACGACGCTCACGCAACGCTCACGCTAGTGACAGCATTATTTATAGTTCGACGTCGCGCCAAAGCGAATGAGCACATTTCGCCTACGGCTTAGGCCGCCCTCCTAGTGTGGCTGCTCGGTGTCTGCAGGCAGCGAGGGTCTGCTAGCTTCCTGTGTTCGCACCTATGTCACCTGTGCTTGCTTGTCAGAGACAGACTATCGCAAAACATACAACTCACTCCATGAATTGATTGCTACGGCATCTGTTATCAGCAGTCACAACTAGCAACACCAGTAGCAGCCGACTGCACGCAAAGAATAGGAATGTGCAGTGGGATATACGTGAACTCGGCGCAAGGCAGATCTTTCCGACATAGGCTTGAGAATCTTACGGGAACACTTGTACTGTTTCTAAATAAAGTGTAGGCGCACTAATAACAGCACGCTTGCCAATTGTGGATGCTAATCATTGGCTTGTACCTTCCTAGACACATCTGCAGGCTGAGAATTATTCCACTTGCATGGCAAGGTGCGCATGTAGGTGTGTTAAAAATTCTGGAGGCACTGGGTATTGATCCCAGCACCTCTCGCATACTAAGCGAGCGCTCTACCATCTGAGCTCCGCCCGCCCCCCCGAAGACTAATGGTGCTACATACAGCCATATAGACGACACAGACCCTTGCACTCCCATTATTCAGCAGACAAACACTACTCTCTATGTATCCGTTAGGGTGTCTTTCAGGTTTTGTGCATTCTGTATCGAATCGTAGTTGGCCACAATGAAAGTGGCACGTATAACGTCGAAAATAGAGTTCGGACACCGCTCTGAGTAAGACGAACGTGTTGTCCACCCTCTAGACTTCAATGAGGTTAAGCCGTGATACCTAAGACAGATCTGCACTCGATGACACCTCGATAACAGCCGGTCCCCACACTTACATCTTGCTCTCCTTACGTCAGTATACATCATATCAGTCTGTGACGGTGGCTTTGCAACATCTTGCGTGCCTTTAGGTTCGCCGCTACCAACACTTACCATGCACTGACCACAAAAAATGGAGGCGCCGCGGCTTGAACCCTGCACCTTTCACATGCGAAGCAAACGCTCTACCAACTGAGCCGCGCCACATGCACGACCAAACTGCGCTATTCCCCATTCTTTGCGACTCTGATGCGCACGGACACGATGGTTGGTTGGTTTGTAGCGTTGAAGGGAGCAGAGTACAAAGGCGCGGACACGTTCATATACACAAAAGTTCCAAGTGGTTTCGATGCTCTGGTATTACAAATGCAAATTCCGTCTGTTTTTAACGTCTTAAATTGAAAGAGCCGTCACAAATTGCTCCGTTTTCACTCCTTGTCGACAATCATACAGCACCTGAGGTAACAAACACATCTCGAGCCCCATTATGCACTCCATTATTCATGCCAACTCAGTGCCTCGCTCTTTACTACTGTGTACTAATCTTGTCGTCCAACTGCAAAACACTGGGCCACAACAAGTTTCCGCGTCTCCATTGCACTGCGCATACTACAAAACGCTCCCCAAACTTGGCACTCACCCACGCAGCCGACTTTTCCGACTTTCCACGACGCTCACGCAACGCTCACGCTAGTGACAGCATTATTTATAGTTCGACGTCGCGCCAAAGCGAATGAGCACATTTCGCCTACGGCTTAGGCCGCCCTCCTAGTGTGGCTGCTCGGTGTCTGCAGGCAGCGAGGGTCTGCTAGCTTCCTGTGTTCGCACCTATGTCACCTGCGCTTGCTTGTCAGAGACAGACTATCGCAAAACATACAACTCACTCCATGAATTGATTCCTACGGCATCTGTTACAACAGTCACAACTAGCAACACCAGTAGCAGCCGACTGCACGCAAAAAATAGGAATGTGCAGTGGGATTTACGTGAACTCGGCGCAAGGCAGATCTTTCCGACATAGGCTTGAGAATCTTACGGGAACACTTGTACTGTTTCTAAATAAAGTGTAGGCGTGGGAGGAGGGTGCTTCCCGCGCACTAATAACAGCACGCTTGCCAATTGTGGATGCTAATCATTGGCTTGTATCTTCCTAGACACATCTGCAGGCTGCGAATTATTCCACTTGCATGGCAAGGTGCGCATGTAGGTGTGTTAAAAATTATGGAGGCACTGGGTATTGATCCCAGCACCTCTCGCATACTAAGCGAGCGCTCTACCATCTGAGCTCCGCCCGCCCCCCCGAAGACTAATGGTGCTACATACAGCCATATAGACGACACAGACCCTTGCACTCCCATTATTCAGCAGACAAACACTACTCTCTATGTATCCGTTAGGGTGTCTTTCAGGTTTCGTGCATTCTGTATCGAATCGTAGTTGGCCACAATGAAAGTGGCACGTATAACGTCGAAAATAGAGTTCGGACACCGCTCTGAGTAAGACGAACGTGTTGTCCACCCTCTAGACTTCAATGAGCTTAAGCCGTGATACCTAAGACAGATCTGCACTCGATGACACCTCGATAACAGCCGGTCCCCACACTTACATCTTGCTCTCCTTACGTCAGTATACATCATATCAGTCTGTGACGCTGGCTTTGCAACATCTTGCGTGCCTTTAGGTTCGCCGCGACCAACACTTACCATGCACTGACCACAAAAAATGGAGGCGCCGCGGCTTGAACACTGCACCTTTCACATGCGAAGCGAACGCTCTACCAACTGAGCTACGCCACATGCACGACCAAACTGCGCTATTCCCCATTCTTTGCGACTCTGATGCGCACGGACACGATGGTTGGTTGGTTTGTAGCGGTGAAGGGAGCAGAGTACAAAGGCGCGGACACGTTCATATACACAAAAGTTCCAAGTAGTTTCGATCCTCTGGTATTACAAATGCAAATTCCGTCTGTTTTTAACGTCTTAAATTGAAAGAGCCGTCACAAATTGATCCGTTTTCACTCCTTGTCGACAATCATACAGCACCTGAGGTAACAAACACATCTCGAGCCCCATTGTGCACTCCATTATTCATGCCAACTCAGTGCTTCGCTCTTTACTACTGTGTAATAGTCTTGTCGTCCAACTGCAAAACACTGGGCCACAACAAGTTTCCGCGTCTCCATTGCACTGCGCATACTACAAAACGCTCCCCAAACTTGGCACTCACCCACGCAGCCGACTTTTACGACTTTCCACGACGCTCACGCTAGTGACAGCATTATTTATAGTTCGACGTCGCGCCAAAGCGAATGAGCACATTTCGCCTACGGCTTAGGCCGCCCTCCTAGTGTGGCTGCTCCGTGTCTCAGGCAGCGAGGGTCTGCTAGCTTCCTGTGTTCGCACCTATGTCACCTGCGCTTGCTTGTCAGAGACAGACTATCGCAAAACATACAACTCACTCCATGAATTGATTGCTACGGCATCTGTTATCAGCAGTCACAACTAGCAACACCAGTAGCAGACGACTGCACGCAAAGAATAGGAATGTGCAGTGGGATTTACGTGAACTCGGCGCAAGGCAGATCTTTCCGACATAGGCTTGAGAATCTTACGGGAACACTTGTACTGTTTCTAAATAAAGTGTAGGCGTGGGAGGAGGGTGCTTCCCGCGCACTAATAACAGCACGCTTGCCAATTGTGGATGCTAATCATTCGCTTGTATCTTCCTAGACACATCTGCAGGCTGAGAATTATTCCACTTGCATGGCAAGGTGCTCATGTAGGTGTGTTAAAAATTCTGGAGGCACTGGGTATTGATCCCAGTACCTCTCGCATACTAAGCGGGCGCTCTTGCATCTGAGCTACGCCCGGCCCCCCCCCGAAGACTAATGGTGCTACATACAGCCATATAGACGACACAGACCCTTACACTCCCATTATTCAGTAGACAAACACTACTCTCTATGTATCCGTTAGGGTGTCTTTCAGGTTTCGTGCATTCTGTATCGAATCGTAGTTGGCCACAATGAAAGTGGCACGTATAACGTCGAAAATAGAGTTCGGACACCGCTCTGAGTAAGACGAACGTGTTGTCCACCCTCTAGACTTCAATGAGCTTAAGCCGTGATACCTAAGACAGATCTGCACTCGATGACACCTCGATAACAGCCGGTCCCCACACTTACATCTTGCTCTCCTTACGTCAGTATACATCATATCAGTCTGTGACGCTGGCTTTGCAACATCTTGCGTGCCTTTAGGTTCGCCGCGAACAACACTTACCATGAACTGACCACAAAAAATGGAGGCGCTCCGCAGCTTGAACCCTGCACCTTTCACATGCGAAGCGAACGCTCTACCAACTGAGCTACGCCACATGCACGACCAAACTGCGCTATTCCCCATTCTTTGCGACTCTGATGCGCACGGACACGATGGTTGGTTGGTTTGTAGCGGTGAAGGGAGCAGAGTACAAAGGCGCGGACACGTTCATATACACAAAAGTTCCAAGTAGTTTCGATGCTCTGGTATTACAAATGCAAATTCCGTCTGTTTTTAACGTCTTAAATTGAAAGAGCCGTCACAAATTGCTCCGTTTTCACTCCTTGTCGACAATCATACAGCACCTGAGGTAACAAACACATCTCGAGCCCCATTGTGCACTCCATTATTCATGCCAACTCAGTGCCTCGCTCTTTACTACTGTGTACTAATCTTGTCGTCCAACTGCAAAACACTGGGCCACAACAAGTTTCCGCGTCTCCATTGCACTGCGCATACTACAAAACGCTCCCCAAACTTGGCACTCACCCACGCAGCTGACTTTTCCGACTTTCCACGACGCTCACGCAACGCTCACGCTAGTGACAGCATTATTTATAGTTCGACGTCGCGCCAAAGCGAATGAGCACATTTCGCCTACGGCTTAGGCCGCCCTCCTAGTGTGGCTGCTCGGTGTCTGCAGGCAGCGATGGTCTGCTAGCTTCCTGTGTTCGCACCTATGTCACCTGTGCTTGCTTGTCAGAGACAGACTATCGCAAAACATACAACTCACTCCATGAATTGATTGCTACGGCATCTGTTATCAGCAGTCACAACTAGCAACACCAGTAGCAGCCGACTGCACGCAAAGAATAGGAATGTGCAGTGGGATATACGTGAACTCGGCGCAAGGCAGATCTTTCCGACATAGGCTTGAGAATCTTACGGGAACACTTGTACTGTTTCTAAATAAAGTGTAGGCGCACTAATAACAGCACGCTTGCCAATTGTGGATGCTAATCATTGGCTTGTACCTGCCTAGACACATCTGCAGGCTGAGAATTATTCCACTTGCATGGCAAGGTGCGCATGTAGGTGTGTTAAAAATTCTGGAGGCACTGGGTATTGATCCCAGTACCTCTCGCATACTAAGCGAGCGCTCTACCATCTGAGCTCCGCCCGCCCCCCCGAAGACTAATGGTGCTACATACAGCCATATAGACGACACAGACCCTTGCACTCCCATTATTCAGCAGACAAACACTACTCTCTATGTATCCGTTAGGGTGTCTTTCAGGTTTTGTGCATTCTGTATCTAATCGTAGTTGGCCACAATGAAAGTGGCACGTATAACGTCGAAAATAGAGTTCGGACACCACTCTGAGTAAGACGAACGTGTTGTCCACCCTCTAGACTTCAATGAGGTTAAGCCGTGATACCTAAGACAGATCTGCACTCGATGACACCTCGATAACAGCCGGTCCCCACACTTACATCTTGCTCTCCTTACGTCAGTATACATCATATCAGTCTGTGACGGAGGCTTTGCAACATCTTGCGTGCCTTTAGGTTCGCCGCTACCAACACTTACCATGCACTGACCACAAAAAATGGAGGCGCCGCGGCTTGAACCCTGCACCTTTCACATGCGAAGCAAACGCTCTACCAACTGAGCCGCGCCACATGCACGACCAAACTGCGCTATTCCCCATTCTTTGCGACTCTGATGCGCACGGACACGATGGTTGGTTGGTTTGTAGCGTTGAAGGGAGCAGAGTACAAAGGCGCGGACACGTTCATATACACAAAAGTTCCAAGTGGTTTCGATGCTCTGGTATTACAAATGCAAATTCCGTCTGTTTTTAACGTCTTAAATTGAAAGAGCCGTCACAAATTGCTCCGTTTTCACTCCTTGTCGACAATCATACAGCACCTGAGGTAACAAACACATCTCGAGCCCCATTATGCACTCCATTATTCATGCCAACTCAGTGCCTCGCTCTTTACTACTGTGTACTAATCTTGTCGTCCAACTGCAAAACACTGGGCCACAACAAGTTTCCGCGTCTCCATTGCACTGCGCATACTACAAAACGCTCCCCAAACTTGGCACTCACCCACGCAGCCGACTTTTCCGACTTTCCACGACGCTCACGCAACGCTCACGCTAGTGACAGCATTATTTATAGTTCGACGTCGCGCCAAAGCGAATGAGCACATTTCGCCTACGGCTTAGGCCGCCCTCCTAGTGTGGCTGCTCGGTGTCTGCAGGCAGCGAGGGTCTGCTAGCTTCCTGTGTTCGCACCTATGTCACCTGCGCTTGCTTGGCAGAGACAGACTATCGCAAAACATACAACTCACTCCATGAATTGATTCCTACGGCATCTGTTACAACAGTCACAACTAGCAACACCAGTAGCAGCCGACTGCACGCAAAAAATAGGAATG
Source organism: Schistocerca gregaria (assembly GCF_023897955.1). Taxonomy (NCBI): domain Eukaryota; kingdom Metazoa; phylum Arthropoda; class Insecta; order Orthoptera; family Acrididae; genus Schistocerca; species Schistocerca gregaria. Next base: position 29,339,888 of record NC_064929.1, on the reverse strand, counting down.
TGCAGTGGGATTTACGTGAACTCGGCGCAAGGCAGATCTTTCCGACATAGGCTTGAGAATCTTACGGGAACACTTGTACTGTTTCTAAATAAAGTGTAGGCGTGGGAGGAGGGTGCTTCCCGCGCACTAATAACAGCACGCTTGCCAATTGTGGATGCTAATCATTGGCTTGTATCTTCCTAGACACATCTGCAGGCTGAGAATTATTCCACTTGCATGGCAAGGTGCGCATGTAGGTGTGTTAAAAATTATGGAGGCACTGGGTATTGATCCCAGCACCTCTCGCATACTAAGCGAGCGCTCTACCATCTGAGCTCCGCCCGCCCCCCCGAAGACTAATGGTGCTACATACAGCCATATAGACGACACAGACCCTTGCACTCCCATTATTCAGCAGACAAACACTACTCTCTATGTATCCGTTAGGGTGTCTTTCAGGATTCGTGCATTCTGTATCGAATCGTAGTTGGCCACAATGAAAGTGGCACGTATAACGTCGAAAATAGAGTTCGGACACCGCTCTGAGTAAGACGAACGTGTTGTCCACCCTCTACACTTCAATGAGGTTAAGCCGTGATACCTAAGACAGATCTGCACTCGATGACACCTCGATAACATCCGGTCCCCACACTTACATCTTGCTCTCCTTACGTCAGTATACATCATATCAGTCTGTGACGCTGGCTTTGCAACATCTTGCGTGCCTTTAGGTTCGCCGCGACCAACACTTAGCATGCACTGACCACAAAAAATGGAGGCGCCGCGGCTTGAACCCTGCACCTTTCACATGCGAAGCGAACGCTCTACCAACTGAGCTACGCCACATGCACGACCAAACTGCGCTATTCCCCATTCTTTGCGACTCTGATGCGCACGGACACGATGGTTGGTTGGTTTGTAGCGGTGAAGGGAGCAGAGTACAAAGGCGCGGAGACGTTCATATACACAAAAGTTCCAAGTAGTTTCGATGCTCTGGTATTACAAATGCAAATTCCGTCTGTTTTTAACGTCTTAAATTGAAAGAGCCGTCACAAATTGCTCCGTTTTCACTCCTTGTCGACAATCATACAGCACCTGAGGTAACAAACACATCTCGAGCCCCATTGTGCACTCCATTATTCATGCCAACTCAGTGCCTCGCTCTTTACTACTGTGTACTAATCTTGTCGTCCAACTGCAAAACACTGGGCCACAACAAGTTTCCGCGTCTCCATTGCACTGCGCATACTACAAAACGTTCCCCAAACTTGGCACTCACCCACGCAGCCAACTTTTCCGACTTTCCACGACGCTCACGCAACGCTCACGCTAGTGGCAGCATTATTTATAGTTCGACGTCGCGCCAAAGCGAATGAGCACATTTCGCCTACGGCTTAGGCCGCCCTCCTAGTGTGGCTGCTCGGTGTCTGCAGGCAGCGAGGGTCTGCTAGCTTCCTGTGTTCGCACCTATGTCACCTGTGCTTGCTTGTCAGAGACAGACTATCGCAAAACATACAACTCACTCCATGAATTGATTGCTACGGCATCTGTTATCAGCAGTCACAACTAGCAACACCAGTAGCAGCCGACTGCACGCAAAGAATAGGAATGTGCAGTGGGATTTACGTGAACTCGGCGCAAGGCAGATCTTTCCGACATAGGCTTGAGAATCTTACGGGAACACTTGTACTGTTTCTAAATAAAGTGTAGGCGTGGGAGGAGGGTGCTTCCCGCGCACTAATAACAGCACGCTTGCCAATTGTGGATGCTAATCATTCGCTTGTATCTTCCTAGACACATCTGCAGGCTGAGAATTATTCCACTTGCATGGCAAGGTGCGCATGTAGGTGTGTTAAAAATTCTGGAGGCACTGGGTATTGATCCCAGTACCTCTCGCATACTAAGCGAGCGCTCTACCATCTGAGCTACGCCAGCCCCCCCAAAGACTAATGGTGCTACATACAGCCATATAGACGACACAGACCCTTGCACTCCCATTATTCAGCAGACAAACACTACTCTCTATGTATCCGTTAGGGTGTCTTTCAGGTTTCGTGCATTCTGTATCGAATCGTAGTTGGCCACAATGAAAGTGGCACGTATAACGTCGAAAATAGAGTTCGGACACCGCTCTGAGTAAGACGAACGTGTTGTCCACCCTCTAGACTTCAATGAGCTTAAGCCGTGATACCTAAGACAGATCTGCACTCGATGACACCTCGATAACAGCCGGTCCCCACACTTACATCTTGCTCTCCTTACGTCAGTATACATCATATCAGTCTGTGACGCTGGCTTTGCAACATCTTGCGTGCCTTTAGGTTCGCCGCGACCAACACTTACCATGCACTGACCACAAAAAATGGAGGCGCCGCGGCTTGAACCCTGCACCTTTCACATGCGAAGCGAACGCTCTACCAACTGAGCTACGCCACATGCACGACCAAACTGCGCTATTCCCCATTCTTTGCGACTCTGATGCGCACGGACACGATGGTTGGTTGGTTTGTAGCGGTGAAGGGAGCAGAGTACAAAGGCGCGGACACGTTCATATACACAAAAGTTCCAAGTAGTTTCGATGCTCTGGTATTACAAATGCAAATTCCGTCTGTTTTTAACGTCTTAAATTGAAAGAGCCGTCACAAATTGATCCGTTTTCACTCCTTGTCGACAATCATACAGCACCTGAGGTAACAAACACATCTCGAGCCCCATTGTGCACTCCATTATTCATGCCAACTCAGTGCTTCGCTCTTTACTACTGTGTAATAGTCTTGTCGTCCAACTGCAAAACACTGGGCCACAACAAGTTTCCGCGTCTCCATTGCACTGCGCATACTACAAAACGCTCCCCAAACTTGGCACTCACCCACGCAGCCGACTTTTACGACTTTCCACGACGCTCACGCTAGTGACAGCATTATTTATAGTTCGACGTCGCGCCAAAGCGAATGAGCACATTTCGCCTACGGCTTAGGCCGCCCTCCTAGTGTGGCTGCTCCGTGTCTCAGGCAGCGAGGGTCTGCTAGCTTCCTGTGTTCGCACCTATGTCACCTGCGCTTGCTTGTCAGAGACAGACTATCGCAAAACATACAACTCACTCCATGAATTGATTGCTACGGCATCTGTTATCAGCAGTCACAACTAGCAACACCAGTAGCAGACGACTGCACGCAAAGAATAGGAATGTGCAGTGGGATTTACGTGAACTCGGCGCAAGGCAGATCTTTCCGACATAGGCTTGAGAATCTTACGGGAACACTTGTACTGTTTCTAAATAAAGTGTAGGCGTGGGAGGAGGGTGCTTCCCGCGCACTAATAACAGCACGCTTGCCAATTGTGGATGCTAATCATTCGCTTGTATCTTCCTAGACACATCTGCAGGCTGAGAATTATTCCACTTGCATGGCAAGGTGCTCATGTAGGTGTGTTAAAAATTCTGGAGGCACTGGGTATTGATCCCAGTACCTCTCGCATACTAAGCGGGCGCTCTTGCATCTGAGCTACGCCCGCCCCCCCCGAAGACTAATGGTGCTACATACAGCCATATAGACGACACAGACCCTTGCACTCCCATTATTCAGTAGACAAACACTACTCTCTATGTATCCGTTAGGGTGTCTTTCAGGTTTCGTGCATTCTGTATCGAATCGTAGTTGGCCACAATGAAAGTGGCACGTATAACGTCGAAAATAGAGTTCGGACACCGCTCTGAGTAAGACGAACGTGTTGTCCACCCTCTAGACTTCAATGAGCTTAAGCCGTGATACCTAAGACAGATCTGCACTCGATGACACCTCGATAACAGCCGGTCCCCACACTTACATCTTGCTCTCCTTACGTCAGTATACATCATATCAGTCTGTGACGCTGGCTTTGCAACATCTTGCGTGCCTTTAGGTTCGCCGCGAACAACACTTACCATGAACTGACCACAAAAAATGGAGGCGCTCCGCGGCTTGAACCCTGCACCTTTCACATGCGAAGCGAACGCTCTACCAACTGAGCTACGCCACATGCACGACCAAACTGCGCTATTCCCCATTCTTTGCGACTCTGATGCGCACGGACACGATGGTTGGTTGGTTTGTAGCGGTGAAGGGAGCAGAGTACAAAGGCGCGGACACGTTCATATACACAAAAGTTCCAAGTAGTTTCGATGCTCTGGTATTACAAATGCAAATTCCGTCTGTTTTTAACGTCTTAAATTGAAAGAGCCGTCACAAATTGCTCCGTTTTCACTCCTTGTCGACAATCATACAGCACCTGAGGTAACAAACACATCTCGAGCCCCATTGTGCACTCCATTATTCATGCCAACTCAGTGCCTCGCTCTTTACTACTGTGTACTAATCTTGTCGTCCAACTGCAAAACACTGGGCCACAACAAGTTTCCGCGTCTCCATTGCACTGCGCATACTACAAAACGCTCCCCAAACTTGGCACTCACCCACGCAGCTGACTTTTCCGACTTTCCACGACGCTCACGCAACGCTCACGCTAGTGACAGCATTATTTATAGTTCGACGTCGCGCCAAAGCGAATGAGCACATTTCGCCTACGGCTTAGGCCGCCCTCCTAGTGTGGCTGCTCGGTGTCTGCAGGCAGCGAGGGTCTGCTAGCTTCCTGTGTTCGCACCTATGTCACCTGTGCTTGCTTGTCAGAGACAGACTATCGCAAAACATACAACTCACTCCATGAATTGATTGCTACGGCATCTGTTATCAGCAGTCACAACTAGCAACACCAGTAGCAGCCGACTGCACGCAAAGAATAGGAATGTGCAGTGGGATATACGTGAACTCGGCGCAAGGCAGATCTTTCCGACATAGGCTTGAGAATCTTACGGGAACACTTGTACTGTTTCTAAATAAAGTGTAGGCGCACTAATAACAGCACGCTTGCCAATTGTGGATGCTAATCATTCGCTTGTATCTTCCTAGACACATCTGCAGGCTGAGAATTATTCCACTTGCATGACAAGGTGCGCATGTAGGTGTGTTAAAAATTCTGGAGGCACTGGGTATTGATCCCAGTACCTCTCGCATACTAAGCGAGCGCTCTACCATCTGAGCTACGCCCGCCCCCCCGAAGACTAATGGTGCTACATACAGCCGTATAGACGACACAGACCCTTGCACTCCCATTATTCAGCAGACAAACACTACTCTCTATGTATCCGTTAGGGTGTCTTTCAGGTTTCGTGCATTCTGTATCGAATCGTAGTTGGCCACAATGAAAGTGGCACGTATAACGTCGAAAATAGAGTTCGGACACCGCTCTGAGTAAGACGAACGTGTTGTCCACCCTCTACACTTCAATGAGGTTAAGCCGTGATACCTAAGACAGATCTGCACTCGATGACAGCCGGTCCCCACACTTACATCTTGCTCTCCTTACGTCAGTATACATCATATCAGTCTGTGACGCTGGCTTTGCAACATCTTGCGTGGCTTTAGGTTCGCCGCGACCAACACTTACCATGCACTGACCACAAAAAATGGAGGCGCCGCGGCTTGAACCCTGCACCTTTCACATGCGAAGCGAACGCTCTACCAACTGAGCTACGCCACATGCACGACCAAACTGCGCTATTCCCCATTCTTTGCGACTCTGATGCGCACGGACACGATGGTTGGTTGGTTTGTAGCGGTGAAGGGAGCAGAGTACAAAGGCGCGGACACGTTCATATACACAAAAGTTCCAAGTAGTTTCGATGCTCTGGTTTTACAAATGCAAATTCCGTCTGTTTTTAACGTCTTAAATTGAAAGAGCCGTCACAAATTGCTCCGTTTTCACTCCTTGTCGACAATCATACAGCACCTGCGGTAACAAACACATCTCGAGCCCCATTGTGCACTCCATTATTCATTCCACTCAGTGCCTCGCTCTTTACTACTGTGTACCAATCTTGTCGTCCAACTGCAAAACACTGGGCCACAACAAGTTTCCGCGTCTCCATTGCACTGCGCATACTACAAAACGCTCCCCAAACTTGGCACTCACACACGCATCCGACTTTTCCGACTTTCCACGACGCTCAAGCAACGCTCACGCTAGTGACAGCATTATTTATAGTTCGACGTCGCGCCAAAGCGAATGAGCACATTTCGCCTACGGCTTAGGCCGCCCTCCTAGTGTGGCTGCTCGGTGTCTGCAGGCAGCGAGGGTCTGCTAGCTTCCTGTATTCGCACCTATGTCACCTGTGCTTGCTTGTCAGAGACAGACTATCGCAAAACATACAACTCACTCCATGAATTGATTGCTACGGCATCTGTTATCAGCAGTCACAACTAGCAACACCAGTAGCAGCCGACTGCACGCAAAGAATAGGAATGTGCAGTGGGATTTACGTGAACTCGGCGCAAGGCAGATCTTTCCGACATAGGCTTGACTATCTTACGGGAACACTTGTACTGTTTCTAAATAAAGTGTAGGCGTGGGAGGAGGGTGCTTCCCGCGCACTAATAACAGCACGCTTGCCAATTGTGGATGCTAATCATTCGCTTGTATCTTCCTAGACACATCTGCAGGCTGAGAATTATTCCGCTTGCATGACAAGGTGCGCATGTAGGTGTGTTAAAAATTCTGGAGGCACTGGGTATTGATCCCAGCACCTCTCGCATACTAAGCGAGCGCTCTACCATCTGAGCTCCGCCCGCCCCCCCGAAGACTGATGGTGCTACATACAGCCATATAGACGACACAGACCCTTGCACTCCCATTATTCAGCAGACAAACACTACTCTCTATGTATCCGTTAGGATGTCTTTCAGGTTTCGTGCATTCTGTATCGAATCGTAGTTGGCCACAATGAAAGTGGCACGTATAACGTCGAAAATAGAGTTCGGACACCGCTCTGAGTAAGACGAACGTGTTGTCCACCCTCTAGACTTCAATGAGGTTAAGCCGTGATACCTAAGACAGATCTGCACTCGATGACACCTCGGTAACAGCCAGTACCCACACTTACATCTTGCTCTCCTTACGTCAGTATACATCATATCAGTCTGTGACGCTGGCTTTGCAACATCTTGCGTGCCTTTAGGTTCGCCGCGACCAACACTTACCATGCACTGACCACAAAAAATTGAGGCGCCGCGGCTTGAACCCTGCACCTTTCACATGCGAAGCGAACGCTCTACCAACTGAGCTACGCCACATGCACGACCAAACTGCGCTATTCCCCATTCTTTGCGACTCTGATGCGCACGGACACGATGGTTGGTTGGTTTGTAGCGGTGAAGGGAGCAGAGTACAAAGGCGCTGGACACGTTCATATACACAAAAATTCCAAGTAGTTTCGATGATCTGGTATTACAAATGCAAATTCCGTCTGTTTTTAACGTCTTAAATTGAAAGAGCCGTCACAAATTGCTCCGTTTTCACTCCTTGTCGACAATCATACAGCACCTGAGGTAACAAACACATCTCGAGCCCCATTGTGCACTCCATTATTCATGCCAACTCAGTGCCTCGCTCTTTACTACTGTGTACCAATCTTGTCGTCCAACTGCAAAACACTGGGCCACAACAAGTTTCCGCGTCTCCATTGCACTGCGCATACTACAAAACGCTCCCCAAACTTGGCACTCACCCACGCAGCCGACTTTTCCGACTTTCCACGACGCTCACGCTAGTGACAGCATTATTTATAGTTCGACGTCGCGCCAAAGCGAATGAGCACATTTTGCCTACGGCTTAGGCCGCCCTCCTAGTGTGGCTGCTCGGTGTCTGCAGGCAGCGAGGGTCTGCTAGCTTCCTGTGTTCGCACCTATGTCACCTGTGCTTGCTTGTCAGAGACAGACTATCGCAAAACATACAACTCACTCCATGAATTGATTGCTACGGCATCTGTTATCAGCAGTCACAACTAGCAACACCGGTAGCAGCCGACTGCACGCAAAGAATAGGAATGTGCAGTGGGATTTACGTGAACTCGGCGCAAGTCAGATCTTTCCGACATAGGCTTGACAATCTTACGGGAACACTTGTACTGTTTCTAAATAAAGTGTAGGCGTGGGAGGAGGGTGCTTCCCGCCCACTAATAACAGCACGCTTGCCAATTGTGCATGCTAATCATTCGCTTGTATCTTCCTAGACACATCTGCAGGCTGAGAATTATTCCACTTGCATGACAAGGTGCGCATGTAGGTGTGTTAAAAATTCTGGAGGCACTGGGTACTGATCCCAGTACCTCTCGCATACTAAGCGAGCGCTCTACCATCTGAGCTACGCCCGCCCCCCCGAAGACTAATGGTGCTACATACAGCCATATAGACGACACAGACCCTTGCACTCCCATTATTCAGCAGACAAACACTACTCTCTATGTATCCGTTAGGGTGTCTTTCAGGTTTCGTGCATTCTGTATCGAATCGTAGTTGGCCACAATGAAAGTGGCACGTATAACGTCGAAAATAGAGTTCGGACACCGCTCTGAGTAAGACGAACGTGTTGTCCACTCTCTAGACTTCAATGAGGTTAAGCCGTGATACCTAAGACAGATCTGCACTCGATGACACCTCGATAACAGCCGGTCCCCACACTTACATCTTGCTCTCCTTACGTCAGTATACATCATATCAGTCTGTGACGCTGGCTTTGCAACATCTTGCGTGCCTTTAGGTTCGCCGCGACCAACACTTACCATGCACTGACCACAAAAAATTGAGGCGCCGCGGCTTGAACCCTGCACCTTTCACATGCGAAGCGAACGCTCTACCAACTGAGCTACGCCACATGCACGACCAAACTGCGCTATTCCCCATTCTTTGCGACTCTGATGCGCACGGACACGATGGTTGGTTGGTTTGTAGCGGTGAAGGGAGCAGAGTACAAAGCCGCGGACACGTTCATATACACAAAAGTTCCATGTAGTTTCGATGCTCTGGTTTTACAAATGCAAATTCCGTCTGTTTTTAACGTCTTAAATTGAAAGAGCCGTCACAAATTGCTCCGTTTTCACTCCTTGTCGACAATCATACAGCACCTGAGGTAACAAACACATCTCGAGCCCCATTGTGCACTCCATTATTCATGCCAACTCAGTGCCTCGCTCTTTACTACTGTGTACCAATCTTGTCGTCCAACTGCAAAACACTGGGCCACAACAAGTTTCCGCGTCTCCATTGCACTGCGCATACTACAAAACGCTCCCCAAACTTGGCACTCACCCACGCAGCCGATTTTCCGACTTTCCACGACGCTCACGCTAGTGACAGCATTATTTATAGTTCGACGTCGCGCCAAAGCGAATGAGCACATTTTGCCTACGGCTTAGGCCGCCCTCCTAGTGTGGCTGCTCGGTGTCTGCAGGCAGCGAGGGTCTGCTAGCTTCCTGTGTTCGCACCTATGTCACCTGTGCTTGCTTGTCAGAGACAGACTATCGCAAAACATACAACTCACTCCATGAATTGATTGCTACGGCATCTGTTATCAGCAGTCACAACTAGCAACACCGGTAGCAGCCGACTGCACGCAAAGAATAGGAATGTGCAGTGGGATTTACGTGAACTCGGCGCAAGTCAGATCTTTCCGACATAGGCTTGACAATCTTACGGGAACACTTGTACTGTTTCTAAATAAAGTGTAGGCGTGGGAGGAGGGTGCTTCCCGCGTACTAATAACAGCACGCTTGCCAATTGTGGATGCTAATCATTCGCTTGTATCTTCCTAGACACATCTGCAGGCTGAGAATTATTCCACTTGCATGACAAGGTGCGCATGTAGGTGTGTTAAAAATTCTGGAGGCACTGGGTATTGATCCCAGTACCTCTCGCATACTAAGCGAGCGCTCTACCATCTGAGCTACGCCCGCCCCCCCGAAGACTAATGGTGCTACATACAGCCATATAGACGACACAGACCCTTGCACTCCCATTATTCAGCAGACAAACACCACTCTCTATGTATCCGTTAGGGTGTCTTTCAGGTTTCGTGCATTCTGTATCGAATCGTAGTTGGCCACAATGAAAGTGGCACGTATAACGTCGAAAATAGAGTTCGGACACCGCTCTGAGTAAGACGAACGTGTTGTCCACCCTCTAGACTTCAATGAGGTTAAGCCGTGATACCTAAGACAGATCTGCACTCGATGACACCTCGATAACAGATGGTCCCCACACTTACATCTTGCTCTCCTTACGTCAGTATACATCATATCAGTCTGTGACGCTGGCTTTGCAACATCTTGCGTGCCTTTAGGTTCGCCGCGACCAACACTTACCATGCACTGACCACAAAAAATGGAGGCGCCGCGGCTTGAACCCTGCACCTTTCACATGCGAAGCGAACACTCTACCAACTGAGCTACGCCACATGCACGTCCAAACTGCGCTTTTCCCCATTCTTTGCGACTCTGATGCGCACGGACACGATGGTTGGTTGGTTTGTAGCGGTGAAGGGAGCAGAGTACAAAGCCGCGGACACGTTCATATACACAAAAGTTCCATGTAGTTTCGATGCTCTGGTTTTACAAATGCAAATTCCGTCTGTTTTTAACGTCTTAAATTGAAAGAGCCGTCACAAATTGCTCCGTTTTCACTCCTTGTCGACAATCATACAGCACCTGAGGTAACAAACACATCTCGAGCCCCATTGTGCACTCCATTATTCATGCCAAATCAGTGCCTCGCTCTTTACTACTGTGTACCAATCTTGTCGTCCAACTGCAAAACACTGGGCCACAACAAGTTTCCGCGTCTCCATTGCACTGCGCATACTACAAAACGCTCCCCAAACTTGGCACTCACCCACGCAGCCGATTTTCCGACTTTCCAAGACGCTCACACAACGCTCACGCTAGTGACGGCTTTATTTATAGTTCGACGTCGCGCCAAAGCGAATGAGCACATTTCGCCTACGGCTTAGGCCGCCCTCCTAGTGTGGCTGCTCGGTGTCTGCAGGCAGCGAGGGTCTGCTAGCTTCCTGTGTTCGCACCTATGTCACCTGTGCTTGCTTGTCAGAGACAGACTATCGCAAAACATACAACTCACTCCATGAATTGATTGCTACGGCATCTGTTATCAGCAGTCACAACTAGCAACACCAGTAGCAGCCGACTGCACGCAAACAATAGGAATGTGCAGTGGGATTTACGTGAACTCGGCGCAAGGCAGATCTTTCCGACATAGGCTTGACAATCTTACGGGAACACTTGTACTGTTTCTAAATAAAGTGTAGGCGTGGGAGGAGGGTGCTTCCCGCCCACTAATAACAGCACGCTTGCCAATTGTGGATGCTAATCATTCGCTTGTATCTTCCTAGACACATCTGCAGGCTGAGAATTATTCCACTTGCATGACAAGGTGCGCATGTAGGTGTGTTAAAAATTCTGGAGGCACTGGGTATTGATCCCAGTACCTCTCGCATACTAAGCGAGCGCTCTACCATCTGAGCTACGCCCGCCCCCCCGAAGACTAATGGTGCTACATACAGCCATATAGACGACACAGACTCTTGCACTCCCATTATTCAGCAGACAAACACTACTCTCTATGTATCCGTTAGGGTGTCTTTCAGGTTTCGTGCTTTCTGTATCGAATCGTAGTTGGCCACAATGAAAGTGGCACGTATAACGTCGAAAATAGAGTTCGGACACCGCTCTGAGTAAGACGAACGTGTTGTCCACCCTCTAGACTTCAATGAGGTTAAGCCGTGATACCTAAGACAGATCTGCACTCGATGACACCTCGATAACAGCCGGTCCCCACACTTACATCTTGCTCTCCTTACGTCAGTATACATCATATCAGTCTGTGACGCTGGCTTTGCAACATCTTGCGTGCCTTTAGGTTCGCCGCTACCAACACTTACCATGCACTGACCACAAAAAATGGAGGCGCCGCGGATTGAACCCTGCTCCTTTCACATGCGAAGCGAACTCTCTACCAACTGAGCTACGCCACATGCACGACCAAACTGCGCTATTCCCCATTCTTTGCGACTCTGATGCGCACGGACACGACGGTTGGTTGGTTTGTAGCGGTGAAGGGAGCAGAGTACAAAGCCGCGGACACGTTCATATACACAAAAGTTCCAAGTAGTTTCGATGCTCTGGTATTACAAATGCAAATTCCGTCTGTTTTTAACGTCTTAAATTGAAAGAGCCGTCACAAATTGCTCCGTTTTCACTCCTTGTCGACAATCATACAGCACCTGAGGTAACAAACACATCTCGAGCCCCATTGTGCACTCCATTATTCATGCCAACTCAGTGCCTCGCTCTTTACTACTGTGTACCAATCTTGTCGTCCAACTGCAAAACACTGGGCCACAACAAGTTTCCGCGTCTCCATTGCACTGCGCATACTACAAAACGCTCCCCAAACTTGGCACTCACCCACGCAGCCGACTTTTCCGACTTTCCACGACGCTCACGCTAGTGACAGCATTATTTATAGTTCGACGTCGCGCCAAAGCGAATGAGCACATTTCGCCTACGGCTTAGGCCGCCCTCCTAGTGTGGCTGCTCGGTGTCTGCAGGCAGCGAGGGGCTGCTAGCTTCCTGTGTTCGCACCTATGTCACCTGTGCTTGCTTGTCAGAGACAGACTATCGCAAAACATACAACTCACTCCATGAATTGATTGCTACGGCATCTGTTATCAGCAGTCACAACTAGCAACACCAGTAGCAGCCGACTGCACGCAAAGAATAGGAATGTGCAGTGGGATTTACGTGAACTCGGCGCAAGGCAGATCTTTCCGACATAGGCTTGACAATCTTACGGGAACACTTGTACTGTTTCTAAATAAAGTGTAGGCGTGGGAGGAGGGTGCTTCCCGCCCACTAATAACAGCACGCTTGCCAATTGTGGATGCTAATCATTCGCTTGTATCTTCCTAGACTCATCTGCAGGCTGAGAATTATTCCACTTGCATGACAAGGTGCGCATGTAGGTGTGTTAAAAATTCTGGAAGCACTGGGTATTGAGCCCAGTACCTCTCGCATACTAAGCGAGCGCTCTACCATCTGAGCTACGCCCGCCCCCCCCGAAGACTAATGGTGCTACATACAGCCATATAGACGACACAGACCCTTGCACTCCCATTATTCAGCAGACAAACACTACTCTCTATGTATCCGTTAGGGTGTCTTTCAGGTTTCGTGCATTCTGTATCGAATCGTAGTTGGCCACAATGAAAGTGGCACGTATAACGTCGAAAATAGAGTTCGGACACCGCTCTGAGTAAGACGAACGTGTTGTCCACCCTCTAGACTTCAATGAGGTTAAGCCGTGATACCTAAGACAGATCTGCACTCGATGACACCTCGATAACAGCCGGTCCCCACACTTACATCTTGCTCTCCTTACGTCAGTATACATCATATCAGTCTGTGACGCTGGCTTTGCAACATCTTGCGTGCCTTTAGGTTCGCCGCTACCAACACTTACCATGCACTGACCACAAAAAATGGAGGCGCCGCGGATTGAACCCTGCTCCTTTCACATGCGAAGCGAACTCTCTACCAACTGAGCTACGCCACATGCACGACCAAACTGCGCTATTCCCCATTCTTTGCGACTCTGATGCGCACGGACACGACGGTTGGTTGGTTTGTAGCGGTGAAGGGAGCAGAGTACAAAGCCGCGGACACGTTCATATACACAAAAGTTCCAAGTAGTTTCGATGCTCTGGTATTACAAATGCAAATTCCGTCTGTTTTTAACGTCTTAAATTGAAAGAGCCGTCACAAATTGCTCCGTTTTCACTCCTTGTCGACAATCATACAGCACCTGAGGTAACAAACACATCTCGAGCCCCATTGTGCACTCCATTATTCATGCCAACTCAGTGCCTCGCTCTTTACTACTGTGTACCAATCTTGTCGTCCAACTGCAAAACACTGGGCCACAACAAGTTTCCGCGTCTCCATTGCACTGCGCATACTACAAAACGCTCCCCAAACTTGGCACTCACCCACGCAGCCGACTTTTCCGACTTTCCACGACGCTCACGCTAGTGACAGCATTATTTATAGTTCGACGTCGCGCCAAAGCGAATGAGCACATTTCGCCTACGGCTTAGGCCGCCCTCCTAGTGTGGCTGCTCGGTGTCTGCAGGCAGCGAGGGTCTGCTAGCTTCCTGTGTTCGCACCTATGTCACCTGTGCTTGCTTGTCAGAGACAGACTATCGCAAAACATACAACTCACTCCATGAATTGATTGCTACGGCATCTGTTATCAGCAGTCACAACTAGCAACACCAGTAGCAGCCGACTGCACGCAAAGAATAGGAATGTGCAGTGGGATTTACGTGAACTCGGCGCAAGGCAGATCTTTCCGACATAGGCTTGACAATCTTACGGGAACACTTGTACTGTTTCTAAATAAAGTGTAGGCGTGGGAGGAGGGTGCTTCCCGCGCACTAATAACAGCACGCTTGCCAATTGTGGATGCTAATCATTCGCTTGTATCTTCCTAGACACATCTGCAGGCTGAGAATTATTCCACTTGCATGACAAGGTGCGCATGTAGGTGTGTTAAAAATTCTGGAGGCACTGGGTATTGATCCCAGTACCTCTCGCATACTAAGCGAGCGCTCTACCATCTGAGCTACGCCCGCCCCCCCCGAAGACTAATGGTGCTACATACAGCCATATAGACGACACAGACCCTTGCACTCCCATTATTCAGCAGACAAACACTACTCTCTATGTATCCGTTAGGGTGTCTTTCAGGTTTCGTGCATTCTGTATCGAATCGTAGTTGGCCACAATGAAAGTGGCACGTATAACGTCGAAAATAGAGTTCGGACACCGCTCTGAGTAAGACGAACGTGTTGTCCACCCTCTAGACTTCAATGAGGTTAAGCCGTGATACCTAAGACAGATCTGCACTCGATGACACCTCGATAACAGCCGGTCCCCACACTTACATCTTGCTCTCCTTACGTCAGTATACATCATATCAGTCTGTGACGCTGGCTTTGCAACATCTTGCGTGCCTTTAGGTTCGCCGCTACCAACACTTACCATGCACTGACCACAAAAAATGGAGGCGCCGCGGATTGAACCCTGCTCCTTTCACATGCGAAGCGAACTCTCTACCAACTGAGCTACGCCACATGCACGACCAAACTGCGCTATTCCCCATTCTTTGCGACTCTGATGCGCACGGACACGACGGTTGTTTGGTTTGTAGCGGTGAAGGGAGCAGAGTACAAAGGCGCGGACACGTTCATATACACAAAAGTTCCAAGTAGTTTCGATGCTCTGGTATTACAAATGCAAATTCCGTCTGTTTTTAACGTCTTAAATTGAAAGAGCCGTCACAAATTGCTCCGTTTTCACTCCTTGTCGACAATCATACAGCACCTGAGGTAACAAACACATCTCGAGCCCCATTGTGCACTCCATTATTCATGCCAACTCAGTGCCTCGCTCTTTACTACTGTGTACCAATCTTGTCGTCCAACTGCAAAACACTGGGCCACAACAAGTTTCCGCGTCTCCATTGCACTGCGCATACTACAAAACGCTCCCCAAACTTGGCACTCACCCACGCAGCCGACTTTTCCGACTTTCCACGACGCTCACGCTAGTGACAGCATTATTTATAGTTCGACGTCGCGCCAAAGCGAATGAGCACATTTCGCCTACGGCTTAGGCCGCCCTCCTAGTGTGGCTGCTCGGTGTCTGCAGGCAGCGGGGGTCTGCTAGCTTCCTGTGTTCGCACCTATGTCACCTGTGCTTGCTTGTCAGAGACAGACTATCGCAAAACATACAACTCACTCCATGAATTGATTGCTACGGCATCTGTTATCAGCAGTCACAACTAGCAACACCAGTAGCAGCCGACTGCACGCAAAGAATAGGAATGTGCAGTGGGATTTACGTGAACTCGGCGCAAGGCAGATCTTTCCGACATAGGCTTGACAATCTTACGGGAACACTTGTACTGTTTCTAAATAAAGTGTAGGCGTGGGAGGAGGGTGCTTCCCGCCCACTAATAACAGCACGCTTGCCAATTGTGGATGCTAATCATTCGCTTGTATCTTCCTAGACACATCTGCAGGCTGAGAATTATTCCACTTGCATGACAAGGTGCGCATGTAGGTGTGTTAAAAATTCTGGAGGCACTGGGTATTGATCCCAGTACCTCTCGCATACTAAGCGAGCGCTCTACCATCTGAGCTACGCCCGCCCCCCCCGAAGGCTAATGGTGCTACATACAGCCATATAGACGACACAGACCCTTGCACTCCCATTATTCAGCAGACAAACACTAGTCTCTATGTATCCGTTAGGGTGTCTTTCAGGTTTCGTGCATTCTGTATCGAATCGTAGTTGGCCACAATGAAAGTGGCACGTATAACGTCGAAAATAGAGTTCGGACACCGCTCTGAGTAAGACGAACGTGTTGTCCACCCTCTAGACTTCAATGAGGTTAAGCCGTGATACCTAAGACAGATCTGCACTCGATGACACCTCGATAACAGCCGGTCCCCACACTTACATCTTGCTCTCCTTACGTCAGTGTACATCATATCAGTCTGTGACGCTGGCTTTGCAACATCTTGCGTGCCTTTAGGTTCGCCGCGACCAACACTTACCATGCACTGACCACAAAAAATGGAGGCACCGCGGCTTGAACCCCGCACCGTTCACATGCGAAGCGAACGCTCTACCAACTGAGCTACGCCACATGCACGACCGAACTGCGCTATTCCCCATTCTTTGCGACTCTGATGCGCACGGACACGATGGTTGGTTGGTTTGTAGCGGTGAAGGGAGCAGAGTACAAAGGCGCGGACACGTTCATATACACAAAAGTTCCAAGTAGTTTCGATGCTCTGGTATTACAAATGCAAATTCCGTCTGTTTTTAACGTCTTAAATTGAAAGAGCCGTCACAAATTGCTCCGTTTTCACTCCTTGTCGACAATCATACAGCACCTGAGGTAACAAACACATCTCGAGCCCCATTGTGCACTCCATTATTCATGCCAACTCAGTGCCTCGCTCTTTACTACTGTGTACCAATCTTGTCGTCCAACTGCAAAACACTGGGCCACAACAAGTTTCCGCGTCTCCATTGCACTGCGCATACTACAAAACGCTCCCCAAACTTGGCACTC
This sequence comes from Schistocerca gregaria, assembly GCF_023897955.1. Taxonomy (NCBI): domain Eukaryota; kingdom Metazoa; phylum Arthropoda; class Insecta; order Orthoptera; family Acrididae; genus Schistocerca; species Schistocerca gregaria. The sequence continues at coordinate 29,322,828 of NC_064929.1, read as the reverse complement.
ACCCACGCAGCCGACTTTTCCGACTTTCCACGACGCTCACGCTAGTGACAGCATTATTTATAGTTCGACGTCGCGCCAAAGCGAATGAGCACATTTCGCCTACGGCTTAGGCCGCCCTCCTAGTGTGGCTGCTCGGTGTCTGCAGGCAGCGAGGGTCTGCTAGCTTCCTGTGTTCGCACCTATGTCACCTGTGCTTGCTTGTCAGAGACAGACTATCGCAAAACATACAACTCACTCCATGAATTGATTGCTACGGCATCTGTTATCAGCAGTCACAACTAGCAATACCAGTAGCAGCCGACTGCACGCAAAGAATAGGAATGTGCAGTGGGATTTACGTGAACTCGGCGCAAGGCAGATCTTTCCGACATAGGCTTGACAATCTTACGGGAACACTTGTACTGTTTCTAAATAAAGTGTAGGCGTGGGAGGAGGGTGCTTCCCGCGCACTAATAACAGCACGCTTGCCAATTGTGGATGCTAATCATTCGCTTGTATCTTCCTAGACACATCTGCAGGCTGAGAATTATTCCACTTGCATGACAAGGTGCGCATGTAGGTGTGTTAAAAATTCTGGAGGCACTGGGTATTGATCCCAGTACCTCTCGCATACTAAGCGAGCGCTCTACCATCTGAGCTACGCCCGCCCCCCCCCCCCCCCCCCGAAGACTAATGGTGCTACATACAGCCATATAGACGACACAGACCCTTGCACTCCCATTATTCAGCAGACAAACACTACTCTCTATGTATCCGTTAGGGTGTCTTTCAGGTTTCGTGCATTCTGTATCGAATCGTAGTTGGCCACAATGAAAGTGGCACGTATAACGTCGAAAATAGAGTTCGGACACCGCTCTGAGTAAGACGAACGTGTTGTCCACCCTCTAGACTTCAATGAGGTTAAGCCGTGATACCTAAGACAGATCTGCACTCGATGACACCTCGATAACAGCCGGTCCCCACACTTACATCTTGCTCTCCTTACGTCAGTGTACATCATATCAGTCTGTGACGCTGGCTTTGCAACATCTTGCGTGCCTTTAGGTTCGCCGCGACCAACACTTACCATGCACTGACCACAAAAAATGGAGGCGCCGCGGCTTGAACCCTGCACCTTTCACATGCGAAGCGAACGCTCTACCAACTGAGCTACGCCACATGCACGACCGAACTGCGCTATTCCCCATTCTTTGCGACTCTGATGCGCACGGACACGATGGTTGGTTGGTTTGTAGCGGTGAAGGGAGCAGAGTACAAAGGCGCGGACACGTTCATATACACAAAAGTTCCAAGTAGTTTCGATGCTCTGGTATTACAAATGCAAATTCCGTCTGTTTTTAACGTCTTAAATTGAAAGAGCCGTCACAAATTGCTCCGTTTTCACTCCTTGTCGACAATCATACAGCACCTGAGGTAACAAACACATCTCGAGCCCCATTGTGCACTCCATTATTCATGCCAACTCAGTGCCTCGCTCTTTACTACTGTGTACCAATCTTGTCGTCCAACTGCAAAACACTGGGCCACAACAAGTTTCCGCGTCTCCATTGCACTGCGCATACTACAAAACGCTCCCCAAACTTGGCACTCACCCACGCAGCCGACTTTTCCGACTTTCCACGACGCTCACGCTAGTGACAGCATTATTTATAGTTCGACGTCGCGCCAAAGCGAATGAGCACATTTCGCCTACGGCTTAGGCCGCCCTCCTAGTGTGGCTGCTCGGTGTCTGCAGGCAGCGAGGGTCTGCTAGCTTCCTGTGTTCGCACCTATGTCACCTGTGCTTGCTTGTCAGAGACAGACTATCGCAAAACATACAACTCACTCCATGAATTGATTGCTACGGCATCTGTTATCAGCAGTCACAACTAGCAACACCAGTAGCAGCCGACTGCACGCAAAGAATAGGAATGTGCAGTGGGATTTACGTGAACTCGGCGCAAGGCAGATCTTTCCGACATAGGCTTGACAATCTTACGGGAACACTTGTACTGTTTCTAAATAAAGTGTAGGCGTGGGAGGAGGGTGCTTCCCGCGCACTAATAACAGCACGCTTGCCAATTGTGGATGCTAATCATTCGCTTGTATCTTCCTAGACACATCTGCAGGCTGAGAATTATTCCACTTGCATGACAAGGTGCGCATGTAGGTGTGTTAAAAATTCTGGAGGCACTGGGTATTGATCCCAGTACCTCTCGCATACTAAGCGAGCGCTCTACCATCTGAGCTACGCCCGCCCCCCCCGAAGACTAATGGTGCTACATACAGCCATATAGACGACACAGACCCTTGCACTCCCATTATTCAGCAGACAAACACTACTCTCTATGTATCCGTTAGGGTGTCTTTCAGGTTTCGTGCATTCTGTATCGAATCGTAGTTGGCCACAATGAAAGTGGCACGTATAACGTCGAAAATAGAGTTCGGACACCGCTCTGAGTAAGACGAACGTGTTGTCCACCCTCTAGACTTCAATGAGGTTAAGCCGTGATACCTAAGACAGATCTGCACTCGATGACACCTCGATAACAGCCGGTCCCCACACTTACATCTTGCTCTCCTTACGTCAGTATACATCATATCAGTCTGTGACGCTGGCTTTGCAACATCTTGCGTGCCTTTAGGTTCGCCGCTACCAACACTTACCATGCACTGACCACAAAAAATGGAGGCGCCGCGGATTGAACCCTGCTCCTTTCACATGCGAAGCGAACTCTCTACCAACTGAGCTACGCCACATGCACGACCAAACTGCGCTATTCCCCATTCTTTGCGACTCTGATGCGCACGGACACGACGGTTGGTTGGTTTGTAGCGGTGAAGGGAGCAGAGTACAAAGGCGCGGACACGTTCATATACACAAAAGTTCCAAGTAGTTTCGATGCTCTGGTATTACAAATGCAAATTCCGTCTGTTTTTAACGTCTTAAATTGAAAGAGCCGTCACAAATTGCTCCGTTTTCACTCCTTGTCGACAATCATACAGCACCTGAGGTAACAAACACATCTCGAGCCCCATTGTGCACTCCATTATTCATGCCAACTCAGTGCCTCGCTCTTTACTACTGTGTACCAATCTTGTCGTCCAACTGCAAAACACTGGGCCACAACAAGTTTCCGCGTCTCCATTGCACTGCGCATACTACAAAACGCTCCCCAAACTTGGCACTCACCCACGCAGCCGACTTTTCCGACTTTCCACGACGCTCACGCTAGTGACAGCATTATTTATAGTTCGACGTCGCGCCAAAGCGAATGAGCACATTTCGCCTACGGCTTAGGCCGCCCTCCTAGTGTGGCTGCTCGGTGTCTGCAGGCAGCGAGGGTCTGCTAGCTTCCTGTGTTCGCACCTATGTCACCTGTGCTTGCTTGTCAGAGACAGACTATCGCAAAACATACAACTCACTCCATGAATTGATTGCTACGGCATCTGTTATCAGCAGTCACAACTAGCAACACCAGTAGCAGCCGACTGCACGCAAAGAATAGGAATGTGCAGTGGGATTTACGTGAACTCGGCGCAAGGCAGATCTTTCCGACATAGGCTTGACAATCTTACGGGAACACTTGTACTGTTTCTAAATAAAGTGTAGGCGTGGGAGGAGGGTGCTTCCCGCCCACTAATAACAGCACGCTTGCCAATTGTGGATGCTAATCATTCGCTTGTATCTTCCTAGACTCATCTGCAGGCTGAGAATTATTCCACTTGCATGACAAGGTGCGCATGTAGGTGTGTTAAAAATTCTGGAAGCACTGGGTATTGAGCCCAGTACCTCTCGCATACTAAGCGAGCGCTCTACCATCTGAGCTACGCCCGCCCCCCCCGAAGACTAATGGTGCTACATACAGCCATATAGACGACACAGACCCTTGCACTCCCATTATTCAGCAGACAAACACTACTCTCTATGTATCCGTTAGGGTGTCTTTCAGGTTTCGTGCATTCTGTATCGAATCGTAGTTGGCCACAATGAAAGTGGCACGTATAACGTCGAAAATAGAGTTCGGACACCGCTCTGAGTAAGACGAACGTGTTGTCCACCCTCTAGACTTCAATGAGGTTAAGCCGTGATACCTAAGACAGATCTGCACTCGATGACACCTCGATAACAGCCGGTCCCCACACTTACATCTTGCTCTCCTTACGTCAGTATACATCATATCAGTCTGTGACGCTGGCTTTGCAACATCTTGCGTGCCTTTAGGTTCGCCGCTACCAACACTTACCATGCACTGACCACAAAAAATGGAGGCGCCGCGGATTGAACCCTGCTCCTTTCACATGCGAAGCGAACTCTCTACCAACTGAGCTACGCCACATGCACGACCAAACTGCGCTATTCCCCATTCTTTGCGACTCTGATGCGCACGGACACGACGGTTGGTTGGTTTGTAGCGGTGAAGGGAGCAGAGTACAAAGCCGCGGACACGTTCATATACACAAAAGTTCCAAGTAGTTTCGATGCTCTGGTATTACAAATGCAAATTCCGTCTGTTTTTAACGTCTTAAATTGAAAGAGCCGTCACAAATTGCTCCGTTTTCACTCCTTGTCGACAATCATACAGCACCTGAGGTAACAAACACATCTCGAGCCCCATTGTGCACTCCATTATTCATGCCAACTCAGTGCCTCGCTCTTTACTACTGTGTACCAATCTTGTCGTCCAACTGCAAAACACTGGGCCACAACAAGTTTCCGCGTCTCCATTGCACTGCGCATACTACAAAACGCTCCCCAAACTTGGCACTCACCCACGCAGCCGACTTTTCCGACTTTCCACGACGCTCACGCTAGTGACAGCATTATTTATAGTTCGACGTCGCGCCAAAGCGAATGAGCACATTTCGCCTACGGCTTAGGCCGCCCTCCTAGTGTGGCTGCTCGGTGTCTGCAGGCAGCGAGGGTCTGCTAGCTTCCTGTGTTCGCACCTATGTCACCTGTGCTTGCTTGTCAGAGACAGACTATCGCAAAACATACAACTCACTCCATGAATTGATTGCTACGGCATCTGTTATCAGCAGTCACAACTAGCAACACCAGTAGCAGCCGACTGCACGCAAAGAATAGGAATGTGCAGTGGGATTTACGTGAACTCGGCGCAAGGCAGATCTTTCCGACATAGGCTTGAGAATCTTACGGGAACACTTGTACTGTTTCTAAATAAAGTGTAGGCGTGGGAGGAGGGTGCTTCCCGCGCACTAATAACAGCACGCTTGCCAATTGTGGATGCTAATCATTCGCTTGTATCTTCCTAGACACATCTGCAGGCTGAGAATTATTCCACTTGCATGACAAGGTGCGCATGTAGGTGTGTTAAAAATTCTGGAGGCACTGGGTATTGATCCCAGTACCTCTCGCATACTAAGCGAGCGCTCTACCATCTGAGCTACGCCCGCCCCCCCGAAGACTAATGGTGCTACATACAGCCATATAGACGACACAGACCCTTGCACTCCCATTATTCAGCAGACAAACACTACTCTCTATGTATCCGTTAGGGTGTCTTTCAGGTTTCGTGCATTCTGTATCGAATCGTAGTTGGCCACAATGAAAGTGGCACGTATAACGTCGAAAATAGAGTTCGGACACCGCTCTGAGTAAGACGAACGTGTTGTCCACCCTCTAGACTTCAATGAGGTTAAGCCGTGATACCTAAGACAGATCTGCACTCGATGACACCTCGATAACAGCCGGTCCCCACACTTACATCTTGCTCTCCTTACGTCAGTATACATCATATCAGTCTGTGACGCTGGCTTTGCAACATCTTGCGTGCCTTTAGGTTCGCCGCTACCAACACTTACCATGCACTGACCACAAAAAATGGAGGCGCCGCGGATTGAACCCTGCTCCTTTCACATGCGAAGCGAACTCTCTACCAACTGAGCTACGCCACATGCACGACCAAACTGCGCTATTCCCCATTCTTTGCGACTCTGATGCGCACGGACACGACGGTTGTTTGGTTTGTAGCGGTGAAGGGAGCAGAGTACAAAGGCGCGGACACGTTCATATACACAAAAGTTCCAAGTAGTTTCGATGCTCTGGTATTACAAATGCAAATTCCGTCTGTTTTTAACGTCTTAAATTGAAAGAGCCGTCACAAATTGCTCCGTTTTCACTCCTTGTCGACAATCATACAGCACCTGAGGTAACAAACACATCTCGAGCCCCATTGTGCACTCCATTATTCATGCCAACTCAGTGCCTCGCTCTTTACTACTGTGTACCAATCTTGTCGTCCAACTGCAAAACACTGGGCCACAACAAGTTTCCGCGTCTCCATTGCACTGCGCATACTACAAAACGCTCCCCAAACTTGGCACTCACCCACGCAGCCGACTTTTCCGACTTTCCACGACGCTCACGCTAGTGACAGCATTATTTATAGTTCGACGTCGCGCCAAAGCGAATGAGCACATTTCGCCTACGGCTTAGGCCGCCCTCCTAGTGTGGCTGCTCGGTGTCTGCAGGCAGCGGGGGTCTGCTAGCTTCCTGTGTTCGCACCTATGTCACCTGTGCTTGCTTGTCAGAGACAGACTATCGCAAAACATACAACTCACTCCATGAATTGATTGCTACGGCATCTGTTATCAGCAGTCACAACTAGCAACACCAGTAGCAGCCGACTGCACGCAAAGAATAGGAATGTGCAGTGGGATTTACGTGAACTCGGCGCAAGGCAGATCTTTCCGACATAGGCTTGACAATCTTACGGGAACACTTGTACTGTTTCTAAATAAAGTGTAGGCGTGGGAGGAGGGTGCTTCCCGCCCACTAATAACAGCACGCTTGCCAATTGTGGATGCTAATCATTCGCTTGTATCTTCCTAGACACATCTGCAGGCTGAGAATTATTCCACTTGCATGACAAGGTGCGCATGTAGGTGTGTTAAAAGTTCTGGAGGCACTGGGTATTGATCCCAGTACCTCTCGCATACTAAGCGAGCGCTCTACCATCTGAGCTACGCCCGCCCCCCCCGAAGGCTAATGGTGCTACATACAGCCATATAGACGACACAGACCCTTGCACTCCCATTATTCAGCAGACAAACACTAGTCTCTATGTATCCGTTAGGGTGTCTTTCAGGTTTCGTGCATTCTGTATCGAATCGTAGTTGGCCACAATGAAAGTGGCACGTATAACGTCGAAAATAGAGTTCGGACACCGCTCTGAGTAAGACGAACGTGTTGTCCACCCTCTAGACTTCAATGAGGTTAAGCCGTGATACCTAAGACAGATCTGCACTCGATGACACCTCGATAACAGCCGGTCCCCACACTTACATCTTGCTCTCCTTACGTCAGTGTACATCATATCAGTCTGTGACGCTGGCTTTGCAACATCTTGCGTGCCTTTAGGTTCGCCGCGACCAACACTTACCATGCACTGACCACAAAAAATGGAGGCACCGCGGCTTGAACCCCGCACCGTTCACGTGCGAAGCGAACGCTCTACCAACTGAGCTACGCCACATGCACGACCGAACTGCGCTATTCCCCATTCTTTGCGACTCTGATGCGCACGGACACGATGGTTGGTTGGTTTGTAGCGGTGAAGGGAGCAGAGTACAAAGGCGCGGACACGTTCATATACACAAAAGTTCCAAGTAGTTTCGATGCTCTGGTATTACAAATGCAAATTCCGTCTGTTTTTAACGTCTTAAATTGAAAGAGCCGTCACAAATTGCTCCGTTTTCACTCCTTGTCGACAATCATACAGCACCTGAGGTAACAAACACATCTCGAGCCCCATTGTGCACTCCATTATTCATGCCAACTCAGTGCCTCGCTCTTTACTACTGTGTACCAATCTTGTCGTCCAACTGCAAAACACTGGGCCACAACAAGTTTCCGCGTCTCCATTGCACTGCGCATACTACAAAACGCTCCCCAAACTTGGCACTCACCCACGCAGCCGACTTTTCCGACTTTCCACGACGCTCACGCTAGTGACAGCATTATTTATAGTTCGACGTCGCGCCAAAGCGAATGAGCACATTTCGCCTACGGCTTAGGCCGCCCTCCTAGTGTGGCTGCTCGGTGTCTGCAGGCAGCGAGGGTCTGCTAGCTTCCTGTGTTCGCACCTATGTCACCTGTGCTTGCTTGTCAGAGACAGACTATCGCAAAACATACAACTCACTCCATGAATTGATTGCTACGGCATCTGTTATCAGCAGTCACAACTAGCAACACCAGTAGCAGCCGACTGCACGCAAAGAATAGGAATGTGCAGTGGGATTTACGTGAACTCGGCGCAAGGCAGATCTTTCCGACATAGGCTTGACAATCTTACGGGAACACTTGTACTGTTTCTAAATAAAGTGTAGGCGTGGGAGGAGGGTGCTTCCCGCGCACTAATAACAGCACGCTTGCCAATTGTGGATGCTAATCATTCGCTTGTATCTTCCTAGACACATCTGCAGGCTGAGAATTATTCCACTTGCATGACAAGGTGCGCATGTAGGTGTGTTAAAAATTCTGGAGGCACTGGGTATTGATCCCAGTACCTCTCGCATACTAAGCGAGCGCTCTACCATCTGAGCTACGCCCGCCCCCCCCGAAGACTAATGGTGCTACATACAGCCATATAGACGACACAGACCCTTGCACTCCCATTATTCAGCAGACAAACACTACTCTCTATGTATCCGTTAGGGTGTCTTTCAGGTTTCGTGCATTCTGTATCGAATCGTAGTTGGCCACAATGAAAGTGGCACGTATAACGTCGAAAATAGAGTTCGGACACCGCTCTGAGTAAGACGAACGTGTTGTCCACCCTCTAGACTTCAATGAGGTTAAGCCGTGATACCTAAGACAGATCTGCACTCGATGACACCTCGATAACAGCCGGTCCCCACACTTACATCTTGCTCTCCTTACGTCAGTATACATCATATCAGTCTGTGACGCTGGCTTTGCAACATCTTGCGTGCCTTTAGGTTCGCCGCTACCAACACTTACCATGCACTGACCACAAAAAATGGAGGCGCCGCGGATTGAACCCTGCTCCTTTCACATGCGAAGCGAACTCTCTACCAACTGAGCTACGCCACATGCACGACCAAACTGCGCTATTCCCCATTCTTTGCGACTCTGATGCGCACGGACACGACGGTTGGTTGGTTTGTAGCGGTGAAGGGAGCAGAGTACAAAGGCGCGGACACGTTCATATACACAAAAGTTCCAAGTAGTTTCGATGCTCTGGTATTACAAATGCAAATTCCGTCTGTTTTTAACGTCTTAAATTGAAAGAGCCGTCACAAATTGCTCCGTTTTCACTCCTTGTCGACAATCATACAGCACCTGAGGTAACAAACACATCTCGAGCCCCATTGTGCACTCCATTATTCATGCCAACTCAGTGCCTCGCTCTTTACTACTGTGTACCAATCTTGTCGTCCAACTGCAAAACACTGGGCCACAACAAGTTTCCGCGTCTCCATTGCACTGCGCATACTACAAAACGCTCCCCAAACTTGGCACTCACCCACGCAGCCGACTTTTCCGACTTTCCACGACGCTCACGCTAGTGACAGCATTATTTATAGTTCGACGTCGCGCCAAAGCGAATGAGCACATTTCGCCTACGGCTTAGGCCGCCCTCCTAGTGTGGCTGCTCGGTGTCTGCAGGCAGCGAGGGTCTGCTAGCTTCCTGTGTTCGCACCTATGTCACCTGTGCTTGCTTGTCAGAGACAGACTATCGCAAAACATACAACTCACTCCATGAATTGATTGCTACGGCATCTGTTATCAGCAGTCACAACTAGCAACACCAGTAGCAGCCGACTGCACGCAAAGAATAGGAATGTGCAGTGGGATTTACGTGAACTCGGCGCAAGGCAGATCTTTCCGACATAGGCTTGACAATCTTACGGGAACACTTGTACTGTTTCTAAATAAAGTGTAGGCGTGGGAGGAGGGTGCTTCCCGCCCACTAATAACAGCACGCTTGCCAATTGTGGATGCTAATCATTCGCTTGTATCTTCCTAGACTCATCTGCAGGCTGAGAATTATTCCACTTGCATGACAAGGTGCGCATGTAGGTGTGTTAAAAATTCTGGAAGCACTGGGTATTGAGCCCAGTACCTCTCGCATACTAAGCGAGCGCTCTACCATCTGAGCTACGCCCGCCCCCCCCGAAGACTAATGGTGCTACATACAGCCATATAGACGACACAGACCCTTGCACTCCCATTATTCAGCAGACAAACACTACTCTCTATGTATCCGTTAGGGTGTCTTTCAGGTTTCGTGCATTCTGTATCGAATCGTAGTTGGCCACAATGAAAGTGGCACGTATAACGTCGAAAATAGAGTTCGGACACCGCTCTGAGTAAGACGAACGTGTTGTCCACCCTCTAGACTTCAATGAGGTTAAGCCGTGATACCTAAGACAGATCTGCACTCGATGACACCTCGATAACAGCCGGTCCCCACACTTACATCTTGCTCTCCTTACGTCAGTATACATCATATCAGTCTGTGACGCTGGCTTTGCAACATCTTGCGTGCCTTTAGGTTCGCCGCTACCAACACTTACCATGCACTGACCACAAAAAATGGAGGCGCCGCGGATTGAACCCTGCTCCTTTCACATGCGAAGCGAACTCTCTACCAACTGAGCTACGCCACATGCACGACCAAACTGCGCTATTCCCCATTCTTTGCGACTCTGATGCGCACGGACACGACGGTTGGTTGGTTTGTAGCGGTGAAGGGAGCAGAGTACAAAGCCGCGGACACGTTCATATACACAAAAGTTCCAAGTAGTTTCGATGCTCTGGTATTACAAATGCAAATTCCGTCTGTTTTTAACGTCTTAAATTGAAAGAGCCGTCACAAATTGCTCCGTTTTCACTCCTTGTCGACAATCATACAGCACCTGAGGTAACAAACACATCTCGAGCCCCATTGTGCACTCCATTATTCATGCCAACTCAGTGCCTCGCTCTTTACTACTGTGTACCAATCTTGTCGTCCAACTGCAAAACACTGGGCCACAACAAGTTTCCGCGTCTCCATTGCACTGCGCATACTACAAAACGCTCCCCAAACTTGGCACTCACCCACGCAGCCGACTTTTCCGACTTTCCACGACGCTCACGCTAGTGACAGCATTATTTATAGTTCGACGTCGCGCCAAAGCGAATGAGCACATTTCGCCTACGGCTTAGGCCGCCCTCCTAGTGTGGCTGCTCGGTGTCTGCAGGCAGCGAGGGTCTGCTAGCTTCCTGTGTTCGCACCTATGTCACCTGTGCTTGCTTGTCAGAGACAGACTATCGCAAAACATACAACTCACTCCATGAATTCATTGCTACGGCATCTGTTATCAGCAGTCACAACTAGCAACACCAGTAGCAGCCGACTGCACGCAAAGAATAGGAATGTGCAGTGGGATTTACGTGAACTCGGCGCAAGGCAGATCTTTCCGACATAGGCTTGACAATCTTATGGGAACACTTGTACTGTTTCTAAATAAAGTGTAGGCGTGGGAGGAGGGTGCTTCCCGCGCACTAATAACAGCACGCTTGCCAATTGTGGATGCTAATCATTCGCTTGTATCTTCCTAGACACATCTGCAGGCTGAGAATTATTCCACTTGCATGACAAGGTGCGCATGTAGGTGTGTTAAAAATTCTGGAGGCACTGGGTATTGATCCCAGTACCTCTCGCATACTAAGCGAGCGCTCTACCATCTGAGCTACGCCCGCCCCCCCCGAAGACTAATGGTGCTACATACAGCCATATAGACGACACAGACCCTTGCACTCCCATTATTCAGCAGACAAACACTACTCTCTATGTATCCGTTAGGGTGTCTTTCAGGTTTCGTGCATTCTGTATCGAATCGTAGTTGGCCACAATGAAAGTGGCACGTATAACGTCGAAAATAGAGTTCGGACACCGCTCTGAGTAAGACGAACGTGTTGTCCACCCTCTAGACTTCAATGAGGTTAAGCCGTGATACCTAAGACAGATCTGCACTCGATGACACCTCGATAACAGCCGGTCCCCACACTTACATCTTGCTCTCCTTACGTCAGTATACATCATATCAGTCTGTGACGCTGGCTTTGCAACATCTTGCGTGCCTTTAGGTTCGCCGCTACCAACACTTACCATGCACTGACCACAAAAAATGGAGGCGCCGCGGATTGAACCCTGCTCCTTTCACATGCGAAGCGAACTCTCTACCAACTGAGCTACGCCACATGCACGACCAAACTGCGCTATTCCCCATTCTTTGCGAATCTGATGCGCACGGACACGACGGTTGTTTGGTTTGTAGCGGTGAAGGGAGCAGAGTACAAAGGCGCGGACACGTTCATATACACAAAAGTTCCAAGTAGTTTCGATGCTCTGGTATTACAAATGCAAATTCCGTCTGTTTTTAACGTCTTAAATTGAAAGAGCCGTCACAAATTGCTCCGTTTTCACTCCTTGTCGACAATCATACAGCACCTGAGGTAACAAACACATCTCGAGCCCCATTGTGCACTCCATTATTCATGCCAACTCAGTGCCTCGCTCTTTACTACTGTGTACCAATCTTGTCGTCCAACTGCAAAACACTGGGCCACAACAAGTTTCCGCGTCTCCATTGCACTGCGCATACTACAAAACGCTCGACAAACTTGGCACTCACCCACGCAGCCGACTTTTCCGACTTTCCACGACGCTCACGCTAGTGACAGCATTATTTATAGTTCGACGTCGCGCCAAAGCGAATGAGCACATTTCGCCTACGGCTTAGGCCGCCCTCCTAGTGTGGCTGCTCGGTGTCTGCAGGCAGCGGGGGTCTGCTAGCTTCCTGTGTTCGCACCTATGTCACCTGTGCTTGCTTGTCAGAGACAGACTATCGCAAAACATACAACTCACTCCATGAATTCATTGCTACGGCATCTGTTATCAGCAGTCACAACTAGCAACACCAGTAGCAGCCGACTGCACGCAAAGAATAGGAATGTGCAGTGGGATTTACGTGAACTCGGCGCAAGGCAGATCTTTCCGACATAGGCTTGACAATCTTACGGGAACACTTGTACTGTTTCTAAATAAAGTGTAGGCGTGGGAGGAGGGTGCTTCCCGCCCACTAATAACAGCACGCTTGCCAATTGTGGATGCTAATCATTCGCTTGTATCTTCCTAGACACATCTGCAGGCTGAGAATTATTCCACTTGCATGACAAGGTGCGCATGTAGGTGTGTTAAAAATTCTGGAGGCACTGGGTATTGATCCCAGTACCTCTCGCATACTAAGCGAGCGCTCTACCATCTGAGCTACGCCCGCCCCCCCCCGAAGGCTAATGGTGCTACATACAGCCATATAGACGACACAGACCCTTGCACTCCCATTATTCAGCAGACAAACACTAGTCTCTATGTATCCGTTAGGGTGTCTTTCAGGTTTCGTGCATTCTGTATCGAATCGTAGTTGGCCACAATGAAAGTGGCACGTATAACGTCGAAAATAGAGTTCGGACACCGCTCTGAGTAAGACGAACGTGTTGTCCACCCTCTAGACTTCAATGAGGTTAAGCCGTGATACCTAAGACAGATCTGCACTCGATGACACCTCGATAACAGCCGGTCCCCACACTTACATCTTGCTCTCCTTACGTCAGTATACATCATATCAGTCTGTGACGCTGGCTTTGCAACATCTTGCGTGCCTTTAGGTTCGCCGCTACCAACACTTACCATGCACTGACCACAAAAAATGGAGGCGCCGCGGCTTGAACCCTGCTCCTTTCACATGCGAAGCGAACTCTCTACCAACTGAGCTACGCCACATGCACGACCAAACTGCGCTATTCCCCATTCTTTGCGACTCTGATGCGCACGGACACGACGGTTGTTTGGTTTGTAGCGGTGAAGGGAGCAGAGTACAAAGGCGCGGACACGTTCATATACACAAAAGTTCCAAGTAGTTTCGATGCTCTGGTATTACAAATGCAAATTCCGTCTGTTTTTAACGTCTTAAATTGAAAGAGCCGTCACAAATTGCTCCGTTTTCACTCCTTGTCGACAATCATACAGCACCTGAGGTAACAAACACATCTCGAGCCCCATTGTGCACTCCATTATTCATGCCAACTCAGTGCCTCGCTCTTTACTACTGTGTACCAATCTTGTCGTCCAACTGCAAAACACTGGGCCACAACAAGTTTCCGCGTCTCCATTGCACTGCGCATACTACAAAACGCTCCCCAAACTTGGCACTCACCCACGCAGCCGACTTTTCCGACTTTCCACGACGCTCACGCTAGTGACAGCATTATTTATAGTTCGACGTCGCGCCAAAGCGAATGAGCACATTTCGCCTACGGCTTAGGCCGCCCTCCTAGTGTGGCTGCTCGGTGTCTGCAGGCAGCGAGGGTCTGCTAGCTTCCTGTGTTCGCACCTATGTCACCTGTGCTTGCTTGTCAGAGACAGACTATCGCAAAACATACAACTCACTCCATGAATTGATTGCTACGGCATCTGTTATCAGCAGTCACAACTAGCAACACCAGTAGCAGCCAACTGCACGCAAAAAATAGGAATGTGCAGTGGGATTTACGTGAACTCGGCGCAAGGCAGATCTTTCCGACATAGGCTTGACAATCTTACGGGAACACTTGTACTGTTTCTAAATAAAGTGTAGGCGTGGGAGGAGGGTGCTTCCCGCGCACTAATAACAGCACGCTGGCCAATTGTGGATGCTAATCATTCGCTTGTATCTTCCTAGACACATCTGCAGGCTAAAAATTATTCCACTTGCATGACAAGGTGCGCATGTAGGTGTGTTAAAAATTCTGGAGGCACTGGGTATTGATCCCAGTACCTCTCGCATACTAAGCGAGCGCTCTACCATCTGAGCTACGCCCGCCCCCCCGAAGACTAATGGTGCTACATACAGCCATATAGACGACACAGACCCTTGCACTCCCATTATTCAGCAGACAAACACTACTCTCTATGTATCCGTTAGGGTGTCTTTCAGGTTTCGTGCATTCTGTATCGAATCGTAGTTGGCCACAATGAAAGTGGCACGTATAACGTCGAAAATAGAGTTCGGACACCGCTCTGAGTAAGACGAACGTGTTGTCCACCCTCTAGACTTCAATGAGGTTAAGCCGTGATACCTAAGACAGATCTGCACTCGATGACACCTCGATAACAGCCGGTCCCCACACTTACATCTTGCTCTCCTTACGTCAGTATACATCATATCAGTCTGTGACGCTGGCTTTGCAACATCTTGCGTGCCTTTAGGTTCGCCGCTACCAACACTTACCATGCACTGACCACAAAAAATAGAGGCGCCGCGGCTTGAACCCTGCTCCTTTCACATGCGAAGCGAACTCATTACCAACTGAGCTACGCCACATGCACGACCAAACTGCGCTATTCCCCATTCTTTGCGACTCTGATGCGCACGGACACGACGGTTGGTTGGTTTGTAGCGGTGAAGGGAGCAGAGTACAAAGCCGCGGACACGTTCATATACACAAAAGTTCCAAGTAGTTTCGATGCTCTGGTTTTACAAATGCAAATTCCGTCTGTTTTTAACGTCTTAAATTGAAAGAGCCGTCACAAATTGCTCCGTTTTCACTCCTTGTCGACAATCATACAGCACCTGAGGTAACAAACACATCTCGAGCCCCATTGTGCACTCCATTATTCATGCCAACTCAGTGCCTCGCTCTTTACTACTGTGTACCAATCTTGTCGTCCAACTGCAAAACACTGGGCCACAACAAGTTTCCGCGTCTCCATTGCACTGCGCATACTACAAAACGCTCCCCAAACTTGGCACTCACCCACGCAGCCGACTTTTCCGACTTTCCACGACGCTCACGCTAGTGACAGCATTATTTACAGTTCGACGTCGCGCCAAAGCGAATGAGCACATTTCGCCTACGGCTTAGGCCGCCCTCCTAGTGTGGCTGCTCGGTGTCTGCAGGCAGCGAGGGTCTGCTAGCTTCCTGTGTTCGCACCTATGTCACCTGTGCTTGCTTGTCAGAGACAGACTATCGCAAAACATACAACTCACTCCATGAATTGATTGCTACGGCATCTGTTATCAGCAGTCACAACTAGCAACACCAGTAGCAGCCGACTGCACGCAAAGAATAGGAATGTGCAGTGGGATTTACGTGAACTCGGCGCAAGGCAGATCTTTCCGACATAGGCTTGACAATCTTACGGGAACACTTGTACTGTTTCTAAATAAAGTGTAGGCGTGGGAGGAGGGTGCTTCCCGCCCACTAATAACAGCACGCTTGCCAATTGTGGATGCTAATCATTCGCTTGTATCTTCCTAGACACATCTGCAGGCTGAGAATTATTCCACTTGCATGACAAGGTGCGCATGTAGGTGTGTTAAAAATTCTGGAGGCACTGGGTATTGATCCCAGTACCTCTCGCATACTAAGCAAGCGCTCTACCATCTGAGCTACGCCCGCCCCCCCGAAGACTAATGGTGCTACATACAGCCATATAGACGACACAGACCCTTGCACTCCCATTATTCAGCAGACAAACACTACTCTCTATGTATCCGTTAGGGTGTCTTTCAGGTTTCGTGCATTCTGTATCGAATCGTAGTTGGCCACAATGAAAGTGGCACGTATAACGTCGAAAATAGAGTTCGGACACCGCTCTGAGTAAGACGAACGTGTTGTCCACCCTCTAGACTTCAATGAGGTTAAGCCGTGATACCTAAGACAGATCTGCACTCGATGACACCTCGATAACAGCCGGTCCCCACACTTACATCTTGCTCTCCTTACGTCAGTGTACATCATATCAGTCTGTGACGCTGGCTTTGCAACATCTTGCGTGCCTTTAGGTTCGCCGCGACCAACACTTACCATGCACTGACCACAAAAAATGGAGGCGCCGCGGCTTGAACCCTGCACCTTTCACAGTCGAAGCGAACGCTCTACCAACTGAGCTACGCCACATGCACGACCGAACTGCGCTATTCCCCATTCTTTGCGACTCTGATGCGCACGGACACGATGGTTGGTTGGTTTGTAGCGGTGAAGGGAGCAGAGTACAAAGCCGCGGACACGTTCATATACACAAAAGTTCCAAGTAGTTTCGATGCTCTGGTTTTACAAATGCAAATTCCGTCTGTTTTTAACGTCTTAAATTGAAAGAGCCGTCACAAATTGCTCCGTTTTCACTCCTTGTCGACAATCATACAGCACCTGAGGTAACAAACACATCTCGAGCCCCATTGTGCACTCCATTATTCATGCCAACTCAGTGCCTCGCTCTTTACTACTGTGTACCAATCTTGTCGTCCAACTGCAAAACACTGGGCCACAACAAGTTTCCGCGTCTCCATTGCACTGCGCATACTACAAAACGCTCCCCAAACTTGGCACTCACCCACGCAGCCGACTTTTCCGACTTTCCACGACGCTCACGCTAGTGACAGCATTATTTATAGTTCGACGTCGCGCCAAAGCGAATGAGCACATTTCGCCTACGGCTTAGGCCGCCCTCCTAGTGTGGCTGCTCGGTGTCTGCAGGCAGCGAGGGTCTGCTAGCTTCCTGTGTTCGCACCTATGTCACCTGTGCTTGCTTGTCAGAGACAGACTATCGCAAAACATACAACTCACTCCATGAATTGATTGCTACGGCATCTGTTATCAGCAGTCACAACTAGCAACACCAGTAGCAGCCAACTGCACGCAAAAAATAGGAATGTGCAGTGGGATTTACGTGAACTCGGCGCAAGGCAGATCTTTCCGACATAGGCTTGACAATCTTACGTGAACACTTGTACTGTTTCTAAATAAGGTGTAGGCGTGGGAGGAGGGTGCTTCCCGCGCACTAATAACAGCACGCTTGCCAATTGTGGATGCTAATCATTCGCTTGTATCTTCCTAGACACATCTGCAGGCTGAGAATTATTCCACTTGCATGACAAGGTGCGCATGTAGGTGTGTTAAAAATTCTGGAGGCACTGGGTATTGATCCCAGTACCTCTCGCATACTAAGCGAGCGCTCTACCATCTGAGCTACGCCCGCCCCCCCGAAGACTAATGGTGCTACATACAGCCATATAGACGACACAGACCCTTGCACTCCCATTATTCAGCAGACAAACACTACTCTCTATGTATCCGTTAGGGTGTCTTTCAGGTTTCGTGCATTCTGTATCGAATCGTAGTTGGCCACAATGAAAGTGGCACGTATAACGTCGAAAATAGAGTTCGGACACCGCTCTGAGTAAGACGAACGTGTTGTCCACCCTCTAGACTTCAATGAGGTTAAGCCGTGATACCTAAGACAGATCTGCACTCGATGACACCTCGATAACAGCCGGTCCCCACACTTACATCTTGCTCTCCTTACGTCAGTATACATCATATCAGTCTGTGACGCTGGCTTTGCAACATCTTGCGTGCCTTTAGGTTCGCCGCTACCAACACTTACCATGCACTGACCACAAAAAATAGAGGCGCCGCGGCTTGAACCCTGCTCCTTTCACATGCGAAGCGAACTCTCTACCAACTGAGCTACGCCACATGCACAACCAAAGTGCGCTATTCCCCATTCTTTGCGACTCTGATGCGCACGGACACGACGGTTGGTTGGTTTGTAGCGGTGAAGGGAGCAGAGTACAAAGCCGCGGACACGTTCATATACACAAAAGTTCCAAGTAGTTTCGATGCTCTGGTTTTACAAATGCAAATTCCGTCTGTTTTTAACGTCTTAAATTGAAAGAGCCGTCACAAATTGCTCCGTTTTCACTCCTTGTCGACAATCATACAGCACCTGAGGTAACAAACACATCTCGAGCCCCATTGTGCACTCCATTATTCATGCCAACTCAGTGCCTCGCTCTTTACTACTGTGTACCAATCTTGTCGTCCAACTGCAAAACACTGGGCCACAACAAGTTTCCGCGTCTCCATTGCACTGCGCATACTACAAAACGCTCCCCAAACTTGGCACTCACCCACGCAGCCGACTTTTCCGACTTTCCACGACGCTCACGCTAGTGACAGCATTATTTATAGTTCGACGTCGCGCCAAAGCGAATGAGCACATTTCGCCTACGGCTTAGGCCGCCCTCCTAGTGTGGCTGCTCGGTGTCTGCAGGCAGCGAGGGTCTGCTAGCTTCCTGTGTTCGCACCTATGTCACCTGTGCTTGCTTGTCAGAGACAGACTATCGCAAAACATACAACTCACTCCATGAATTGATTGCTACGGCATCTGTTATCAGCAGTCACAACTAGCAACACCAGTAGCAGCCGACTGCACGCAAAGAATAGGAATGTGCAGTGGGATTTACGTGAACTCGGCGCAAGGCAGATCTTTCCGACATAGGCTTGACAATCTTACGTGAACACTTGTACTGTTTCTAATTAAAGTGTAGGCGTGGGAGGAGGGTGCTTCCCGCGCACTAATAACAGCACGCTTGCCAATTGTGGATGCTAATCATTCGCTTGTATCTTCCTAGACACATCTGCAGGCTGAGAATTATTCCACTTGCATGACAAGGTGCGCATGTAGGTGTGTTAAAAATTCTGGAGGCACTGGGTATTGATCCCAGTACCTCTCGCATACTAAGCGAGCGCTCTACCATCTGAGCTACGCCCGCCACCCCGAAGACTGCTGGTGATACATACAGCCATATAGACGACACAGACCCTTGCACTCCCATTATTCAGCAGACAAACACTACTCTCTATGTATCCGTTAGGGTGTCTTTCAGGTTTCGTGCATTCTGTATCGAATCGTAGTTGGCCACAATGAAAGTGGCACGTATAACGTCGAAAATAGAGTTCGGACACCGCTCTGAGTAAGACGAACGTGTTGTCCACCCTCTAGACTTCAATGAGGTTAAGCCGTGATACCTAAGACAGATCTGCACTCGATGACACCTCGATAACAGCCGGTCCCCACACTTACATCTTGCTCTCCTTACGTCAGTATACATCATATCAGTCTGTGACGCTGGCTTTGCAACATCTTGCGTGCCTTTAGGTTCGCCGCTACCAACACTTACCATGCAATGACCACAAAAAATGGAGGCGCCGCGGATTGAACCCTGCTCCTTTCACATGCGAAGCGAACTCTCTACCAACTGAGCTACGCCACATGCACGACCAAACTGCGCTATTCCCCATTCTTTGCGACTCTGATGCGCACGGACACGACGGTTGGTTGGTTTGTAGCGGTGAAGGGAGCAGAGTACAAAGCCGCGGACACGTTCATATACACAAAAGTTCCAAGTAGTTTCGATGCTCTGGTTTTACAAATGCAAATTCCGTCTGTTTTTAACGTCTTAAATTGAAAGAGCCGTCACAAATTGCTCCGTTTTCACTCCTTGTCGACAATCATACAGCACCTGAGGTAACAAACACATCTCGAGCCCCATTGTGCACTCCATTATTCATGCCAACTCAGTGCCTCGCTCTTTACTACTGTGTACCAATCTTGTCGTCCAACTGCAAAACACTGGGCCACAACAAGTTTCCGCGTCTCCATTGCACTGCGCATACTACAAAACGCTCCCCAAACTTGGCACTCACCCACGCAGCCGACTTTTCCGACTTTCCACGACGCTCACGCAACGCTCACGCTAGTGACAGCATTATTTATAGTTCGACGTCGCGCCAAAGCGAATGAGCACATTTCGCCTACGGCTTAGGCCGCCCTCCTAGTGTGGCTGCTCGGTGTCTGCAGGCAGCGAGGGTCTGCTAGCTTCCTGTGTTCGCACCTATGTCACCTGTGCTTGCTTGTCAGAGACAGACTATCGCAAAACATACAACTCACTCCATGAATTGATTGCTACGGCATCTGTTATCAGCAGTCACAACTAGCAACACCAGTAGCAGCCGACTGCACGCAAAGAATAGGAATGTGCAGTGGGATTTACGTGAACTCGGCGCAAGGCAGATCTTTCCGACATAGGCTTGACAATCTTACGTGAACACTTGTACTGTTTCTAATTAAAGTGTAGGCGTGGGAGGAGGGTGCTTCCCGCGCACTAATAACAGCACGCTTGCCAATTGTGGATGCTAATCATTCGCTTGTATCTTCCTAGACACATCTGCAGGCTGAGAATTATTCCACTTGCATGGCAAGGTGCGCATGTAGGTGTGTTAAAAATTCTGGAGGCACTGGGTATTGATCCCAGTACCTCTCGCATACTAAGCGAGCGCTCTACCATCTGAGCTACGCGCGCCCCCCCGAAGACTAATGGTGCTACATACAGCCATATAGACGACACAGACCATTGCACTCCCATTATTCAGCAGACAAACACTACTCTCTATGTATCCGTTAGGGTGTCTTTCAGGTTTCGTGCATTCTGTATCGAATCGTAGTTGGCCACAATGAAAGTGGCACGTATAACGTCGAAAATAGAGTTCGGACACCGCTCTGAGTAAGACGAACGTGTTGTCCACCCTCTAGACTTCAATGAGGTTAAGCCGTGATACCTAAGACAGATCTGCACTCGATGACACCTCGATAACAGCCGGTCCCCACACTTACATCTTGCTCTCCTTACGTCAGTATACATCATATCAGTCTGTGACGCTGGCTTTGCAACATCTTGCGTGCCTTTAGGTTCGCCGCGACCAACGCTTACCATGCACTGACCACAAAAAATGGAGGCGCCGCAGCTTGAACCCTGCTCCTTTCACATGCGAAGCGAACGCTCTACCAACTGAGCTACGCCACATGCACGACCAAACTGCGCTATTCCCCATTCTTTGCGACTCTGATGCGCACGGACACGACGGTTGGTTGGTTTGTAGCGGTGAAGGGAGCAGAGTACAAAGGCGCGGACACGTTCATATACACAAAAGTTCCAAGTAGTTTCGATGCTCTGGTATTACAAATGCAAATTCCGTCTGTTTTTAACGTCTTAAATTGAAAGAGCCGTCACAAATTGATCCGTTTTCACTCCTTGTCGACAATCATACAGCACCTGAGGTAACAAACACATCTCGAGCCCCATTGTGCACTCCATTATTCATGCCAACTCAGTGCCTCGCTCTTTACTACTGTGTACCAATCTTGTCGTCCAACTGCAAAACACTGGGCCACAACAAGTTTCCGCGTCTCCATTGCACTGCGCATACTACAAAACGCTCCCCAAACTTGGCACTCACCCACGCAGCCGACTTTTCCGACTTTCCACGACGCTCACGCTAGTGACAGCATTATTTATAGTTCGACGTCGCGCCAAAGCGAATGAGCACATTTCGCCTACGGCTTAGGCCGCCCTCCTAGTGTGGCTGCTCGGTGTCTGCAGGCAGCGAGGGTCTGCTAGCTTCCTGTGTTCGCACCTATGTCACCTGTGCTTGCTTGTCAGAGACAGACTATCGCAAAACATACAACTCACTCCATGAATTGATTGCTACGGCATCTGTTATCAGCAGTCACAACTAGCAACACCAGTAGCAGCCGACTGCACGCAAAGAATAGGAATGTGCAGTGGGATTTACGTGAACTCGGCGCAAGGCAGATCTTTCCGACATAGGCTTGACAATCTTACGGGAACACTTGTACTGTTTCTAAATAAAGTGTAGGCGTGGGAGGAGGGTGCTTCCCGCGCACTAATAACAGCACGCTTGCCAATTGTGGATGCTAATCATTCGCTTGTATCTTCCTAGACACATCTGCAGGCTGAGAATTATTCCACTTGCATGACAAGGTGCGCATGTAGGTGTGTTAAAAATTCTGGAGGCACTGGGTATTGATCCCAGTACCTCTCGCATACTAAGCGAGCGCTCTACCATCTGAGCTACGCCCGCCACCCCGAAGACTGCTGGTGATACATACAGCCATATAGACGACACAGACCCTTGCACTCCCATTATTCAGCAGACAAACACTACTCTCTATGTATCCGTTAGGGTGTCTTTCAGGTTTCGTGCATTCTGTATCGAATCGTAGTTGGCCACAATGAAAGTGGCACGTATAACGTCGAAAATAGAGTTCGGACACCGCTCTGAGTAAGACGAACGTGTTGTCCACCCTCTAGACTTCAATGAGGTTAAGCCGTGATACCTAAGACAGATCTGCACTCGATGACACCTCGATAACAGCCGGTCCCCACACTTACATCTTGCTCTCCTTACGTCAGTATACATCATATCAGTCTGTGACGCTGGCTTTGCAACATCTTGCGTGCCTTAGGTTCGCCGCGACCAACGCTTACCATGCACTGACCACAAAAAATGGAGGCGCCGCAGCTTGAACCCTGCTCCTTTCACATGCGAAGCGAACGCTCTACCAACTGAGCTACGCCACATGCACGACCAAACTGCGCTATTCCCCATTCTTTGCGACTCTGATGCGCACGGACACGACGGTTGGTTGGTTTGTAGCGGTGAAGGGAGCAGAGTACAAAGGCGCGGACACGTTCATATACACAAAAGTTCCAAGTAGTTTCGATGCTCTGGTATTACATATGCAAATTCCGTCTGTTTTTAACGTCTTAAATTGAAAGAGCCGTCACAAATTGCTCCGTTTTCACTCCTTGTCGACAATCATACAGCACCTGAGGTAACAAACACATCTCGAGCCCCATTGTGCACTCCATTATTCATGCCAACTCAGTGCCTCGCTCTTTACTACTGTGTACCAATCTTGTCGTCCAACTGCAAAACACTGGGCCACAACAAGTTTCCGCGTCTCCATTGCACTGCGCATACTACAAAACGCTCCCCAAACTTGGCACTCACCCACGCAGCCGACTTTTCCGACTTTCCACGACGCTCGCGCAACGCTCACGCTAGTGACAGCATTATTTATAGTTCGACGTCGCGCCAAAGCGAATGAGCACATTTCGCCTACGGCTTAGGCCGCCCTCCTAGTGTGGCTGCTCGGTGTCTGCAGGCAGCGAGGGTCTGCTAGCTTCCTGTGTTCGCACCTATGTCACCTGTGCTTGCTTGTCAGAGACAGACTATCGCAAAACATACAACTCACTCCATGAATTCATTGCTACGGCATCTGTTATCAGCAGTCACAACTAGCAACACCAGTAGCAGCCGACTGCACGCAAAGAATAGGAATGTGCAGTGGGATTTACGTGAACTCGGCGCAAGGCAGATCTTTCCGACATAGGCTTGACAATCTTACGGGAACACTTGTACTGTTTCTAAATAAAGTGTAGGCGTGGGAGGAGGGTGCTTCCCGCCCACTAATAACAGCACGCTTGCCAATTGTGGATGCTAATCATTCGCTTGTATCTTCCTAGACACATCTGCAGGCTGAGAATTATTCCACTTGCATGACAAGGTGCGCATGTAGGTGTGTTAAAAATTCTGGAGGCACTGGGTATTGATCCCAGTACCTCTCGCATACTAAGCGAGCGCTCTACCATCTGAGCTACGCCCGCCACCCCGAAGACTGCTGGTGATACATACAGCCATATAGACGACACAGACCCTTGCACTCCCATTATTCAGCAGACAAACACTACTCTCTATGTATCCGTTAGGGTGTCTTTCAGGTTTCGTGCATTCTGTATCGAATCGTAGTTGGCCACAATGAAAGTGGCACGTATAACGTCGAAAATAGAGTTCGGACACCGCTCTGAGTAAGACGAACGTGTTGTCCACCCTCTAGACTTCAATGAGGTTAAGCCGTGATACCTAAGACAGATCTGCACTCGATGACACCTCGATAACAGCCGGTCCCCACACTTACATCTTGCTCTCCTTACGTCAGTATACATCATATCAGTCTGTGACGCTGGCTTTGCAACATCTTGCGTGCCTTAGGTTCGCCGCGACCAACGCTTACCATGCACTGACCACAAAAAATGGAGGCGCCGCGGCTTGAACCCTGCTCCTTTCACATGCGAAGCGAACGCTCTAACAACTGAGCTACGCCACATGCACGACCAAAGTGCGCTATTCCCCATTCTTTGCGACTCTGATGCGCACGGACACGACGGTTGGTTGGTTTGTAGCGGTGAAGGGAGCAGAGTACAAAGGCGCGGACACGTTCATATACACAAAAGTTCCAAGTAGTTTCGATGCTCTGGTATTACATACGCAAATTCCGTCTGTTTTTAACGTCTTAAATTGAAAGAGCCGTCACAAATTGCTCCGTTTTCACTCCTTGTCGACAATCATACAGCACCTGAGGTAACAAACACATCTCGAGCCCCATTGTGCACTCCATTATTCATGCCAACTCAGTGCCTCGCTCTTTACTACTGTGTACCAATCTTGTCGTCCAACTGCAAAACACTGGGCCACAACAAGTTTCCGCGTCTCCATTGCACTGCGCATACTACAAAACGCTCCCCAAACTTGGCACTCACCCACGCAGCCGACTTTTCCGACTTACCACGACGCTCACGCAACGCTCACGCTAGTGACAGCATTATTTATAGTTCGACGTCGCGCCAAAGCGAATGAGCACATTTCGCCTACGGCTTAGGCCGCCCTCCTAGTGTGGCTGCTCGGTGTCTGCAGGCAGCGAGGGTCTGCTAGCTTCCTGTGTTCGCACCTATGTCACCTGTGCTTGCTTGTCAGAGACAGACTATCGCAAAACATACAACTCACTCCATGAATTGGTTGCTACGGCATCTGTTATCAGCAGTCACAACTAGCAACACCAGTAGCAGCCGACTGCACGCAAAGAATAGGAATGTGCAGTGGGATTTACGTGAACTCGGCGCAAGGCAGATCTTTCCGACATAGGCTTGACAATCTTACGGGAACACTTGTACTGTTTCTAAATAAAGTGTAGGCGTGGGAGGAGGGTGCTTCCCGCCCACTAATAACAGCACGCTTGCCAATTGTGGATGCTAATCATTCGCTTGTATCTTCCTAGACACATCTGCAGGCTGAGAATTATTCCACTTGCATGACAAGGTGCGCATGTAGGTGTGTTAAAAATTCTGGAGGCACTGGGTATTGATCCCAGTACCTCTCGCATACTAAGCGAGCGCTCTACCATCTGAGCTACGCCCGCCCCCCCGAAGACTAATGGTGCTACATACAGCCATATAGACGACACAGACCATTGCACTCCCATTATTCAGCAGACAAACACTACTCTCTATGTATCCGTTAGGGTGTCTTTCAGGTTTCGTGCATTCTGTATCGAATCGTAGTTGGCCACAATGAAAGTGGCACGTATAACGTCGAAAATAGAGTTCGGACACCGCTCTGAGTAAGACGAACGTGTTGTCCACCCTCTAGACTTCAATGAGGTTAAGCCGTGATACCTAAGACAGATCTGCACTCGATGACACCTCGATAACAGCCGGTTCCCACACTTACATCTTGCTCTCCTTACGTCAGTGTACATCATATCAGTCTGTGACGCTGGCTTTGCAACATCTTGCGTGCCTTTAGGTTCGCCGCGACCAACACTTACCATGCACTGACCACAAAAAATGGAGGCGCCGCGGCTTGAACCCTGCACCTTTCACATGCGAAGCGAACGCTCTACCAACTGAGCTACGCCACATGCACGACCGAACTGCGCTATTCCCCATTCTTTGCGACTCTGATGCGCACGGACACGATGGTTGGTTGGTTTGTAGCGGTGAAGGGAGCAGAGTACAAAGCCGCGGACACGTTCATATACACAAAAGTTCCAAGTAGTTTCGATGCTCTGGTTTTACAAATGCAAATTCCGTCTGTTTTTAACGTCTTAAATTGAAAGAGCCGTCACAAATTGCTCCGTTTTCACTCCTTGTCGACAATCATACAGCACCTGAGGTAACAAACACATCTCGAGCCCCATTGTGCACTCCATTATTCATGCCAACTCAGTGCCTCGCTCTTTACTACTGTGTACCAATCTTGTCGTCCAACTGCAAAACACTGGGCCACAACAAGTTTCCGCGTCTCCATTGCACTGCGCATACTACAAAACGCTCCCCAAACTTGGCACTCACCCACGCAGCCGACTTTTCCGACTTTCCACGACGCTCACGCTAGTGACAGCATTATTTATAGTTCGACGTCGCGCCAAAGCGAATGAGCACATTTCGCCTACGGCTTAGGCCGCCCTCCTAGTGTGGCTGCTCGGTGTCTGCAGGCAGCGAGGGTCTGCTAGCTTCCTGTGTTCGCACCTATGTCACCTGTGCTTGCTTGTCAGAGACAGACTATCGCAAAACATACAACTCACTCCATGAATTGATTGCTACGGCATCTGTTATCAGCAGTCACAACTAGCAACACCAGTAGCAGCCGACTGCACGCAAAGAATAGGAATGTGCAGTGGGATTTACGTGAACTCGGCGCAAGGCAGATCTTTCCGACATAGGCTTGACAATCTTACGGGAACACTTGTACTGTTTCTAAATAAAGTGTAGGCGTGGGAGGAGGGTGCTTCCCGCGCACTAATAACAGCACGCTTGCCAATTGTGGATGCTAATCATTCGCTTGTATCTTCCTAGACACATCTGCAGGCTGAGAATTATTCCACTTGCATGACAAGGTGCGCATGTAGGTGTGTTAAAAATTCTGGAGGCACTGGGTATTGATCCCAGTACCTCTCGCATACTAAGCGAGCGCTCTACCATCTGAGCTACGCCCGCCACCCCGAAGACTGCTGGTGATACATACAGCCATATAGACGACACAGACCCTTGCAGTCCCATTATTCAGCAGACAAACACTACTCTCTATGTATCCGTTAGGGTGTCTTTCAGGTTTCGTGCATTCTGTATCGAATCGTAGTTGGCCACAATGAAAGTGGCACGTATAACGTCGAAAATAGAGTTCGGACACCGCTCTGAGTAAGACGAACGTGTTGTCCACCCTCTAGACTTCAATGAGGTTAAGCCGTGATACCTAAGACAGATCTGCACTCGATGACACCTCGATAACAGCCGGTCCCCACACTTACATCTTGCTCTCCTTACGTCAGTATACATCATATCAGTCTGTGACGCTGGCTTTGCAACATCTTGCGTGCCTTTAGGTTCGCCGCGACCAACGCTTACCATGCACTGACCACAAAAAATGGAGGCGCCGCAGCTTGAACCCTGCTCCTTTCACATGCGAAGCGAACGCTCTACCAACTGAGCTACGCCACATGCTCGACCAAACTGCGCTATTCCCCATTCTTTGCGACTCTGATGCGCACGGACACGACGGTTGGTTGGTTTGTAGCGGTGAAGGGAGCAGAGTACAAAGGCGCGGACACGTTCATATACACAAAAGTTCCAAGTAGTTTCGATGCTCTGGTATTACAAATGCAAATTCCGTCTGTTTTTAACGTCTTAAATTGAAAGAGCCGTCACAAATTGCTCCGTTTTCACTCCTTGTCGACAATCATACAGCACCTGAGGTAACAAACACATCTCGAGCCCCATTGTGCACTCCATTATTCATGCCAACTCAGTGCCTCGCTCTTTACTACTGTGTACCAATCTTGTCGTCCAACTGCAAAACACTGGGCCACAACAAGTTTCCGCGTCTCCATTGCACTGCGCATACTACAAAACGCTCCCCAAACTTGGCACTCACCCACGCAGCCGACTTTTCCGACTTTCCACGACGCTCACGCTAGTGACAGCATTATTTATAGTTCGACGTCGCGCCAAAGCGAATGAGCACATTTCGCCTGCGGCTTAGGCCGCCCTCCTAGTGTGGCTGCTCGGTGTCTGCAGGCAGCGAGGGTCTGCTAGCTTCCTGTGTTCGCACCTATGTCACCTGTGCTTGCTTGTCAGAGACAGACTATCGCAAAACATACAACTCACTCCATGAATTGATTGCTACGGCATCTGTTATCAGCAGTCACAACTAGCAACACCAGTAGCAGCCGACTGCACGCAAAGAATAGGAATGTGCAGTGGGATTTACGTGAACTCGGCGCAAGGCAGATCTTTCCGACATAGGCTTGACAATCTTACGGGAACACTTGTACTGTTTCTAAATAAAGTGTAGGCGTGGGAGGAGGGTGCTTCCCGCCCACTAATAACAGCACGCTTGCCAATTGTGGATGCTAATCATTCGCTTGTATCTTCCTAGACACATCTGCAGGCTGAGAATTATTCCACTTGCATGACAAGGTGCGCATGTAGGTGTGTTAAAAATTCTGGAGGCACTGGGTATTGATCCCAGTACCTCTCGCATACTAAGCGAGCGCTCTACCATCTGAGCTACGCCCGCCCCCCCGAAGACTAATGGTGCTACATACAGCCATATAGACGACACAGACCATTGCACTCCCATTATTCAGCAGACAAACACTACTCTCTATGTATCCGTTAGGGTGTCTTTCAGGTTTCGTGCATTCTGTATCGAATCGTAGTTGGCCACAATGAAAGTGGCACGTATAACGTCGAAAATAGAGTTCGGACACCGCTCTGAGTAAGACGAACGTGTTGTCCACCCTCTAGACTTCAATGAGGTTAAGCCGTGATACCTAAGACAGATCTGCACTCGATGACACCTCGATAACAGCCGGTCCCCACACTTACATCTTGCTCTCCTTACGTCAGTGTACATCATATCAGTCTGTGACGCTGGCTTTGCAACATCTTGCGTGCCTTTAGGTTCGCCGCGACCAACACTTACCATGCACTGACCACAAAAAATGGAGGCGCCGCGGCTTGAACCCTGCACCTTTCACATGCGAAGCGAACGCTCTACCAACTGAGCTACGCCACATGCACGACCGAACTGCGCTATTCCCCATTCTTTGCGACTCTGATGCGCACGGACACGATGGTTGGTTGGTTTGTAGCGGTGAAGGGAGCAGAGTACAAAGCCGCGGACACGTTCATATACACAAAAGTTCCAAGTAGTTTCGATGCTCTGGTTTTACAAATGCAAATTCCGTCTGTTTTTAACGTCTTAAATTGAAAGAGCCGTCACAAATTGCTCCGTTTTCACTCCTTGTCGACAATCATACAGCACCTGAGGTAACAAACACATCTCGAGCCCCATTGTGCACTCCATTATTCATGCCAACTCAGTGCCTCGCTCTTTACTACTGTGTACCAATCTTGTCGTCCAACTGCAAAACACTGGGCCACAACAAGTTTCCGCGTCTCCATTGCACTGCGCATACTACAAAACGCTCCCCAAACTTGGCACTCACCCGACTTTCCACGACGCTCACGCTAGTGACAGCATTATTTATAGTTCGACGTCGCGCCAAAGCGAATGAGCACATTTCGCCTACGGCTTAGGCCGCCCTCCTAGTGTGGCTGCTCGGTGTCTGCAGGCAGCGAGGGTCTGCTAGCTTCCTGTGTTCGCACCTATGTCACCTGTGCTTGCTTGTCAGAGACAGACTATCGCAAAACATACAACTCACTCCATGAATTGATTGCTACGGCATCTGTTATCAGCAGTCACAACTAGCAACACCAGTAGCAGCCGACTGCACGCAAAGAATAGGAATGTGCAGTGGGATTTACGTGAACTCGGCGCAAGGCAGATCTTTCCGACATAGGCTTGACAATCTTACGGGAACACTTGTACTGTTTCTAAATAAAGTGTAGGCGTGGGAGGAGGGTGCTTCCCGCGCACTAATAACAGCACGCTTGCCAATTGTGGATGCTAATCATTCGCTTGTATCTTCCTAGACACATCTGCAGGCTGAGAATTATTCCACTTGCATGACAAGGTGCGCATGTAGGTGTGTTAAAAATTCTGGAGGCACTGGGTATTGATCCCAGTACCTCTCGCATACTAAGCGAGCGCTCTACCATCTGAGCTACGCCCGCCACCCCGAAGACTGCTGGTGATACATACAGCCATATAGACGACACAGACCCTTGCAGTCCCATTATTCAGCAGACAAACACTACTCTCTATGTATCCGTTAGGGTGTCTTTCAGGTTTCGTGCATTCTGTATCGAATCGTAGTTGGCCACAATGAAAGTGGCACGTATAACGTCGAAAATAGAGTTCGGACACCGCTCTGAGTAAGACGAACGTGTTGTCCACCCTCTAGACTTCAATGAGGTTAAGCCGTGATACCTAAGACAGATCTGCACTCGATGACACCTCGATAACAGCCGGTCCCCACACTTACATCTTGCTCTCCTTACGTCAGTATACATCATATCAGTCTGTGACGCTGGCTTTGCAACATCTTGCGTGCCTTTAGGTTCGCCGCGACCAACGCTTACCATGCACTGACCACAAAAAATGGAGGCGCCGCAGCTTGAACCCTGCTCCTTTCACATGCGAAGCGAACGCTCTACCAACTGAGCTACGCCACATGCTCGACCAAACTGCGCTATTCCCCATTCTTTGCGACTCTGATGCGCACGGACACGACGGTTGGTTGGTTTGTAGCGGTGAAGGGAGCAGAGTACAAAGGCGCGGACACGTTCATATACACAAAAGTTCCAAGTAGTTTCGATGCTCTGGTATTACAAATGCAAATTCCGTCTGTTTTTAACGTCTTAAATTGAAAGAGCCGTCACAAATTGCTCCGTTTTCACTCCTTGTCGACAATCATACAGCACCTGAGGTAACAAACACATCTCGAGCCCCATTGTGCACTCCATTATTCATGCCAACTCAGTGCCTCGCTCTTTACTACTGTGTACCAATCTTGTCGTCCAACTGCAAAACACTGGGCCACAACAAGTTTCCGCGTCTCCATTGCACTGCGCATACTACAAAACGCTCCCCAAACTTGGCACTCACCCACGCAGCCGACTTTTCCGACTTTCCACGACGCTCACGCTAGTGACAGCATTATTTATAGTTCGACGTCGCGCCAAAGCGAATGAGCACATTTCGCCTACGGCTTAGGCCGCCCTCCTAGTGTGGCTGCTCGGTGTCTGCAGGCAGCGAGGGTCTGCTAGCTTCCTGTGTTCGCACCTATGTCACCTGTGCTTGCTTGTCAGAGACAGACTATCGCAAAACATACAACTCACTCCATGAATTGATTGCTACGGCATCTGTTATCAGCAGTCACAACTAGCAACACCAGTAGCAGCCGACTGCACGCAAAGAATAGGAATGTGCAGTGGGATTTACGTGAACTCGGCGCAAGGCAGATCTTTCCGACATAGGCTTGACAATCTTACGGGAACACTTGTACTGTTTCTAAATAAAGTGTAGGCGTGGGAGGAGGGTGCTTCCCGCGCACTAATAACAGCACGCTTGCCAATTGTGGATGCTAATCATTCGCTTGTATCTTCCTAGACACATCTGCAGGCTGAGAATTATTCCACTTGCATGACAAGGTGCGCATGTAGGTGTGTTAAAAATTCTGGAGGCACTGGGTATTGATCCCAGTA
This sequence comes from Schistocerca gregaria, assembly GCF_023897955.1. NCBI lineage: Eukaryota > Metazoa > Arthropoda > Insecta > Orthoptera > Acrididae > Schistocerca > Schistocerca gregaria. The sequence goes on along the minus strand of NC_064929.1, from coordinate 29,290,614 downwards.
CCTCTCGCATACTAAGCGAGCGCTCTACCATCTGAGCTACGCCCGCCCCCCCGAAGACTAATGGTGCTACATACAGCCATATAGACGACACAGACCATTGCACTCCCATTATTCAGCAGACAAACACTACTCTCTATGTATCCGTTAGGGTGTCTTTCAGGTTTCGTGCATTCTGTATCGAATCGTAGTTGGCCACAATGAAAGTGGCACGTATAACGTCGAAAATAGAGTTCGGACACCGCTCTGAGTAAGACGAACGTGTTGTCCACCCTCTAGACTTCAATGAGGTTAAGCCGTGATACCTAAGACAGATCTGCACTCGATGACACCTCGATAACAGCCGGTCCCCACACTTACATCTTGCTCTCCTTACGTCAGTGTACATCATATCAGTCTGTGACGCTGGCTTTGCAACATCTTGCGTGCCTTTAGGTTCGCCGCGACCAACACTTACCATGCACTGACCACAAAAAATGGAGGCGCCGCGGCTTGAACCCTGCACCTTTCACATGCGAAGCGAACGCTCTACCAACTGAGCTACGCCACATGCACGACCGAACTGCGCTATTCCCCATTCTTTGCGACTCTGATGCGCACGGACACGATGGTTGGTTGGTTTGTAGCGGTGAAGGGAGCAGAGTACAAAGCCGCGGACACGTTCATATACACAAAAGTTCCAAGTAGTTTCGATGCTCTGGTTTTACAAATGCAAATTCCGTCTGTTTTTAACGTCTTAAATTGAAAGAGCCGTCACAAATTGCTCCGTTTTCACTCCTTGTCGACAATCATACAGCACCTGAGGTAACAAACACATCTCGAGCCCCATTGTGCACTCCATTATTCATGCCAACTCAGTGCCTCGCTCTTTACTACTGTGTACCAATCTTGTCGTCCAACTGCAAAACACTGGGCCACAACAAGTTTCCGCGTCTCCATTGCACTGCGCATACTACAAAACGCTCCCCAAACTTGGCACTCACCCGACTTTCCACGACGCTCACGCTAGTGACAGCATTATTTATAGTTCGACGTCGCGCCAAAGCGAATGAGCACATTTCGCCTACGGCTTAGGCCGCCCTCCTAGTGTGGCTGCTCGGTGTCTGCAGGCAGCGAGGGTCTGCTAGCTTCCTGTGTTCGCACCTATGTCACCTGTGCTTGCTTGTCAGAGACAGACTATCGCAAAACATACAACTCACTCCATGAATTGATTGCTACGGCATCTGTTATCAGCAGTCACAACTAGCAACACCAGTAGCAGCCGACTGCACGCAAAGAATAGGAATGTGCAGTGGGATTTACGTGAACTCGGCGCAAGGCAGATCTTTCCGACATAGGCTTGACAATCTTACGGGAACACTTGTACTGTTTCTAAATAAAGTGTAGGCGTGGGAGGAGGGTGCTTCCCGCGCACTAATAACAGCACGCTTGCCAATTGTGGATGCTAATCATTCGCTTGTATCTTCCTAGACACATCTGCAGGCTGAGAATTATTCCACTTGCATGACAAGGTGCGCATGTAGGTGTGTTAAAAATTCTGGAGGCACTGGGTATTGATCCCAGTACCTCTCGCATACTAAGCGAGCGCTCTACCATCTGAGCTACGCCCGCCACCCCGAAGACTGCTGGTGATACATACAGCCATATAGACGACACAGACCCTTGCAGTCCCATTATTCAGCAGACAAACACTACTCTCTATGTATCCGTTAGGGTGTCTTTCAGGTTTCGTGCATTCTGTATCGAATCGTAGTTGGCCACAATGAAAGTGGCACGTATAACGTCGAAAATAGAGTTCGGACACCGCTCTGAGTAAGACGAACGTGTTGTCCACCCTCTAGACTTCAATGAGGTTAAGCCGTGATACCTAAGACAGATCTGCACTCGATGACACCTCGATAACAGCCGGTCCCCACACTTACATCTTGCTCTCCTTACGTCAGTATACATCATATCAGTCTGTGACGCTGGCTTTGCAACATCTTGCGTGCCTTTAGGTTCGCCGCGACCAACGCTTACCATGCACTGACCACAAAAAATGGAGGCGCCGCAGCTTGAACCCTGCTCCTTTCACATGCGAAGCGAACGCTCTACCAACTGAGCTACGCCACATGCTCGACCAAACTGCGCTATTCCCCATTCTTTGCGACTCTGATGCGCACGGACACGACGGTTGGTTGGTTTGTAGCGGTGAAGGGAGCAGAGTACAAAGGCGCGGACACGTTCATATACACAAAAGTTCCAAGTAGTTTCGATGCTCTGGTATTACAAATGCAAATTCCGTCTGTTTTTAACGTCTTAAATTGAAAGAGCCGTCACAAATTGCTCCGTTTTCACTCCTTGTCGACAATCATACAGCACCTGAGGTAACAAACACATCTCGAGCCCCATTGTGCACTCCATTATTCATGCCAACTCAGTGCCTCGCTCTTTACTACTGTGTACCAATCTTGTCGTCCAACTGCAAAACACTGGGCCACAACAAGTTTCCGCGTCTCCATTGCACTGCGCATACTACAAAACGCTCCCCAAACTTGGCACTCACCCACGCAGCCGACTTTTCCGACTTTCCACGACGCTCACGCTAGTGACAGCATTATTTATAGTTCGACGTCGCGCCAAAGCGAATGAGCACATTTCGCCTACGGCTTAGGCCGCCCTCCTAGTGTGGCTGCTCGGTGTCTGCAGGCAGCGAGGGTCTGCTAGCTTCCTGTGTTCGCACCTATGTCACCTGTGCTTGCTTGTCAGAGACAGACTATCGCAAAACATACAACTCACTCCATGAATTGATTGCTACGGCATCTGTTATCAGCAGTCACAACTAGCAACACCAGTAGCAGCCGACTGCACGCAAAGAATAGGAATGTGCAGTGGGATTTACGTGAACTCGGCGCAAGGCAGATCTTTCCGACATAGGCTTGACAATCTTACGGGAACACTTGTACTGTTTCTAAATAAAGTGTAGGCGTGGGAGGAGGGTGCTTCCCGCGCACTAATAACAGCACGCTTGCCAATTGTGGATGCTAATCATTCGCTTGTATCTTCCTAGACACATCTGCAGGCTGAGAATTATTCCACTTGCATGACAAGGTGCGCATGTAGGTGTGTTAAAAATTCTGGAGGCACTGGGTATTGATCCCAGTACCTCTCGCATACTAAGCGAGCGCTCTACCATCTGAGCTACGCCCGCCCCCCCGAAGACTAATGGTGCTACATACAGCCATATAGACGACACAGACCATTGCACTCCCATTATTCAGCAGACAAACACTACTCTCTATGTATCCGTTAGGGTGTCTTTCAGGTTTCGTGCATTCTGTATCGAATCGTAGTTGGCCACAATGAAAGTGGCACGTATAACGTCGAAAATAGAGTTCGGACACCGCTCTGAGTAAGACGAACGTGTTGTCCACCCTCTAGACTTCAATGAGGTTAAGCCGTGATACCTAAGACAGATCTGCACTCGATGACACCTCGATAACAGCCGGTCCCCACACTTACATCTTGCTCTCCTTACGTCAGTGTACATCATATCAGTCTGTGACGCTGGCTTTGCAACATCTTGCGTGCCTTTAGGTTCGCCGCGACCAACACTTACCATGCACTGACCACAAAAAATGGAGGCGCCGCGGCTTGAACCCTGCACCTTTCACATGCGAAGCGAACGCTCTACCAACTGAGCTACGCCACATGCACGACCGAACTGCGCTATTCCCCATTCTTTGCGACTCTGATGCGCACGGACACGATGGTTGGTTGGTTTGTAGCGGTGAAGGGAGCAGAGTACAAAGCCGCGGACACGTTCATATACACAAAAGTTCCAAGTAGTTTCGATGCTCTGGTTTTACAAATGCAAATTCCGTCTGTTTTTAACGTCTTAAATTGAAAGAGCCGTCACAAATTGCTCCGTTTTCACTCCTTGTCGACAATCATACAGCACCTGAGGTAACAAACACATCTCGAGCCCCATTGTGCACTCCATTATTCATGCCAACTCAGTGCCTCGCTCTTTACTACTGTGTACCAATCTTGTCGTCCAACTGCAAAACACTGGGCCACAACAAGTTTCCGCGTCTCCATTGCACTGCGCATACTACAAAACGCTCCCCAAACTTGGCACTCACCCACGCAGCCGACTTTTCCGACTTTCCACGACGCTCACGCTAGTGACAGCATTATTTATAGTTCGACGTCGCGCCAAAGCGAATGAGCACATTTCGCCTACGGCTTAGGCCGCCCTCCTAGTGTGGCTGCTCGGTGTCTGCAGGCAGCGAGGGTCTGCTAGCTTCCTGTGTTCGCACCTATGTCACCTGTGCTTGCTTGTCAGAGACAGACTATCGCAAAACATACAACTCACTCCATGAATTGATTGCTACGGCATCTGTTATCAGCAGTCACAACTAGCAACACCAGTAGCAGCCGACTGCACGCAAAGAATAGGAATGTGCAGTGGGATTTACGTGAACTCGGCGCAAGGCAGATCTTTCCGACATAGGCTTGACAATCTTACGGGAACACTTGTACTGTTTCTAAATAAAGTGTAGGCGTGGGAGGAGGGTGCTTCCCGCGCACTAATAACAGCACGCTTGCCAATTGTGGATGCTAATCATTCGCTTGTATCTTCCTAGACACATCTGCAGGCTGAGAATTATTCCACTTGCATGACAAGGTGCGCATGTAGGTGTGTTAAAAATTCTGGAGGCACTGGGTATTGATCCCAGTACCTCTCGCATACTAAGCGAGCGCTCTACCATCTGAGCTACGCCCGCCCCCCCGAAGACTAATGGTGCTACATACAGCCATATAGACGACACAGACCATTGCACTCCCATTATTCAGCAGACAAACACTACTCTCTATGTATCCGTTAGGGTGTCATTCAGGTTTCGTGCATTCTGTATCGAATCGTAGTTGGCCACAATGAAAGTGGCACGTATAACGTCGAAAATAGAGTTCGGACACCGCTCTGAGTAAGACGAACGTGTTGTCCACCCTCTAGACTTCAATGAGGTTAAGCCGTGATACCTAAGACAGATCTGCACTCGATGACACCTCGATAACAGCCGGTCCCCACACTTACATCTTGCTCTCCTTACGTCAGTGTACATCATATCAGTCTGTGACGCTGGCTTTGCAACATCTTGCGTGCCTTTAGGTTCGCCGCGACCAACACTTACCATGCACTGACCACAAAAAATGGAGGCGCCGCGGCTTGAACCCTGCACCTTTCACATGCGAAGCGAACGCTCTACCAACTGAGCTACGCCACATGCACGACCGAACTGCGCTATTCCCCATTCTTTGCGACTCTGATGCGCACGGACACGATGGTTGGTTGGTTTGTAGCGGTGAAGGGAGCAGAGTACAAAGCCGCGGACACGTTCATATACACAAAAGTTCCAAGTAGTTTCGATGCTCTGGTTTTACAAATGCAAATTCCGTCTGTTTTTAACGTCTTAAATTGAAAGAGCCGTCACAAATTGCTCCGTTTTCACTCCTTGTCGACAATCATACAGCACCTGAGGTAACAAACACATCTCGAGCCCCATTGTGCACTCCATTATTCATGCCAACTCAGTGCCTCGCTCTTTACTACTGTGTACCAATCTTGTCGTCCAACTGCAAAACACTGGGCCACAACAAGTTTCCGCGTCTCCATTGCACTGCGCATACTACAAAACGCTCCCCAAACTTGGCACTCACCCACGCAGCCGACTTTTCCGACTTTCCACGACGCTCACGCTAGTGACAGCATTATTTATAGTTCGACGTCGCGCCAAAGCGAATGAGCACATTTCGCCTACGGCTTAGGCCGCCCTCCTAGTGTGGCTGCTCGGTGTCTGCAGGCAGCGAGGGTCTGCTAGCTTCCTGTGTTCGCACCTATGTCACCTGTGCTTGCTTGTCAGAGACAGACTATCGCAAAACATACAACTCACTCCATGAATTGATTGCTACGGCATCTGTTATCAGCAGTCACAACTAGCAACACCAGTAGCAGCCGACTGCACGCAAAGAATAGGAATGTGCAGTGGGATTTACGTGAACTCGGCGCAAGGCAGATCTTTCCGACATAGGCTTGACAATCTTACGTGAACACTTGTACTGTTTCTAATTAAAGTGTAGGCGTGGGAGGAGGTTGCCTCCCGCGCACTAATAACAGCACGCTTGCCAATTGTGGATGCTAATCATTCGCTTGTATCTTCCTAGACACATCTGCAGGCTGAGAATTATTCCAATTGCATGACAAGGTGCGCATGTAGGTGTGTTAAAAATTCTGGAGGCACTGGGTATTGATCCCAGTACCTCTCGCATACTAAGCGAGCGCTCTACCATCTGAGCTACGCCCGCCACCCCGAAGACTGCTGGTGATACATCCAGCCATATAGACGACACAGACCCTTGCACTCCCATTATTCAGCAGACAAACACTACTCTCTATGTATCCGTTAGGGTGTCTTTCAGGTTTCGTGCATTCTGTATCGAATCGTAGTTGGCCACAATGAAAGTGGCACGTATAACGTCGAAAATAGAGTTCGGACACCGCTCTGAGTAAGACGAACGTGTTGTCCACCCTCTAGACTTCAATGAGGTTAAGCCGTGATACCTAAGACAGATCTGCACTCGATGACACCTCGATAACAGCCGGTCCCCACACTTACATCTTGCTCTCCTTACGTCAGTATACATCATATCAGTCTGTGACGCTGGCTTTGCAACATCTTGCGTGCCTTTAGGTTCGCCGCGACCAACACTTACCATGCACTGACCACAAAAAATGGAGGCGCCGCAGCTTGAACCCTGCTCCTTTCACATGCGAAGCGAACGCTCTACCAACTGAGCTACGCCACATGCACGACCAAACTGCGCTATTCCCCATTCTTTGCGACTCTGATGCGCACGGACACGACGGTTGGTTGGTTTGTAGTGGTGAAGGGAGCAGAGTACAAAGGCGCGGACACGTTCATATACACAAAAGTTCCAAGTAGTTTCGATGCTCTGGTATTACAAATGCAAATTCCGTCTGTTTTTAACGTCTTAAATTGAAAGAGCCGTCACAATTTGCTCCGTTTTCACTCCTTGTCGACAATCGTACAGCACCTGAGGTAACAAACACATCTCGAGCCCCATTGTGCACTCCATTATTCATGCCAACTCAGTGCCTCGCTCTTTACTACTGTGTACCAATCTTGTCGTCCAACTGCAAAACACTGGGCCACAACAAGTTTCCGCGTCTCCATTGCACTGCGCATACTACAAAACGCTCCCCAAACTTGGCACTCACCCACGCAGCCGACTTTTCCGACTTTCCACGACGCTCACGCTAGTGACAGCATTATTTATAGTTCGACGTCGCGCCAAAGCGAATGAGCACATTTCGCCTACGGCTTAGGCCGCCCTCCTAGTGTGGCTGCTCGGTGTCTGCAGGCAGCGAGGGTCTGCTAGCTTCCTGTGTTCGCACCTATGTCACCTGTGCTTGCTTGTCAGAGACAGACTATCGCAAAACATACAACTCACTCCATGAATTGATTGCTGCGGCATCTGTTATCAGCAGTCACAACTAGCAACACCAGTAGCAGCCGACTGCACGCAAAGAATAGGAATGTGCAGTGGGATTTACGTGAACTCGGCGCAAGGCAGATCTTTCCGACATAGGCTTGACAATCTTACGGGAACACTTGTACTGTTTCTAAATAAAGTGTAGGCGTGGGAGGAGGGTGCTTCCCGCCCACTAATAACAGCACGCTTGCCAATTGTGGATGCTAATCATTCGCTTGTATCTTCCTAGACACATCTGCAGGCTGAGAATTATTCCACTTGCATGACAAGGTGCGCATGTAGGTGTGTTAAAAATTCTGGAGGCACTGGGTATTGATCCCAGTACCTCTCGCATAATAAGCGAGCGCTCTACCATCTGAGCTACGCCCGCCCCCCCCGAAGACTAATGGTGCTACATACAGCCATATAGACGACACAGACCATTGCACTCCCATTATTCAGCAGACAAACACTACTCTCTATGTATCCGTTAGGGTGTCTTTCAGGTTTCGTGCATTCTGTATCGAATCGTAGTTGGCCACAATGAAAGTGGCACGTATAACGTCGAAAATAGAGTTCGGACACCGCTCTGAGTAAGACGAACGTGTTGTCCACCCTCTAGACTTCAATGAGGTTAAGCCGTGATACCTAAGACAGATCTGCACTCGATGACACCTCGATAACAGCCGGTCCCCACACTTACATCTTGCTCTCCTTACGTCAGTGTACATCATATCAGTCTGTGACGCTGGCTTTGCAACATCTTGCGTGCCTTTAGGTTCGCCGCGACCAACACTTACCATGCACTGACCACAAAAAATGGAGGCGCCGCGGCTTGAACCCTGCACCTTTCACATGCGAAGCGAACGCTCTACCAACTGAGCTACGCCACATGCACGACCGAACTGCGCTATTCCCCATTCTTTGCGACTCTGATGCGCACGGACACGATGGTTGGTTGGTTTGTAGCGGTGAAGGGAGCAGAGTACAAAGCCGCGGACACGTTCATATACACAAAAGTTCCAAGTAGTTTCGATGCTCTGGTTTTACAAATGCAAATTCCGTCTGTTTTTAACGTCTTAAATTGAAAGAGCCGTCACAAATTGCTCCGTTTTCACTCCTTGTCGACAATCATACAGCACCTGAGGTAACAAACACATCTCGAGCCCCATTGTGCACTCCATTATTCATGCCAACTCAGTGCCTCGCTCTTTACTACTGTGTACCAATCTTGTCGTCCAACTGCAAAACACTGGGCCACAACAAGTTTCCGCGTCTCCATTGCACTGCGCATACTACAAAACGCTCCCCAAACTTGGCACTCACCCACGCAGCCGACTTTTCCGACTTTCCACGACGCTCACGCTAGTGACAGCATTATTTATAGTTCGACGTCGCGCCAAAGCGAATGAGCACATTTCGCCTACGGCTTAGGCCGCCCTCCTAGTGTGGCTGCTCGGTGTCTGCAGGCAGCGAGGGTCTGCTAGCTTCCTGTGTTCGCACCTATGTCACCTGTGCTTGCTTGTCAGAGACAGACTATCGCAAAACATACAACTCACTCCATGAATTTATTGCTACGGCATCTGTTATCAGCAGTCACAACTAGCAGCACCGGTAGCAGCCGACTGCACGCAAAGAATAGGAATGTGCAGTGGGATTTACGTGAACTCGGCGCAAGGCAGATCTTTCCGACATAGGCTTGAGAATCTTACGGGTACACTTGTACTGTTTCTAAATAAAGTGTAGGCGTGGGAGGAGGGTGCTTCCCGCGCACTAATAACAGCACACTTGCCAATTGTGGATGCTAATCATTCGCTTGTATCTTCCTAGACACATCTGCAGGCTGAGAATTATTCCACTTGCATGACAAGGTGCGCATGTAGGTGTGTTAAAAATTCTGGAGGCACTGGGTATTGATCCCAGTATCTCTCGCATACTAAGCGAGCGCTCTACCATCTGAGCTACGCCCGCCCCCCCCGAAGACTAATGGTGCTACATACAGCCATATAGACGACACAGACCCTTGCACTCCCATTATTCAGCAGACAAACACTACTCCCTATGTATCCGTTAGGGTGTCTTTCAGGTTTCGTGCATTCTGTATCGAATCGTAGTTGGCCACAATGAAAGTGGCACTTATAACGTCGAAAATAGAGTTCGGACACCGCTCTGAGTAAAACGAACGTGTTGTCCACCCTCTAGACTTCAATGAGGTTAAGCCGTGATACCTAAGACAGATCTGCACTCGATGACACCTCGATAACAGCCGGTCCCCACACTTACATCTTGCTCTCCTTACGTCAGTATACATCATATCAGTCTGTGACGCTGGCTTTGCAACATCTTGCGTGCCTTTAGGTTCGCCGCGACCAACACTTACCATGCACTGACCACAAAAAAAGGAGGCGCCGCGGCTTGAACCCTGCTCCTTTCACATGCGAAGCGAACGCTCTACCAACTGAGCTACGCCACATGCACGACCAAACTGCGCTATTCCCCATTCTTTGCGACTCTGATGCGCACGGACACGACGGTTGGTTGGTTTGTAGCGGTGAAGGGAGCAGAGTACAAAGGCGCGGACACGTTCATATACACAAAAGTTCCAAGTAGTTTCGATGCTCTGGTATTACAAATGCAAATTCCGTCTGTTTTTAACGTCTTAAATTGAAAGAGCCGTCATAATTTGCTCCGTTTTCACTCCTTGTCGACAATCATACAGCACCTGAGGTAACAAACACATCTCGAGCCCCATTGTGCACTCCATTATTCATGCCAACTCAGTGCCTCGCTCTTTACTACTGTGTACCAATCTTGTCGTCCAACTGCAAAACACTGGGCCACAACAAGTTTCCGCGTCTCCATTGCACTGCGCATACCACAAAACGCTCCCCAAACTTGGCACTCACCCACGCAGCCGACTTGTCCGACTTTCCACGACGCTCACGCAACGCTCACGCTAGTGACAGCATTATTTATAGTTCGACGTCGCGCCAAAGCGAATGAGCACATTTCGCCTACTGCTTAGGCCACCCTCCTAGTGTGGTTGCTCGGTGTCTGCAGGCAGCGAGGGTCTGCTAGCTTCCTGTGTTCGCACCTATGTCACCTGTGCTTGCTTGTCAGAGACAGACTATCGCAAAACATACAACTCAATCCATGAATTGATTGCTACGGCATCTGTTATCAGCAGTCACAACTAGCAACACCAGTAGCAGCCGACTGCACGCAAAGAATAGGAATGTGCAGTGGGATTTACGTGAACTCGGCGCAAGGCACATCTTTCCGACATAGGCTTGAGAATCTTACGGGAACACTTGTACTGTTTCTAAATAAAGTGTAGGCGCACTAATAACAGCACGCTTGCCAATTGTGGATGCTAATCATTCGCTTGTATCTTCCTAGACACATCTGCAGGCTGAGAATTATTCCACTTGCATGGCAAGGTGCGCATGTAGGTGTGTTAAAAATTCTGGAGGCACTGGGTATTGATCCCAGTACCTCTCGCATACTAAGCGAGCGCTCTACCATCTGAGCTACGCCCGCCCCCCCAAAGACTAATGGTGCTACATACAGCCATATAGACGACACAGACCCTTGCACTCCCATTATTCAGCAGACAAACACTACTCTCTATGTATCCGTTAGGGTGTCTTTCAGGTTTCGTGCATTCTGTATCGAATCGTAGTTGGCCACAATGAAAGTGGCACGTATAACGTCGAAAATAGAGTTCGGACACCGCTCTGAGTAAGACGAACGTGTTGTCCACCCTCTAGACTTCAATGAGGTTAAGCCGTGATACCTAAGACAGATCTGCACTCGATGACACCTCGATAACAGCCGGTCCCCACACTTACATCTTGCTCTCCTTACGTCAGTATACATCATATCAGTCTGTGACGCTGGCTTTGCAACATCTTGCGTGCCTTTAGGTTCGCCGCGACCAACACTTACCTTGCACTGACCACAAAAAATGGAGGCGCCGCGGCTTGAACCCTGCTCCTTTCACATGCGAAGCGAACACTCTACCAACTGAGCTACGCCACATGCACGACCAAACTGCGCTATTCCCCATTCTTTGCGACTCTGATGCGCACGGACACGATGGTTGGTTGGTTTGTAGCGGTGAAGGGAGCAGAGTACAAAGGCGCGGACACGTTCATATACACAAAAGTTCCAAGTAGTTTCAATGCTCTGGTATTACAAATGCAAATTCCGTCTGTTTTTAACGTCTTAAATTGAAAGAGCCGTCATAATTTGCTCCGTTTTCACTCCTTGTCGACAATCATACAGCACCTGAGGTAACAAACACATCTCGAGCCCCATTGTGCACTCCATTATTCATGCCAACTCAGTGCCTCGCTCTTTACTACTGTGTACCAATCTTGTCGTCCAACTGCAAAACACTGGGCCACAACAAGTTTCCGCGTCTCCATTGCACTGCGCATACCACAAAACGCTCCCCAAACTTGGCACTCACCCACGCAGCCGACTTGTCCGACTTTCCACGACGCTCACGCAACGCTCACGCTAGTGACAGCATTATTTATAGTTCGACGTCGCGCCAAAGCGAATGAGCACATTTCGCCTACTGCTTAGGCCACCCTCCTAGTGTGGTTGCTCGGTGTCTGCAGGCAGCGAGGGTCTGCTAGCTTCCTGTGTTCGCACCTATGTCACCTGTGCTTGCTTGTCAGAGACAGACTATCGCAAAACATACAACTCAATCCATGAATTGATTGCTACGGCATCTGTTATCAGCAGTCACAACTAGCAACACCAGTAGCAGCCGACTGCACGCAAAGAATAGGAATGTGCAGTGGGATTTACGTGAACTCGGCGCAAGGCACATCTTTCCGACATAGGCTTGAGAATCTTACGGGAACACTTGTACTGTTTCTAAATAAAGTGTAGGCGCACTAATAACAGCACGCTTGCCAATTGTGGATGCTAATCATTCGCTTGTATCTTCCTAGACACATCTGCAGGCTGAGAATTATTCCACTTGCATGGCAAGGTGCGCATGTAGGTGTGTTAAAAATTCTGGAGGCACTGGGTATTGATCCCAGTACCTCTCGCATACTAAGCGAGCGCTCTACCATCTGAGCTACGCCCGCCCCCCCAAAGACTAATGGTGCTACATACAGCCATATAGACGACACAGACCCTTGCACTCCCATTATTCAGCAGACGAACACTACTCTCTATGTATCCGTTAGGGTGTCTTTCAGGTTTCGTGCATTCTGTATCCAATCGTAGTTGGCCACAATGAAAGTGGCACGTATAACGTCGAAAATAGAGTTCGGACACCGCTCTGAGTAAGACGAACGTGTTGTCCACCCTCTAGACTTCAATGAGGTTAAGCCGTGATACCTAAGACAGATCTGCACTCGATGACACCTCGATAACAGCCGGTCCCCACACTTACATCTTGCTCTCCTTACGTCAGTATACATCATATCAGTCTGTGACGCTGGCTTTGCAACATCTTGCGTGCCTTTAGGTTCGCCGCGACCAACACTTACCATGCACTGACCACAAAAAATGGAGGCGCCGCGGCTTGAACCCTGCACATTTCAAATGCGAAGCGAACGCTCTACCAACTGAGCTACGCCACATGCACGACCAAACTGCGCTATTCCCCATTCTTTCCGCCTCTGATGCGCACGGACACGATGGTTGGTTGGTTTGTAGCGGTGAAGGGAGCAGAGTACAAAGGCGCGGACACGTTCATATACACAAAAGTTCCAAGTAGTTTCGATGCTCTGGTATTACAAATGCAAATTCCGTCTGTTTTTAACGTCTTAAATTGAAAGAGCCGTCACAAATTGCTCCGTTTTCACTCCTTGTCGACAATCATACAGCACCTGAGGTAACAAACACATCTCGAGCCCCATTGTGCACTCCATTATTCATGCCAACTCAGTGCCTCGCTCTTTACTACTGTGTACTAATCTTGTCGTCCAACTGCAAAACACTGGGCCACAACAAGTTTCCGCGTCTCCATTGCACTGCGCATACTACAAAACGCTCCCCAAACTTGGCACTCACCCACGCAGCCGACTTTTCCGACTTTCCACGACGCTCACGCTAGTGACAGCAGTATTTATAGTTCGACGTCGCGCCAAAGCGAATGAGCACATTTCGCCTACGGCTTAGGCCACCCTCCTAGTGTGGTTGCTCGGTGTCTGCAGGCAGCGAGGGTCTGCTAGCTTCCTGTGTTCGCACCTATGTCACCTGTGCTTGCTTGTCAGAGACAGACTATCGCAAAACGTACAACTCACTCCATGAATTGATTGCTACGGCATCTGTTATCAGCAGTCACAACTAGCAACACCAGTAGCAGCCGACTGCACGCAAAGAATAGGAATGTGCAGTGGGATTTACGTGAACTCGGCGCAAGGCAGATCTTTCCGACATAGGCTTGAGAATCTTACGGGAACACATTCTAATTAAAGTGTAGGCGTGGGAGGAGGGTGCTTCCCGCGCACTAATAACAGCACGCTTGCCAATTGTGGATGCTAATCATTCGCTTGTATTTTCCTAGACAAATCTGCAGGCTGAGAATTATTCCACTTGCATGGCAAGGTGCGCATGTAGGTGTGTTAAAAATTCTGGAGGCACTGGGTATTGATCCCAGTACCTCTCGCATACTAATCGAGCGCTCTACCATCTGAGCTACGCCCGCCCCCCCAAAGACTAATGGTGCTTATACAGCCATATAGACGACACAGACCCTTGCACTCCCATTATTCAGCAGACGAACACTACTCTCTATGTATCCGTTAGGGTGTCTTTCAGGTTTCGTGCATTCTGTATCGAATCGTAGTTGGCCACAATGAAAGTGGCACGTATAACGTCGAAAATAGAGTTCGGACACCGCTCTGAGTAAGACGAACGTGTTGTCCACCCTCTAGACTTCAATGAGGTTAAGCCGTGATACCTAAGACAGATCTGCACTCGATGACACCTCGATAAAAGCCGGTACCCACACTTACATCTTGCTCTCCTTACGTCAGTATACATCATATCAGTCTGTGACGCTGGCTTTGCAACATCTTGCGTGCCTTTAGGTTCGCCGCGACCAACACTTACCATGCACTGACCACAAAAAATGGAGGCGCCGCGGCTTGAACCCTGCACCTTTCAAATGCGAAGCGAACGCTCTACCAACTGAGCTACGCCACATGCACGACCAAACTGCGCTATTCCCCATTCTTTGCGACTCTGATGCGCACGGACACGATGGTTGGTTGGTTTGTAGCGGTGAAGGGAGCAGAGTACAAAGGCGCGGACACGTTCATATACACAAAAGTTCCAAGTAGTTTCGATGCTCTGGTATTACAAATGCAAATTCCGTCAGTTGTTAACGTCTTAAATTGAAAGAGCCGTCACAAATTGCTCCGTTTTCACTCCTTGTCGACAATCATACAGCACCTGAGGTAACAAACACATCTCGAGCCCCATTGTGCACTCCATTATTCATGCCAACTCAGTGCCTCGCTCTTTACTACTGTGTACTAATCTTGTCGTCCAACTGCAAAACAGTGGGCCACAACAAGTTTCCACGTCTCCATTGCACTGCGCATACTACAAAACGCTCCCCAAACTTGGCACTCACCCACGCAGCCGACTTTTCCGACTTTCCACGACGCTCACGCAACGCTCACGCTAGTGACAGCATTATTTATAGTTCGACGTCGCGCCAAAGCGAATGAGCACATTTCGCCTACGGCTTAGGCCACCCTCCTAGTGTGGTTGCTCGGTGTCTGCAGGCAGCAAGGGTCTGCTAGCTTCCTGTGTTCGCACCTATGTCACCTGTGCTTGCTTGTCAGAGACAGACTATCGCAAAACATACAACTCACTCCATGAATTGATTGCTACGGCATCTCTTATCAGCAGTCACAACTAGCAACACCAGTAGCAGCCGACTGCACGCAAAGAATAGGAATGTCCAGTCGGATTTACGTGAACTCGGCGCAAGGCAGATCTTTCCGACATAGGCTTGAGAATCTTACGGGAACACTTGTACTGTTTCTAAATAAAGTGTAGGCGTGGGAGGAGGGTGCTTCCCGCGCACTAATAACAGCACGCTTGCCAATTGTGGATGCTAATCATTCGCTTGTATCTTCCTAGACACATCTGCAGGCTGAGAATTATTCCACTTGCATGGCAAGGTGCGCATGTAGGTGTGTTAAAAATTCTGGAGGCACTGGGTATTGGTCCCAGTACCTCTCGCATACTTAGCGAGCGCTCTACCATCTGAGCTACGCCCGCCTCCCCGAAGACTAATGGTGCTACATACAGCCATATAGACGACACAGACCCTTGCACTCCCATTATTCAGCAGACAAACACTACTCTCTATGTATCCGTTAGGGTGTCTTTCAGGGTTCGTGCATTCTGTATCGAATCGTAGTTGGCCACAATGAAAGTGGCACGTATAACGTCTAAAATAGAGTTCGGTCTCCGCTCTGAGTAAGACGAACGTATTGTCCACCCTCTAGACATCAATGAGGTTAAGCCGTGATACCTAAGACAGATCTGCACTCGATGACACCTCGATAACAGCCGGTCCCCACACTTACATCTTGCTCTCCTTACGTCAGTATACATCATATCAGTCTGTGACGCTGGCTTTGCAACATCTTGCGTGCCTTTAGGTTCGCCGTGACCAACACTTACCATGCACTGACCACAAAAAAATGGAGGCGCCGCGGCTTGAACGCTGCACCTTTCACATGTGAAGCAAACGCTGTACCAACTGAGCTACGCCACATGCACGACCAAACTGCGCTATTCCCCATTCTTTGCGACTCTGATGCGCACGGACACGATGGTTGGTTGGTTTGTAGCGGTGAAGGGAGCAGAGTACAAAGGCGCGGACACGTTCATATACACAAAAGTTCCAAGTAGTTTCGATGCTCTGGTATTACAAATGCAAATTCCGTCTGTTTTTAACGTCTTAAATTGAAAGAGCCGTCACAAATTGCTCCGTTTTCACTCCTTGTCGACAATCATACAGCACCTGAGGTAACAAACACATCTCGAGCCCCATTGTGCACTCCATTATTCATGCCAACTCAGTGCCTCGCTCTTTACTACTGTGTACTAATCTTGTCGTCCAACTGCAAAACACTGGGCCACAACAAGTTTCCGCGTCACCATTGCACTGCGCATACTACAAAACGCTCCCCAAACTTGGCACTCACCCACGCAGCCGACTTTTCCGACTTTCCACGACGCTCACGCAACGCTCACGCTAGTGACAGCATTATTTATAGTTCGACGTCGCGCCAAAGCGAATGAGCACATTTCGCCTACGGCTTAGGCCAATCTCCTAGTGTGGTTGCTCGGTGTCTGCAGGCAGCGAGGGTCTGCTAGCTTCCTGTGTTCGCACCTATGTCACCTGTGCTTGCTTGTCAGAGACAGACTATCGCAAAACATACAACTCACTCCATGAATTGATTTCTACGGCATCTGTTATCAGCAGTCACAACTAGCAACACCAGTAGCAGCCGACTGCATGCAAAGAATAGGAATGTGCAGTGGGATTTACGTGAACTCGGCGCAAGGCAGATCTTTCCGACATAGGCTTGAGAATCTTACGGGAACACTTGTACTGTTTCTAAATAAAGTGTAGGCGTGGGAGGAGGGCGCTTCCCGCGCACTAATAACAGCACGCTTGCCAATTGTGGATGCTAATCATTCGCTTGTATCTTCCTAGACACATCTGCAGGCTGAGAATTATTCCACTTGCATGGCAAGGTGCGCATGTAGGCGTGTTAAAAATTCTGGAGGCACTGGGTATTGATCCCAGTACCACTCGCATACTAAGCGAGCGCTCTACCATCTGAGCTACGCCCGCCCCCCACGAAAACTAATGGTGCTACATACAGCCATATAGACGACACAGACCCTTGCACTCCCATTATTCAGCAGACAAACACTACTCCCTATGTATCTGTTTGGGTGTATTTCTGGTTTCGTGCATTCTGTATCGAATCGTAGTTGGCCACAATGAAAGTGGCACGTATAACGTCGAAAATAGAGTTCGGACACCGCTCTGAGTAAGACGAACGTATTGTCCACCCTCTAGACATCAATGAGGTTAAGCCGTGATACCTAAGACAGATCTGCACTCGATGACACCTCGATAACAGCCGGTCCCCACACTTACATCTTGCTCTCCTTACGTCAGTATACATCATATCAGTCTGTGACGCTGGCTTTGCAACATCTTGCGTGCCTTTAGGTTCGCCGTGACCAACACTTACCATGCACTGACCACAAAAAAATGGAGGCGCCGCGGCTTGAACGCTGCACCTTTCACATGTGAAGCAAACTCTGTACCAACTGAGCTACGCCACATGCACGACCAAACTGCGCTATTCCCCATTCTTTGCGACTCTGATGCGCACGGACACGATGGTTGGTTGGTTTGTAGCGGTGAAGGGAGCAGAGTACAAAGGCGCGGACACGTTCATATACACAAAAGTTCCAAGTAGTTTCGATGCTCTGGTATTACAAATGCAAATTCCGTCTGTTTTTAACGTCTTAAATTGAAAGAGCCGTCACAAATTGCTCCGTTTTCACTCCTTGTCGACAATCATACAGCACCTGAGGTAACAAACACATCTCGAGCCCCATTGTGCACTCCATTATTCATGCCAACTCAGTGCCTCGCTCTTTACTACTGTGTACTAATCTTGTCGTCCAACTGCAAAACACTGGGCCACAACAAGTTTCCGCGTCACCATTGCACTGCGCATACTACAAAACGCTCCCCAAACTTGGCACTCACCCACGCAGCCGACTTTTCCGACTTTCCACGACGCTCACGCAACGCTCACGCTAGTGACAGCATTATTTATAGTTCGACGTCGCGCCAAAGCGAATGAGCACATTTCGCCTACGGCTTAGGCCACCCTCCTAGTGTGGTTGCTCGGTGTCTGCAGGCAGCGAGGGTCTGCTAGCTTCCTGTGTTCGCACCTATGTCACCTGTGCTTGCTTGTCAGAGACAGACTATCGCAAAACATACAACTCACTCCATGAATTGATTTCTACGGCATCTGTTATCAGCAGTCACAACTAGCAACACCAGTAGCAGCCGACTGCATGCAAAGAATAGGAATGTGCAGTGGGATTTACGTGAACTCGGCGCAAGGCAGATCTTTCCGACATAGGCTTGAGAATCTTACGGGAACACTTGTACTGTTTCTAAATAAAGTGTAGGCGTGGGAGGAGGGCGCTTCCCGCGCACTAATAACAGCACGCTTGCCAATTGTGGATGCTAATCATTCGCTTGTATCTTCCTAGACACATCTGCAGGCTGAGAATTATTCCACTTGCATGGCAAGGTGCGCATGTAGGCGTGTTAAAAATTCTGGAGGCACTGGGTATTGATCCCAGTACCACTCGCATACTAAGCGAGCGCTCTACCATCTTTTTTTTTGTTTTCTTTTTGTTTCTTCTTTTTTATTTATTTATTTATTTTTTTTTTTTTTTTTTTTTTTTTTTTTTAGGGCCTTCCTCCTCCCCTTCAGCCCCGCCTTGCGCTCGCCATAAATCGCCTTCGTCGGCGTCGGCTTCATCTGCCATGATTTCTGAATTACTTATTCTTCTGAACTATTCCGATTTCCAAACCAAAGTTATTTTTTTATAGAAAATGAAAAAGGAACTCTGGTCCGTTAGAAAAACAGAAGAAAATAAAATAGTCCTTGTTGTAACACTGTTCAGTATACGTCACTGTGACATTTGAAGATGAAAAGAAAAAAAAACAAAGCAATGTAGAATGAAGGAAAGAAAAAAATACTTCTTTCATCGAAGAACGACTTCTAAAAAATTCGCATATCGTTTCCTGTAATGTCTCGTCTGTGAAAGTATGTGAAACTGTAATGCCAGGTAAAGACAGAATGCCGCCTCACTCTTGGGTTCTTGCGTCTGTAAATAATGAACATAATGACCCTTCAACCAATTGACAGAGTTCCGTTTGGTGTTCGGGTACGGCACTGAATCCGGATACAGGAAATCTTCAGGTTTAATACAAAGCTGGGAAGTCCTCATAATCGTAGCCAGTTTTCGGCGAATGCATGGCCAAACTGCTTGGACAGTGGTGCACAGAAAACGATGTTCATCAGTATCAGGCAAGTTGCACGTTAGGCACAAAGGTGAGTCAGCCAAATGTAGAGCATGAAGTCGTGAATTGGTACTTATTTTACGGTTCACGACCCTGTACCAAGAGGCTTTCACTGACGTTGGTAAATCACGGCTATGTATGTTTTTCCATATCACTGGCCAGCGATGATTGGGGTATTTGTGTTCGATGTTGTTCCTGTTCTTGGTTGCCAGTAGTTTATTATAAACTAACTTCACCACGGAAAGCTCATTTTCTGGGAGAGTTGACCGTACGTAACTGAACTCAATGAAAAAGCTCTTAAAGTGAGTCAGCGCAAGCGGAATATGTTGAACAGAGACGGGAGGCTGCAGGCAGGCCGGCGCTATTTCGGTTAACAAGTGAGCCGTTAGACTGTTCGGTAACGACCTCCACCGTTTGTAGGTGGTGCATACGTACAAAGCTCGTGACTTGGAACGAACATCTGTTAAATTTAAGCCTCCATCGGTCGTGGAGAGAGTGAGCGTATCGTACTTGACTTTAAAAATGTGTCCACGTGTGACAAAATGGCCTAGAGCGGACATCATACGCTTCGCTGTCTCCTGTGGCATGGGCAGTACTTGTGCAACGTAGTTAATCTTTGAGGTGAGGTAGACATTAGCGAAGGTGACTTTCTGCAGTTCATCAAGGCTTCTTAGGTAGTGGGTCTGCATGCAAGCACGCATACTGGCCAGGAGATTCCTATAGTTCACCGCAAATGTGTGCTGTATGTTGCTCCTGTACTCAATACCAAGGCATTTCATTTTAGAAATTAGTTGCAACTGACCGTGATGGTGCAGCGAGATGCCGCGTCCTATGTTCATAATGCCAGATTTCCTGGCATTCAACTTCGCACCCGCAACAAGTTCGTAGTTTTTGACGATCTGAAGGGCTTCCTCGACTTCACCTTCGTCCATGACCAAAAATCCGACGTCATCCGCATATGCAGTACAAACAATCTTAATGCCGTGGATGGTTAATCCTTGTAGACGCTGTGTCAAGGTGACAAGCAAAGGCTCAATGGCAATGGCAAACAAGGCCATTGACATAGGGCATCCCTGTCGCACTGAATTAGTAATAGTAATTGATGCGCTCAGCTGGCCATTCACCATGAGTCGAGTTACTCCTTTACGAAGGAGCTCATGTATAAGATCGATAAAACGTAGTGGAAATCCCATGGCATGCATCGTCCGGATGAGAAACTGATGGTTTACTCTGTCGAATGCCTTTGAAAAGTCAAGGGAAACTAGCGCACACCGTATCTTGCACGCATCTGCAATGGCTATAACGTCCCTGTATTGAGACAAATTTTGGAAGATCGTCCTACCGACACCTACACTGGTCTGGTACTGACCAATGACAGTATTCATCAACATTTTCAATCTATTAGAAATAATACGTGCTAAAATTTTGTAGTCACAGTTCAGTAAAGTAAGCGGCCGAAAATCGTCAACAGAACTGCACATTGGGCGTTTAGGGATTAAAACCACGATGCCTTCCACGAGAGCCTGAGGAACATTAAAATCAGGCCGTAAAATTTCATTAAACATACTCAACAACTTGGGCTTTAATTTGTCGCAGAAAGTAAGATAAAATTCGGCAGTGAGACCGTCGGGTCCGGGCGATTTATTTTTCGGACTTCGTGATAGCGCAGAATCCAATTCGTCTTCATCAATTTCTCGCATGAGAGTTTCGACTTCAGCAGCACCCAAAGTCCTTTGCAAGTTATTGAGTAATTCATCGTGAGTTCCATCGTCGGTATGTGTCGTTGCCAGGAGATCTGCCAGGTGATTGTGAAGTGCGTTCCGTATGTCTTGTTGCCGCGTGAGCGCAACGCCTTCACTCAACTGAAGACGAGTTATTAATCTCCGCCGCCCCCTCTTATTTTCACGAATGACGTGAAACATGGATGTCATTTCGTCGTCTATCACATTCTGGGGCCTGGACCTTATCTGAAAGCCTTCTGCCTGCTGCCGCTGAAGTTTTAATAATTTTGCCTTAATTTTTTTAATCTGCATAAAATTTTCAGGTACAGTCACATCGGACTGGTAAAGCTCCCTGAGACAAGTAAAATAAAACTCAGACGTTTGCCGTTGCCACCAGGATTTGTCCCGAGCGTAGCGTTTAAACATTTTTGATAAAGTTGGTTTGGCATGTGTTATCCACCATTCAGTAACGGAGGCATACTGTGCAACCCGTCGTTCACATGCCTCCCATGTTGCGTTAAAGACACGGTGACAGTCAACATCGTTAAGGAGAGCATTGTTAAGTTTCCAGAAACCTCTGCCGCGAAATGTGCCTTGCTTGACCATGTTAACAGTACAAATATATGCGGCATGATCGGAAAAAATTGTGGGCCAAACTTCGGATTGGAGGACTTGAGTCTTCATACACGCCGATACATAGATTCTGTCTAGCCGGCTTGCAGAGTGGTTCGTGACATGAGTGAACCCAGGTGCCGCTCCGTGCGTATGCTCCCATGTGTCAATGAGGTTCATTTCTTGGACGATACGTTCTAGTTCTCCAGATTTGTTAAAATTAGGCGTCTGGTCTTTTGGACTTAAGACACAATTGAAGTCACCCGCAAAAATTATACGATCGTAGGTTCCCCTAAAAAGTGGGAGTATGGCGCTTGTGAAGAACTCAGCCCTAGCACGCCTATTGCTACTGCCGGACGGGGCGTAAACATTGATTATGCGTGTCCGATGGAAAGTGACAGCGATCCCTCTATGATCAGGCAGTTTTTCTGCGTCGGTCGCTACAATCCCTTCTTTTAACAGAATCGCTGTTCCTAAATTCGCACCGCTCCCGGAATTGGAGAGAGTAGTATAACCAGTTATTCGGTCAAGTTCAATCGCAGCGACTTCTTGAAGTAACAGAATATCGATATCCGCTGCGTATACAAAATCTTGTAAATTACGGAGCCGCCAGTACGACTGTATCTTATTGATGTTTAACGTGGCAATTTTATAGGCTTGGGGCTCGTTCATGGGAGAAGGCACATACTATTAATTAAACAGTCTTAGAAGGATGGCTAACGAAATTGAGGCCAAGCGCGTCAGTCGGAGTTCCTGTAGTTCCCGGTACGGTTGGTGTATGCTGCTCTGTGGGGGGTGCCGAAGATTCCGTCTCAATGGTCCGCATGACAGCCGCATCATTGCTCGCATCCAATACTTCCATTTCCTGTGCCCAATTCCCAGTGAGAGTGGCCTCTGACAATAGCGATCCTGCGTTTCCTTGAGCGTGGGTATCCGGCAAAACAACTCTACTCGAGGTATCACTATCTTCCACCCGTCGTGGATTCACAGGGGGAGACACTACAGGATCAATGTCCATTCGACCAGACGCAGGGAGACCAACTTCAGAGGGTTCAGAAGTGTTCTGACTCATTTGGCTGCTTATTCGTTTCGCTTTGTCGCGGAGCTGTGGGGCGAGCTGATTGGCTCCTTGATGTGCAAGTCTCCGCTTCTTTTTGGAAGGCTTCCTGTTAGGGTTCGCAGTATCATCAACATCCGAAGTGGACTGTTGACTCTGGGGTTGATCCGCCGGGAACACAGCGTCTGCTTCATCCTCAGTACCAGTGGCATCAACCACTGGGGAGTCATCTGTCGTTACCTCCATCTCTGAGTGTGGTAGCGGCGGTGCCGCGTCAGCACTCGGTTCTTTGACGTTATCTGCCAAAACATCATTCAAACGAGGGGCATCTACAGGCTGGGTCGCGGGTGGAAGACCAGAAGCCGCGACAGCGTATGTCAGTGGCAGTGCCGTCGTCACAGGGGGGCTAGCGGCTTCACCGACAGGTATCTGCGTCACGCGTCTTTGTATACATTCAGAGCGCACGTGGCCGGGCACACCACAGCCGGCACACGTTTTTGGCTGCCCATCATATATGACAATTCCGCGATGTCCACCTACGTAAATATATGAAGGTATGTGCTTCTGTAGATCGATCTTAACCTGCCTGACGCCGTTAAGCACCGGAAATTTGTGGGCTTTGGACCAACGATCCGCAAAATTGTTAATGACCCTCCCGTAAGGTGTTAATGCAGAATTTATTTGCGCGGCTGATATTTCAAACGGGAGTTCGAAAATACGTGCCGTTCGGATGCCCAGTCCAGCATGCGTAATGCTGACGTCACTGACGGTACCATCGCTATGTTTAAACTTCAGTACACCTCCACTGGACTCCACAATTCTATCACACAGTTCAGAGGACGTTAATTTCACATAAACAACACTGGTCACGATAGAGAAATTTATCCCTACAATGTCATCAAAAGTAATCTTAGCTGTTTCCTCTAACCATGCTTCAACTTCAAACGAATTTGGTTTCGAAAAGTTCCTATCAAAGGTAAACTTCAAGGTATCTTTCCTGTTAGTCGGATTCATAATTCCATATCAGATCCTACAGAACGGAACGAATACTAATAAGCAGACGCTGTAAGCACGCGACTCACCGCCTGACGTAAACACTTCCTGCCGCAGCGCGCTGGCCCTGGAGGTCCGCTCACCACCGCTGCCGCAGGCAGACTGCCCATCTGAGCTACGCCCGCCCCCCAGAAGACTAATGGTGCTACATACAGCCATATAGACGACACAGACCCTTGCACTCCCATTATTCAGCAGACAAACACTACTCTCTATGTATCCGTTAGGGTGTCTTTCAGGTTTCGTGCATTCTGTATCGAATCGTAGTTGGCCACAATGAAAGTAGCACGTGTAACGTCGAAAATAGAGTTCGGACACCGCTCTGAGTAAGACGAACGTATTGTCCACCCTCTAGACTTCAATGAGGTTAAGCCGTGATACCTAAGACAGATCTGCACTCGATGACACCTCGATAACAGCCGGTCCCCACACTTACATCTTGCTCTCCTTACGTCAGTATACATCATATCAGTCTGTGACGCTGGCTATGCAACATCTTGCGTGCCTTTAGGTTCGCCGCGACCAACACTTACCATGCACTGACCACAAAAAATGAAGGCGCCGCGGCTTGAACCCTGCACCTTTCACATGCGAAGCGAACGCTCTACCAACTGAGCTACGCCACATGCACGACCAAACTGCGCTATTCCCCATTCTTTGCGACTCTGATGCGCACGGACACGATGGTTGGTTGGTTTGTAGCGGTGAAGGGAGCAGAGTACAAAGGCGCGGACACGTTCATATACACAAAAGTTCCAAGTAGTTTCGATGCTCTGGTTTTACAAATGCAAATTCCGTCTGTTTTTAACGTCTTAAATTGAAAGAGCCGTCACTAATTGCTCCGTTTTCACTCCTTGTCGACAATCATACAGCACCTGAGGTAACAAACACATCTCGAGACCCATTGTGCACTCCATAATTCATGCCAACTCAGTGCCTCGCTCTTTACTACTGTGTACCAATCTTGTCGTCCAACTGCAAAACACTGGGCCACAACAAGTTTCCGCGTCTCCATTGCACTGCGCATAGTACAAAACGCTCCCCAAACTTGGCACTCACCTACGCAGCCGACTTTTCCGACTTTCCACGACGCTCACGCAACGCTCACGCTAGTGACAGCATTATTTATAGTTCGACGTCGCGCCAAAGCGAATGAGCACATTTCGCCTACGGCTTAGGCCACCCTCCTAGTGTGGTTGCTCGGTGTCTGCAGGCAGCGAGGGTCTGCTAGAGTCCTGTGTTCGCATCTATGTCACCTGTGCTTGGTTGTCAGAGACAGACTATCGCAAAACATACAACTCACTCCATGAATTGATTGCTACGGCATCTGTTATTAGCAGTCACAACTAGCAACACCAGTAGCAGCCGACTGCACGCAAAGAATAGGAATGTGCAGTGGGATTTACGTGAACTCGGCGCAAGGCAGATCTTTCCGACATAGGCTTGAGAATCTTACGGGAACACTTGTACTGATTCTAAATAAAGTGTAGGCGTGGGATGAGGGTGCTTCCCGCGCACTAATAACAGCACGCTTGCCAATTGTGGATGCTAATCATTCGCTTGTATCTTCCTAGACACATCTGCAGGCTGAGAATTATTCCACTTGCATGGCAAGGTGCGCATGTAGGTGTGTTAAAAATTCTGGAGGCACTGGGTATTGATCCCAGTACCTCTCGCATACTGAGCGAGCGCTCTACCATCTGAGCTACGCCCGCCCCCCCGAAGACTAATGGTGCTACATACAGCCATATAGACGACACAGACCCTTGCACTCCAATTATTCAGCAGACAAACACCACTCTCTATGTATCCGTTAGGGTGTCTTTCAGGTTTCGTGCATTCTGTATCGAATCGTAGTTGGCCACAATGAAAGTGGCACGTATAACGTCGAAAATAGAGTTCGGACACCGCTCTGAGTAAGACGAACGTGTTGTCCACCCTCTAGACTTCAATGAGGTTAAGCCGTGATACCTAAGACAGATCTGCACTCGATGACACCTCGATAACAGCCGGTCCCCACACTTACATCTTGCTCTCCTTACGTCAGTATACATCATATCAGTCTGTGACGCTGGCTTTGCAACATCTTGCGTGCCTTTAGGTTCGGCGCGACCAACACTTACCATGCACTGACCACAAAAAATGGAGGCGCCGCGGCTTGAACCCTGCACCTTTCACATGCGAAGCGAACGCTCTACCAACTGAGCTACGCCATATGCACGACCAAACTGCGCTATTCCCCATTCTTTGCGACTCTGATGCGCACGGACACGATGGTTGGTTGGTTTGTAGCGGTGAAGGGAGCAGAGTACAAAGGCGCGGACACGTTCATATACACAAAAGTTCCAAGTAGTTTCGATGCTATGGTATTACAAATGCAAATTCCGTCTGTTTTTAACGTCTTAAATTGAAATAGCCGTCACAAATTGCTCCGTTTTCACTCCTTGTCGACAATCGTACAGCACCTGAGGTAACAACCACATCTCGAGCCCCATTGTGCACTCCATTATTCATGCCAACTCAGTGCCTCGCTCTTTACTACTGTGTACTAATCTTGTCGTCCAACTGCAAAACACTGGGCCACAACAAGTTTCCACGTCTCCATTGCACTGCGCATACTACAAAACGCTCCCCAACCTTGGGACTCACCCACGCAGCCGACTTTTCCGACTTTCCACGACGCTCACGCTAGTGACAGCATTATTTATAGTTCGACGTCGCGCCAAAGCGAATGAGCACATTTTGCCTACGGCTTAGGCCGCCCTCCTAGTGTGGCTGCTCGGTGTCTGCAGGCAGCCAGGGTCTGCTAGCTTCTTGTGTTCGCACCTATGTCACCTGTGCTTGCTTGTCAGAGACAGACTATCGCCAAACATACAACTCACTCCTTGAATTGATTGCTACGGCATCTGTTATCAGCAGTCACAACTAGCAACGCCAGTAGCAGCCGACTGCACACAAAGAATAGGAATGTGCAGTGGGATTTACGTGAACTCGGCGCAAGGCAGATCTTTCCGACATAGGCTTGAGAATCTTACGGGAACACTTGTACTGTTTCTAAATAAAGTGTAGGCGTGGGAGGAGGGTGCTTCCCGCGCACTAATAACAGCACGCTTGCCAATTGTGGATGCTAATCATTCGCTTGTATCTTCCTAGACACATCTGCAGGCTGAGAATTATTCCACTTGCATGGCAAGGTGCGCATGTAGGTGTGTTAAAAATTCTGGAGGCACTGGGTATTGGTCCCAGTACCTCTCGCATACTTAGCGAGCGCTCTACCATCTGAGCTACGCCCGCCTCCCCGAAGACTAATGGTGCTACATACAGCCATATAGACGACACAGACACTTGCACTCCCATTATTCAGCAGACAAACACTACTCTCTATGTATCCGTTAGGGTGTCTTTCAGGGTTCGTGCATTCTGTATCTAATCGTAGTTGGCCACAATGAAAGTGGCACGTATAACGTCGAAAATAGAGTTCGGACACCGCTCTGAGTAAGACGAACGTATTGTCCACCCTCTAGACATCAATGAGGTTAAGCCGTGATACCTAAGACAGATCTGCACTCGATGACACCTCGATAACAGCCGGTCCCCACACTTACATCTTGCTCTCCTTACGTCAGTATACATCATATCAGTCTGTGACGCTGGCTTTGCAACATCTTGCGTGCCTTTAGGTTCGCCGTGACCAACACTTACCATGCACTGACCACAAAAAATGGAGGCGCCGCGGCTTGAACGCTGCACCTTTCACATGTGAAGCAAACGCTGTACCAACTGAGCTACGCCACATGCACGACCAAACTGCGCTATTCCCCATTCTTTGCGACTCTGATGCGCACGGACACGATGGTTGGTTGGTTTGTAGCGGTGAAGGGAGCAGAGTACAAAGGCGCGGACACGTTCATATACACAAAAGTTCCAAGTAGTTTCGATGCTCTGGTATTACAAATGCAAATTCCGTCTGTTTTTAACGTCTTAAATTGAAAGAGCCGTCACAAATTGCTCCGTTTTCACTCCTTGTCGACAATCATACAGCACCTGAGGTAACAAACACATCTCGAGCCCCATTGTGCACTCCATTATTCATGCCAACTCAGTGCCTCGCTCTTTACTACTGTGTACTAATCTTGTCGTCCAACTGCAAAACACTGGGCCACAACAAGTTTCCGCGTCACCATTGCACTGCGCATACTACAAAACGCTCCCCAAACTTGGCACTCACCCACGCAGCCGACTTTTCCGACTTTCCACGACGCTCACGCTAGTGACAGCATTATTTATAGTTCGACGTCGCGCCAAAGCGAATGAGCACATTTCGCCTACGGCTTAGGCCACCCTCCTAGTGTGGTTGCTCGGTGTCTGCAGGCAGCGAGGGTCTGCTAGCTTCCTGTGTTCGCACCTATGTCACCTGTGCTTGCTTGTCAGAGACAGACTATCGCAAAACATACAACTCACTCTATGAATTGATTTCTACGGCATCTGTTATCAGCAGTCACAACTAGCAACACCAGTAGCAGCCGACTGCATGCAAAGAATAGGAATGTGCAGTGGGATTTACGTGAACTCGGCGCAAGGCAGATCTTTCCGACATAGGCTTGAGAATCTTACGGGAACACTTGTACTGTTTCTAAATAAAGTGTAGGCGTGGGAGGAGGGCGCTTCCCGCGCACTAATAACAGCACGCTTGCCAATTGTGGATGCTAATCATTCGCTTGTATCTTCCTAGACACATCTGCAGGCTGAGAATTATTCCACTTGCATGGCAAGGTGCGCATGTAGGCGTGTTAAAAATTCTGGAGGCACTGGGTATTGATCCCAGTACCACTCGCATACTAAGCGAGCGCTCTACCATCTTTTTTTTTGTTTTCTTTTTGTTTCTTCTTTTTTATTTATTTATTTTTTTTTTTTTTTAGGGCCTCCTTCCTCCCCTTCAGCCCCGCCTTGCGCTCGCCATAAATCGCCTTCGTCGGCGTCGGCTTCATCTGCCATGATTTCTGAATTACTTATTCTTCTGAACTATTCCGATTTCCAAACCAAAGTTATTTTTTTATAGAAAATGAAAAACGAACTCTGGTCCGTTAGAAAAACAGAAGAAAATAAAATAGTCCTTGTTGTAACACTGTTCAGTATACGTCACTGTGACATTTGAAGATGAAAAGAAAAAAAAAACAAAGCAATGTAGAATGAAGGAAAGAAAAAAATACTTCTTTCATCGAAGAACGACTTCTAAAAAATTCGCATATCGTTTCCTGTAATGTCTCGTCTGTGAAAGTATGTGAAACTGTAATGCCAGGTAAAGACAGAATGCCGCCTCACTCTTGGGTTCTTGCGTCTGTAAATAATGAACATAATGACCCTTCAACCAATTGACAGAGTTCCGTTTGGTGTTCGGGTACGGCACTGAATCCGGATACAGGAAATCTTCAGGTTTAATACAAAGCTGGGAAGTCCTCATAATCGTAGCCAGTTTTCGGCGAATGCATGGCCAAACTGCTTGGACAGTGGTGCACAGAAAACGATGTTCATCAGTATCAGGCAAGTTGCACGTTAGGCACAAAGGTGAGTCAGCCAAATGTAGAGCATGAAGTCGTGAATTGGTACTTATTTTACGGTTCACGACCCTGTACCAAGAGGCTTTCACTGACGTTGGTAAATCACGGCTATGTATGTTTTTCCATATCACTGGCCAGCGATGATTGGGGTATTTGTGTTCGATGTTGTTCCTGTTCTTGGTTGCCAGTAGTTTATTATAAACTAACTTCACCACGGAAAGCTCATTTTCTGGGAGAGTTGACCGTACGTAACTGAACTCAATGAAAAAGCTCTTAAAGTGAGTCAGCGCAAGCGGAATATGTTGAACAGAGACGGGAGGCTGCAGGCAGGCCGGCGCTATTTCGGTTAACAAGTGAGCCGTTAGACTGTTCGGTAACGACCTCCACCGTTTGTAGGTGGTGCATACGTACAAAGCTCGTGACTTGGAACGAACATCTGTTAAATTTAAGCCTCCATCGGTCGTGGAGAGAGTGAGCGTATCGTACTTGACTTTAAAAATGTGTCCACGTGTGACAAAATGGCCTAGAGCGGACATCATACGCTTCGCTGTCTCCTGTGGCATGGGCAGTACTTGTGCAACGTAGTTAATCTTTGAGGTGAGGTAGACATTAGCGAAGGTGACTTTCTGCAGTTCATCAAGGCTTCTTAGGTAGTGGGTCTGCATGCAAGCACGCATACTGGCCAGGAGATTCCTATAGTTCACCGCAAATGTGTGCTGTATGTTGCTCCTGTACTCAATACCAAGGCATTTCATTTTAGAAATTAGTTGCAACTGACCGTGATGGTGCAGCGAGATGCCGCGTCCTATGTTCATAATGCCAGATTTCCTGGCATTCAACTTCGCACCCGCAACAAGTTCGTAGTTTTTGACGATCTGAAGGGCTTCCTCGACTTCACCTTCGTCCATGACCAAAAATCCGACGTCATCCGCATATGCAGTACAAACAATCTTAATGCCGTGGATGGTTAATCCTTGTAGACGCTGTGTCAAGGTGACAAGCAAAGGCTCAATGGCAATGGCAAACAAGGCCATTGACATAGGGCATCCCTGTCGCACTGAATTAGTAATAGTAATTGATGCGCTCAGCTGGCCATTCACCATGAGTCGAGTTACTCCTTTACGAAGGAGCTCATGTATAAGATCGATAAAACGTAGTGGAAATCCCATGGCATGCATCGTCCGGATGAGAAACTGATGGTTTACTCTGTCGAATGCCTTTGAAAAGTCAAGGGAAACTAGCGCACACCGTATCTTGCACGCATCTGCAATGGCTATAACGGCCCTGTATTGAGACAAATTTTGGAAGATCGTCCTACCGACACCTACACTGGTCTGGTACTGACCAATGACAGTATTCATCAACATTTTCAATCTATTAGAAATAATACGTGCTAAAATTTTGTAGTCACAGTTCAGTAAAGTAAGCGGCCGAAAATCGTCAACAGAACTGCACATTGGGCGTTTAGGGATTAAAACCACGATGCCTTCCACGAGAGCCTGAGGAACATTAAAATCAGGCCGTAAAATTTCATTAAACATACTCAACAACTTGGGCTTTAATTTGTCGCAGAAAGTAAGATAAAATTCGGCAGTGAGACCGTCGGGTCCGGGCGATTTATTTTTCGGACTTCGTGATAGCGCAGAATCCAATTCGTCTTCATCAATTTCTCGCATGAGAGTTTCGACTTCAGCAGCACCCAAAGTCCTTTGCAAGTTATTGAGTAATTCATCGTGAGTTCCATCGTCGGTATGTGTCGTTGCCAGGAGATCTGCCAGGTGATTGTGAAGTGCGTTCCGTATGTCTTGTTGCCGCGTGAGCGCAACGCCTTCACTCAACTGAAGACGAGTTATTAATCTCCGCCGCCCCCTCTTATTTTCACGAATGACGTGAAACATGGATGTCATTTCGTCGTCTATCACATTCTGGGGCCTGGACCTTATCTGAAAGCCTTCTGCCTGCTGCCGCTGAAGTTTTAATAATTTTGCCTTAATTTTTTTAATCTGCATAAAATTTTCAGGTACAGTCACATCGGACTGGTAAAGCTCCCTGAGACAAGTAAAATAAAACTCAGACGTTTGCCGTTGCCACCAGGATTTGTCCCGAGCGTAGCGTTTAAACATTTTTGATAAAGTTGGTTTGGCATGTGTTATCCACCATTCAGTAACGGAGGCATACTGTGCAACCCGTCGTTCACATGCCTCCCATGTTGCGTTAAAGACACGGTGACAGTCAACATCGTTAAGGAGAGCATTGTTAAGTTTCCAGAAACCTCTGCCGCGAAATGTGCCTTGCTTGACCATGTTAACAGTACAAATATATGCGGCATGATCGGAAAAAATTGTGGGCCAAACTTCGGATTGGAGGACTTGAGTCTTCATACACGCCGATACATAGATTCTGTCTAGCCGGCTTGCAGAGTGGTTCGTGACATGAGTGAACCCAGGTGCCGCTCCGTGCGTATGCTCCCATGTGTCAATGAGGTTCATTTCTTGGACGATACGTTCTAGTTCTCCAGATTTGTTAAAATTAGGCGTCTGGTCTTTTGGACTTAAGACACAATTGAAGTCACCCGCAAAAATTATACGATCGTAGGTTCCCCTAAAAAGTGGGAGTATGGCGCTTGTGAAGAACTCAGCCCTAGCACGCCTATTGCTACTGCCGGACGGGGCGTAAACATTGATTATGCGTGTCCGATGGAAAATGACAGCGATCCCTCTATGATCAGGCAGTTTTTCTGCGTCGGTCGCTACAATCCCTTCTTTTAACAGAATCGCTGTTCCTAAATTCGCACCGCTCCCGGAATTGGAGAGAGTAGTATAACCAGTTATTCGGTCAAGTTCAATCGCAGCGACTTCTTGAAGTAACAGAATATCGATATCCGCTGCGTATACAAAATCTTGTAAATTACGGAGCCGCCAGTACGACTGTATCTTATTGATGTTTAACGTGGCAATTTTATAGGCTTGGGGCTCGTTCATGGGAGAACGCACATACTATTAATTAAACAGTCTTAGAAGGATGGCTAACGAAATTGAGGCCAAGCGCGTCAGTCGGAGTTCCTGTAGTTCCCGGTACGGTTGGTGTATGCTGCTCTGTGGGGGGTGCCGAAGATTCCGTCTCAATGGTCCGCATGACAGCCGCATCATTGCTCGCATCCAATACTTCCATTTCCTGTGCCCAATTCCCAGTGAGAGTGGCCTCTGACAATAGCGATCCTGCGTTTCCTTGAGCGTGGGTATCCGGCAAAACAACTCTACTCGAGGTATCACTATCTTCCACCCGTCGTGGATTCACAGGGGGAGACACTACAGGATCAATGTCCATTCGACCAGACGCAGGGAGACCAACTTCAGAGGGTTCAGAAGTGTTCTGACTCATTTGGCTGCTTATTCGTTTCGCTTTGTCGCGGAGCTGTGGGGCGAGCTGATTGGCTCCTTGATGTGCAAGTCTCCGCTTCTTTTTGGAAGGCTTCCTGTTAGGGTTCGCAGTATCATCAACATCCGAAGTGGACTGTTGACTCTGGGGTTGATCCGCCGGGAACACAGCGTCTGCTTCATCCTCAGTACCAGTGGCATCAACCACTGGGGAGTCATCTGTCGTTACCTCCATCTCTGAGTGTGGTAGCGGCGGTGCCGCGTCAGCACTCGGTTCTTTGACGTTATCTGCCAAAACATCATTCAAACGAGGGGCATCTACAGGCGGGGTCGCGGGTGGAAGACCAGAAGCCGCGACAGCGTATGTCAGTGGCAGTGCCGTCGTCACAGGGGGGCTAGCGGCTTCACCGACAGGTATCTGCGTCACGCGTCTTTGTATACATTCAGAGCGCACGTGGCCGGGCACACCACAGCCGGCACACGTTTTTGGCTGCCCATCATATATGACAATTCCGCGATGTCCACCTACGTAAATATATGAAGGTATGTGCTTCTGTAGATCGATCTTAACCTGCCTGACGCCGTTAAGCACCGGAAATTTGTGGGCTTTGGACCAACGATCCGCAAAATTGTTAATGACCCTCCCGTAAGGTGTTAATGCAGAATTTATTTGCGCGGCTGATATTTCAAACGGGAGTTCGAAAATACGTGCCGTTCGGATGCCCAGTCCAGCATGCGTAATGCTGACGTCACTGACGGTACCATCGCTATGTTTAAACTTCAGTACACCTCCACTGGACTCCACAATTCTATCACACAGTTCAGAGGACGTTAATTTCACATAAACAACACTGGTCACGATAGAGAAATTTATCCCTACAATGTCATCAAAAGTAATCTTAGCTGTTTCCTCTAACCATGCTTCAACTTCAAACGAATTTGGTTTCGAAAAGTTCCTATCAAAGGTAAACTTCAAGGTATCTTTCCTGTTAGTCGGATTCATAATTCCATATCAGATCCTACAGAACGGAACGAATACTAATAAGCAGACGCTGTAAGCACGCGACTCACCGCCTGACGTAAACACTTCCTGCCGCAGCGCGCTGGCCCTGGAGGTCCGCTCACCACCGCTGCCGCAGGCAGACTGCCCATCTGAGCTACGCCCGCCCCCCAGAAGACTAATGGTGCTACATACAGCCATATAGACGACACAGACCCTTGCACTCCCATTATTCAGCAGACAAACACTACTCTCTATGTATCCGTTAGGGTGTCTTTCAGGTTTCGTGCATTCTGTATCGAATCGTAGTTGGCCACAATGAAAGTAGCACGTGTAACGTCGAAAATAGAGTTCGGACACCGCTCTGAGTAAGACGAACGTATTGTCCACCCTCTAGACTTCAATGAGGTTAAGCCGTGATACCTAAGACAGATCTGCACTCGATGACACCTCGATAACAGCCGGTCCCCACACTTACATCTTGCTCTCCTTACGTCAGTATACATCATATCAGTCTGTGACGCTGGCTATGCAACATCTTGCGTGCCTTTAGGTTCGCCGCGACCAACACTTACCATGCACTGACCACAAAAAATGAAGGCGCCGCGGCTTGAACCCTGCACCTTTCACATGCGAAGCGAACGCTCTACCAACTGAGCTACGCCACATGCACGACCAAACTGCGCTATTCCCCATTCTTTGCGACTCTGATGCGCACGGACACGATGGTTGGTTGGTTTGTAGCGGTGAAGGGAGCAGAGTACAAAGGCGCGGACACGTTCATATACACAAAAGTTCCAAGTAGTTTCGATGCTCTGGTTTTACAAATGCAAATTCCGTCTGTTTTTAACGTCTTAAATTGAAAGAGCCGTCACTAATTGCTCCGTTTTCACTCCTTGTCGACAATCATACAGCACCTGAGGTAACAAACACATCTCGAGACCCATTGTGCACTCCATAATTCATGCCAACTCAGTGCCTCGCTCTTTACTACTGTGTACCAATCTTGTCGTCCAACTGCAAAACACTGGGCCACAACAAGTTTCCGCGTCTCCATTGCACTGCGCATAGTACAAAACGCTCCCCAAACTTGGCACTCACCTACGCAGCCGACTTTTCCGACTTTCCACGACGCTCACGCAACGCTCACGCTAGTGACAGCATTATTTATAGTTCGACGTCGCGCCAAAGCGAATGAGCACATTTCGCCTACGGCTTAGGCCACCCTCCTAGTGTGGTTGCTCGGTGTCTGCAGGCAGCGAGGGTCTGCTAGTGTCCTGTGTTCGCATCTATGTCACCTGTGCTTGGTTGTCAGAGACAGACTATCGCAAAACATACAACTCACTCCATGAATTGATTGCTACGGCATCTGTTATTAGCAGTCACAACTAGCAACACCAGTAGCAGCCGACTGCACGCAAAGAATAGGAATGTGCAGTGGGATTTACGTGAACTCGGCGCAAGGCAGATCTTTCCGACATAGGCTTGAGAATCTTACGGGAACACTTGTACTGATTCTAAATAAAGTGTAGGCGTGGGAGGAGGGTGCTTCCCGCGCACTAATAACAGCACGCTTGCCAATTGTGGATGCTAATCATTCGCTTGTATCTTCCTAGACACATCTGCAGGCTGAGAATTATTCCACTTGCATGGCAAGGTGCACATGTAGGTGTGTTAAAAATTCTGGAGGCACTGGGTATTGATCCCAGTACCTCTCGCATACTGAGCGAGCGCTCTACCATCTGAGCTACGCCCGCCCCCCCGAAGACTAATGGTGCTACATACAGCCATATAGACGACACAGACCCTTGCACTCCCATTATTCAGCAGACAAACACTACTCTCTATGTATCCGTTAGGGTGTCTTTCAGGTTTCGTGCATTCTGTATCGAATCGTAGTTGGCCACAATGAAAGTGGCACGTATAACGTCGAAAATAGAGTTCGGACACCGCTCTGAGTAAGACGAACGTGTTGTCCACCCTCTAGACTTCAATGAGGTTAAGCCGTGATACCTAAGACAGATCTGCACTCGATGACACCTCGATAACAGCCGGTCCCCACACTTACATCTTGCTCTCCTTACGTCAGTATACATCATATCAGTCTGTGACGCTGGCTTTGCAACATCTTGCGTGCCTTTAGGTTCGCCGCGACCAACACTTACCACAAAAAATGGAGGCGCTGCGGCTTGAACCCTGCAACTTTCACATGCGAAGCGAACGCTCTACCAACTAAGCTACGCCACATGCACGACCAAACTGCGCTATTCCCCATTCTTTGCGACTCTGATGCGCACGGACACGATGGTTGGTTGGTTTGTAGCGGTGAAGGGAGCAGAGTACAAAGGGGCGGACACGTTCATATACACAAAAGTTCCAAGTAGTTTCGATGCTCTGGTATTACAAATGCAAATTCCGTCTGTTTTTAACGTCTTAAATTGAAAGAGCCGTCACAAATTGCTCCGTTTTCACTCCTTGTCGACAATCATACAGCACCTGAGGTAACAAACACATCTCGAGCCCCATTGTGCACTCCATTATTCATGCCAACTCAGTGCCTCGCTCTTTACTACTGTGTACTAATCTTGTCGTCCAACTGCAAAACACTGGGCCACAACAAGTTTCCGCGTCTCCATTGCACTGCGCATACTACAAAACGCTCCCCAAACTTGGCACTCACCCACGCAGCCGACTTTTCCGACTTTCCGCAACGCTCACGCTAGTGACAGCATTATTTATAGTTCGACGTCGCGCCAAAGCGAATGAGCACATTTCGCCTACGGCTTAGGCCACCCTCCTAGTGTGGTTGCTCGGTGTCTGCAGGCAGCGAGGGTCTGCTAGCTTCCTGTGTTCGCACCTATGTCACCTGTGCTTGCTTGTCAGAGACAGACTATCGCAAAACATACAACTCACTCCATGAATTGATTGCTACGGCATCTGTTATCAGCAGTCACAACTAGCAACACCAGTAGCAGCCGACTGCACGCAAAGAATGGAATGTGTAGTTTGATTTACGTGAACTCGGCGCAAGGCAGATCTTTCCGACATAGGCTTGAGAATCTTACGGGAATACTTGTACTGTTTCTAAATAAAGTGTAGGCGTGGGAGGAGGGTGCTTCCCGCGCACTAATAACAGCACGCTTGCCAATTGTGGATGCTAATCATTCGCTTGTATCTTCCTAGACACATCTGCAGGCTGAGAATTATTACACTTGCATGGCAAGGTGCGCATATAGGTGTGTTAAAAATTCTGGAGGCACTGGGTATTGATCCCAGTACCTCTCGCTTACTAAGCGAGCGCTGTACCATCTGAGCTACGCCCGCCTCCCCGAAGACTAATGGTGCTACATACAGCCATATAGACGACACAGACCCTTGCACTCCCATTATTCAGCAGACAAACACTACTCTCTATGTATCCGTTAGGGTGTCTTTCAGGTTTCGTGCATTCTGTATCGAATCGTAGTTGGCCACAATGAAAGTGGCACGTATAACGTCGAAAAGAGAGTTCGGACACCGCTCTGAGTAGGACGAACGTGTTGTCCACCCTCTAGACTTCAATGAGGTTAAGCCGTGATACCTAAGACAGATCTGCACTCGATGACACCTCGATAACAGCCGGTCCCCACACTTACATCTTGCTCTCCTTACGTCAGTATACATCATATCAGTCTGTGACGCTGGCTTTGCAACATCTTGCGTGCCTTTAGGTTCGCCGCGACCAACACTTACCATGCACTGACCACAAAAAATGGAGGCGCCGCGGCTTGAACCCTGCACCTTTCACATGCGAAGCGAACGCTCTACCAACTGAGCTACGCCATATGCACGACCAAACTGCGCTATTCCCCATTCTTTGCGACTCTGATGCGCACGGACACGATGGTTGGTTGGTTTGTAGCGGTGAAGGGAGCAGAGTACAAAGGCGCGGACACGTTCATATACACAAAAGTTCCAAGTAGTTTCGATGCTATGGTATTACAAATGCAAATTCCGTCTGTTTTTAACGTCTTAAATTGAAATAGCCGTCACAAATTGCTCCGTTTTCACTCCTTGTCGACAATCGTACAGCACCTGAGGTAACAACCACATCTCGAGCCCCATTGTGCACTCCATTATTCATGCCAACTCAGTGCCTCGCTCTTTACTACTGTGTACTAATCTTGTCGTCCAACTGCAAAACACTGGGCCACAACAAGTTTCCACGTCTCCATTGCACTGCGCATACTACAAAACGCTCCCCAACCTTGGGACTCACCCACGCAGCCGACTTTTCCGACTTTCCACGACGCTCACGCTAGTGACAGCATTATTTATAGTTCGACGTCGCGCCAAAGCGAATGAGCACATTTTGCCTACGGCTTAGGCCGCCCTCCTAGTGTGGCTGCTCGGTGTCTGCAGGCAGCCAGGGTCTGCTAGCTTCTTGTGTTCGCACCTATGTCACCTGTGCTTGCTTGTCAGAGACAGACTATCGCCAAACATACAACTCACTCCTTGAATTGATTGCTACGGCATCTGTTATCAGCAGTCACAACAAGCAACGCCAGTAGCAGCCGACTGCACACAAAGAATAGGAATGTGCAGTGGGATTTACGTGAACTCGGCGCAAGGCAGATCTTTCCGACATAGGCTTGAGAATCTTACGGGAACACTTGTACTGTTTCTAAATAAAGTGTAGGCGTGGGAGGAGGGTGCTTCCCGCGCACTAATAACAGCACGCTTGCCAATTGTGGATGCTAATCATTCGCTTGTATCTTCCTAGATACATCTGCAGGCTGAGAATTATTCCACTTGCATGGCAAGGTGCGCATGTAGGTGTGTTAAAAATTCTGGAGGCACTGGGTATTGATCCCAGTACCTCTCGCATACTAAGCGAGCGCTCTACCATCTGAGCTACGCCCGCCCCACCCGAAGACTAATGGTGCTACATACAGCCATATAGACGACACAGACCCTTGCACTCCCATTATTCAGCAGACAAACACTACTCTCTATGTATCCGTTAGGGTGTCTTTCAGGTTTCGTGCATTCTGTATCGAATCGTAGTTGGCCACAACGAAAGTGGCACGTATAACGTCGAAAATAGAGTTCGGACACCGCTCTGAGTAAGACGAACGTGTTGTCCACCCTCTAGACTTCAATGAGGTTAAGCCGTGATACCTAAGACAGATCTGCACTCGATGACACCTCGATAACAGCCGGTCCCCACACTTACATCTTGCTCTCCTTACGTCAGTATACATCATATCAGTCTGTGACGCTGGCTTTGCAACATCTTGCGTGCCTTTAGGTTCGCCGCGACCAACACTTACCATGCACTGACCACAAAAAATGGAGGCGCCGGGGCTTGAACCCTGCACCTTTCACATGCGAAGCAAACGCTCTACCAACTTAGCTACGCCACATGCACGACCGAACTTCGCTATTCCCCATTCTTTGCGACTCTGATGTGCACGGACACGATGGTTGGTTGGTTTGTAGCGGTGAAGGGAGCAGAGTACAAAGGGGCGGACACGTTCATATACACAAAAGTTCCAAGTAGTTTCGATGCTCTGGTATTACAAATGCAAATTCCGTCTGTTTTTAACGTCTTAAATTGAAAGAGCCGTCACAAATTACTCCGATTTCACTCCTTGTCGACAATCATACAGCACCTGAGGTAACAAACACATCTCGAGCCC
This sequence comes from Schistocerca gregaria, assembly GCF_023897955.1. Lineage (NCBI taxonomy): Eukaryota > Metazoa > Arthropoda > Insecta > Orthoptera > Acrididae > Schistocerca > Schistocerca gregaria. The sequence goes on along the minus strand of NC_064929.1, from coordinate 29,250,892 downwards.
CATTGTGCACTCCATTATTCATGCCAACTCAGTGCCTCGCTCTTTACTACTGTGTACTAATCTTGTCGTCCAACTGCAAAACACTGGGCCACAACAAGTTTCCGCGTCTCCATTGCACTGCGCATACTACAAAACGCTCCCCAAACTTGGCACTCACCCACGCAGCCGACTTTTCCGACTTTCCACGACGCTCACGCTAGTGACAGCATTATTTATAGTTCGACGTCGCGCCAAAGCGAATGAGCACATTTCGCCTACGGCTTAGGCCACCCTCCTAGTGTGGTTGCTCGGTGTCTGCAGGCAGCGAGGGTCTGCTAGCTTCCTGTGTTCGCACCTATGTCACCTGTGCTTGCTTGTCAGAGACAGACTATCGCAAAACATACAACTCACTCCATGAATTGATTGCTACGGCATCTGTTATCAGCAGTCACAACTAGCAACACCAGTAGCAGCCGACTGCACGCAAAGAATAGGAATGTGCAGTGGGATTTACGTGAACTCGGCGCAAGGCAGATCTTTCTGACATAGGCTTGAGAATCTTACGGGAACACTTGTACTGTTTCTAAATAAAGTGTAGGCGTGGGAGGAGGGTGCTTCCCGCGCACTAATAACAGCACGCTTGCCAATTGTGGATGCTAATCATTCGCTTGTATCTTCCTAGATACATCTGCAGGCTGAGAATTATTCCACTTGCATGGCAAGGTGCGCATGTAGGTGTGTTAAAAATTCTGGAGGCACTGGGTATTGATCCCAGTACCTCTCGCATACTAAGCGAGCGCTCTACCATCTGAGCTACGCCCGCCTCCCCGAAGACTAGTGGTGCTACATACAGGCATATAGACGACACAGACCCTTGCACACCCATTATTCAGCAGACAAACACTACTCTCTATGTATCCGTTAGGGTGTCTTTCAGGTTTCGTGCATTCTGTATCGTATCGTAGTTGGCCACAATGAAAGTGGCACGTATAACGTCGAAAATAGAGTTCGGACATCGCTCTGAGTAAGACGAACGTGTTGTCCACCCTCTAGACTTCAGTGAGGTTAAGCCGTGATACCTAAGACAGATCTGCACTCGATGACACCTCGATAACAGCCGGTCCCCACACTGACATCTTGCTCTCCTTACGTCAGTATACATCATATCAGTCTGTGACGCTGGCTTTGCAACATCTTGCGTGCCTTTAGGTTCGCCGCGACCAACACTTACCATGCACTGACCACAAAAAATGGGAGCGCCGCGGCTTGAACCCTGCACCATTCACATGCGAAGCGAACGCTCTACCAACTGAGCTACGCCACATGCACGACCAAACTGCGCTATTCCCCATTCTTTGCGACTCTGATGCGCACGGACACGATGGTTGGTTGGTTTGTAGCGGTGAAGGGAGCAGAGTACAAAGGCGCGGACACGTTCATATACACAAAAGTTCCAAGTAGTTTCGATGCTCTGGTATTACAAATGCAAATTCCGTCTGTTTTTAACGTCTTAAATTGAAAGAGCCGTCACAAATTGCTCCGTTTTCACTCCTTGTCGACAATCATACAGCACCTGAGGTAACAAACACATCTCGAGCCCCATTGTGCACTCCATTATTCATGCCAACTCAGTGCCTCGCTCTTTACTACTGTATACTAATCTTGTCGTCCAACTGCAAAACACTGGGCCACAACAAGTTTCCGCGTCTCCATTGCACTGCGCATACTACAAAACACTCCCCAAACTTGGCACTCACCCACGCAGCCGACTTTTCCGACTTTCCACGACGCTCACGCAACGCTGACGCTAGTGACAGCATTATTTATAGTTCGACGTCGCGCCAAAGCGAATGAGCACATTTCGCCTACGGCTTAGGCCGCCCTCCTAGTGTGGTTGCTCGGTGTCTGCAGGCAGCGAGGGTCAGCTAGCTTCCTGTGTTCGCACCTATGTCACCTGTGCTTGCTTGTCAGAGACAGACTATCGCAAAACATACAACTCACTCCATGAATTGATTGCTACGGCATCTGTTATCAGCAGTCACAACTAGCAACACCAGTAGCAGCCGACTGCACGCAAAGAATAGGAATGTGCAGTGGGATTTACGTGAACTCGGCGCAAGGCAGATCTTTCCGACATAGGCTTGAGAATCTTACGGGAACACTTGTACTGTTTCTAAATAAAGTGTAGGCGTGGGAGGAGGGTGCTTCCCGCGCACTAATAAGAGCACGCTTGCCAATTGTGGATGCTAATCATTCGCTTGTATCTTCCTAGACACATCTGCAGGCTGAGAATTATTCCACTTGCATGGCAAGGTGCGCATGTAGGTGTGTTAAAAATTCTGGAGGCACTGGGTATTGATCCCAGTACCTCTCACATACTAAGCGAGCGCTCTACCATCTGAGCTACGCCCGCCTCCCCGAAGACTAATGGTGCTACATACAGCCATATAGACGACACAGACCCTTGCACTCCCATTATTCAGCAGACAAACACTACTCTCTATGTATCCGTTAGGGTGTCTTTCAGGTTTCGTGCATTCTGTATCGAATCGTAGTTGGCCACAATGAAAGTGGCACGTATAACGTCGAAAATAGAGTTCGGACACCGCTCTGAGTAAGACGAACGTGTTGTCCACCCTCTAGACTTCAATGAGGTTAAGCCGTGATACCTAAGACAGATCTGCACTCGATGACACCTCGATAACAGCCGGTCCCCACACTTACATCTTGCTCTCCTTACGTCAGTATACATCATATCAGTCTGTGACGCTGGCTTTGCAACATCTTGCGTGCCTTTAGGTTCGCCGCGACCAACACTTACCATGCACTGACCACAAAAAATGGAAGCGCCGCAGATTGAACCCTGCACTTTTCACATGCGAAGCGAACGCTCTACCAACTGAGCTACGCCACATGCACGACCAAACTGCGCTATTCCCCATTCTTTGCGACTCTGATGCGCACGGACACGATGGTTGGTTGGTTTGTAGCGGTGAAGGGAGCAGAGTACAAAGGCGCGGACACGTTCATATACACAAAAGTTCCAAGTAGTTTCGATGCTCTGGTATTACAAATGCAAATTCCGTCTGTTTTTAACGTCTTAAATTGAAATTGCCGTCACAAATTGCTCCGTTTTCACTCCTTGTCGACAATCATACAGCACCTGAGGTAACAACCACATCTCGAGCCCCATTGTGCACTCCATTATTCATGCCAACTCAGTGCCTCGCTCTTTACTACTGTGTACTAATCTTGTCGTCCAACTGCAAAACACTGGGCCACAACAAGTTTCCGCGTCTCCATTGCACTGCGCATACTACAAAACGCTCCCCAAACTTGGCACTCACCCACGCAGCCGACTTTTCCGACTTTCCACGACGCTCACGCTAGTGACAGCATTATTTATAGTTCGACGTCGCGCCAAAGCGAATGAGCACATTTCGCCTACGGCTTAGGCCACCCTCCTAGTGTGGTTGCTCGGTGTCTGCAGGCAGCGAGGGTCTGCTAGCTTCCTGTGTTCGCACCTATGTCACCTGTGCTTGCTTGTCAGAGACAGACTATCGCAAAACATACAACTCACTCCATGAATTGATTGCTACGGCATCTGTTATCAGCAGTCACAACTAGCAACACCAGTAGCAGCCGACTGCACGCAAAGAATAGGAATGTGCAGTGGGATTTACGTGAACTCGGCGCAAGGCAGATCTTTCCGACATAGGCTTCAGAATCTTACGGGAACACTTGTACTGTTTCTAAATAAAGTGTAGGCGTGGGAGGAGGGTGCTTCCCGCGCACTAATAACAGCACGCTTGCCAATTGTGGATGCTAATCATTCGCTTGTATCTTCCTAGATACATCTGCAGGCTGAGAATTATTCCACTTGCATGGCAAGGTGCGCATGTAGGTGTGTTAAAAATTCTGGAGGCACTGGGTATTGATCCCAGTACCTCTCGCATACTAAGCGAGCGCTCTACCATCTGAGCTACGCCCGCCTCCCCGAAGACTAGTGGTGCTACATACAGGCATATAGACGACACAGACCCTTGCACACCCATTATTCAGCAGACAAACACTACTCTCTATGTATCCGTTAGGGTGTCTTTCAGGTTTCGTGCATTCTGTATCGAATCGTAGTTGGCCACAATGAAAGTGGCACGTATAACGTCGAAAATAGAGTTCGGACATCGCTCTGAGTAAGACGAACGTGTTGTCCACCCTCTAGACTTCAGTGAGGTTAAGCCGTGATACCTAAGACAGATCTGCACTCGATGACACCTCGATAACAGCCGGTCCCCACACTGACATCTTGCTCTCCTTACGTCAGTATACATCATATCAGTCTGTGACGCTGGCTTTGCAACATCTTGCGTGCCTTTAGGTTCGCCGCGACCAACACTTACCATGCACTGACCACAAAAAATGGGAGCGCCGCGGCTTGAACCCTGCACCTTTCACATGCGAAGCGAACGCTCTACGAACTGAGCTACGCCACATGCACGACCAAACTGCGCTATTCCCCATTCTTTGCGACTCTGATGCGCACGGACACGATGGTTGGTTGGTTTGTAGCGGTGAAGGGAGCAGAGTACAAAGGCGCGGACACGTTCATATACACAAAAGTTCCAAGTAGTTTCGATGCTCTGGTATTACAAATGCAAATTCCGTCTGTTTTTAACGTCTTAAATTGAAAGAGCCGTCACAAATTGCTCCGTTTTCACTCCTTGTCGACAATCATACAGCACCTGAGGTAACAAACACATCTCGAGCCCCATTGTGCACTCCATTATTCATGCCAACTCAGTGCCTCGCTCTTTACTACTGTATACTAATCTTGTCGTCCAACTGCAAAACACTGGGCCACAACAAGTTTCCGCGTCTCCATTGCACTGCGCATACTACAAAACACTCCCCAAACTTGGCACTCACCCACGCAGCCGACTTTTCCGACTTTCCACGACGCTCACGCAACGCTGACGCTAGTGACAGCATTATTTATAGTTCGACGTCGCGCCAAAGCGAATGAGCACATTTCGCCTACGGCTTAGGCCGCCCTCCTAGTGTGGTTGCTCGGTGTCTGCAGGCAGCGAGGGTCTGCTAGCTTCCTGTGTTCGCACCTATGTCACCTGTGCTTGCTTGTCAGAGACAGACTATCGCAAAACATACAACTCACTCCATGAATTGATTGCTACGGCATCTGTTATCAGCAGTCACAACTAGCAACACCGGTAGCAGCCGACTGCACGCAAAGAATAGGAATGTGCAGTGCGATTTACGTGAACTCTTCGCAAGGCAGATCTTTCCGACATAGGCTTGAGAATCTTACGGGAACACTTGTACTGTTTCTAAATAAAGTGTAGGCGTGGGAGGAGGGTGCTTCCCGCGCACTAATAAGAGCACGCTTGCCAATTGTGGATGCTAATCATTCGCTTGTATCTTCCTAGACACATCTGCAGGCTGAGAATTATTCCACTTGCATGGCAAGGTGCGCATGTAGGTGTGTTAAAAATTCTGGAGGCACTGGGTATTGATCCCAGTACCTCTCACATACTAAGCGAGCGCTCTACCATCTGAGCTACGCCCGCCTCCCCGAAGACTAATGGTGCTACATACAGCCATATAGACGACACAGACCCTTGCACTCCCATTATTCAGCAGACAAACACTACTCTCTATGTATCCGTTAGTGTGTCTTTCAGGTTTCGTGCATTCTGTATCGAATCGTAGTTGGCCACAATGAAAGTGGCACGTATAACGTCGAAAATAGAGTTCGGACACCGCTCTGAGTAAGACGAACGTGTTGTCCACCCTCTAGACTTCAATGAGGTTAAGCCGTGATACCTAAGACAGATCTGCACTCGATGACACCTCGATAACAGCCGGTCCCCACACTTACATCTTGCTCTCCTTACGTCAGTATACATCATATCAGTCTGTGACGCTGGCTTTGCAACATCTTGCGTGCCTTTAGGTTCGCCGCGACCAACACTTACCATGCACTGACCACAAAAAATGGAGGCGCCGGGGCTTGAACCCTGCACCTTTCACATGCGAAGCGAACGCTCTACCAACTTAGCTACGCCACATGCACGACCGAACTGCGCTATTCCCCATTCTTTGCGACTCTGATGCGCACGGACACGATGGTTGGTTGGTTTGTAGCGGTGAAGGGAGCAGAGTACAAAGGGGCGGACACGTTCATATACACAAAAGTTCCAAGTAGTTTCGATGCTCTGGTATTACAAATGCAAATTCCGTCTGTTTTTAACGTCTTAAATTGAAAGAGCCGTCACAAATTGCTCCGATTTCACTCCTTGTCGACAATCATACAGCACCTGAGGTAACAAACACATCTCGAGCCCCATTGTGCACTCCATTATTCATGCCAACTCAGTGCCTCGCTCTTTACTACTGTGTACTAATCTTGTCGTCCAACTGCAAAACACTGGGCCACAACAAGTTTCCGCGTCTCCATTGCACTGCGCATACTACAAAACGCTCCCCAAACTTGGCACTCACCCACGCAGCCGACTTTTCCGACTTTCCACGACGCTCACGCTAGTGACAGCATTATTTATAGTTCGACGTCGCGCCAAAGCGAATGAGCACATTTCGCCTACGGCTTAGGCCACCCTCCTAGTGTGGTTGCTCGGTGTCTGCAGGCAGCGAGGGTCTGCTAGCTTCCTGTGTTCGCACCTATGTCACCTGTGCTTGCTTGTCAGAGACAGACTATCGCAAAACATACAACTCACTCCATGAATTGATTGCTACGGCATCTGTTATCAGCAGTCACAACTAGCAACACCAGTAGCAGCCGACTGCACGCAAAGAATAGGAATGTGCAGTGGGATTTACGTGAACTCGGCGCAAGGCAGATCTTTCCGACATAGGCTTGAGAATCTTACGGGAACACTTGTACTGTTTCTAAATAAAGTGTAGGCGTGGGAGGAGGGTGCTTCCCGCGCACTAATAACAGCACGCTTGCCAATTGTGGATGCTAATCATTCGCTTGTATCTTCCTAGATACATCTGCAGGCTGAGAATTATTCCACTTGCATGGCAAGGTGCGCATGTAGGTGTGTTAAAAATTCTGGAGGCACTGGGTATTGATCCCAGTACCTCTCGCATACTAAGCGAGCGCTCTACCATCTTAGCTACGCCCGCCTCCCCGAAGACTAGTGGTGCTACATACAGGCATATAGACGACACAGACCCTTGCACACCCATTATTCAGCAGACAAACACTACTCTCTATGTATCCGTTAGGGTGTCTTTCAGGTTTCGTGCATTCTGTATCGTATCGTAGTTGGCCACAATGAAAGTGGCACGTATAACGTCGAAAATAGAGTTCGGACATCGCTCTGAGTAAGACGAACGTGTTGTCCACCCTCTAGACTTCAGTGAGGTTAAGCCGTGATACCTAAGACAGATCTGCACTCGATGACACCTCGATAACAGCCGGTCCCCACACTGACATCTTGCTCTCCTTACGTCAGTATACATCATATCAGTCTGTGACGCTGGCTTTGCAACATCTTGCGTGCCTTTAGGTTCGCCGCGACCAACACTTACCATGCACTGACATCAAAAAATGCATGCGCCGCGGCTTGAACCCTGCACCTTTCACATGCGAAGAGAACGCTCTACTAACTGAGCTACGCCACATGCACGACCAAACTGCGCTATTCCCCATTCTTTGCGACTCTGATGCGCACGGACACGATGGTTGGTTGGTTTGTAGCGGTGAAGGGAGCAGAGTACAAAGGCGCGGACACGTTCATATACACAAAAGTTCCAAGTAGTTTCGATGCTCTGGTATTACAAATGCATATTCCGTCTGTTTTTAACGTCTTAAATTGAAATAGCCGTCACAAATTGCTCCGTTTTCACTCCTTGTCGACAATCATACAGCACCTGAGGTAACAACCACATCTCGAGCCCCATTGTGCACTCCATTATTCATGCCAACTCAGTGCCTCGCTCTTTACTACTGTGTACTAATCTTGTCGTCCAACTGCAAAACACTGGGCCACAACAAGTTTCCGCGTCTCCATTGCACTGCGCATACTACAAAACGCTCCCCAAACTTGGCACTCACCCACGCAGCCGACTTTTCCGACTTTCCACGACGCTCACGCAACGCTCACGCTAGTGACAGCATTATTTATAGATCGACGTCGGGCCAAAACGAATGAGCACATTTCGCCTACGGCTTAGGCCACCCTCCTAGTGTGGTTGCTCGGTGTCTGCAGGCAGCGAGGGTCTGCTAGCTTCCTGTGTTCGCACCTATGTCACCTGTGCTTGCTTGTCAGAGACAGACTATCGCAAAACATACAACTCACTCCATGAATTGATTGCTACAGCATCTGTTATCGGCAGTCACAACTAGCAACACCAGTAGCAGCCGACTGCACGCAAAGAATAGGAATGTGCAGTGGGATTTACGTGAACTCGGCGCAAGGCAGATCTTTCCGACATAGGCTTGAGAATCTTACGGGAACACTTGTACTGTTTCTAAATTAAGTGTAGGCGTGGGAGGAGGGTGCTTCCCGCGCACTAATAACAGCACGCTTGCCAATTGTGGATGCTAATCATTCGCTTGTATCTTCCTAGACACATCTGCAGGCTGAGAATTATTCCACTTGCATGGCAAGGTGCGCATGTAGGTGTGTTAAAAATTCTGGAGGCACTGGGTGTTGATCCCAGTACCTCTCGCATACTAAGCGAGCGCTCTACCATCTGAGCTACGCCCGCCTCCCCGAAGACTAATGGTGCTACATACAGCCATATAGACGTCACAGACCCTTGCACTCCCATTATTCAGCAGACAAACACTACTCTCTATGTATCCGTTAGGGTGTCTTTCAGGTTTCGTGCATTCTGTATCGAATCGTAGTTGGCCACAATGAAAGTGGCACGTATAACGTCGAAAATAGAGTTCGGACAGCGCTCTGAGTAAGACGAACGTGTTGTCCACCCTCTAGACTTCAATGAGGTTAAGCCGTGATACCTAAGACAGATCTGCACTCGATGACACCTCGATAACAGCCGGTCCCCACACTTACATCTTGCTCTCCTTACGTCAGTATACATCATATCAGTCTGTGACGCTGGCTTTGCAACATCTTGCGTGCCTTTAGGTTCGCCGCGACCAACACTTACCATGCACTGACCACAAAAAATGGAGGCGCCGCGGCTTGAACCCTGCACCTTTCACAGGCGAAGCGAACGCTCTACCAACTGAGCTACGCCACATGCACGACCAAACTGTGCTATTCCCCATTCTTTGCGACTCTGATGCGCACGGACACGATGGTTGGTTGGTTTGTAGCGGTGAAGGGAGCAGAGTAAAAGGCGCGGACACGTTCATATACACAAAAGTTCCAAGTAGTTTCGATGCTCTGGTATTACAAATGCAAATTCCGTCTGTTTTTAACGTCTTAAATTGAAAGAGCCGTCACAAATTGCTCCGTTTTCACTCCTTGTCGACAATCATACAGCACCTGAGGTAACAACCACATCTCGAGCCCCATTGTGCACTCCATTATTCATGCCAACTCAGTGCCTCGCTCTTTACTACTGTGTACTAATCTTGTCGTCCAACTGCAAAACACTGGGCCACAACAAGTTTCCGCGTCTCCATTGCACTGCGCATACTACAAAACGCTCCCCAAACTTGGCACTCATCCACGAAGCCGACTTTTCCGACTTTTCACGACGCTCACGCTAGTGACAGCATTATTTATAGTTCGACGTCGCGCCAAAGCGAATGAGCACATTTCGCCTACGGCTTAGGCCACCCTCCTAGTGTGGTTGCTCGGTGTCTGCAGGCAGCGAGGGTCTGCTAGCTTCCTGTGTTCGCACCTGTGTCACCTGTGCTTGCTTGTCAGAGACAGACTATCGCAAAACATACAACTCACTCCATGAATTGATTGCTACGGCATCTGTTATCAGCAGTCACAACTAGCAACACCAGTTGCAGCCGACTGCACGCAAAGAATAGGAATGTGCAGTGCGATTTACGTGAACTCGGCGCAAGGCAGATCTTTCCGACATAGGCTTGAGAATCTTACGGGAACACTTGTACTGTTTCTAAATAAAGTGTAGGCGTGGGAGGAGGGTGCTTCCCGCGCACTAATAACAGCACGCTTGCCAATTGTGGATGCTAATCATTCGCTTGTATCTTCCTACACACATCTGCAGGCTGAGAATTATTCCACTTGCATGGCAAGGTGCGCATGTAGGTGTGTTAAAAACTCTGGAGGCACTGGGTATTGATCCCAGTACCTCTCGCATACTAAGCGAGCGCTCTACCATCTGAGCTACGCCCGCCTCCCCGAAGACTAATGGTGCTACATACAGCCATATAGACGACACAGACCCTTGCACTCAAATTATCCAGCAGACAAACACTACTCTCTATGTATCCGTTAGGGTGTCTTTCAGGTTTCGTGCATTCTGTATCGAATCGTAGTTGGCCACAATGAAAGTGGCACGTATAACGTCGAAAATAGAGTTCGGACACCGCTCTGAGTAAGACGAACGTGTTGTCCACCCTCTAGACTTCAATGAGGTTAAGCCGTGATACCTAAGACAGATCTGCACTCGATGACACCTCGATAACAGCCGGTCCCCACACTTACATCTTGCTGTCCTTACGTCAGTATACATCATATCAGTCTGTGACGCTGGCTTTGCAACATCTTGCGTGCCTTTAGGTTCGCCGCGACCAACACTTACCATGCACTGACCACAAAAAATGGCGGCGCCGCGGCCTGAACCCTGCACCTTTCACATGTGAAGCGAACGCAATACCAACTGAGCTACGCCACATGCACGACCAAACTGCGCTATTCCCCATTCTTTGCGACTCTGATGCGCACGGACACGATGGTTGGTTGGTTTGTAGCGGTGAAGGGAGCAGAGTACAAAGGCGCGGACACGTTCATATACACAAAAGTTCCAAGTAGTTTCGATGCTCTGGTATTACAAATGCAAATTCCGTCTGTTTTTAACGTCTTAAATTGAAAGAGCCGTCACAAATTGCTCCGTTTTCACTCCTTGTCAACAATCATACAGCACCTGAGATAACAAACACATCTCGAGCCCCATTGTGCACTCCATTATTCATGCCAACTCAGAGCCTCGCTCTTTACTACTGTGTACTAATCTTGTCGTCCAACTGCAAAACACTGGGCCACAACAAGTTTCCACGTCTCCATTGCACTGCGCATACTACAAAACGCTCCCCAAACTTGGCACTCACCCACGCAGCCGACTTTTCCGACTTTCCACGACGCTCACGCTAGTAACAGCATTATTTATAGTTCGACGTCGCGCCAAAGCGAATGAGCACATTTCGCCTACGGCTTAGGCCGCCCTCCTAGTGTGGCTGCTCGGTGTCTGCAGGCAGCGAGGGTCTGCTAGCTTCCTGTGTTCGCACCTATGTCACCTGCGCTTGCTTGTCAGAGACAGACTATCGCAAAACATACAACTCACTCCATGAATTGATTGCTACGGCATCTGTTATCAGCAGTCACAACTAGCAACACCAGTAGCAGCCGACTGCACGCAAAGAATAGGAATGTGCAGTGCGATTTACGTGAACTCGGCGCAAGGCAGATCTTTCCGACATAGGCTTGAGAATCTTACAGGAACACTTGTACTGTTTCCAAGTAAAGTGTAGGCGTGGGAGGAGGGTGCTTCCCGCGCACTAATAAGAGCACGCTTGCCAACTGTGGATGCTAATCATTCGCTTGTATCTTCCTAGACACATCTGCAGGCTGAGAATTATTCCACTTGCATTGCAAGGTGCGCATGTAGGTGTGTTAAAAATTCTGGAGGCACTGGGTATTGATCCCAGTACCTCTCGCATACTAAGCGAGCGCTCTACCATCTGAGCTACGCCCGCCCCCCCGAAGACTAATGGTGCTACATACAGCCATATAGACGACACAGACCCTTGCACTCCCATTATTCAGCAGACAAACACTACTCTCTATGTATCCGTTAGGGTGTCTTTCAAGTTTCGTGCATTCTGTATCGAATCATAGTTGGCCACAATGAAAGTGGCACGTATAACGTCGAAAATAGAGTTCGGACACCGCTCTGAGTAAGACGAACGTGTTGTCCACCCTCTAGACTTCAATGAGGTTAAGCCGTGATACCTAAGACAGATCTGCACTCGATGACACCTCGATAACAGCCGGTCCCCACACTTACATCTTGCTCTCCTTACGTCAGTATACATCATATCAGTCTGTGACGCTGGCTTTGCAACATCTTGCGTGCCTTTAGGTTCCCCGCGACCAACACTTACCATGCACTGACCACAAAAAATGGCTGCGCCGCGGCTTGAACCCTGCACCTTTCACATGCGAAGCGAACGCTCTACCAACTGAGCTACGCCACATGCATGACCAAACAGCGCTATTCCCCATTCTTTGCGACTCTGATGCGCACGGACGCGATGGTTGGTTGGTTTGTAGCGGTGAAGGGAGCAGAGTACAAAGGCGCGGACACGTTGATATACACAAAAGTTCCAAGTAGTTTCGATGCTCTGGTATTACAAATGCAAATTCCGTCTGTTTTTAACGTCTTAAATTGAAAGAGCCGTCACAAATTGCTCCGTTTTCACTCCTTGTCGATAATCACACAGCACCTGAGGTAACAAACACATCTCGAGCCCCATTGTGCACTCCATTATTCATGCCAACTCAGAGCCTCGCTCTTTACTACTGTGTACTAATCTTGTCGTCCAACTGCAAAACACTGGGCCACAACAAGTTTCCGCGTCTCCATTGCACTGCGCATACTACAAAACGCTCCCCAAACTTGGCACTCACCCACGCAGCCGACTTTTCCGACTTCCCACGACGCTCACGCTAGTGACAGCATTATTTATAGTTCGACGTCGCGCCAAAGCGAATGAGCACATTTCGCCTACGGCTTAGGCCACCCTCCTAGTGTGGCTGCTCGGTGTCTGCAGGCAGCGAGGGTCTGCTAGCTTCCTGTGTTCGCACCTATGTCACCTGCGCTTGCTTGTCAGAGACAGACTATCGCAAAACATACAACTCACTCCATGAATTGATTGCTACGGCATCTGTTATCAGCAGTCACAACTAGCAACACCAGTAGCAGCCGACTGCACGCAAAGAATAGGAATGTGCAGTGGGATTTACGTGAACTCGGCGCAAGGCAGATCTTTCCGACATAGGCTTGACAATCTTACGGGAACACTTGTACTGTTTCTAAATAAAGTGTAGGCGTGGGAGGAGGGTGCTTCCCGCGCACTAATAACAGCACGCTTGCCAACTGTGGATGCTAATCATTCGCTTGTATCTTCCTAGGCACATCTTCAGGCTGAGAATTATTCCACTTGCATGGCAAGGTGCGCATGTAGGTGTGTTAAAAATTCTGGAGGCCCTGGGTATTGATCCCAGCACCTCTCGCATACTAAGCGAGCGCTCTACCATCTGAGCTACGCCCGCCCACCCGAAGGCTAATGGTGCTACATACAGCCATATAGACGACACAGACCCTTGCACTCCCATTATTCAGCAGACAAACACTACTCTCTATGTATCCGTTAGGGTGTCTTTCAGGTTTCGTGCATTCTGTATCGAATCGCAGTTGGCCACAATGAAAGTGGCACGTATAACGTGGAAAATAGAGTTCGGACACCGCTCTGAGTAAGACGAACGTGTTGTCCACCCTCTAGACTTCAATGAGCTTAAGCCGTGATACCTAAGACAGATCTGCACTCGATGACACCTCGATAACAGCCGGTCCCCACACTTACATCTTGCTCTCCTTACGTCAGTATACATCATATCAGTCTGTGACGCTGGCTTTGCAACATCTTGCGTGCCTTTAGGTTCCCCGCGACCAACACTTACCATGCACTGACCACAAAAAATGGAGGCGCCGCGGCTTGAACCCTGCACCTTTCACATGCGAAGCGAACGCTCTACGAACTGAGCTACGCCACATGCATGACCAAACAGCGCTATTCCCCATTCTTTGCGACTCTGATGCGCACGGACACGATGGTTGGTTGGTTTGTAGCGGTGAAGGGAGCAGAGTACAAAGGCGCGGACACGTTCATATACACAAAAGTTCCAAGTAGTTTCGATGCTCTGGTATTACAAATGCAAATTCCGTCTGTTTTTAACGTCTTAAATTGAAAGAGCCGTCACAAATTGCTCCGTTTTCACTCCTTGTCGACAATCATACAGCACCTGAGGTAACAAACACATCTCGAGCCCCATTGTGCACTCCATTATTCATGCCAACTCAGAGCCTCGCTCTTTACTACTGTGTACTAATCTTGTCGTCCAACTGCAAAACACTGGGCCACAACAAGTTTCCGCGTCTCCATTGCACTGCGCATACTACAAAACGCTCCCCAAACTTGGCACTCACCCACGCAGCCGACTTTTCCGACTTTCCATGACGCTCACGCTAGTGACAGCATTATTTATAGTTCGACGTCGCGCCAAAGCGAATGAGCACATTTCGCCTACGGCTTAGGCCGCCCTCCTAGTGTGGCTGCTCGGTGTCTGCAGGCAGCGAGGGTCTGCTAGCTTCCTGTGTTCGCACCTATGTCACCTGCGCTTGCTTGTCAGAGACAGACTATCGCAAAACATACAACTCACTCCATGAATTGATTGCTACGGCATCTGTTATCAGCAGTCACAACTAGCAACACCAGTAGCAGCCGACTGCACGCAAAGAATAGGAATGTGCAGTGGGATTTACGTGAACTCGGCGCAAGGCAGATCTTTCCGACATAGGCTTGAGAATCTTACGGGAACACTTGTACTGTTTCCAAATAAAGTGTAGGCGTGGGAGGAGGGTGCTTCCCGCGCACTAATAAGAGCACGCTTGCCAACTGTGGATGCTAATCATTCGCTTGTATCTTCCTAGACACATCTGCAGGCTGAGAATTATTCCACTTGCATGGCAAGGTGCCCATGTAGGTGTGTTAAAAATTCTGGATTCACTGGGTATTGATCCCAGTACCTCTCGCATACTAAGCGAGCGCTCTACCATCTGAGCTACGCCCGCCCCCCCGAAGACTAATGGTGCTACATACAGCCATATAGACGACACAGACCCTTGCACTCCCATTATTCAGCAGACAAACACTACTCTCTATGTATCCGTTAGGGTGTCTTTCAAGTTTCGTGCATTCTGTATCGAATCATAGTTGGCCACAATGAAAGTGGCACGTATAACGTCGAAAATAGAGTTCGGACACCGCTCTGAGTAAGACGAACGTGTTGTCCACCCTCTAGACTTCAATGAGGTTAAGCCGTGATACCTAAGACAGATCTGCACTCGATGACACCTCGATAACAGCCGGTCCCCACACTTACATCTTGCTCTCCTTACGTCAGTATACATCATATCAGTCTGTGACGCTGGCTTTGCAACATCTTGCGTGCCTTTAGGTTCCCCGCGACCAACACTTACCATGCACTGACCACAAAAAATGGAGGCGCCGCGGCTTGAAACCTGCACCTTTCACATGCGAAGCGAACGCTCTACCAACTGAGCTACGCCACATGCATGACCAAACAGCGCTATTCCCCATTCTTTGCGACTCTGATGCGCACGGACGCGATGGTTGGTTGGTTTGTAGCGGTGAAGGGAGCAGAGTACAAAGGCGCGGACACGTTCATATACACAAAAGTTCCAAGTAGTTTCGATGCTCTGGTATTACAAATGCAAATTCCGTCTGTTTTTAACGTCTTAAATTGAAAGAGCCGTCACAAATTGCTCCGTTTTCACTCCTTGTCGACAATCATACAGCACCTGAGGTAACAAACACATCTCGAGCCCCATTGTGCACTCTATTATTCATGCCAACTCAGAGCCTCGCTCTTTACTACTGTGTACTAATCTTGTCGTCCAACTGCAAAACACTAGGCCACAACAAGTTTCCGCGTCTCCATTGCACTGCGCATACTACAAAACGCTCCCCAAACTTGGCACTCACCCACGCAGCCGACTTTACCGACTTCCCACGACGCTCACGCAACGCTCACGCTAGTGACAGCATTATTTATAGTTCGACGTCGCGCCAAAGCGAATGAGCACATTTCGCCTACGGCTTAGGCCGCCCTCCTAGTGTGGCTGCTCGGTGTCTGCAGGCAGCGAGGGTCTGCTAGCTTCCTGTGTTCGCACCTATGTCACCTGCGCTTGCTTGTCAGAGACAGACTATCGCAAAACATACAACTCACTCCATGAATTGATTGCTACGGCATCTGTTATCAGCAGTCACAACTAGCAACACCAGTAGCAGCCGACTGCACGCAAAGAATAGGAATGTGCAGTGGGATTTACGTGAACTCGGCGCAAGGCAGATCTTTCCGACATAGGCTTGAGAATCTTACGGGAACACTTGTACTGTTTCCAAATAAAGTGTAGGCGTGGGAGGAGGGTGCTTCCCGCGCACTAATAAGAGCACGCTTGCCAACTGTGGATGCTAATCATTCGCTTGTATCTTCCTAGACACATCTGCAGGCTGAGAATTATTCCACTTGCATGGCAAGGTGCGCATGTAGGTGTGTTAAAAATTCTGGAGGCACTGGGTATTGATCCCAGTACCTCTCGCATACTAAGCGAGCGCTCTACCATCTGAGCTACGCCCGCCCCCCCGAAGACTAATGGTGCTACATACAGCCATATAGACGACACAGACCCTTGCACTCCCATTATTCAGCAGACAAACACTACTCTCTATGTATCCGTTAGGGTGTCTTTCAAGTTTCGTGCATTCTGTATCGAATCATAGTTGGCCACAATGAAAGTGGCACGTATAACGTCGAAAATAGAGTTCGGACACCGCTCTGAGTAAGACGAACGTGTTGTCCACCCTCTAGACTTCAATGAGGTTAAGCCGTGATACCTAAGACAGATCTGCACTCGATGACACCTCGATAACAGCCGGTCCCCACACTTACATCTTGCTCTCCTTACGTCAGTATACATCATATCAGTCTGTGACGCTGGCTTTGCAACATCTTGCGTGCCTTTACGTTCCCCGCGACCAACACTTACCATGCACTGACCACAAAAAATGGAGGCGCCGCGGCTTGAAACCTGCACCTTTCACATGCGAAGCGAACGCTCTACCAACTGAGCTACGCCACATGCGTGACCAAACAGCGCTATTCCCCATTCTTTGCGACTCTGATGCGCACGGACGCGATGGTTGGTTGGTTTGTAGCGGTGAAGGGAGCAGAGTACAAAGGCGCGGACACGTTGATATACACAAAAGTTCCAAGTAGTTTCGATGCTCTGGTATTACAAATGCAAATTCCGTCTGTTTTTAACGTCTTAAATTGAAAGAGCCGTCACAAATTGCTCCGTTTTCACTCCTTGTCGACAATCA
This sequence comes from Schistocerca gregaria, assembly GCF_023897955.1. NCBI lineage: Eukaryota > Metazoa > Arthropoda > Insecta > Orthoptera > Acrididae > Schistocerca > Schistocerca gregaria. The sequence continues at coordinate 29,233,515 of NC_064929.1, read as the reverse complement.
TACAGCACCTGAGGTAACAAACACATCTCGAGCCCCATTGTGCACTCCATTATTCATGCCAACTCAGAGCCTCGCTCTTTACTACTGTGTACTAATCTTGTCGTCCAACTGCAAAACACTGGGCCACAACAAGTTTCCGCGTCTCCATTGCACTGCGCATACTACAAAACGCTCCCCAAACTTGGCACTCACCCACGCAGCCGACTTTTCCGACTTCCCACGACGCTCACGCTAGTGACAGCATTATTTATAGTTCGACGTCGCGCCAAAGCGAATGAGCACATTTCGCCTACGGCTTAGGCCGCCCTCCTAGTGTGCCTGCTCGGTGTCAGCAGGCAGCGAGGGTCTGCTAGCTTCCTGTGTTTGCACCTATGTCACCTGTGCTTGCTTGTCAGAGACAGACTATCGCAAAACATACAACTCACTCCATGAATTGATTGCTACGGCATCTGTTATCAGCAGTCACAACTAGCAACACCAGTAGCAGCCGACTGCACGCAAAGAATAGGAATGTGCAGTGGGATTTACGTGAACTCGGCGCAGGGCAGATCTTTCCGACATGGGCTTGAGAATCTTACGGGAACACTTGTACTGTTTCTAAATAAAGTGTAGGCGTGGGAGGAGGGTGCTTCCCGCGCACTAATAACAGCACGCTTGCCAATTGTGGATGCTAATCATTCGCTTGTATCTTCCTAGACACATCTTCAGGCTGAGAATTATTCCACTTGCATGGCAAGGTGCGCATGTAGGTGTGTTAAAAATTCTGGAGGCACTGGGTATTGATCCCAGTACCTCTCGCATATTAAGCGAGCGCTCTACCATCTGAGCTACGCCCGCACCCCCAAAGACTAATGGTGCTACATACAGCCATATAGACGACACAGACCCTTGCACTCCCATTATTCAGCAGACAAAAACTACTCTCTATGTATCCGTTAGGGTGTCTTTCAGGTTTCGTGCATTCTGTATCGAATCGTAGTTGGCCACAACGAAAGTGGCACGTATAACGTCGAAAATAGAGTTCGGACACCGCTCTGAGTAAGACGAACCTGTTGTCCACCCTCTAGACTTCAATGAGGTTAAGCCGTGATACCTAAGACAGATCTGCACTCGATGACACCTCGATAACAGCCTGTCCCCACACTTACATCTTGCTCTCCTTACGTCAGTATACATCATATCAGTCTGTGACGCTGGCTTTGCAACATCTTGCGTGCCTTTAGGTTCCCCGCGACCAACACTTACAATGCACTGACCACAATAAAACGGAGGCGCCGCGGCTTGAACCCTGCACCTTTCACATGCGAAGGGAACGCTCTACCAACTGAGCTACGCCACATGCACGACCAAACAGCGCTATTCCCCATTCTTTGCGACTCTGATGCGCACGGACACAATGGTTGGTTGGTTTGTAGCGGTGAAGGGAGCAGAGTACAAAGGCGCGGACACGTTCATATACACAAAAGTTCCAAGTAGTTTCGATGCTCTGGTATTACAAATGCAAATTCCGTCTGTTTTTAACGTCTTAAATTGAAAGAGCCGTCACAAATTGCTCCGTTTTCACTCCTTGTCGACAATCATACAGCACCTGAGGTAACAAACACATCTCGAGCCCCATTGTGCACTCCATTATTCACGCCAACTCAGTGCCTCGATCTTTACTACTGTGTACTAATCTTGTCGTCCAACTGGAAAACACTGGGCCACAACAAGTTTCCGCGTCTCCATTGCACTGCGCATACTACAAAACGCTCCCCAAACTTGGCACTCACCCACGCAGCCGACTTTTCCGACTTTCCACGACGCTCACGCTAGTGACAGCATTATTTATAGTTCGACGTCGCGCCAAAGCGAATGAGCACATTTCGCCTACGGCTTAGGCCACCCTCCTAGTGTGGTTGCTCGGTGTCAGCAGGCAGCGAGGGTCTGCTAGCTTCCTGTGTTCGCACCTATGTCACCTGTGCTTGCTTGTCAGAGACAGACTATCGCAAAACATACAACTCATTCCATGAATTGATTGCTACGGCATCTGTTATCAGCAGTCACAACTAGCAACACCAGTAGCAGCCGACTGCACGCAAAGAATAGGAATGTGCAGTGGGATTTACGTGAACTCGGCGCAAGCAGATCTTTCCGACATAAGCTTGAGAATCTTACGGGAACACTTGTACTGTTTCTAAATAAAGTGTAGGCGTGGGAGGAGGGTGCATCCCGCGCACTAATAACAGCACGCTTGCCAATTGTGGATGCTAATCATTCGCTTGTATCTTCCTAGACACATCTTCAGGCTGAGAATTATTCCACTTGCATGGCAAGGTGCGCATGTAGGTGTGTTAAAAATTCTGGAGGCACTGGGTATTGATCCCAGTACCTCTCGCATACTAAGCGAGCGCTCTACCATCTGAGCTACGCCCGCCACCCCCCCGAAGACTAATGGTGCTACATACAGCCATATAGGCGACACAGACCCTTGCACTCCCATTATTCAGCAGACAAACACTACTCTCTATGTATCCGTTAGGGTGTCTTTCAGGTTTCGTGCATTCTGTATCGAATCGTAGTTGGCCACAATGAAAGTGGCACGTATAACGTCGAAAATAGAGTTCGGACACCGCTCTGAGTAAGACGAACGTGTTGTCCACCCTCTAGACTTCAATGAGGTTAAGCCGTGATACCTAAGACAGATCTGCACTCGATGACACCTCGATAACAGCCGGTCCCCACACTTACATCTTGCTCTCCTTACGTCAGTATACATCATATCAGTCTGTGACGCTGGCTTTGCAACATCTTGCGTGCCTTTAGGTTCGCCGCGACCAACACTTACCATGCACTGACCACAAAAAATCGAGGCGCCGCGGCTTGAACCCTGCACCTTTCACATGCGAAGCGAACGCTCTACCAACTGAGCTACGCCACATGCACGACCAAACTGCGCTATTCCCCATTCTTTGCGACTCTGATGCGCACGGACACGATGGTTGGTTGGTTTGTAGCGGTGAAGGGAGCAGAGTACAAAGGCGCGGACACGTTCATATACACAAAAGTTCCAAGTAGTTTCGATGCTCTGGTATTACAAATGCAAATTCCGTCTGTTTTTAACGTCTTAAATTGAAAGAGCCGTCACAAATTGCTCCGTTTTCACTCCTTGTCGACAATCATACAGCACCTGAGGTAACAAACACATCTCGAGCCCCATTGTGCACTCCATTATTCATGCCAACTCAGTGCCTCGCTCTTTACTACTGTGTACTAATCTTGTCGTCCAACTGCAAAACACTGGGCCACAACAAGTTTCCGCGTCTCCATTGCACTGCGCATACTACAAAACGCTCCCCAAACTTGGCACTCACCCACGCAGCCGACTTTTCCGACTTTCCACGACGCTCACGCAACGCTCACGCTAGTGACAGCATTATTTATAGTTCGACGTCGCGCCAAATCGAATGAGCACATTTCGCCTACGGCTTAGGCCGCCCACTTAGTGTGGCTGCTCGGTGTCTGCAGGCAGCGAGGGTCTGCTAGCTTCCTGTGTTCGCACCTATGTCACCTGTGCTTGCTTGTCAGAGACATACTATCGTAAAACATACACTTCACTCCATGAATTGATTGCTACGGCATCTGTTATCAGCAGTCACAACTAGCAACACCAGCAGCAGCCGACTGCACGCAAAGAATAGGAATGTGCAGTGGGATTTACGTGAACTCGGCGCAAGGCAGATCTTTCCGACATAGGCTTGAGAATCTTACGGGAACACTTGTACTGTTTCTAAATTAAGTGTAGGCGTGGGAGGAGGGTGCTTCCCGCGCACTAATAACAGCACGCTTGCCAATTGTGGATGCTAATCATTCGCTTGTATCTTCCTAGACACATCTGCAGGCTGAGAATTATTCCACTTGCATGGCAAGGTGCGCATGTAGGTGTGTTAAAAATTCTGGAGGCACTGGGTATTGATCCCAGTACCTCTCGCATACTAAGCGAGCGCTCTACCATCTGAGCTACGCCCGCCCCCCCGAAGACTAATGGTGCTACATACAGCCATATAGACGACACAGACCCTTGAACTCCCATTATTCAGCAGACAAACACTACTCTCTATGTATCCGTTAGGGTGTCTTTCAGGTTTCGTGCATTCTGTATCGAATCGTAGTTGGCCTCAATGAAAGTGGCACGTATAACGTCGAAAATAGAGTTCGGACACCGCTCTGAGTAAGACGACGTGTGGTCCACCCTCTAGACTTCAATGAGCTTAAGCCGTGATACCTAAGACAGATCTGCACTCGATGAAACCTCGATAACAGCCGGTCCCCACACTTACATCTTGCTCTCCTTACGTCAGTATACATCATATCAGTCTGTGACGCTGGCTTTGCAACATCTTGCGTGCCTTTAGGTTCGCCGCGACCAACACTTACCATGCACTGACATCAAAAAATGGATGCGCCGCGGCTTGAACCCTGCACCTTTCACATGCGAAGCGAACGCTCTACCAACTGAGCTACGCCACATGCATGACCAAACAGCGCTATTCCCCATTCTTTGCGACTCTGATGCGCACGGACGCGATGGTTGGTTGGTTTGTAGCGGTGAAGGGAGCAGAGTACAAAGGCGCGGACACGTTCATATACACAAAAGTTCCAAGTAGTTTCGATGCTCTGGTATTACAAATGCAAATTCCGTCTGTTTTTAACGTCTTAAATTGAAAGAGCCGTCACAAATTGCTCCGTTTTCACTCCTTGTCGACAATCATACAGCACCTGAGGTAACAAACACATCTCGAGCCCCATTGTGCACTCTATTATTCATGCCAACTCAGAGCCTCGCTCTTTACTACTGTGTACTAATCTTGTCGTCCAACTGCAAAACACTGGGCCACAACAAGTTTCCGCGTCTCCATTGCACTGCGCATACTACAAAACGCTCCCCAAACTTGGCACTCACCCACGCAGCCGACTTTACCGACTTCCCACGACGCTCACGCAACGCTCACGCTAGTGACAGCATTATTTATAGTTCGACGTCGCGCCAAAGCGAATGAGCACATTTCGCCTACGGCTTAGGCCGCCCTCCTAGTGTGGCTGCTCGGTGTCTGCAGGCAGCGAGGGTCTGCTAGCTTCCTGTGTTCGCACCTATGTCACCTGCGCTTGCTTGTCAGAGACAGACTATCGCAAAACATACAACTCACTCCATGAATTGATTGCTACGGCATCTGTTATCAGCAGTCACAACTAGCAACACCAGTAGCAGCCGACTGAACGCAAAGAATAGGAATGTGCAGTGGGATTTACGTGAACTCGGCGCAAGGCAGATCTTTCCGACATAGGCTTGAGAATCTTACGGGAACACTTGTACTGTTTCCAAATAAAGTGTAGGCGTGGGAGGAGGGTGCTTCCCGCGCACTAATAAGAGCACGCTTGCCAACTGTGGATGCTAATCATTCGCTTGTATCTTCCTAGACACATCTGCAGGCTGAGAATTATTCCACTTGCATGGCAAGGTGCGCATGTAGGTGTGTTAAAAATTCTGGAGGCACTGGGTATTGATCCCAGTACCTCTCGCATACTAAGCGAGCGCTCTACCATCTGAGCTACGCCCGCCCCCCCGAAGACTAATGGTGCTACATACAGCCATATAGACGACACAGACCCTTGCACTCCCATTATTCAGCAGACAAACACTACTCTCTATGTATCCGTTAGGGTGTCTTTCAAGTTTCGTGCATTCTGTATCGAATCATAGTTGGCCACAATGAAAGTGGCACGTATAACGTCGAAAATAGAGTTCGGACACCGCTCTGAGTAAGACGAACGTGTTGTCCACCCTCTAGACTTCAATGAGGTTAAGCCGTGATACCTAAGACAGATCTGCACTCGATGACACCTCGATAACAGCCGGTCCCCACACTTACATCTTGCTCTCCTTACGTCAGTATACATCATATCAGTCTGTGACGCTGGCTTTGCAACATCTTGCGTGCCTTTACGTTCCCCGCGACCAACACTTACCATGCACTGACCACAAAAAATGGAGGCGCCGCGGCTTGAAACCTGCACCTTTCACATGCGAAGCGAACGCTCTACCAACTGAGCTACGCCACATGCGTGACCAAACAGCGCTATTCCCCATTCTTTGCGACTCTGATGCGCACGGACGCGATGGTTGGTTGGTTTGTAGCGGTGAAGGGAGCAGAGTACAAAGGCGCGGACACGTTGATATACACAAAAGTTCCAAGTAGTTTCGATGCTCTGGTATTACAAATGCAAATTCCGTCTGTTTTTAACGTCTTAAATTGAAAGAGCCGTCACAAATTGCTCCGTTTTCACTCCTTGTCGACAATCATACAGCACCTGAGGTAACAAACACATCTCGAGCCCCATTGTGCACTCCATTATTCATGCCAACTCAGAGCCTCGCTCTTTACTACTGTGTACTAATCTTGTCGTCCAACTGCAAAACACTGGGCCACAACAAGTTTCCGCGTCTCCATTGCACTGCGCATACTACAAAACGCTCCCCAAACTTGGCACTCACCCACGCAGCCGACTTTTCCGACTTCCCACGACGCTCACGCTAGTGACAGCATTATTTATAGTTCGACGTCGCGCCAAATCGAATGAGCACATTTCGCCTACGGCTTAGGCCGCCCACTTAGTGTGGCTGCTCGGTGTCTGCAGGCAGCGAGGGTCTGCTAGCTTCCTGTGTTCGCACCTATGTCACCTGTGCTTGCTTGTCAGAGACAGACTATCGCAAAACATACAACTCACTCCATGAATTGATTGCTACGGCATCTGTTATCAGCAGTCACAACTAGCAACACCAGTAGCAGCCGACTGCACGCAAACAATAGGAATGTGCAGTGGGATTTACGTGAACTCGGCGCAAGGCAGATCTTTCCGACATAGGCTTGAGAATCTTACGGGAACACTTGTACTGTTTCTAAATTAAGTGTAGGCGTGGGAGGAGGGTGCTTCCCGCGCACTAATAACAGCACGCTTGCCAATTGTGGATGCTAATCATTCGCTTGTATCTTCCTAGACACATTTGCAGGCTGAGAATTATTCCACTTGCATGGCAAGGTGCGCATGTAGGTGTGTTAAAAATTCTGGAGGCACTGGGTATTGATCCCAGTACCTCTCGCATATTAAGCGAGCGCTCTACCATCTGAGCTACGCCCGCACCCCCAAAGACTAATGGTGCTACATACAGCCATATAGACGACACAGACCCTTGCACTCCCATTATTCAGCAGACAAACACTACTCTCTATGTATCTGTTAGGGTGTCTTTCAGGTTTCGTGCATTCTGTATCGAATCGTAGTTGGCCACAATGAAAGTGGCACGTATAACGTCGAAAATAGAGTTCGGACACCGCTCTGAGTAAGACGAACGTGTTGTCCACCCTCTAGACTTCAATGAGGTTAAGCCGTGATACCTAAGACAGATCTGCACTCGATGACACCTCGATAACAGCCTGTCCCCACATTTACATCTTGCTCTCCTTACGTCAGTATACATCATATCAGTCTGTGACGCTGGCTTTGCAACATCTTGCGTGCCTTTAGGTTCCCCGCGACCAACACTTACAATGCACTGACCACAAAAAAATGGAGGCGCCGCGGCTTGAACCCTGCACCTTTCATATGCGAAGCGAACGCTCTACCAACTGAGCTACGCCACATGCACGACCAAACAGCGCTATTCCCCATTCTTTGCGACTCTGATGCGCACGGACACGATGGTTGGTTGGTTTGTAGCGGTGAAGGGAGCAGAGTACAAAGGCGCGGACACGTTCATATACACAAAAGTTCCAAGGAGTTTCGATGCTCTGGTATTACAAATGCAAATTCCGTCTGTTTTTAACGTCTTAAATTGAAAGAGCCGTCACAAATTGCTCCGTTTTCACTCCTTGTCGACAATCATACAGCACCTGAGGTAACAAACACATCTCGAGCCCCCTTGTGCACTCCATTATTCATGCCAACTCAGTGCCTCGCTCATTACTACTGTGTACTAATCTTGTCGTCCAACTGCAAAACACTGGGCCACAACAAGTTTCCGCATCTCCATTGCACTGCGCATACTACAAAACGCTACCCAAACTTGGCACTCACCCACGCAGCCGACTTTTCCGACTTCCCACGACGCTCACGCTAGTGACAGCATTATTTATAGTTCGACGTCGCGCCAAAGCGAATGAGCACATTTCGCCTACGGCTTAGGCCGCCCTCCTAGTGTGCCTGCTCGGTGTCAGCAGGCAGCGAGGGTCTGCTAGCTTCCTGTGTTTGCACCTATGTCACCTGTGCTTGCTTGTCAGAGACAGACTATCGCAAAACATACAACTCACTCCATGAATTGATTGCTACGGCATCTGTTATCAGCAGTCACAACTAGCAACACCAGTAGCAGCCGACTGCACGCAAAGAATAGGAATGTGCAGTGGGATTTACGTGAACTCGGCGCAGGGCAGATCTTTCCGACATAGGCTTGAGAATCTTACGGGAACACTTGTACTGTTTCTAAATAAAGTGTAGGCGTGGGAGGAGGGTGCTTCCCGCGCACTAATAACAGCACGCTTGCCAATTGTGGATGCTAATCATTCGCTTGTATCTTCCTAGACACATCTTCAGGCTGAGAATTATTCCACTTGCATGGCAAGGTGCGCATGTAGGTGTGTTAAAAATTCTGGAGGCACTGGGTATTGATCCCAGTACCTCTCGCATATTAAGCGAGCGCTCTACCATCTGAGCTACGCCCGCACCCCCAAAGACTAATGGTGCTACATACAGCCATATAGACGACACAGACCCTTGCACTCCCATTATTCAGCAGACAAAAACTACTCTCTATGTATCCGTTAGGGTGTCTTTCAGGTTTCGTGCATTCTGTATCGAATCGTAGTTGGCCACAACGAAAGTGGCACGTATAACGTCGAAAATAGAGTTCGGACACCGCTCTGAGTAAGACGAACCTGTTGTCCACCCTCTAGACTTCAATGAGGTTAAGCCGTGATACCTAAGACAGATCTGCACTCGATGACACCTCGATAACAGCCTGTCCCCACACTTACATCTTGCTCTCCTTACGTCAGTATACATCATATCAGTCTGTGACGCTGGCTTTGCAACATCTTGCGTGCCTTTAGGTTCCCCGCGACCAACACTTACAATGCACTGACCACAATAAAACGGAGGCGCCGCGGCTTGAACCCTGCACCTTTCACATGCGAAGGGAACGCTCTACCAACTGAGCTACGCCACATGCACGACCAAACAGCGCTATTCCCCATTCTTTGCGACTCTGATGCGCACGGACACAATGGTTGGTTGGTTTGTAGCGGTGAAGGGAGCAGAGTACAAAGGCGCGGACACGTTCATATACACAAAAGTTCCAAGTAGTTTCGATGCTCTGGTATTACAAATGCAAATTCCGTCTGTTTTTAACGTCTTAAATTGAAAGAGCCGTCACAAATTGCTCCGTTTTCACTCCTTGTCGACAATCATACAGCACCTGAGGTAACAAACACATCTCGAGCCCCATTGTGCACTCCATTATTCACGCCAACTCAGTGCCTCGATCTTTACTACTGTGTACTAATCTTGTCGTCCAACTGGAAAACACTGGGCCACAACAAGTTTCCGCGTCTCCATTGCACTTCGCATACTACAAAACGCTCCCCAAACTTGGCACTCACCCACGCAGCCGACTTTTCCGACTTTCCACGACGCTCACGCTAGTGACAGCATTATTTATAGTTCGACGTCGCGCCAAAGCGAATGAGCACATTTCGCCTACGGCTTAGGCCACCCTCCTAGTGTGGTTGCTCGGTGTCAGCAGGCAGCGAGGGTCTGCTAGCTTCCTGTGTTCGCACCTATGTCACCTGTGCTTGCTTGTCAGAGACAGACTATCGCAAAACATACAACTCATTCCATGAATTGATTGCTACGGCATCTGTTATCAGCAGTCACAACTAGCAACACCAGTAGCAGCCGACTGCACGCAAAGAATAGGAATGTGCAGTGGGATTTACGTGAACTCGGCGCAAGCAGATCTTTCCGACATAAGCTTGAGAATCTTACGGGAACACTTGTACTGTTTCTAAATAAAGTGTAGGCGTGGGAGGAGGGTGCATCCCGCGCACTAATAACAGCACGCTTGCCAATTGTGGATGCTAATCATTCGCTTGTATCTTCCTAGACACATCTTCAGGCTGAGAATTATTCCACTTGCATGGCAAGGTGCGCATGTAGGTGTGTTAAAAATTCTGGAGGCACTGGGTATTGATCCCAGTACCTCTCGCATACTAAGCGAGCGCTCTACCATCTGAGCTACGCCCGCCACCCCCCCGAAGACTAATGGTGCTACATACAGCCATATAGGCGACACAGACCCTTGCACTCCCATTATTCAGCAGACAAACACTACTCTCTATGTATCCGTTAGGGTGTCTTTCAGGTTTCGTGCATTCTGTATCGAATCGTAGTTGGCCACAATGAAAGTGGCACGTATAACGTCGAAAATAGAGTTCGGACACCGCTCTGAGTAAGACGAACGTGTTGTCCACCCTCTAGACTTCAATGAGGTTAAGCCGTGATACCTAAGACAGATCTGCACTCGATGACACCTCGATAACAGCCGGTCCCCACACTTACATCTTGCTCTCCTTACGTCAGTATACATCATATCAGTCTGTGACGCTGGCTTTGCAACATCTTGCGTGCCTTTAGGTTCGCCGCGACCAACACTTACCATGCACTGACCACAAAAAATCGAGGCGCCGCGGCTTGAACCCTGCACCTTTCACATGCGAAGCGAACGCTCTACCAACTGAGCTACGCCACATGCACGACCAAACTGCGCTATTCCCCATTCTTTGCGACTCTGATGCGCACGGACACGATGGTTGGTTGGTTTGTAGCGGTGAAGGGAGCAGAGTACAAAGGCGCGGACACGTTCATATACACAAAAGTTCCAAGTAGTTTCGATGCTCTGGTATTACAAATGCAAATTCCGTCTGTTTTTAACGTCTTAAATTGAAAGAGCCGTCACAAATTGCTCCGTTTTCACTCCTTGTCGACAATCATACAGCACCTGAGGTAACAAACACATCTCGAGCCCCATTGTGCACTCCATTATTCATGCCAACTCAGTGCCTCGCTCTTTACTACTGTGTACTAATCTTGTCGTCCAACTGCAAAACACTGGGCCACAACAAGTTTCCGCGTCTCCATTGCACTGCGCATACTACAAAACGCTCCCCAAACTTGGCACTCACCCACGCAGCCGACTTTTCCGACTTTCCACGACGCTCACGCAACGCTCACGCTAGTGACAGCATTATTTATAGTTCGACGTCGCGCCAAATCGAATGAGCACATTTCGCCTACGGCTTAGGCCGCCCACTTAGTGTGGCTGCTCGGTGTCTGCAGGCAGCGAGGGTCTGCTAGCTTCCTGTGTTCGCACCTATGTCACCTGTGCTTGCTTGTCAGAGACATACTATCGTAAAACATACACTTCACTCCATGAATTGATTGCTAAGGCATCTGTTATCAGCAGTCACAACTAGCAACACCAGCAGCAGCCGACTGCACGCAAAGAATAGGAATGTGCAGTGGGATTTACGTGAACTCGGCGCAAGGCAGATCTTTCCGACATAGGCTTGAGAATCTTACGGGAACACTTGTACTGTTTCTAAATTAAGTGTAGGCGTGGGAGGAGGGTGCTTCCCGCGCACTAATAACAGCACGCTTGCCAATTGTGGATGCTAATCATTCGCTTGTATCTTCCTAGACACATCTTCTGGCTGAGAATTATTCCACTTGCATGGCAAGGTGCGCATGTAGGTGTGTTAAAAATTCTGGAGGCACTGGGTATTGATCCCAGTACCTCTCGCACACTAAGCGAGCGCTCTACCATGTGAGCTACGCCCGCTCCCGAAGACTAATGGTGCTACATACAGCCATATTGGCGACACAGACCCTTGCACTCCCATTATTCAGCAGACAAACACTACTCTCTATGTATCTGTTAGGGTGTCTTTCAGGTTTCGTGCATTCCGTATCGAATCGTAGTTGGCCACAATGAAAGTGGCACGTATAACGTCGAAAATAGAGTTCGGACACCGCTCTGAGTAAGACGAACGTGTTGTCCACCCTCTAGACTTCAATGAGGTTAAGCCGTGATACCTAAGACAGACCTGCACTCGATGACACCTCGATAACAGCCGGTCCCCACACTTACATCTTGCTCTCCTTACGTCACTATACATCATATCAGTCGGTGACGCTGGCTTTGCAACATCTTGCGTGCCTTTAGGTTCGCCGCGACCAACACTTACCATGCACTGACCACAAAAAATGGAGGCGCCGCGGCTTAAACCCTGCACCTTTCACATGCGAAGCGAACGCTCTACCAACTGAGCTACGCCACATGCACGACCAAACTGCGCTATTCACCATTCTTTGCGACTCTGATGCGCACGGACACGATGGTTGGTTGGTTTGTAGCGGTGAAGGGAGCAGAGTACAAAGGCGCGGACACGTTCATATACACAAAAGTTCCAAGTAGTTTCGATGCTCTGGTATTACAAATGCAAATTCCGTCTGTTTTTAACGTCTTAAATTGAAAGAGCCGTCACAAATTGCTCCGTTTTCACTCCTTGTCGACAATCATACAGCACCTGAGGTAACAAACACATCTCGAGCCCCATTGTGCACTCCATTATTCATGCCAACTCAGTGCCTCGCTCTTTACTACTGTGTACTAATCTTGTCGTCCAACTGCAAAACACTGGGCCACAACAAGTTTCCGCGTCTCCATTGCACTGCGCATACTACAAAACGCTCCCCAAACTTGGCACTCACCCACGCAGCCGACTTTTCCGACTTTCCACGACCCTCACGCTAGTGACAGCATTATTTATAGTTCGACGTCACGCCAAATCGAATGAGCACATTTCGCCTACGGCTTAGGCCGCCCACTTAGTGTGGCTGCTCGGTGTCTGCAGGCAGCGAGAGTCTGCTAGCTTCCTGTGTTCGCACCTATGTCACCTGTGCTTGCTTGTCAGAGACAGACTATCGCAAAACATACAACTCACTCCATGAATTGATTGCTACGGCATCTGTTATCAGCAGTCACAACTAGCAACACCAGTAGCAGCCGACTGCACGCAAAGAATAGGAATGTGCAGTGGGATTTACGTGAACTCGGCGCAAGGCAGATCTTTCCGACATAGGCTTGAGAATCTTACGGGAACACTTGTACTGTTTCTAAATTAAGTGTAGGCGTGGGAGGAGGGTGCTTCCCGCGCACTAATAACAGCACGCTTGCCAATTGTGGATGCTAATCATTCGCTTGTATCTTCCTAGACACATCTTCAGGCTGAGAATTATTCCACTTGCATGGCAAGGTGCGCATGTAGGTGTGTTAAAATTCTGGAGGCACTGGGTATTGATCCCAGTACCTCTCGCATACTAAGCGAGCGCTCTACCATCTGAGCTACGCCCGCCATCCCCCCTCCCCCCTCCCGAAGACTAATGGTGCTACATACAGCCATATGCGACACAGACCCTTGCACTCCCATTATTCAGCAGACAAACACTACTCTCTATGTATCCGTTAGGGTGTCTTTCAGGTTTCGTGCATTCTGTATCGAATCGTAGTTGGCCACAATGAATGTGGCACGTATAACGTCGAAAATAGAGTTCGGACACCGCTCTGAGTAAGACGAACCTGTTGTCCACCCTCTAGACTTCAATGAGGTTAAGCCGTGATACCTAAGACAGATCTGCACTCGATGACACCTCGATAACAGCCGGTCCCCACACTTACATCTTGCTCTCCTTACGTCAGTATACATCATATCAGTCTGTGACGCTGGCTTTGCAACATCTTGCGTGCCTTTAGGTTCGCCGCGACCAACACTTACCATGCACTGACCACAAAAAATGGAGGCGCCGCGGCTTGAACCCTGCACCTTTCACATGCGAAGCGAACGCTCTACCAACTGAGCTACGCCACATGCACGACCAAACTGCGCTATTCACCATTCTTTGCGACTCTGATGCGCACGGACACGATGGTTGGTTGGTTTGTAGCGGTGAAGGGAGCAGAGTACAAAGGCGCGGACACGTTCATATACACAAAAGTTCAAAGTAGTTTCGATGCTCTGGTATTACAAATGCAAATTCCGTCTGTTTTTAACGTCTTAAATTGAAAGAGCCGTCACAAATTGCTCCGTTTTCACTCCTTGTCGACAATCATACAGCACCTGAGGTAACAAACACATCTCGAGCCCCATTGTGCACTCCATTATTCATGCCAACTCAGTGCCTCGCTCTTTACTACTGTGTACTAATCTTGTCGTCCAACTGCAAAACACTGGGCCACAACAAGTTTCCGCGTCTCCATTGCACTGCGCATACTACAAAACGCTCCCCAAACTTGGCACTCACCCACGCAGCCGACTTTCCACGACGCTCACGCAACGCTCACGCTAGTGACAGCATTATTTATAGTTCGACGTCGCGCCAAATCGAATGAGCACATTTCGCCTACGGCTTAGGCCGCCCACTTAGTGTGGCTGCTCGGTGTCTGCAGGCAGCGAGGGTCTGCTAGCTTCCTGTGTTCGCACCTATGTCACCTGTGCTTGCTTGTCAGAGACAGACTATCGCAAAACATACAACTCACTCCATGAATTGATTGCTACGGCATCTGTTATCAGCAGTCACAACTAGCAACACCAGTAGCAAGCGACTGCACGCAAAGAATAGGAATGTGCAGTGGGATTTACGTGAACTCGACGCAAGGCAGATCTTTCCGACATAGGCTTGAGAATCTTACGGGAACACTTGTACTGTTTCTAAATTAAGTGTAGGCGTGGGAGGAGGGTGCTTCCCGCGCACTAATAACAGCACGCTTGCCAATTGTGGATGCTAATCATTCGCTTGTATCTTCCTAGACACATCTTCTGGCTGAGAATTATTCCACTTGCATGGCAAGGTGCGCATGTAGGTGTGTTAAAAATTCTGGAGGCACTGGGTATTGATCCCACTACCTCTCGCATACTAAGCGAGCGCTCTACCATCTGAGCTACGCCCGCCCCCCCGAAGACTAATGGTGCTACATACAGCCATATAGACGACACAGACCCTTGCACTCCCATTATTCAGCAGACAAACACTACTCTCTATGTATCTGTTAGGGTGTCTTTCAGGTTTCGTGCATTCTGTATCGAATCGTAGTTGGCCACAATGAAAGTGGCACGTATAACGTCGAAAATAGAGTTCGGACACCGCTCTGAGTAAGACGAACGTGTTGTCCACCCTCTAGACTTCAATGAGGTTAAGCCGTGATACCTAAGACAGATCTGCACTCGATGACACCTCGATAACAGCCGGTCCCCACACTTACATCTTGCTCTCCTTACGTCAGTATACATCATATCAGTCTGTGACGCTGGCTTTGCAACATCTTGCGTGCCTTTAGGTTCGCCGCGACCAACGCTTACCATGCACTGACCACAAAAAATGGAGGCGCCGCAGCTTGAACCCTGCTCCTTTCACATGCAAAGCGAACGCTCTACCAACTGAGCTACGCCACATGCACGACCAAACTGCGCTATTCCCCATTCTTTGCGACTCTGATGCGCACGGACACGACGGTTGGTTGGTTTGTAGCGGTGAAGGGAGCAGAGTACAAAGGCGCGGACACGTTCATATACACAAAAGTTCCAAGTAGTTTCGATGCTCTGGTATTACAAATGCAAATTCCGTCTGTTTTTAACGTCTTAAATTGAAAGAGCCGTCACAAATTGCTCCGTTTTCACTCCTTGTCGACAATCATACAGCACCTGAGGTAACAAACACATCTCGAGCCCCATTGTGCACTCCATTATTCATGCCAACTCAGTGCCTCGCTCTTTACTACTGTGTACTAATCTTGTCGTCCAACTGCAAAACACTGGGCCACAACAAGTTTCCGCGTCTCCATTGCACTGCGCATACTACAAAACGCTCCCCAAACTTGGCACTCACCCACGCAGCCGACTTTCCACGACGCTCACGCAACGCTCACGCTAGTGACAGCATTATTTATAGTTCGACGTCGCGCCAAATCGAATGAGCACATTTCGCCTACGGCTTAGGCCGCCCACTTAGTGTGGCTGCTCGGTGTCTGCAGGCAGCGAGAGTCTGCTAGCTTCCTGTGTTCGCACCTATGTCACCTGTGCTTGCTTGTCAGAGACAGACTATCGCAAAACATACAACTCACTCCATGAATTGATTGCTACGGCATCTGTTATCAGCAGTCACAACTAGCAACACCAGTAGCAGCCGACTGCACGCAAAGAATAGGAATGTGCAGTGGGATTTACGTGAACTCGGCGCAAGGCAGATCTTTCCGACATAGGCTTGAGAATCTTACGGGAACACTTGTACTGTTTCTAAATTAAGTGTAGGCGTGGGAGGAGGGTGCTTCCCGCGCACTAATAACAGCACGCTTGCCAATTGTGGATGCTAATCATTCGCTTGTATCTTCCTAGACACATCTTCTGGCTGAGAATTATTCCACTTGCATGGCAAGGTGCGCATGTAGGTGTGTTAAAAATTCTGGAGGCACTGGGTATTGATCCCACTACCTCTCGCATACTAAGCGAGCGCTCTACCATCTGAGCTACGCCCGCCCCCCCGAAGACTAATGGTGCTACATACAGCCATATAGACGACACAGACCCTTGCACTCCCATTATTCAGCAGACAAACACTACTCTCTATGTATCTGTTAGGGTGTCTTTCAGGTTTCGTGCATTCTGTATCGAATCGTAGTTGGCCACAATGAAAGTGGCACGTATAACGTCGAAAATAGAGTTCGGACACCGCTCTGAGTAAGACGAACGTGTTGTCCACCCTCTAGACTTCAATGAGGTTAAGCCGTGATACCTAAGACAGATCTGCACTCGATGACACCTCGATAACAGCCGGTCCCCACACTTACATCTTGCTCTCCTTACGTCAGTATACATCATATCAGTCTGTGACGCTGGCTTTGCAACATCTTGCGTGCCTTTAGGTTCGCCGCGACCAACACTTACCATGTACTGACCACAAAAAATGGAGGCGCCGCGGCTTGAACCAGGCACCTTTCACATGCGAAGCGAACGCTCTACCAACTGAGCTACGCCACATGCACGACCAAAGTGCGCTATTACCCATTCTTTGCGACTCTGATGCGCACGGACACGATGGTTGGTTGGTTTGTAGCGGTGAAGGGAGCAGAGTACAAAGGCGCGGACTCGTTCATATACACAAAAGTTCCAAGTAGTTTCGATGCTCTGGTATTACAAATGCAAATTCCGTCTGTTTTTAACGTCTTAAATTGAAAGAGCCGTCACTAATTGCTCCGTTTTCACTCCTTGTCGACAATCATACAGCACCTGAGGTAACAAACACATCTCGAGCCCCATTGTGCACTCCATTATTCATGCCAACTCAGTGCCTCGCTCTTTACTACTGTGTACTAATCTTGTCGTCCAACTGCAAAACACTGGGCCACAACAAGTTTCCGCGTCTCCATTGCACTGCGCATACTACAAAACGCTCCCCAAACTTGGCACTCACCCACGCAGCCGACTTTTCCGACTTTCCACGACGCTCACGCAACGCTCACGCTAGTGACAGCATTATTTATAGTTCGACGTCGCGCCAAAGCGAATGAGCACATTTCGCCTACGGCTTAGGCCGCCCACTTAGTGTGGCTGCTCGGTGTCTGCAGGCAGCGAGGGTCTGCTAGCTTCCTGTGTTCGCACCTATGTCACCTGTGCTTGTTTGTCAGAGACAGACTATCGCGAAACTCCATGAATTGATTGCTGCGGCATCTGTTATCAGCAGTCACAACTAGCAACACCAGTAGCAGCCGACTGCACGCAAAGAATAGGAATGTGCAGTGGGATTTACGTGAACTCGGCGCAAGGCAGATCTTTCCGACATAGGCTTGAGAATCTTACGGGAACACTTGTACTGTTTCTAAATAAAGTGTAGGCGTGGGAGGAGGGTGCTTCCCCCGCACTAATAACAGCACGCTTGCCAATTGTGGATGCTAATCATTCGCTTGTATCTTCCTAGACACATCTTCTGGCTGAGAATTATTCCACTTGCATGGCAAGGTGTGCATGTAGGTGTGTTAAAAATTCTGGAGGCACTGGGTATTGATCCCAGTACCTCTCGCATACTAAGCGAGCGCTCTACCATGTGAGCTACGCCCGCCCCCCCGAAGACTAATGGTGCTACATACAGTCATATAGACGACACAGACCCTTGCACTCCCATTATTCAGCAGACAAACACTACTCTCTATGTATCTGTTAGGGTGTCTTTCAGGTTTCGTGCATTCTGTATCGAATCGTAGTTGGCCACAATGAAAGTGGCACGTATAACGTCGAAAATAGAGTTCGGACACCGCTCTGAGTAAGACGAACGTGTTGTCCACCCTCTAGACTTCAATGAGGTTAAGCCGTGATACCTAAGACAGATCTGCACTCGATGACACCTCGATAACAGCCGGTCCCCACACTTACATCTTGCTCTCCTTACGTCAGTATACATCATATCAGTCTGTGACGCTGGGTTTGCAACATCTTGCGTGCCTTTAGGTTCGCCGCGACCAACACTTACCATGCACTGACCACAAAAAATTGAGGCGCAGCGGCTTGAACCCTGCACCTTTCACATCCGAAGCGAACGCTCTACCAACTGAGCTACGCCACATGAACGACCAAACTGCGCTATTACCCATTCTTTGCGACTCTGATGCGCACGGACACGATGGTTGGTTGGTTTGTAGCGGTGAAGGGAGCAGAGTACAAAGGCGCGGACACGTTCATATACACAAAAGTTCCAAGTAGTTTCGATGCTCTGGTATTACAAATGCAAATTCCGTCTGTTTTTAACGTCTTAAATTGAAAGAGCCGTCACAAATTGCTCCGTTTTCACTCCTTGTCGACAATCATACAGCACCTGAGGTAACAAACACATCTCGAGCCCCATTGTGCACTCCATTATTCATGCCAACTCAGTGCCTCGCTCTTTACTACTGTGTACTAATCATGTCGTCCAACTGCAAAACACTGGGCCACAACAAGTTTCCGCGTCTCCATTGCACTGCGCTTACTACAAAACGCTCCCCAAACTTGGCACTCACCCACGCAGCCGACTTTTCCGACTTTCCACGACGCTCACGCTAGTGACAGCATTATTTATAGTTCGACGTCGCGCCAAATCGAATGAGCACATTTCGCCTACGGCTTAGGCCGCCCTCCTAGTGTGGTTGCTCGGTGTCTGCAGGCAGCGAGGGTCTGCTAGCTTCCTGTGTTCGCACCTATGTCACCTGTGCTTGCTTCTCAGAGACTGACTATCGCGAAACATACAACTCACTCCATGAATTGATTGCTACGGCATCTGTTATCAGCAGTCACAACTAGCAACACCAGTAGCAGCCGACTGCACGCAAAGAATAGGAATGTGCAGTGGGATTTACGTGAACTCGGCGCAAGGCAGATCTTTCCGACATAGGCTTGAGAATCTTACGGGAACACTTGTACTGTTTCTAAATAAAGTGTAGGCGTGGGAGGAGGGTGCTTCCCGCGCAATAATAACAGCACGCTTGCCAATTGTGGATGCTAATCATTCGCTTGTATCTTCCTAGACACATCTTCAGGCTGAGAATTATTCCACTTGCATGGCAAGGTGCGCATGTAGGTGTGTTAAAAATTCTGGAGGCACTGGGTATTGATCGCAGTACCTCTCGCATACTAAGCGAGCGCTCTACCATCTGAGCTACGCCCGCCCCCCCGAAAACTAATGGTGCTACATACAGCCATATAGACGACACAGACCCTTGCACTCCCATTATTCAGCAGACAAACACTACTCTCTATGTATCTGTTAGGGTGTCTTTCAGGTTTCGTGCATTCTGTATCGAATCGTAGTTGGCCACAATGAAAGTGGCACGTATAACGTCGAAAATAGAGTTCGGACACCGCTCTGAGTAAGACGAACGTGTTGTCCACCCTCTAGACTTCAATGAGGTTAAGCCGTGATACCTAAGACAGATCTGCACTCGATGACACCTCGATAACAGCCGGTCCCCACACTTACATCTTGCTCTCCTTACGTCAGTATACATCATATCAGTCTGTGACGCTGGGTTTGCAACATCTTGCGTGCCTTTAGGTTCGCCGCGACCAACACTTACCATGCACTGACCACAAAAAATTGAGGCGCAGCGGCTTGAACCCTGCACCTTTCACATCCGAAGCGAACGCTCTACCAACTGAGCTACGCCACATGAACGACCAAACTGCGCTATTACCCATTCTTTGCGACTCTGATGCGCACGGACACGATGGTTGGTTGGTTTGTAGCGGTGAAGGGAGCAGAGTACAAAGGCGCGGACACGTTCATATACACAAAAGTTCCAAGTAGTTTCGATGCTCTGGTATTACAAATGCAAATTCCGTCTGTTTTTAACGTCTTAAATTGAAAGAGCCGTCACAAATTGCTCCGTTTTCACTCCTTGTCGACAATCATACAGCACCTGAGGTAACAAACACATCTCGAGCCCCATTGTGCACTCCATTATTCATGCCAACTCAGTGCCTCGCTCTTTACTACTGTGTACTAATCATGTCGTCCAACTGCAAAACACTGGGCCACAACAAGTTTCCGCGTCTCCATTGCACTGCGCTTACTACAAAACGCTCCCCAAACTTGGCACTCACCCACGCAGCCGACTTTTCCGACTTTCCACGACGCTCACGCTAGTGACAGCATTATTTATAGTTCGACGTCGCGCCAAATCGAATGAGCACATTTCGCCTACGGCTTAGGCCGCCCTCCTAGTGTGGTTGCTCGGTGTCTGCAGGCAGCGAGGGTCTGCTAGCTTCCTGTGTTCGCACCTATGTCACCTGTGCTTGCTTCTCAGAGACTGACTATCGCGAAACATACAACTCACTCCATGAATTGATTGCTACGGCATCTGTTATCAGCAGTCACAACTAGCAACACCAGTAGCAGCCGACTGCACGCAAAGAATAGGAATGTGCAGTGGGATTTACGTGAACTCGGCGCAAGGCAGATCTTTCCGACATAGGCTTGAGAATCTTACGGGAACACTTGTACTGTTTCTAAATAAAGTGTAGGCGTGGGAGGAGGGTGCTTCCCGCGCAATAATAACAGCACGCTTGCCAATTGTGGATGCTAATCATTCGCTTGTATCTTCCTAGACACATCTTCAGGCTGAGAATTATTCCACTTGCATGGCAAGGTGCGCATGTAGGTGTGTTAAAAATTCTGGAGGCACTGGGTATTGATCGCAGTACCTCTCGCATACTAAGCGAGCGCTCTACCATCTGAGCTACGCCCGCCCCCCCGAAAACTAATGGTGCTACATACAGCCATATAGACGACACAGACCCTTGCACTCCCATTATTCAGCAGACAAACACTACTCTCTATGTATCTGTTAGGGTGTCTTTCAGGTTTCGTGCATTCTGTATCGAATCGTAGTTGGCCACAATGAAAGTGGCACGTATAACGTCGAAAATAGAGTTCGGACACCGCTCTGAGTAAGACGAACGTGTTGTCCACCCTCTAGACTTCAATGAGGTTAAGCCGTGATACCTAAGACAGATCTGCACTCGATGACACCTCGATAACAGCCGGTCCCCACACTTACATCTTGCTCTCCTTACGTCAGTATACATCATATCAGTCTGTGACGCTGGCTTTGCAACATCTTGCGTGCCTTTAGGTTCGCCGCGACCAACACTTACCATGCACTGACCACAAAAAATGGAGGCTCCGCGGCTTGAACCCTGCACCTTTCACATGCGAAGCGAACGCTCTACCAACTGAGCTACGCCACATGCACGACCAAACTGCGCTATTAGCCATTCTTTGCGACTCTGATGCGCACGGACACGATGGTTGGTTGGTTTGTAGCGGTGAAGGGAGCAGAGTACAAAGGCGCGGACACGTTCATATACACAAAAGTTCCAAGTAGTTTCGATGCTCTGGTATTACAAATGCAAATTCCGTCTGTTTTTAACGTCTTAAATTGAAAGAGCCGTCACTAATTGCTCCGTTTTCACTCCTTGTCGACAATCATACAGCACCTGAGGTAACAAACACAACTCGAGCCCCATTGTGCACTCCATTATTCATGCCAACTCAGTGCCTCGCTCTTTACTACTGTGTACTAATCTTGTCGTCCAACTGCAAAACACTGGGCCACAACAAGTTTCCAAGTCTCCATTGCACTGCGCATACTACAAAACGCTCCCCAAACTTGGCACTCACCCACGCAGCCGACTTTTCCGACTTTCCACGACGCTCACGCTAGTGACAGCATTATTTATAGTTCGACGTCGCGCCAAAGCGAATGAGCACATTTCGCCTACGGCTTAGGCCGCCCACTTAGTGTGGCTGCTCGGTGTCTGCAGGCAGCGAGGGTCGCTAGCTTCCTGTGTTCGCACCTATGTCACCTGTGCTTGCTTGTCAGAGACAGACTATCGCAAAACATACAACTCACTCCATGAATTGATTGCTACGGCATCTGTTATCAGCAGTCACAACCAGCAACACCAGTAGCAGCCGACTGCACGCAAAGAATAGGAATGTGCAGTGGGATTTACGTGAACTCGGCGCAAGGCAGATCTTTCCGACATAAGCTTGAGAATCTTACGGGAACACTTGTACTGTTTCTAAATAAAGTGTAGGCGTGGGAGGAGGGTGCTTCCCGCGCACTAATAACAGCACGCTTGCCAATTGTGGATGCTAATCATTCGCTTGTATCTTCCTAGACACATCTTCAGGCTGAGAATTATTCCACTTGCATGGCAAGGTGCGCATGTAGGTGTGTTAAAAATTCTGGAGGCACTGGGTATTGATCCCAGTACCTCTCGCATACTAAGCGAGCGCTCTACCATCTGAGCTACGCCCGCCCCCCCGTAGACTAATGGTGCTACATACAGCCATATAGACGACACAGACCCTTGCACTCCCATTATTCAGCAGACAAACACTACTCTCTATGTATCCGTTAGGGTGTCTTTCAGGTTTCGTGCATTCTGTATCGAATCGTAGTTGGCCACAATGAAAGTGGCACGTATAACGTCGAAAATAGAGTTCGGACACCGCTCTGAGTAAGACGAACGTGTTGTCCACCCTCTAGACTTCAATGAGGTTAAGCCGTGATACCTAAGACAGATCTGCACTCGATGACACCTCGATAACAGCCGGTCCCCACACTTACATCTTGCTCTCCTTACGTCAGTATACATCATATCAGTCTGTGACGCTGGCTTTGCAACATCTTGCGTGCCTTTAGGTTCGCCGCGACCAACACTTACCATGCACTGACCACAAAAAATGGAGGCGACGCGGCTTGAACCCTGCACCTTTCACATGCGAAACGAACGCTCTACCAACTGAGCTACGTCACATACACGACCAAGCTGCGCTATTCCCCATTCTTTGCGACTCTGATGCGCACGGACACGATGGTTGGTTGGTTTGTAGCGGTGAAGGGAGCAGAGTACAAAGGCGCGGACACGTTCATATACACAAAAGTTCCAAGTAGTTTCGATGCTCTGGTATTACAAATGCAAATTCCGTCTGTTTTTAACGTCTTAAATTGAAAGAGCCGTCACAAATTGCTCCGTTTTCACTCCTTGTCGACAATCATACAGCACCTGAGGTAACAAACACATCTCGAGCCCCATTGTGCACTCCATTATTCATGCCAACTCAGTGCCTCGCTCTTTACTACTGTGTACCAATCTTGTCGTCCAACTGCAAAACACTGGGCCACAACAAGTTTCCGCGTCTCCATTGCACTGCGCATACTACAAAACGCTCCCCAAACTTGGCACTCACCCACGCCGCCGACTTTTCCGACTTTCCACGACGCTCACGCAACGCTCACGCTAGTGACAGCATTATTTATAGTTCGACGTCGCGCCAGAGCGAATGAGCACATTTCGCCTACGGCTTAGGCCGCCCTCCTAGTGTGGCTGCTCGGTGTCTGCAGGCAGCGAGGGTCTGCTAGCTTCCTGTGTTCGCACCTATGTCACCTGTGCTTGCTTGTCAGAGACAGACTATCGCAAAACATACAACTCACTCCATGAATTCATTGCTATGGCATCTGTTATCAGCAGTCACAACTAGCAACACCAGTAGCAGCCGACTGCACGCAAAGAATAGGAATGTGCAGTGGGATTTACGTGAACTCGGCGCAAGGCAGATCTTTCCGACATAGGCTTGACAATCGTACGGGAACACTTGTACTGTTTCTAAATAAAGTGTAGGCGTGGGAGGAGGGTGCTTCCCGCGCACTAATAACAGCACACTTGCCAATTGTGGATGCTAATCATTCGCTTGTATCTTCCTAGACACATCTGCAGGCTGAGAATTATTCCACTTGCATGGCAAGGTGCGCATGTAGGTGTGTTAAAAATTCTGGAAGCACTGGGTATTGATCCCAGTACCTCTCGCATACTATGCGAGCGCTCTACCATCTGAGCTACGCCCGTCCCCCCGTAGACTAATGGTGCTACATACAGCCATATAGACGACACAGACCCTGGCACTCCCATTATTCAGCAGACAAACACTACTCTCTATGTATCCGTTAGGGTGTCTTTCAGGTTTCGTGCATTCTGTATCGAATCGTAGTTGGTCACAATGAAAGTGGCACGTATAACGTCGAAAATAGAGTTCGGACACCGCTCTGAGTAAGACGAACGTGTTGTCCACCCTCTAGACTTCAATGAGGTTAAGCCGTGATACTTAAGACAGATCTGCACTCGATGACACCTCGATAACAGCCGATCCCCACACTTACATCTTGCTCTCCTTACGTTAGTATACATCATATCAGTCTGTGACGCTGGCTTTGCAACATCTTGCGTGCCTTTAGGTTCGCCGCGACCAACACTTACCATGCACTGACCACAAAAAATGGAGGCACAGCGGCTTGAGCCCTGCACCTTTCAAATGCGAAGCGAACGTTCTACCAACTGAGCTACGCCACATGCACGACCAAACTGCGTTATTCCCCATTCTTTGCGGCTCTGATGCGCACGGACACGATGGTTGGTTGGTTTGTAGCGGTGAAGGGAGCAGAGTACAAAGGCGCGGACACGTTCATATACACAAAAGTTCCAAGTAGTTTCGATGCTCTGGTATTACAAATGCAAATTCCGTCTGTTTTTAACGTCTTAAATTGAAAGAGCCGTCACAAATTGCTCCGTTTTCATTCCTTGTCGACAATCATACAGAACCTGAGGTAACAAACACATCTCGAGCCCCATTGTGCACTCCATTATTCATGCCAACTCAGTGCCTCGCTCTTTACTACTGTGTACCAATCTTGTCGTCCAACTGCAAAACAATGGGCCACAACAAGTTTCCGCGTCTCCATTGCACTGCGCATACTACAAAACGCTCCCCAAACTTGGCACTCACCCACGCAGCCGACTTTCTACGACGCGCACGCAACGCTCACGCTAGTGACAGCATTATTTATAGTTCGACGTCGCGCCAAAGCGAATGAGCACATTTCGCCTACGGCATAGGCCGCCCTCCTAGTGTGGCTGCTCGGTGTCTGCAGGCAGCGAGGGTCTGCTAGCTTCCTGTGTTCGCACCTATGTCACCTGTGCTTGCTTGTCAGAGACAGACTATCGCAAAACATACAACTCACTCCATGAATTGATTGCTACGGCATCTATTATCAGCAGTCACAATTAGCAACACCAGTAGCAGCCGACTGCACGCAAAGAATAGGAATGTGCAGTGGGATTTACGTGAACTCGGCGCAAGGCAGATCTTTCCGACATAGGCTTGACAATCGTACGGGAACACTTGTACTGTTTCTAAATAAAGTGTAGGCGTGGGAGGAGGGTGCTTCCCGCGCACTAATAACAGCACGCTTGCCAATTGTGGATGCTAATCATTCGCTTGTATCTTCCCAGACACATCTGCAGGCTGAGAATTATTCCACTAGCATGGCAAGATGCGCATGTAGGTGTGTTAAAAATTCTGGAGGCACTGGGTATTGATCCCAGTACCTCTCGCATACTAAGCGAGCGCTCTACCATCTGAGCTACGCCCGCCCCCCCCCCCCCCCCCGTAGACTAATGGTGCTACATACAGCCATATAGACGACACAGACCCTTGCACTCCCATTATTCAGCAGACAAACACTACTCTCTATGTATCCGTTAGGGTGTCTTTGAGGTTTCGTGCATTCTGTATCCAATCGTAGTTGGCCACAATGAAAGTGGCACGTATAACGTTGAAAATAGAGTTCGGACACCGCTCTGAGTAAGACGAACGTTTTGTCCACCCTCTAGACTTCAATGAGGTTAAGCCGTGATACCTAAGACAGATCTGCACTCGTTGACACCTCGATAACAGCCGATCCCCACACTTACATCTTGCTCTCCTTACGTCAGTATACATCATATCAGTCTGTGACGCTGGCTTTGCAACATCTTGCGTGCCTTTAGGTTCGCCGCGACCAACACTTACCATACACTGACCACAAAAAATGGAGGCGCAGCGGCTTGAACCCTGCACCTTTCACATGCGAAGCGAACGTTCTACCAACTGAGCTACGCCACATGCACGACCAAACTGCGCTATTCCCCATTCTTTGCGACTCTGATGCGCACGGACACGATGGTTGGTTGGTTTGTAGCGGTGAAGGGAGCAGAGTACAAAGGCGCGGACACGTTCATATACACAAAAGTTCCAAGTAGTTTCGATGCTCTGGTATTACAATTGCAAATTCCGTCTGTTTTTAACGTCTTAAATTGAAAGAGCCGTCACAAATTGCTCTGTTCACTCCTTGTCGACAATCATACAGCACCTGAGGTAACAAACACATCTCGAGCCCCATTGTGCACTCCATTATTCATGCCAACTCAGTGCCTCGCTCTTTACTACTGTGTACCAATCTTGTCGTCCAACTGCAAAACACTGGGCCACAACAAGTTTCCGCGTCTCCATTGCACTGCGCATACTACAAAACGCTCCCCAAACTTGGCACTCACCCACGCAGCCGACTTTTCCGACTTTCCACGACGCTCACACAACGCTCACGCTAGTGACAACATTATTTATAGTTCGACGTCGCGCCAAAGCGAATGAGCACATTTCGCCTACGGCTTAGGCCGCCCTCCTAGTGTGGCTGCTCGGTGTCTGCAGGCAGCGAGGGTCTGCTAGCTTCCTGTGTTCGCACCTATGTCACCTGTGCTTGCTTGTCAGAGACAGACTATCGCAAAACATACAACTCACTCCATGAATTGATTGCTACGGCATCTATTATCAGCAGTCACAACTAGCAACACCAGTAGCAGCCGACTGCACGCAAAGAATAGGAATGTGCAGTGGGATTTACGTGAACTCGGCGCAAGGCAGATCTTTCCGACATAGGCTTGACAATCGTACGGGAACACTTGTACTGTTTCTAAATAAAGTGTAGGCGTGGGAGGAGGGTGCTTCCCGCGCACTAATAACAGCACGCTTGCCAATTGTGGATGCTAATCATTCGCTTGTATCTTCCTAGACACATCTGCAGGCTGAGAATTATTCCACTTGCATGGCAAGATGCGCATGTAGGTGTGTTAAAAATTCTGGAGGCACTGGGTATTGATCCCAGTACCTCTCGCATACTAAGCGAGCGCTCTACCATCTGAGCTACGCCCGCCCCCCCCGTAGACTAATGGTGCTACATACAGCCATATAGACGACACAGACCCTTGCACTCCCATTATTCAGCAGACAAACACTACTCTCTATGTATCCGTTAGGGTGTCTTTCAGGTTTCGTGCATTCTGTATCCAATCGTAGTTGGCCACAATGAAAGTGGCACGTATAACGTTGAAAATAGAGTTCGGACACCGCTCTGAGTAAGACGAACGTTTTGTCCACCCTCTAGACTTCAATGAGGTTAAGCCGTGATACCTAAGACAGATCTGCACTCGATGACACCTCGATAACAGCCCATCCCCACACTTACATCTTGCTCTCCTTACGTCAGTATACATCATATCAGTCTGTGACGCTGGCTTTGCAACATCTTGCGTGCCTTTAGGTTCGCCGCGACCAACACTTACCATACACTGACCACAAAAAATGGAGGCGCAGCGGCTTGAACCCTGCACCTTTCACATGCGAAACGAACGTTCTACCAACTTTTTTTATCAGATTGACTTGGTATATTTCACGAGAATTCAGACAACCATAGTCAAATCATCATTTAATATTAGCTGCAAAAGGAAAATCAACAAATTAGGTGAAACACAAATAAAACATTTCTTCTGAAGGGGAAGACCAACCCGTTACCCCACCCGTATGAATTTTGGGTGTACATATATACATGCAAAAGAGAGAGAGAAAAAAAAAATACGAAAAAATACAACAAGGGAGGGGACTCGAGCTCAGGGAAGAACCAGGAATCACAGGGGGAACTTAACCAACCCCTTGACGGTTAAACACAAGAAAAAGCATATTCGCAAAAAGCGTTCGGTATTGTGGTAACCGCTGCCATTTCCAATGCGCAGTTGACAAATAATGGTGAAAAACGCGGGGATCTGGGTCATTACCGCCTTCAATGACGTAATGAACATAGTAACCCAAGAGCCAGACAATCGTGTTCGTTTTCGTCTGAGGAAAATAAGAGATGTCCGGATGTAAGAAGATGTCGTCTGGGAATGCGGTTTCAGGCCCTCTAGTAAGAAAAGCTAATTGACGGCGGACCCAGAGCCAATGATCCCGTCCGCAAGCAACTAGCCTGTGAAGTAAGGTGTCAGTTTGATGACATTCCTCACACTGATCAGTCGGACGAAGGCCAATACGAAAAAGACGATCACCAGTAGGTATCACACGGTAAATGACCTTATACCACGTTGAAACAATCTCCATCGGCAAAATGGGAAGACTAAGATGAGACCAGACCGTTTTCCATGACGTTGACGGGGAAGCAAGTTCAACAGAAGAAGGGAAACATGCTGTACCCCAACGGATTTGTAGCATGTTGGTAGTAATATGCGTCATAGAAAGTATATCAGCACCCAGAATAACGACAAGTACAAAGTATTCACGAATGTGCCGCAATTTAGGATTAATCCGTCCAACATCAACAGGAGGGGTCAGACTGGCCGGCCGGAGGCGGGAAAGTAAACGAGAGGTGACTGAATGCGGAGCCCGCGTACAGGTTAAAACATTGCGGCGGGCAAATAAGATGGACGTCTTCACTTTGATATCTGAAAGACCCAATCCTCCAAGCTTCCGAGGCCTGGCCACAACTTCATACCGGACACGGAAGACATGGCGGCGCCACAGAAATCGACTAGACAGCTGTTTCAGCCTGCGGGCCATCATCGCGGGAAGCGGGAAGACCTGCGCAACGTAGTATATTTTACTGAAGACATAGGTCTCTAAAACCCGTGCCTTGTGAAGGAGGCTAAGGGAACGGCGTTCATGTTCAAGGATCGCCCCGTGAACACGACTCGTAACCTCACGCCAATTTAGTGCCGCCATTTTGATCGGATTACGATCCACTATGATCCCCAAGGTCTTATGGCGATCGACAACCGTCGCCCAAGGAATGACGACATGATCAAAGCCTCTCAACGGCAGGAACGTGCATTTGCGATCATTAATGCAAGCACCAGCAAGACCACAAAATGAATCCAAGGTATCCTTAAGCCGCGGTATATCCTCGGCATGTCGTACTAAAACCATGACGTCATCGGCGTATGCACGGACTGCAAAAATTTCCCCCAATATATTCCAGCCACGTAAGTGCATGGTGAGATGGCGAAGTAAGGGCTCTAAGGATAGAACAAAACGTGACATGGATAAGGGGCTTCCCTGGGGTAACCCCCGTCTGATCGATATCCGGGGGGTAGGGTGACCGTTCACAATCACCGAGACACTGATACCGGTAAAAAGATTAGTTAAGACTTGTCGAGCATCATTGTTAAAGCCGACAGCGGTGAGCACTCTCGATAAAAAATCATGGCTGACGCGATCGAACGCTTTTTGGAAATCAAGAAAAAGCAAAGCGCCTGGGATATTAGCGGCAGCCGCCACCGAGATTACATCGCGACATTCGAGAACGGAAGTCAGTATCGTGCGTCCAGGCACACAGCTTTGGTGGGCGGCAATAATGGTATCGAGCAGCTTAGAGAGACGGATATTAATTGCTCGAGCGACAAGTTTATAATCAAAGTTAAGGAGAGTAATAGGACGGAGGGAATCAATTGCAGGTCGACCTGTGGATTTCGGGAGGAGGACCATTCTGCCTTCCTGAAAAGGAGCAGGAAGTGAGACTCCCCGCATCACTTCATTTACCATTGACGTTAAGGTGTCACCAATGAGCGGCCAAAATTGAACATAGAACTCCTTAGGAATACCATCTAATCCAGGCGACTTGCGGGACTGCGATCCTGCAACAACATCATATATGTCATCCTTCTGAAAGGGACGCAGAAAGGCGTCGTTTAATTGAGGAGTGACGACGCGAGGCAGCAAGGAGGTAAAGTCGTCAAGAGAGGTTTCCGCCGGGACATGAGTATCGTACAGATCAGTAAAATAGGTGTAAACGAAGTCAGAAATGTCACGGTGAGAGGTGAACACGCGGCCGTCAGCGGTTGTGAGGGAGGCAAGGCACCCACGTTTCCGGCGCGACCGTAAACGGACTAGATGGTATAGTGACGTCAGTTCCTCTTGTAGAAGGGAACGTGGTTGAGACCTCGTCCGCAGGCCCTCCATTTGAATGCGTTTGAGCTGCAGCAATTTGGCTTTGATGCGCTGTATATCAGTAACCCGGAGGGGAGCATGCGTAGCACTATCGTACAGTTGACGTAAGACAGAATAGTAAAATTCTTGCGTTCGTCGATCTTCTGCCACCTTCGCAGCCCCAAAACGCATGAGAGCCCTACGGATGTGTGGTTTTGCATACAGTGTCCACCATGCCACGACAGACGGGTACCGGTCCATAGTACGAGAACAACGAGTCCAAATGTCCTCCAGGACGATACCAAGGGAGGTATCCTGCAAATACGCGATATTGAGCATCCAAGGAGGACGAAACAATTTTACCGGTTGTCGCTCGTAATTAAACGTAACGGCTACAGCGCAATGATCAGTAAAACAGGCTGGTATCACATCAACAGCCAGAAGTTGCCCACACAAGGAATCGGAAAGGTAAAAGCGATCGAGGCGACTGCTAGACGTGGGAGTAAAGTAGGTATGTCGCACAAGTGTAGGATAGCGAGAAACCCACACGTCACGCAGGTGCAAGGAGCGCACAAGGTCGTCGAGTTCTTTACTGAAATTAAAATTAGGAGACTGATCTACCGGCCGTAGAATACAATTGAAGTCCCCACCTAAAATTATCTTTGTCGGGGATTTACGAAGCAGGTAAATGACTTCTTCTTTATAGAAACTCGAGCGTGCGGTAGTACAACCCGAACCAGAAGGGGCATAAAGAAGGAGTAAACTGAGATCATAAAACGTGCACCCGATCCCCCTTCCACTGTCGAGTACTTCGAAATTCATCAACGGAATGCCTTCTCTATAAAACAAGGCAGTGCCCGTAGAAAGTTCGGAAGCGACATTAAAAAACGTCGAGAACCCAGGAATGGAAAACTGGTCGAATAGGACTTCCTGTAAAAAAACAACATCTGCCCCAGACTGATAGATAAACTGTCGCAAAGCGGCGAGCCGAAGCTCAGAACATATTCTGTTAATATTCAGAGTAAGAAATGTATATGCTTGCATGGAACTTCAACCTAGAAAGAAAAACAAAGATCGGTAGAGAGCCGTCAGGTGACGGAGCAGCATACAAGTAATCATACCAGAAACAAGCGCTGAACCACAGAGAGAAAAACTACGAAACAGAACCCTCATCTTCCCTCTGCTTTTTCTTCGGCCGTGACGCGGCTCTCCGTGGCTGTTTACGGATTCGACTGCGGCTCCGCGGTGCCGACGGTGCAGCGTTCGGCTGCGTTGGAGCATCATGTAGACATTCCGTGTCAGATTGCGAGAGAGAGGCCTCTACATCCCACTCGTCCGCAGACATGGGTTCACGGTGGGACAGTTGGTGAATAACAACGGGATCCACTGGCTCTGGAGAATCAATCAGTTGTTTGATGGGAGGAGGCTGTGACCCAGAGGGGGCGACAGAAATTCCAGAAGGGGGATGCGAAACAGAGTCAATAGGAGAAGTGTCAGAGAGCACCGGAGAAGACACGTGGCAACCAGAAGCAGGTTCCGTCACGGGCGTCTCCGAAGAGGCTGCCGCGGTAGCAGGAACAACGTCAGATAAGGTGTCAGGGAGCTTCTGCAAAGGCGTGATAGCACCTGTGGCTTCCTCATCCACGATTTCCGACTGAGAAAGAGAGTCCTTTACCGGAGGCCCATCGGAAGGGCGAGCCAATAAGGAAGATTCATCAGCCGCATCATCCTGTGTTCGCCGACGCTTGTTGTGAGAAATCAGCGCGGGAACATCGGAATTTAGGGCAGCAACATCCCTACTCAAGGACAACGGGGGAAAATCACGGCCGTTGTCGGGCAACGGATCACTGCGTCCCTCAGTAACAGTGAGCGATTCAGTCCGAGATCCTTGCGGGAGAAGATCAGCTAAAGTCAATTTTTTACGCTGTTCGTATGTAGGTTTTAATACCACCACACGCCGCGGACAATTAGTACGGAAATGACCAGTTTCATTACAATAATAACATGTTCTTTCCTGGCCACTGTACGTGATATGGACCCTATAACCACATACCTGTAGGTGAGAAGGAATAGGTTTTTTGACCACCATTTCCACCGACCGAATACCACTATATACCTGTAAGCGGTGCTGAGCAGACCAGCGTTCCTTTCGAATATGGCGTACGTCCCCATAAGGAAGCAAAACGGACTTCACAAAAGAGTCGTCAACCTCGGGCGGAAGGTTAAATACCCGAACATTCGTATATATCACTTCTGCATTTGCCAAGAGAACCATACTAGTGGAACCATCACGGTGCGTAAAGGGTACCTGAGAACCATGACGAGAAAGTAGCCTATCAACCTGGAGCGGGTCAAGAAACTTAACAAAAAACACATATAATTCGCTATCGAAATATGCGGTATGCACCTGATCAGTAGTGACCTTAACTGTATCGACTAACCAGTCATGTATCTCCAAAGAACCGGGCTGGACGTGACGCGTGGATTTGTCAAAGGTAAAACTGACTGTACTTGTACGCGGAACTTTCGTGGGAACCATGGTGGACATCACGGCGAAAGACGACGCCGCGACAGGAAGGGCCGCACGAACACCAAACACCAGCCGACAACCAGCGATGCGACGCGCACGGAGACCAACACGGCACTAAACTGACAGGAGGAAAACACGCTGCGCTACGGTAGAGGCGGAACTACGAGCACGACCTAGTCGCCCGACGCGCGGAGCGAGAATGACCAACTGAGCTACGCCACATGCACGACCAAACTGCGCTATTCCCCATTTTTTTGCGACTCTGATGCGCACGGACACGATGGTTGGTTGGTTTGTAGCGGTGAAGGGAGCAGAGTACAAAGGCGCGGACACGTTCATATACACAAAAGTTCCAAGTAGTTTCGATGCTCTGGTATTACAATTGCAAATTCCGTCTGTTTTTAACGTCTTAAATTGATAGAGCCGTCACAAATTGCTCCGTTTTCACTCCTTGTCGACAATCATACAGCACCTAAGGTAACAAACACATCTCGAGCCCCATTGTGCACTCCATTATTCATGCCAACTCAGTGCCTCGCTCTTTACTACTGTGTACCAATCTTGTCGTCCAACTGCAAAACACTGGGCCACAACAAGTTTCCGCGTCTCCATTGCACTGCGCATACTACAAAACGCTCCCCAAACTTGGCACTCACCCACGCAGCCGACTTTTCCGACTTTCCACGACGCTCACACAACACTCACGCTAGTGACAGCATTATTTATAGTTCGACGTCGCGCCAAAGCGAATGAGCACATTTCGCCTACGGCTTAGGCCGCCCTCCTAGTGTGGCTGCTCGGTGTCTGCAGGCAGCGAGGGTCTGCTAGCTTCCTGTGTTCGCACCTATGTCACCTGTGCTTGCTTGTCAGAGACAGACTATCGCAAGACATACAACTCACTCCATGAATTGATTGCTACGGCATCTATTATCAGCAGTCACAACTAGCAACACCAGTAGCAGCCGACTGCACGCAAAGAATAGGAATGTGCAGTGGGATTTACGTGAATTCGGCGCAAGGCAGATCTTTCCGACATAGGCTTGACAATCGTACGGGAACACTTGTACTGTTTCTAAATAAAGTGTAGGCGTGGGAGGAGGGTGCTTCCCGCGCACTAATAACAGCACGCTTGCCAATTGTGGATGCTAATCATTTGCTTGTATCTTCCTAGACACATCTGCAGGCTGAGAATTATTCCACTTGCATGGCAAGATGCGCATGTAGGTGTGTTAAAAATTCTGGAGGCACTGGGTATTGATCCCAGTACCTCTCGCATACTAAGCGAGCGCTCTACCATCTGAGCCACGCCCGCCCCCCCGTAGACTAATGGTGCTACATACAGCCATATAGACGACACAGACCCTTGCACTCCCATTATTCAGCAGACAAACACTATTCTCTATGTATCCGTTAGGGTGTCTTTCAGGTTTCGTGCATTCTGTATCCAATCGTAGTTGGCCACAATGAAAGTGGCACGTATAACGTTGAAAATAGAGTTCGGACACCGCTCTGAGTAAGACGAACGTGTTGTCCACCCTCTAGACTTCAATGAGGTTAAGCCGTGATACCTAAGACAGATCTGCACTCGATGACACCTCGATAACAGCCGATCCCCACACTTACATCTTGCTCTCCTTACGTCAGTATACATCATATCAGTCTGTGACGCTGGCTTTGCAACATCTTGCGTGCCTTTAGGTTCGCCGCGACCAACACTTACCATGCACTGACCACAAAAAATGGAGGCGCAGCGGCTTGAACCCTGCACCTTTCACATGTGAAGCGAACGTTCTACCAACTGAGCTACGCCACATGCACGACCAAACTGCGCTATTCCCCATTCTTTGCGACTCTGATGCGCACGGACACGATGGTTGGTTGGTTTGTAGCGGTCAAGGGAGCAGAGTACAAAGGCGCGGACGCGTTCATATACACAAAAGTTCCAAGTAGTTTCGATGCTCTGGTATTACAAATGCAAATTCCGTCTGTTTTTAACGTCTTAAATTGAAAGAGCCGTCACAAATTGCTCCGTTTTCACTCCTTGTCGACAATCATACAGCACCTGAGGTAACAAACACATCTCGAGCCCCATTGTGCACTCCATTATTCATGCCAACTCAGTGCCTCGCTCTTTACTACTGTGTACCAATCTTGTCGTCCAACTGCAAAACACTGGGCCACAACAAGTTTCCGCGTCTCCATTGCACTGCGCATACTACAAAACGCTCCCCAAACTTGGCACTCACCCACGCAGCCGACTTTTCCGACTTTCCACGACGCTCACGCTAGTGACAGCATTATTTATAGTTCGACGTCGCGCACAAAGCGAATGAGCACATTTCGCCTACGGCTTAGGCCGCCCTCCTAGTGTGGCTGCTCGGTGTCTGCAGGCAGCGAGGGTCTGCTAGCTTCCTGTGTTCGCACCTATGTCACATGTGCTTGCTTGTCAGAGACAGACTATCGCAAAACATACAACTCACTCCATGAATTGATTGCTATGGCATCTGTTATCAGCAGTCACAACTAGCAACACCAGTAGCAGCCGACTGCACGCAAAGAATAGAAATGTGCAGTGGGATTTACGTGAACTCGGCGCAAGGCAGATCTTTCCGACATAGGCTTGACAATCGTACGGGAACACTTGTACTGTTTCTAAATAAAGTGTAGGCGTGGGAGGAGGGTGCTTCCCGCGCACTAATAACAGCACGCTTGACAATTGTGGATGCTAATCATTCGCTTGTATCTTCCTAGACACATCTTCTGGCTGAGAATTATTCCACTTGCATGGCAAGGTGCGCATGTAGGTGTGTTAAAAATTCTGGAAGCACTGGGTATTGATCCCAGTACCTCTCGCATACTAAGCGAGCGCTCTACCATCTGTGCTACGCCCGTAACCCCGTAGACTAATGGTGCTACATACAGCCATATAGACGACACAGACCCTGGCACTCCCATTATTCAGCAGACAAACACTACTCTCTATGTATCCGTTAGGGTGTCTTTCAGGTTTCGTGCATTCTGTGTCGAATCGTAGTTGGTCACAATGAAAGTGGCACGTATAACGTTGAAAATAGAGTTCGGACTCCGCTCTGAGTAAGACGAAGGTGTTGTCCACCCTCTAGACTTCAATGAGGTTAAGCCGTGATACCTAAGACAGATCTGCACTCGATGACACCTCGATAACAGCCGATCCCCACACTTACATCTTGCTCTCCTTACGTCAGTGTACATCATATCAGTCTGTGACGCTGGCTTTGCAACATCTTGCGTTTCTTTAGGTTCCCCGCGACCAACACTTACCATGCACTGACCACAAAAAATGGAGGCGCAGCGGCTTGAGCCCTGCACCTTTCAAATGCGAAGCGAACGTTCTACCAACTGAGCTACGCCACATGCACGACCAAACTGCGTTATTCCCCATTCTTTGCGACTCTGATGCGCACGGACACGATGGTTGGTTGGTTTGTAGCGGTGAAGGGAGCAGAGTACAAAGGCGCGGACACGTTCATATACACAAAAGTTCCAAGTAGTTTCGATGCTCTGGTATTACAAATGCAAATTCCGTCTGTTTTTAACGTCTTAAATTGAAAGAGCCGTCACAAATAGCTCCGTTTTCACTCCTTGTCGACAATCATACAGCACCTGAGGTAACAAACACATCTCGAGCCCCATTGTGCACTCCATTATTCATGCCAACTCAGTGCCTCGCTCTTTACTACTGTGTACCAATCTTGTCGTCCAACTGCAAAACACTGGGCCACAACAAGTTTCCGCGTCTCCATTGCACTGCGCATACTACAAAACGCTCCCCAAACTTGGCACTCACCCACGCAGCCGACTTTTCCGACTTTTCACGACGCTCACGGTAGTGACAGCAGTATTTGTAGTTCGACGTCGCGCCAAAGCGAATGAGCACATTTCGCCTACGGCTTAGGCCGCCCTCCTAGTGTGGCTGCTCGGTGTCTGCAGGCAGCGAGGGTCTGCTAGCTTCCTGTGTTCGCACCTATGTCACCTGTGCTTGCTTGTCAGAGACAGACTATCGCAAAACATACAACTCACTCCATGAATTGATTGCTACGGCATCTATTATCAGCAGTCACAACTAGCAACACCAGTAGCAGCCGACTGCACGCAAAGAATAGGAATGTGCAGTGGGATTTACGTGAACTCGGCGCAAGGCAGATCTTTCCGACATAGGCTTGACAATCGTACGGGAACACTTGTACTGTTTCTAAATAAAGTGTAGGCGTGGGAGGAGGGTGCTTCCCGCGCACTAATAACAGCACGCTTGCCAATTGTGGATGCTAATCATTCGCTTGTATCTTCCTAGACACATCTTCAGGCTGAGAATTATTCCACTTGCATGGCAAGGTGCGCATGTAGGTGTGTTAAAAATTCTGGATGCACTGGGTATTGATCCCAGTACCTCTCGCATACTAAGCGAGCGCTCTACCATCTGAGCTACGCCCGCTCCCCCGTAGACTAATGGTGCTACATACAGCCATATAGACGACACAGACCCTTGCACTCCCATTATTCAGCAGACAAACACTACTCTCTATGTATCCGTTAGGGTGTCTTTCAGGTTTCGTGCATTCTGTATCCAATCGTAGTTGGCCGCAATGAAAGTGGCACGTATAACGTTGAAAATAGAGTTCGGACACCGCTCTGAGTAAGACGAACGTGTTGTCCACCCTCTAGACTTCAATGAGGTTAAGCCGTGATACCTAAGACAGATCTGCACTCGATGACACCTCGATAACAGCCGATCCCCACACTTACATCTTGCTCTCTTTACGTCAGTATACATCATATCAGTCTGTGACGCTGGCTTTGCAACATCTTGCGTGCCTTTAGGTTCGCCGCGACCAACACTTACCATGCACTGACCACAAAAAATGAAGGCGCCGCGGCTTGAACCCTGCACCTTTCACATGCGAAGCGAACGTTCTACAAACTGAGCTACGCCACATGCACGACCAAACTGCGCTATTCCCCATTCTTTGGGACTCTGATGCGCACGGACACGATGGTTGGTTGGTTTGTAGCGGTGAAGGGAGCAGAGTACAAAGGCGCGGACACGTTCATATACACAAACGTTCCAAGTAGTTTCGATGCTCTGGTATTACAAATGCTAATTCCGTCTGTTTTTAACGTCTTAAATTGAAAGAGCCGTCACAAATTGCTCCGTTTTCACTCCTTGTCGACAATCATACAGCACCTGAGGTAACAAACACATCTCGAGCCCCATTGTGCACTCCATTATTCATGCCAACTCAGTGCCTCGCTCTTTACTACTGTGTACCAATCTTGTCGTCCAACTGCAAAACACTGGGCCACAACAAGTTTCCGCGTCTCCATTGCACTGCGCATACTACAAAACGCTCCCCAAACTTGGCACTCACCCACGCAGCCGACTTTTCCGACTTTCCACGACGCTCACGCAACGCTCACGCTAGTGACAGCATTATTTATAGTTCGACGTCGCGCCAAAGCGAATTAGCACATTTCGCCTACGGCTTAGGCCGCCCTCCTAGTGTGGCTGCTCGGTGTCTGCAGGCAGCGAGGGTCTGCTAGCTTCCTGTGTTCGCACCTATGTCACCTGTGCTTGCTTGTCAGAGACAGACTATCGCAAAACATACAACTCACTCCATGAATTGATTGCTACGGCATCTATTATCAGCAGTCACAACTAGCAACACCAGTAGCAGCCGACTGCACGCAAAGAATAGGAATGTGCAGTGGGATTTACGTGAACTCGGCGCAAGGCAGATCTTTCCGACATAGGCTTGACAATCGTACGGGAACACTTGTACTGTTTCTAAATAAAGTGTAGGCGTGGGAGGAGGGTGCTTCCCGCGCACTAATAACAGCACGCTTGCCAATTGTGTATGCTAATCATTCGCTTGTATCTTCCTAGACACATCTGCAGGCTGAGAATTATTCCACTTGCATGGCAAGGTGCGCATGTAGGTGTGTTAAAAATTCTGGAGGCACTGGGTATTGATCCCAGTACCTCTCGCATACTAAGCGAGCGCTCTACCATCTGAGCTACGCCCGCCCCCCCGTAGACTAATGGTGCTACATACAGCCATATAGACGACACAGACCCTTGCACTCCCATTATTCAGCAGACAAACACTACTCTCTATGTATCCGTTAGGGTGTCTTTCAGGTTTCGTGCATTCTGTATCCAATCGTAGTTGGCCGCAATGAAAGTGGCACGTATAACGTTGAAAATAGAGTTCGGACACCGCTCTGAGTAAGACGAACGTGTTGTCCACCCTCTAGACTTCAATGAGGTTAAGCCGTGATACCTAAGACAGATCTGCACTCGATGACACCTCGATAACAGCCGATCCCCACACTTACATCTTGCTCTCCTTACGTCAGTATACATCATATCAGTCTGTGACGCTGGCTTTGCAACATCTTGCGTGCCTTTAGGTTCGCCGCGACCAACACTTACCATGCA
Organism: Schistocerca gregaria; assembly: GCF_023897955.1. Lineage (NCBI taxonomy): Eukaryota > Metazoa > Arthropoda > Insecta > Orthoptera > Acrididae > Schistocerca > Schistocerca gregaria. The sequence goes on along the minus strand of NC_064929.1, from coordinate 29,193,709 downwards.
CTGACCACAAAAAATGGAGGCGCAGCGGCTTGAACCCTGCACCTTTCAAAAGCGAAGTGAACGTTCTACCAACTGAGCTACGCCACATGCACGACCAAACTGCGCTATTCCCCATCCTTTGCGACTCTGATGCGCACGGACACGATGGTTGGTTGGTTTTTAGCGGTGAAGGGAGCAGAGTACAAAGGCGCGGACACGTTCATATACACAAAAGTTCCAAGTAGTTTCGATGCTCTGGTATTACAAATGCAAATTCCGTCTGTTTTTAACGTCTTAACTTGAAAGAGCCGTCACAAATTGCTCCGTTTTCACTCCTTGTCGACAATCATACAGCACCTAAGATAACAAACACATCTCGAGCCCCATTGTGCACTCCATTATTCATGCCAACTCAGTGCCTCGCCCTTTACTACTGTGTACCAATCTTGTCGTCCAACTGCAAAACACTGGGCCACAACAAGTTTCCGCGTCTCCATTGCACTGCGCATACTACAAAACGCTCCCCAAACTTGGCACTCACCCACGCAGCCGACTTTTCCGACTTTCCACGACGCTCAAGCAACGCTCACGCTAGTGACAGCATTATTTATAGTTCGACGTCGCGCCAAAGCGAATGAGCACATTTCGCCTACGGCTTAGGCCGCCCTCCTAGTGTGGCTGCTCGGTGTCTGCAGGCAGCGAGGGTCTGCTAGCTTCCTGTGTTCGCACCTATGTCACCTGTGCTTGCTTGTCAGAGACAGACTATCGCAAAACATACAACTCACTCCATGAATTGATTGCTACGGCATCTATTATCAGCAGTCACAACTAGCAACACCAGTAGCAGCCGACTGCACGCAAAGAATAGGAATGTGCAGTGGGATTTACGTGAACTCGGCGCAAGGCAGATCATTCCGACATAGGCTTGACAATCGTACGGAAACACTTGTATTGTTTCTAAATAAAGTGTAGGCGTGGGAGGAGGGTGCTTCCCGCGCACTAATAACAGCACGCTTGCCAATTGTGGATGCTAATCATTCGCTTGTATCTTCCTAGACACATCTGCAGGCTGAGAAATATTCCACTTGCATGGCAAGGTGCGCATGTAGGTGTGTTAAAAATTCTGGAAGCACTGGGTATTGATCCCAGTACCTCTCGCATACTAAGCGAGCGCTCTACCATCTGAGCTACGCCCGTCCCCCCGTAGACTAATGGTGCTACATACAGCCATATAGACGACACAGTCCCTTGCACTCCCATTATTCAGCAGACAAACACTACTCTCTATGTATCCGTTAGGGTGTCTTTCAGGTTTCGTGCATTCTGTATCGAATCGTAGTTGGCCACAATGAAAGTGGCACGTATAACGTTGAAAATAGAGTTCGGACACCACTCTGAGTAAGACGAACGTGTTGTCCACCCTCTAGACTTCAATGAGGTTAAGCCGTGATACCTAAGACAGATCTGCACTCGATGACACCTCGATAACAGCCGATCCCCACACTTACATCTTGCTCTCCTTACGTCAGTATACATCATATCAGTCTGTGACGCTGGCTTTGCAACATCTTGCGTGCCTTTAGGTTCGCCGCGACCAACACTTACCATGCACTGACCACAAAAAATGGAGGCGCAGCGGCTTGAACCCTGCACCTTTCAAATGCGAAGCGATCGTTCTACCAACTGAGCTACGCCACATGCACGACAAAACTGCGCTATTCCCCATTCTTTACGACTCTGATGCGCACGGACACGATGGTTGGTTGGTTTGTAGCGGTGAAGGGAGCAGAGTACAAAGGCGCGGACACGTTCATATACACAAAAGTTCCAAGTAGTTTCGATGCTCTGGTATTACAAATGCAAATTCCGTCTGTTTTTAACGTCTTAAATTGAAAGAGCCGTCACAAATAGCTCCGTTTTCACTCCTTGTCGACAATCATACAGCACCTGAGGTAACAAACACATCTCGAGCCCCATTGTGCACTCCATTATTCATGCCAACTCAGTGCCTCGCTCTTTACTACTGTGTACCAATCTTGTCGTCCAACTGCAAAACACTGGGCCACAACAAGTTTCCGCGTCTCCATTGCACTGCGCATACTACAAAACGCTCCCCAAACTTGGCACTCACCCACGCAGCCGACTTTTCCGACTTTCCACGACGCTCAAGCAACGCTCACGCTAGTGACAGCATTATTTATAGTTCGACGTCACGCCAAAGCGAATGAGCACATTTCGCCTACGGCTTAGGCCGCCCTCCTAGTGTGGCTGCTTGGTGTCTGCAGGCAGCGAGGGTCTGCTAGCTTCCTGTGTTCGCACCTATGTCACCTGTGCTTGCTTGTCAGAGACAGACTATCGCAAAACATACAACTCACTCCATGAATTGATTGCTACGGCATCTATTATCAGCAGTCACAACTAGCAACACCAGTAGCAGCCGACTGCACGCAAAGAATAGGAATGTGCAGTGGGATTTACGTGAACTCGGCGCAAGGCAGATCTTTCCGACATAGGCTTGACAATCGTACGGGAACACTTGTACTGTTTCTAAATAAAGTGTAGGCGTGGGAGGAGGGTGCTTCCCGCGCACTAATAACAGCACGCTTGCCAATTGTGGATGCTAATCATTCGCTTGTATCTTCCTAGACACATCTTCAGGCTGAGAATTATTCCACTTGCATGGCAAGGTGCGCATGTAGGTGTGTTAAAAATTCTGGATGCACTGGGTATTGATCCCAGTACCTCTCGCATACTAAGCGAGCGCTCTACCATCTGAGCTACGCCCGCTCCCCCGTAGACTAATGGTGCTACATACAGCCATATAGACGACACAGACCCTTGCACTCCCATTATTCAGCAGACAAACACTACTCTCTATGTATCCGTTAGGGTGTCTTTCAGGTTTCGTGCATTCTGTATCCAATCGTAGTTGGCCGCAATGAAAGTGGCACGTATAACGTTGAAAATAGAGTTCGGACACCGCTCTGAGTAAGACGAACGTGTTGTCCACCCTCTAGACTTCAATGAGGTTAAGCCGTGATACCTAAGACAGATCTGCACTCGATGACACCTCGATAACAGCCGATCCCCACACTTACATCTTGCTCTCTTTACGTCAGTATACATCATATCAGTCTGTGACGCTGGCTTTGCAACATCTTGCGTGCCTTTAGGTTCGCCGCGACCAACACTTACCATGCACTGACCACAAAAAATGAAGGCGCCGCGGCTTGAACCCTGCACCTTTCACATGCGAAGCGAACGTTCTACAAACTGAGCTACGCCACATGCACGACCAAACTGCGCTATTCCCCATTCTTTGGGACTCTGATGCGCACGGACACGATGGTTGGTTGGTTTGTAGCGGTGAAGGGAGCAGAGTACAAAGGCGCGGACACGTTCATATACACAAACGTTCCAAGTAGTTTCGATGCTCTGGTATTACAAATGCTAATTCCGTCTGTTTTTAACGTCTTAAATTGAAAGAGCCGTCACAAATTGCTCCGTTTTCACTCCTTGTCGACAATCATACAGCACCTGAGGTAACAAACACATCTCGAGCCCCATTGTGCACTCCATTATTCATGCCAACTCAGTGCCTCGCTCTTTACTACTGTGTACCAATCTTGTCGTCCAACTGCAAAACACTGGGCCACAACAAGTTTCCGCGTCTCCATTGCACTGCGCATACTACAAAACGCTCCCCAAACTTGGCACTCACCCACGCAGCCGACTTTTCCGACTTTCCACGACGCTCACGCAACGCTCACGCTAGTGACAGCATTATTTATAGTTCGACGTCGCGCCAAAGCGAATTAGCACATTTCGCCTACGGCTTAGGCCGCCCTCCTAGTGTGGCTGCTCGGTGTCTGCAGGCAGCGAGGGTCTGCTAGCTTCCTGTGTTCGCACCTATGTCACCTGTGCTTGCTTGTCAGAGACAGACTATCGCAAAACATACAACTCACTCCATGAATTGATTGCTACGGCATCTATTATCAGCAGTCACAACTAGCAACACCAGTAGCAGCCGACTGCACGCAAAGAATAGGAATGTGCAGTGGGATTTACGTGAACTCGGCGCAAGGCAGATCTTTCCGACATAGGCTTGACAATCGTACGGGAACACTTGTACTGTTTCTAAATAAAGTGTAGGCGTGGGAGGAGGGTGCTTCCCGCGCACTAATAACAGCACGCTTGCCAATTGTGTATGCTAATCATTCGCTTGTATCTTCCTAGACACATCTGCAGGCTGAGAATTATTCCACTTGCATGGCAAGGTGCGCATGTAGGTGTGTTAAAAATTCTGGAGGCACTGGGTATTGATCCCAGTACCTCTCGCATACTAAGCGAGCGCTCTACCATCTGAGCTACGCCCGCCCCCCCGTAGACTAATGGTGCTACATACAGCCATATAGACGACACAGACCCTTGCACTCCCATTATTCAGCAGACAAACACTACTCTCTATGTATCCGTTAGGGTGTCTTTCAGGTTTCGTGCATTCTGTATCCAATCGTAGTTGGCCGCAATGAAAGTGGCACGTATAACGTTGAAAATAGAGTTCGGACACCGCTCTGAGTAAGACGAACGTGTTGTCCACCCTCTAGACTTCAATGAGGTTAAGCCGTGATACCTAAGACAGATCTGCACTCGATGACACCTCGATAACAGCCGATCCCCACACTTACATCTTGCTCTCCTTACGTCAGTATACATCATATCAGTCTGTGACGCTGGCTTTGCAACATCTTGCGTGCCTTTAGGTTCGCCGCGACCAACACTTACCATGCACTGACCACAAAAAATGGAGGCGCAGCGGCTTGAACCCTGCACCTTTCAAAAGCGAAGTGAACGTTCTACCAACTGAGCTACGCCACATGCACGACCAAACTGCGCTATTCCCCATCCTTTGCGACTCTGATGCGCACGGACACGATGGTTGGTTGGTTTTTAGCGGTGAAGGGAGCAGAGTACAAAGGCGCGGACACGTTCATATACACAAAAGTTCCAAGTAGTTTCGATGCTCTGGTATTACAAATGCAAATTCCGTCTGTTTTTAACGTCTTAACTTGAAAGAGCCGTCACAAATTGCTCCGTTTTCACTCCTTGTCGACAATCATACAGCACCTAAGATAACAAACACATCTCGAGCCCCATTGTGCACTCCATTATTCATGCCAACTCAGTGCCTCGCCCTTTACTACTGTGTACCAATCTTGTCGTCCAACTGCAAAACACTGGGCCACAACAAGTTTCCGCGTCTCCATTGCACTGCGCATACTACAAAACGCTCCCCAAACTTGGCACTCACCCACGCAGCCGACTTTTCCGACTTTCCACGACGCTCAAGCAACGCTCACGCTAGTGACAGCATTATTTATAGTTCGACGTCGCGCCAAAGCGAATGAGCACATTTCGCCTACGGCTTAGGCCGCCCTCCTAGTGTGGCTGCTCGGTGTCTGCAGGCAGCGAGGGTCTGCTAGCTTCCTGTGTTCGCACCTATGTCACCTGTGCTTGCTTGTCAGAGACAGACTATCGCAAAACATACAACTCACTCCATGAATTGATTGCTACGGCATCTATTATCAGCAGTCACAACTAGCAACACCAGTAGCAGCCGACTGCACGCAAAGAATAGGAATGTGCAGTGGGATTTACGTGAACTCGGCGCAAGGCAGATCATTCCGACATAGGCTTGACAATCGTACGGGAACACTTGTATTGTTTCTAAATAAAGTGTAGGCGTGGGAGGAGGGTGCTTCCCGCGCACTAATAACAGCACGCTTGCCAATTGTGGATGCTAATCATTCGCTTGTATCTTCCTAGACACATCTGCAGGCTGAGAAATATTCCACTTGCATGGCAAGGTGCGCATGTAGGTGTGTTAAAAATTCTGGAAGCACTGGGTATTGATCCCAGTACCTCTCGCATACTAAGCGAGCGCTCTACCATCTGAGCTACGCCCGTCCCCCCGTAGACTAATGGTGCTACATACAGCCATATAGACGACACAGACCCTTGCACTCCCATTATTCAGCAGACAAACACTACTCTCTATGTATCCGTTAGGGTGTCTTTCAGGTTTCGTGCATTCTGTATCGAATCGTAGTTGGCCACAATGAAAGTGGCACGTATAACGTTGAAAATAGAGTTCGGACACCACTCTGAGTAAGACGAACGTGTTGTCCACCCTCTAGACTTCAATGAGGTTAAGCCGTGATACCTAAGACAGATCTGCACTCGATGACACCTCGATAACAGCCGATCCCCACACTTACATCTTGCTCTCCTTACGTCAGTATACATCATATCAGTCTGTGACGCTGGCTTTGCAACATCTTGCGTGCCTTTAGGTTCGCCGCGACCAACACTTACCATGCACTGACCACAAAAAATGGAGGCGCAGCGGCTTGAACCCTGCACCTTTCAAATGCGAAGCGATCGTTCTACCAACTGAGCTACGCCACATGCACGACAAAACTGCGCTATTCCCCATTCTTTGCGACTCTAATGCGCACGGACACTATGGTTGGTTGGTTTGTAGCGGTGAGGGAGCAGAGTACAAAGGCGCGGACACATTCATATACACAAAAGTTCCAAGTAGTTTCGATGCTCTGGTATTACAAATGCAAATTCCGTCTGTTTTTAACGTCTTAAATTGAAAGAGCCGTCACAAATTGCTCCGTTTTCACTCCTTGCCGACAATCATACAGCACCTGAGGTAACAAACACATCTCGAGCCCCATTGTGCACTCCATTATTCATGCCAACTCAGTGCCTCGCTCTTTACTACTGTGTACCAATCTTGTCGTCCAACTGCAAAACACTGGGCCACAACAAGTTTCCGCGTCTCCATTGCACTGCGCATACTACAAAACGCTCCCCAAACTTGGCACTCACTTACGCAGCCCACTTTTCCGACTTTCCACGACGCTCACGCAACGCTCACGCTAGTGACAGCATTATTTATAGTTCGACGTCGCGCCAAAGCGAATGAGCACATTTCGCCTACGGCTTAGGCCGCCCTCCTAGTGTGGCTGCTCGGTGTCTGCAGGCAGCGAGGGTCTGCTAGCTTCCTGTGTTCGCACCTATGTCACCTGTGCTTGCTTGTCAGAGACAGACTATCGCAAAACATACAACTCACTCCATGAATTGATTGCTACGGCATCTATTATCAGCAGTCACAAATAGCAACACCAGTAGCAGCCGACTGCACGCAAAGAATAGGAATGTGCAGTGGGATTTACGTGAACTCGGCGCAAGGCAGATCTTTCCGACATAGGCTTGACAATCGTACGGGAACACTTGTACTGTTTCTAAATAAAGTGTAGGCGTGGGAGGAGGGTGCTTCCCGCGCACTAATAACAGCACGCTTGCCAATTGTGGATGCTAATCATTCGCTTGTATCTTCCTAGACACATCTGCAGGCTGAGAATTATTCCACTTGCATGGCAAGGTGCGCATGTAGGTGTGTTAAAAATTCTGGAGGCACTGGGTATTGATCCCAGTACCTCTCGCATACTAAGCGAGCGCTCTACCATCTGAGCTACGCCCGCCCCTCCGTAGACTAATGGTGCTACATACAGCCATATAGACGACACAGACCCTTGCACTCCCATTATTCAGCAGACAAACACTACTCTCTATGTATCCGTTAGGGTGTCTTTCAGGTTTCGTGCATTCTGTATCCAATCGTAGTTGGCCACAATGAAAGTGGCACGTATAACGTTGAAAATAGAGTTCGGACACCGCTCTGAGTAATACGAACGTGTTGTCCACCCTCTAGACTTCAATGAGGTTAAGCCGTGATACCTAAGACAGATCTGCACTCGATGACACCTCGATAACAGCCGATCCCCACACTTACATCTTGCTCTCCTTACGTCAGTATACATCATATCAGTCTGTGACGCTGGCTTTGCAACATCTTGCGTGCCTTTAGGTTCGCCGCGACCAACACTTACCATGCACTGACCACAAAAAATAGAGGCGCAGCGGCTTGAACCCTGCACCTTTCAAAAGCGAAGCGAACGTTCTACCAACTGAGCTACGCCACATGCACGACCAAACTGCGCTATTCCCCATTCTTTGCGACTCTGATGCGCACGGACACGATGGTTGGTTGGTTTGTAGCGGTGAAGGGAGCAGAGTACAAAGGCGCGGACACGTTCATATACACAAAAGTTCCAAGTAGTTTCGATGCTCTGGTATTACAAATGCAAATTCCGTCTGTTTTTAACGTCTTAACTTGAAAGAGCCGTCACAAATTGCTCCGTTTTCACTCCTTGTCGACAATCATACAGCACCTGAGGTAACAAACACATCTCGAGCCCCATTGTGCACTCCATTATTCATGCCAACTCAGTGCCTCGCTCTTTACTACTGTGTACCAATCTTGTCGTCCAACTGCAAAACACTGGGCCACAACAAGTTTCCGCGTCTCCATTGCACTGCGCATACTACAAAACGCTCCCCAAACTTGGCACTCACCCACGCAGCCAACTTTTCCGACTTTCCACGACGCTCAAGCAACGCTCACGCTAGTGACAGCATTATTTATAGTTCGACGTCGCGCCAAAGCGAATGAGCACATTTCGCCTACGGCTTAGGCCGCCCTCCTAGTGTGGCTGCTCGGTGTCTGCAGGCAGCGAGGGTCTGCTAGCTTCCTGTGTTCGCACCTATGTCACCTGTGCTTGCTTGTCAGAGACAGACTATCGCAAAACATACAACTCACTCCATGAATTGATTGCTACGGCATCTATTATCAGCAGTCACAACTAGCAACACCAGTAGCAGCCGACTGCACGCAAAGAATAGGAATGTGCAGTGGGATTTACGTGAACTCGGCGCAAGGCAGATCATTCCGACATAGGCTTGACAATCGTACGGGAACACTTGTATTGTTTCTAAATAAAGTGTAGGCGTGGGAGGAGGGTGCTTCCCGCGCACTAATAACAGCACGCTTGCCAATTGTGGATGCTAATCATTCGCTTGTATCTTCCTAGACACATCTGCAGGCTGAGAAATATTCCACTTGCATGGCAAGGTGCGCATGTAGGTGTGTTAAAAATTCTGGAAGCACTGGGTATTGATCCCAGTACCTCTCGCATACTAAGCGAGCGCTCTACCATCTGAGCTACGCCCGTTCCCCCGTAGACTAATGGTGCTACATACAGCCATATAGACGACACAGACCCTTGCACTCCCATTATTCAGCAGACAAACACTACTCTCTATGTATCCGTTAGGGTGTCTTTCAGGTTTCGTGCATTCTGTATCCAATCGTAGTTGGCCACAATGAAAGTGGCACGTATAACGTTGAAAATAGAGTTCGGACACCACTCTGAGTAAGACGAACGTGTTGTCCACCCTCTAGACTTCAATGAGGTTAAGCCGTGATACCTAAGACAGATCTGCACTCGATGACACCTCGATAACAGCCGATCCCCACACTTACATCTTGCTCTCCTTACGTCAGTATACATCATATCAGTCTGTGACGCTGGCTTTGCAACATCTTGCGTGCCTTTAGGTTCGCCGCGACCAACACTTACCATGCACTGACCACAAAAAATGGAGGCGCAGCGGCTTGAACCCTGCACCTTTCAAATGCGAAGCGAACGTTCTACCAACTGAGCTACGCCACATGCACGACCAAACTGCGCTATTCCCCATTCTTTGCGACTCTGATACGCACGGACACGATGGTTGGTTGGTTTGTAGCGGTGAAGGGACCAGAGTACAAAGGCGCGGACACATTCATATACACAAAAGTTCCAAGTAGTTTCGATGCTCTGGTATTACAAATGCAAATTCCGTCTGTTTTTAACGTCTTCACTTGAAAGAGCCGTCACAAATTGCTCCGTTTTCACTCCTTGTCGACAATCATACAGCACCTGAGGTAACAAACACACCTCGAGCCCCATTGTGCACTCCATTATTCATGCCAACTCAGTGCCTCGCCCTTTACTACTGTGTACCAATCTTGTCGTCCAACTGCAAAACACTGGGCCACAACAAGTTTCCGCGTCTCCATTGCACTGCGCATACTACAAAACGCTCCCCAAACTTGGCACTCACCCACGCAGCCGACTTTTCCGACTTTCCACGACGCTCAAGCAACGCTCACGCTAGTGACAGCATTATTTATAGTTCGACGTCGCGCCAAAGCGAATGAGCACATTTCGCCTACGGCTTAGGCCGCCCTCCTAGTGTGGCTGCTCGGTGTCTGCTGGCAGCGAGGGTCAGCTAGCTTCCTGTGTTCGCACCTATGTCACCTGTGCTTGCTTGTCAGAGACAGACTATCGCAAAACATACAACTCACTCCATGAATTGATTGCTACGGCATCTATTATCAGCAGTCACAACTAGCAACACCAGTAGCAGCCGACTGCACGCAAAGAATAGGAATGTGCAGTGGGATTTACGTGAACTCGGCGCAAGGCAGATCATTCCGACATAGGCTTGACAATCGTACGGGAACACTTGTACTGTTTCTAAATAAAGTGTAGGCGTGGGAGGAGGGTGCTTCCCGCGCACTAATAACAGCACGCTTGCCAATTGTGGATGCTAATCATTCGCTTGTATCTTCCTAGACACATCTGCAGGCTGAGAAATATTCCACTTGCATGGCAAGGTGCGCATGTAGGTGTGTTAAAAATTCTGGAAGCACTGGGTATTGATCCCAGTACCTCTCGCACACTAAGCGAGCGCTCTACCATCTGAGCTACGCCCGTCCTCCCGTAGACTAATGGTGCTACATACAGCCATATAGACGACACAGACCCTTGCACTCCCATTATTCAGCAGACAAACACTACTCTCTATGTATCCGTTAGGGTGTCTTTCAGGTTTCGTGCATTCTGTATCCAATCGTAGTTGGCCACAATGAAAGTGGCACGTATAACGTTGAAAATAGAGTTCGGACACCACTCTGAGTAAGACGAACGTGTTGTCCACCCTCTAGACTTCAATGAGGTTAAGCCGTGATACCTAAGACAGATCTGCACTCGATGACACCTCGATAACAGCCGAACCCCACACTTACATCTTGCTCTCCTTACGTCAGTATACATCATATCAGTCTGTGACGCTGGCTTTGCAACATCTTGCGTGCCTTTAGGTTCGCCGCGACCAACACTTACCATGCACTGACCACAAAAAATGGAGGCGCAGCGGCTTGAACCCTGCACCTTTCAAATGCGAAGCGAACGTTCTACCAACTGAGCTACGCCACATGCACGACCGAACTGCGCTATTCCCCATTCTTTGCGACTCTGATGCGCACGGACACGATGGTTGGTTGGTTTGTAGCGGTGAAGGGAGCAGAGTACAAAGGCGCGGACACGTTCATATACACAAAAGTTCCAAGTAGTTTCGATGCTCTGGTATTACAAATGCAAATTCCGTCTGTTTTTAACGTCTTAATTTGAAAGAGCCGTCACAAATTGCTCCGTTTTCACTCCTTGTCGACAATCATACAGCACCTGAGGTAACAAACACATCTCGAGCCCCATTGTGCACTCCATTATTCATGCCAAGTCAGTGCCTCGCTCTTTACTACTGTGTACCAATCTTGTCGTCCAACTGCAAAACACTGGGCCACAACAAGTTTCCGCGTCTCCATTGCACTGCGCATACTACAAAACGCTCCCCAAACTTGGCACTCACCCACGCAGCCGACTTTTCCGACTTTCCACGACGCTCAAGCAACGCTCACGCTAGTGACAGCATTATTTATAGTTCGACGTCGCCCCAAAGCGAATGAGCACATTTCGCCTACGGCTTAGGCCGCCCTCCTAGTGTGGCTGCTCGGTGTCTGCAGGCAGCGAGGGTCTGCTAGCTTCCTGTGTTCGCACCTATGTCACCTGTGCTTGCTTGTCAGAGACAGACTATCGCAAAACATACAACTCACTCCATGAATTGATTGCTACGGCATCTATTATCAGCAGTCACAACTAGCAACACCAGTAGCAGCCGACTGCACGCAAAGAATAGGAATGTGCAGTGGGATTTACGTGAACTCGGCGCAAGGCAGATCTTTCCGACATAGGCATGACAATCGTACGGGAACACTTGTACTGTTTCTAAATAAAGTGTAGGCGTGGGAGGAGGGTGCTTCCCGCGCACTAATAACAGCACGCTTGCCAATTGTGGATGCTAATCATTCGCTTGTATCTTCCTAGACACATCTGCAGGCTGAGAATTATTCCACTTGCATGGCAAGGTGCGCATGTAGGTGTGTTAAAAATTCTGGAAGCAATGGGTATTGATCCCAGTACCTCTCGCATACTAAGCGAGCGCTCTACCATCTGAGCTACGCCCGTCCCCCCGTAGACTAATGGTGCTACATACAGCCATATAGACGACACAGACCCTTGCACTCCCATTATTCAGCAGACAAACACTACTCTCTATGTATCCATTAGGGTGTCTTTCAGGTTTCGTGCATTCTGTATCGAATCGTAGTTGGCCACAATGAAAGTGGCACGTATAACGTTGAAAATAGAGTTCGGACACCACTGTGAGTAAGACGAACGTGTTGTCCACCCTCCGGACTTCAATGAGTTTAAGCCGTGATACCTAAGACAGATCTGCACTCGATGACACCTCGATAACAGCCGATCCCCACACTTACATCTTGCTCTCCTTACGTCAGTATACATCATATCAGTCTGTGACGCTGGCTTTGCAACATCTTGCGTGCCTTTAGGTTCGCCGCGACCAACACTTACCATGCACTGACCACAAAAAGTGGAGGCGCAGCGGCTTGAACCCTGCACCTTCCAAATGCGAAGCGAACGTTCTACCAACTGAGCTACGCCACATGCACGACCAAACTGCGCTGTTCCCCATTCTTTGCGACTCTGATGCGCACGGACACGATGGTTGGTTGGTTTGTAGCGGTGAAGTGAGAAGAGTACAAAGGCGCGGACACGTTCATATACACAAAAGTTCCAAGTAGTTTCGATGCTCTGGTATTACAAATGCAAATTCCGTCTGTTTTTAACGTCTTAAATTGAAAGAGCCGTCACAAATTGCTCCGTTTTCACTCCTTGTCGACAATCATACAGCACCTGAGGTAACAAACACATCTCGAGCCCCATTGTGCACTCCATTATTCATGCCAACTCAGTGCCTCGCTCTTTACTACTGTGTACCAATCTTGTCGTCCAACTGCAAAACACTGGGCCACAACAAGTTTCCGCGTCTCCATTGCACTGCGCATACTACAAAACGCTCCCCAAACTTGGCACTCACCCACGCAGCCGACTTTTCCGACTTTCCACGACGCTCACGCAACGCTCACGCTAGTGACAGCATTATTTATAGTTCGACGTCGCGCCAAAGCGAATGAGCACATTTCGCCTACGGCTTAGGCCGCCCTCCTAGTGTGGCTGCTCGGTGTCTGCAGGCAGCGAGGGTCTGCTAGCTTCCTGTGTTCGCACCTATGTCACCTGTGCTTGCTTGTCAGAGACAGACTATCGCAAAACATACAACTCACTCCATGAATTGATTGCTACGGCATCTGTTATCAGCAGTCACAACTAGCAACACCAGTAGCAGCCGACTGCACGCAAAGAATAGGAATGTGCAGTGGGATTTACGTGAACTCGGCGCAAGGCAGATCTTTCCGACATAGGCTTGACAATCGTACGGGAACACTTGTACTGCTACTAAATAAAGTGTAGGCGTGGGAGGAGGGTGCTTCCCGCGCACTAATAACAGCACGCTTGCCAATTGTGGATGCTAATCATTCGCTTGTATCTTCCTAGACACATCTGCAGGCTGAGAATTATTCCACTTGCATGGCAAGGTGCGCATGTAGGTGCGTTAAAAATTCTGGAGGCACTGGGTATTGATCCCAGTACCTCTCGCCTACTAAGCGAGCGCTCTACCATCTTTTTTTTTTTTTAAGTCTCATTTTGTTCACTTTGGTTCGTTGCATCTGCTCGGGGCGGACGACGTAAGACATCCGTTTAAGTTCGTTGTTAATTGATTAACTCAGTTTTTTTATTACAGAGGGCAGTTAAACCCTCTGACCGAACACGCTGAGACCATCTGAGCTACGCCCGCCCCCAAGCAGACTAATGGTGCTACATACAGCCATATAGACGACACAGACCCTTGCACTCCCATTATTCAGCAGACAAACAATACTCTCTATGTATCCGTTAGGGTGTCTTTCAGGTTTCGTGCATTCTGTATCCAATCGTAGTTGGCCACAATGAAAGTGGCACGTATAACGTTGAAAATTGAGTTCGGACACCGCTCTGAGTAAGACGAACGTGTTGTCCACCCTCTAGACTTCAATGAGGTTAAGCCGTGATACCTAAGACAGATCTGCACTCGATGACACCTCGATAACAGCCGATCCCCACACTTACATCTTTCTCTCCTTACGTCAGTATACATCATATCAGTCTGTGACGCTGGCATTGCAACATCTAGCGTGCCTTTAGGTTCGCCGCGACCAACACTTACCATGCACTGACCACAAAAAATGGAGGCGCCACTGCTTGAACCCTGCACCTTTCAAATGCGAAGCGAACGTTCTACCAACTGAGCTACGCCACATGCACGATCAAACTGCGCTATTCCCCATTGTTTGCGACTCTGATGCGCACGGACACGATGGTTGGTTGGTTTGTAGCGGTGAAGGGAGCAGAGTAGAAAGGCGCGGACACGTTCATATACACAAAAGTTCCAAGTAGTTTCGATGCTCTGGTTTTACAAATGCAAATTCCGTCTGTTTTTAACGTCTTAAATTGAAAGAGCCGTCACAAATTGCTCCGTTTTCACTCCTTGTCGACAATCATACAGCACCTGAGGTAACAAACACATCTCGAGCCCCATTGTGCACTCCATTATTCATGCCAACTCAGTGCCTCGCTCTTTACTACTGTGTACCAATCTTGTCGTCCAACTGCAAAACACTGGGCCACAACAAGTTTCCGCGTCTCCATTGCACTGCGCATACTACAAAACGCTCCCCAAACTTGGCACTCACCCACGCAGCCGAATTTTCCGACTTTCCACGACGCTCACGCTAGTGACAGCATTATTTATAGTTCGACGTCGCGCCAAAGCGAATGAGCACATTTCGCCTACGGCTTAGGCCGCCCTCCTAGTGTGGCTGCTCGGTGTCTGCAGGCAGCGAGGGTCTGCTAGCTTCCTGTGTTCGCACCTATGTCACCTGTGCTTGCTTGTCAGAGACAGACTATCGCAAAACATACAACTCACTCCATGAATTGATTGCTACGGCATCTGTTATCAGCAGTCACAACTAGCAACACCAGTAGCAGCCGACTGCACGTAAAGAATAGGAATGTGCAGTGGGATTTACGTGAACACGGCGCAAGGCAGATCTTTCCGACATAGGCTTGAGAATCTTACGGGAACACTTGTCCTGTTTCTAAATAAAATGTACGCGTGGGAGGAGGGTGCTTCCCGCGCACTAATAACAGCACGCTTGCCAATTGTGGATGCTAATCATTCGCTTGTATCTTCCTAGACACATCTGCAGGCTGAGAATTATTCCACTTGCATGGCAAGGTGCGCATGTAGGTGTGTTAAAAATTCTGGAGGCACTGATCCCAGTACCTCTCGCATACTAAGCGAGCGCTCTACCATCTGAGCTACGCCCGCCCCACCCGAAGACTAATGGTGCTACATACAGCCATATAGACGACACAGACCCTTGCACTCCCATTATTCAGCAGACAAACACTACTCTCTATGTATCCGTTAGGGTGTCTTTCAGGTTTCGTGCATTCTGTATCGAATCGTAGTTGGCCACAATGAAAGTGGCACGTATAACGTTGAAAATAGAGTTCGGACACCGCTCTGAGTAAGACGAACGTGTTGTCCACCCTCTAGACTTCAATGAGGTTAAGCCGTGATACCTAAGACAGATCTGCACTCGATGACACCTCGATAACAGCCGGTCCCCACACTTACATCTTGCTCTCCTTACGTCAGTATACATCATATCAGTCTGTGACGCTGGCTTTGCAACATCTTGCGTGCCTTTAGGTTCGCCGCGACCAACACTTACCATGCACTGACCACAAAAAATTGAGGCGCCGCGGCTTGAACCCTGCACCTTTCTGATGCGAAGCGAGCGCTCTACCAACTGAGCTACGCCCATGCACGACCAAACTGCGCTACTCCCCATTGTTTGCGACTCTGATGCGCACGGACACGATGGTTGGTTGGTTTGTAGCGGTGAAGGGAGCAGAGTACAAAGGCGCCGACACGTTCATATACACAAAAGTTCCAAGTAGTTTCGATGCTCTGGTATTACAAATGCAAATTCCGTCTGTTTTTAACGTCTTAAATTGAAAGAGCCGTCACAAATTGCTCCATTTCCACTCCTTGTCGACAATCATACAGCACCTGAGGTAACAAACACATCTCGAGCCCCATTGTGCACTCCATTATTCATGCCAACTCAGTGCCTCGCTCTTTACTACTGTGTACCAATCTTGTCGTCCAACTGGAAAACACTGGGCCACAACAAGTTTCCGCGTCTCCATTGCACTGCGCATACTACAAAACGCTCCCCAAACTTGGCACTCACCCACGCAGCCAACTTTTCCGACTTTGCACGACGCTCACGCTAGTGACAGCATTATTTATAGTTCGACGTCGCGCCAAAGCGAATGAGCACATTTCGCCTACGGCTTAGGCCGCACTCCTAGTGTGGCTGCTCGGTGTCTGCAGGCAGCGAGGGTCTGCTAGCTTCCTGTGTTCGCACCTATGTCACCTGTGCTTGCTTGTCAGAGACAGACTATCGCAAAACATACAACTCACTCCATGAATTGATTGCTACGGCATCTGTTATCAGCAGTCACAACTAGCAACACCAGTAGCAGCCGACTGCACGCAAAGAATAGGAATGTGCAGTGGGATTTACGTGAACTCGGCGCAAGGCAGATCTTTCCGACATAGGCTTGAGAATCTTACGGGAACACTTGTATTGTTTCTAAATAAAATGTACGCGTGGGAGGAGGGTGCTTCCCGCGCACTAATAGCAGCACGCTTGCCAATTGTGGATGCTAATCATTCGCTTGTATCTTCCTAGACACATCTGCAGGCTGAGAATTATTCCACTTGCATGGCAAGGTGCGCATGTAGGTGTGTTAAAAATTCTGGAGGCACTGGGTATTGATCCCAGTACCTCGCTCATACTAAGCGAGCGCTCTACCATTTGAGCTACGCCCGCCCCCCCGAAGACTAATGGTGCTACATAAGCCATATTGACGACACAGACCCTTGCACTCCCATTATTCAGCAGACAAACACTACTCTCTATGTATCCGTTAGGGTGTCTTTGAGGTTTCGTGCATTCTGTATCGAATCGTAGTTGGCCACAATGAAAGTGGCACGTATAACGTTGAAAATAGAGTTCGGACACCGCTCTGAGTAAGACGAACGTGTTGTCCACCCTCTAGACTTCAATGAGGTTAAGCCGTGATACCTAAGACAGATCTGCACTCGATGACACCTCGATAACAGCCGATCCCCACACTTACATCTTGCTCTCCTTACGTCAGTATACATCATATCAGTCTGTGACGCTGGCTTTGCAACATCTTGCGTGCCTTTAGGTTCGCCGCGACCAACACTTACCATGCACTGACCACAAAAAATGGAGGCGCAGCGGCTTGAACCCTGCACCTTTCAAAAGCGAAGCGAACGTTCTACCAACTGAGCTACGCCACATGCACGACCAAACTGCGCTATTCCCCATTCTTTGAGACTCTGATGCGCACGGACACGATGGTTGGTTGGTTTGTAGCGGTGAAGGGAGCAGAGTACAAAGGCGCGGACACGTTCATATACAAAAATGTTCCAAGTAGTTTCGATGCTCTGGTATTACAAATGCAAATTCCGTCTGTTTTTAACGTCTTAACTTGAAAGAGCCGTCACAAATTGCTCCGTTTTCACTCCTTGTCGACAATCATACAGCACCTGAGGTAACAAACACATCTCGAGCCCCATTGTGCACTCCATTATTCATGCCAACTCAGTGCCTCGCCCTTTACTACTGTGTACCAATCTTGTCGTCCAACTGCAAAACACTGGGCCACAACAAGTTTCCGCGTCTCCATTGCACTGCGCATACTACAAAACGCTCCCCAAACTTGGCACTCACCCACGCAGCCGACTTTTCCGACTTTCCACGACGCTCACGCTAGTGACAGCATTATTTATAGTTCGACGTCGCGCAAAAGCGAATGAGCACATTTCGCCTACGGCTTAGGCAGCCCTCCTAGTGTGGCTGCTCGGTGTCTGCAGGCAGCGAGGGTCTGCTAGCTTCCTGTGTTCGCACCTATGTCACCTGTGCTTGCTTGTCAGAGACAGACTATCGCAAAACATACAACTCACTCCATGAATTGATTGCTACGGCATCTGTTATCAGCAGTCACAACTAGCAACACCAGTAGCAGCCGACTGCACGCAAAGAATAGGAATGTGCAGTGAGATTTACGTTAACTCGGCGCAAGACAGATCTTTCCGACATAGGCTTGAGAATCTTACGGGAACACTTGTACTGTTTCTAAATAAAGTGTAGGCGTGGGAGGAGGGTGCTTCCCGCGCACTAATCACAGCACGCTTGCCAATTGTGGATGCTTATCATTCGCTTGTATCTTCCTAGACACATCTGCAGGCTGAGAATTATTCCACTTGCATGGCAAGGTGCGCATGTAGGTGTGTTAAAAATTCTGGAGGCACTGGGTATTGATCCCAGTACCTCTCGCATACTAAGCGAGCGCTCTACCATCTGAGCTACGCCCGCCCCCCCCCCCCCCCCGAAGACTAATGGTGCTACATAAGCCATATAGACGACACAGACCCTTGCACTCCCATTATTCAGCAGACAAACACTACTCTCTATGTATCCGTTAGGGTGTCTTTCAGGTTTCGTGCATTCTGTATCCAATCGTAGTTGGCCACAATGAAAGTGGCACGTATAACGTTGAAAATAGAGTTCGGACACCGCTCTGAGTAAGACGAACGTGTTGTCCACCCTCTAGACTTCAATGAGGTTAAGCCGTGATACCTAAGACAGATCTGCACTCGATGACACCTCGATAACAGCCGGTCCCCACACTTACATCTTGCTCTCCTTACGTCAGTATACATCATATCAGTCTGTGACGCTGGCTTTGCAACATCTTGCGTGCCTTTAGGTTCGCCGCGACCAACACTTACCATGCACTGACCACAAAAAAAAGGAGGCGCCGCGGCTTGAACCCTGCACCTTTCTCATGCGAAGCGAACGCTCTACCAACTGAGCTACGCCCCATGCACGACCAAACTGCGCTACTCCCCATTCTTTGCGACTCTGATGCGCACGGACACGATGGTTGGTTGGTTTGTAGCGGTGAAGGGAGCAGAGTACAAAGGCGCGGACACGTTCATATACACAAAAGGTCCAAGTAGTTTCGATGCTCTGGTATTACAAATGCAAATTCCGTCTGTTTTTAACGTCTTAAATTGAAAGAGCCGTCACAAATTGCTCCGTTTTCACTCCTTGTCGAGAATCATACAGCTCCTGAGGTAACAAACACATCTCGAGCCCCATTGTGCACTCCATTATTCATGCCAACTCAGTGCCTCGCTCTTTACTACTGTGTACCAATCTTGTCGTCCAACTGCAAAACACTGGGCCACAACAAGTTTCCGCGTCTCCATTGCACTGCGCATACTACAAAACGCTCCCCAAACTTGGCACTCACACACGCAGCCGACTTTTCCGACTTTCCATGACGCTCACGCAACGCTCACGCTAGTGACAGCATTATTTATAGTTCGACGTCGCGCCAAATCGAATGAGCACATTTCGCCTACGGCTTAGGCCGCCCTCCTAGTGTGGCTGCTCGGTGTCTGCAGGCAGCGAGGGTCTGCTAGCTTCCTGTGTTCGCACCTATGTCACCTGTGCTTGCTTGTCAGAGACAGACTATCGCAAAACATACAACTCACTCCATGAATTGATTGCTACGGCATCTGTTATCAGCAGTCACAACTAGCAACACCAGTAGCAGCCGACTGCACGCAAAGAATAGGAATGTGCAGAGAGATTTACGTGAACTCGGCGCAAGACAGATCTTTCCGACATAGGCTTGAGAATCTTACGGGAACACTTGTACTGTTTCTAAATAAGGTGTAGGCGTGGGAGGAGGGTGCTTCCCGCGCACTAATAACAGCACGCTTGCCAATTGTGGATGCTTATCATTCGCTTGTATCTTCCTAGACACATCTGCAGGCTGAGAATTATTCCACTTGCATGTCAAGGTGCGCATGTAGGTGTGTTAAAAATTCTGGAGGCGCTAGGTATTGATCCCAGTACCTCTCGCATACTAAGCGAGCGCTCTACCATCTGAGCTACGCCCGCCCCCCCGAAGACTAATGGTGCTACATAAGCCATATAGACGACACAGACCCTTGCACTCCCATTATTCAGCAGACAAACACTACTCTCTATGTATCCGTTAGGGTGTCTTTCAGGTTTCGTGCATTCTGTATCCAATCGTAGTTGGCCACAATGAAAGTGGCACGTATAACGTTGAAAATAGAGTTCGGACACCGCTCTGAGTAAAACGAACGTGTTGTCCACCCTCTAGACTTCAATGATGTTAAGCCGTGATACCTAAGACAGATCTGCACTCGATGACACCTCGACAACAGCCGGTCCCCACACTTACATCTTGCTCTCCTTACGTCAGTATAAGTCATATCAGTCTGTCACGCTAGGTTCGCCGCGACCAACACTTACCATGCACTTACCACAAAAAATGGAGGCGCAGCGGCTTGAACCCTGCACCTTTCTCATGCGAAGCGAACGCTCTACCAACTGAGCTACGCTCCATGCACGACCAAACTGCGCTACTCCCCATTCTTTGCGACTCTGATGCGCACGGACACGATGGTTGGTTGGTTTGTAGCGGTGAAGGGAGCAGAGTACAAAGGCGCGGACACGTTCATATACACAAAAGTTCCAAGTAGTTTCGATGCTCTGGTATTACAAATGCAAATTCCGTCTGTTTTTAACGTCTTAAATTGAAAGAGCCGTCACAAATTGCTCCGTTTTCACTCCTTGTCGACAATCATACAGCACCTGAGGTAACAAACACATCTCGAGCCCCATTGTGCACTCCATTATTCATGCCAACTCAGTGCCTCGCTCTTTACTACTGTGTACCAATCTTGTCGTCCAACTGCAAAACACTGGGCCACAACAAGTTTCCGCGTCTCCATTGCACTGCGCATACTACAAAACGCTCCCCAAACTTGGCACTCACCCACGCAGCCGACTTTTCCAACGTTCCACGACGCTCACGCTAGTGACAGCATTATTTATAGTTCGAAGTCGCGCCAAAGCGAATGAGCACATTTCGCCTACGGCTTAGGCCGCCCTCCTAGTGTGGCTGCTCGGTGTCTGCAGGCAGCGAGGGTCTGCTAGCTTCCTGTGTTCGCACCTATGTCACCTGTGCTTGCTTGTCAGAGACAGACTATCGCAAAACATACAACTCACTCCATGAATTGATTGCTACGGCATCTGTTATCAGCAGTCACAACTAGCAACACCAGTAGCAGCCGACTGCACGCAAAGAATAGGAATGTGCAGTGGGATTTACGTGAACTCGGCGCAAGGCAGATCTTTCCGACATGGGCTTGAGAATCTTACGGGAACACTTGTACTGTTTCTAAATAAAGTGTAGGCGTGGGAGTAGGGTGCTTCCCGCGCACTAATAACAGCACGCTTGCCAATTGTGGATGCTAATCATTCGCTTGTATCTTCCTAGACACATCTGCAGGCTGAGAATTATTCCACTTGCATGGCAAGGAGCGCATGTAGCTGTGTTAAATATTCTGGAGGCACTGGGTATTGATCCCAGTACCTCTCGCATACTAAGCGAGCGCTCTGCCATCTGAGCTACGCCCGCCCACCCGAAGACTAATGGTGCTACATACAGCCATATAGACGACACAGACCCTTGCACTCCCATTATTCAGCAGACAAACACTACTCTCTATGTATCCGTTAGGGTGTCTTTCAGGTTTCGTGCATTCTGTATCGAATCGTAGTTGGCCACAATGAAAGTGGCACGTATAACGTCGAAAATAGAGTTCGGACACCGCTCTGAGTAAGACGAACGTGTTGTCCACCCTCTAGACTTCAATGAGGTTAAGCCGTGATACCTAAGACAGATCTGCACTCGATGACACCTCGATAACAGCCGGTCCCCACACTTACATCTTGCTCTACTTACGTCAGTATACATCATATCAGTCTGTGACGCTGGCTTTGCAACATCTTGCGTGCCTTTAGGTTCGCCGCGACCAACACTTACCATGCACTGACCACAAAAAACGGAGGCGCCGCGGCTTGAAACCTGCACCTTTCACTTGCGAAGCGAACGCTCTACCAACTGAGCTACGCCACATGCACGACCAAACTGCGCTATTCCCCATTCTTTGCGACTCTGATGCGCACGGACACGATGGTTGGTTGGTTTGTAGCGGTGAAGGGAGCAGAGTACAAAGGCGCGGACACGTTTATAGACACAAAAGTTCCAAGTAGTTTCGATGCTCTGGTATTACAAATGCAAATTCCGTCTGTTTTTGACGTCTTAAATTGAAAGAGCCGTCACAAATTGCTCCGTTTTCACTCCTTGTCGACAATCATACAGCACCTGAGGTAACAAACACATCTCGAGCCCCATTGTGCACTCCATTATTCATGCCAACTCAGTGCCTCGCTCTTTACTACTGTGTACCAATCTTGTCGTCCAACTGCAAAACACTGGGCCACAACAAGTTTCCGCGTCTCCATTGCACTGCGCATACTACAAAACGCTCCCCAAACTTGGCACTCACCCACGCAGCCGACTTTTCCGACTTTCCACGACGCTCACGCAACGCTTACGCTAGTGACAGCATTATTTATGGTTCGACGTCGTGCCAAAGCGAATGAGCACATTTCGCCTACGGCTTAGGCCGCCCTCCTAGTGTGGCTGCTCGGTGTCTGCAGGCAGCGAGGGTCTGCTAGCTTCCTGTGTTCGCACCTATGTCACCTGTGCTTGCTTGTCAGAGACAGACTATCGCAAAACATACAACTCACTCCATGAATTGATTGCTACGGCATCTGTTATCAGCAGTCACAACTAGCAACACCAGTAGCAGCCGACTGCACGCAAAGAATAGGAATGTGCAGTGGGATTTACGTGAACTCGGCGCAAGGCAGATCTTTCTGACATAGCCTTGAGAATCTTACGGGAACACTTGTAATGTTTCTAAATAAAGTGTAGGCGTGGGAGTAGGGTGCTTCCCGCGCACTAATAACAGCACGCTTGCCAATTGTGGATGCTAATCATTCGCTTGTATCTTCCTAGACACATCTGCAGGCTGAGAATTATTCCACTTGCATGGCAAGGAGCCCATGTAGGTGTGTTAAATATTCTGGAGGCACTGGGTATTGATCCCAGTACCTCTCGCATACTAAGCGAGCGCTCTACCATCTGAGCTACGCCCGCCCCCCCCCCCCCCCGAAAACCAATGGTGCTACATACAGCCATATAGACGACACAGACCCTTGCACTCCCATTATTCAGCAGACAAACACTACTCTCTATGTATCGGTTAGGGTGTCTTTCAGGTTTCGTGCATTCTGTATCGATTCGTAGTTGGCCACAAAGAAAGTGGCACGTATAACGTTGAAAATAGAGTTCGGACACCGCTCTGAGTAAGACGAACGTGTTGTCCACCCTCTAGACGTCAATGAGGTTAAGCCGTGATACCTAAGACAGATCTGCACTCGATGACACCTCGATAACAGCCGGTCCCCACACTTACATCTTGCTCTCCTTACGTCAGTATACATCATATCAGTCTGTGACGCTGGCTTTGCAACATCTTGCGTGCCTTTAGGTTCGCCGCGACCAACACTTACCATGCACTGACCACAAAAAATGGAGGCGCTGCGGCTTGAACCCTGCACCTTTCTCATGCGAAGCGAACGCTCTACAATCTGAGCGACGCCCCATGCACGACCAAACTGCGCTATTCCCCATTCTTTGCGACTCTGATGCGCACGGACACGATGGTTGGTTGGTTTGTAGCGGTGAAGGGAGCAGAGTACAAAGGCGCGGACACGTTCATATACACAAAAGTTCCAAGTAGTTTCGATGCTCTGGTATTACAAATGCAAATTCCGTCTGTTTTTAACGTCTTAAATTGAAAGAGCCGTCACAAATTGCTCCGTTTTCACTCCTTGTCGACAATCATACAGCACCTGAGGTAACAAACACATCTCGAGCCCCATTTTGCACTCCATTATTCATGCCAACTCAGTGCCTCGCTCTTTACTACTGTGTACGAATCTTGTCGTCCAACTGCAAAACACTGGGCCACAACAAATTTCCGCGTCTCCATTGCACTGCGCATACTACAAAACGCTCCCCAAACTTGGCACTCACCCACGCAGCCGACTTTTCCAACTTTCCACGACGCTCACGCTAGTGACAGCATTATTTATAGTTCGACGTCGCGCCAAATCGAATGAGCACATTTCGCCTACGGCTTAGGCCGCCCTCCTAGTGTGGCTGCACGGTGTCTGCAGGCAGCGAGGGTCTGCTAGGTTCCTGTGTTCGCACCTATGTCACCTGTGCTTGCTTGTCAGAGACAGACTATCGCAAAACATACAACTCACTCCGTGAATTGATTGCTACGGCATCTGTTATCAGCAGTCACAACTAGCAACACCAGTAGCAGCCGACTGCACGCAAAGAATAGGAATGTGCAGTGGGATTTACGTGAACTCGGCGCAAGGCAGATCTTTCCGACATAGGCTTGAGAATCTTACGGGAACACTTGTACTGTTTCTAAATAAAGTGTAGGCGTGGGAGTAGGGTGCTTCCCGCGCACTAATAACAGCACGCTTGCCAATTGTGGATGCTAATCATTCGCTTGTATCTTCCTAGACACATCTGCAGGCTGAGAATTATTCCACTTGCATGGCAAGGAGCGCATGTAGCTGTGTTAAATATTCTGGAGGCACTGGGTATTGATCCCAGTACCTCTCGCATACTAAGCGAGCGCTCTGCCATCTGAGCTACGCCCGCCCACCCGAAGACTAATGGTGCTACATACAGCCATATAGACGACACAGACCCTTGCACTCCCATTATTCAGCAGACAAACACTACTCTCTATGTATCCGTTAGGGTGTCTTTCAGGTTTCGTGCATTCTGTATCGAATCGTAGTTGGCCACAATGAAAGTGGCACGTATAACGTCGAAAATAGAGTTCGGACACCGCTCTGAGTAAGACGAACGTGTTGTCCACCCTCTAGACTTCAATGAGGTTAAGCCGTGATACCTAAGACAGATCTGCACTCGATGACACCTCGATAACAGCCGGTCCCCACACTTACATCTTGCTCTACTTACGTCAGTATACATCATATCAGTCTGTGACGCTGGCTTTGCAACATCTTGCGTGCCTTTAGGTTCGCCGCGACCAACACTTACCATGCACTGACCACAAAAAATGGAGGCGCCGCGGCTTGAAACCTGCACCTTTCACTTGCGAAGCGAACGCTCTACCAACTGAGCTACGCCACATGCACGACCAAACTGCGCTATTCCCCATTCTTTGCGACTCTGATGCGCACGGACACGATGGTTGGTTGGTTTGTAGCGGTGAAGGGAGCAGAGTACAAAGGCGTGGACACGTTTATAGACACAAAAGTTTCAAGTAGTTTCGATGCTCTGGTATTACAAATGCAAATTCCGTCTGTTTTTGACGTCTTAAATTGAAAGAGCCGTTACAAATTGCTCCGTTTTCACTCCTTGTCGACAATCATACAGCACCTGAGGTAACAAACACATCTCGAGCCCCATTGTGCACTCCATTATTCATGCCAACTCAGTGCCTCGCTCTTTACTACTGTGTACCAATCTTGTCGTCCAACTGCAAAACACTGGGCCACAACAAGTTTCCGCGTCTCCATTGCACTGCGCATACTACAAAACGCTCCCCAAACTTGGCACTCACCCACGCAGCCGACTTTTCCGACTTTCCACGACGCTCACGCAACGCTTACGCTAGTGACAGCATTATTTATGGTTCGACGTCGTGCCAAAGCGAATGAGCACATTTCGCCTACGGCTTAGGCCGCCCTCCTAGTGTGGCTGCTCGGTGTCTGCAGGCAGCGAGGGTCTGCTAGCTTCCTGTGTTCGCACCTATGTCACCTGTGCTTGCTTGTCAGAGACAGACTATCGCAAAACATACAACTCACTCCATGAATTGATTGCTACGGCATCTGTTATCAGCAGTCACAACTAGCAACACCAGTAGCAGCCGACTGCACGCAAAGAATAGGAATGTGCAGTGGGATTTACGTGAACTCGGCGCAAGGCAGATCTTTCTGACATAGGCTTGAGAATCTTACGGGAACACTTGTAATGTTTCTAAATAAAGTGTAGGCGTGGGAGTAGGGTGCTTCCCGCGCACTAATAACAGCACGCTTGCCAATTGTGGATGCTAATCATTCGCTTGTATCTTCCTAGACACATCTGCAGGCTGAGAATTATTCCACTTGCATGGCAAGGAGCGCATGTAGGTGTGTTAAATATTCTGGAGGCACTGGGTATTGATCCCAGTACCTCTCGCATACTAAGCGAGCGCTCTACCATCTGAGCTACGCCCCCCCCCCCCCCCCCCCGAAAACCAATGGTGCTACATACAGCCATATAGACGACACAGACCCTTGCACTCCCATTATTCAGCAGACAAACACTACTCTCTATGTATCCGTTAGGGTGTCTTTCAGGTTTCGTGCATTCTGTATCGATTCGTAGTTGGCCACAAAGAAAGTGGCACGTATAACGTTGAAAATAGAGTTCGGACACCGCTCTGAGTAAGACGAACGTGTTGTCCACCCTCTAGACGTCAATGAGGTTAAGCCGTGATACCTAAGACAGATCTGCACTCGATGACACCTCGATAACAGCCGGTCCCCACACTTACATCTTGCTCTCCTTACGTCAGTATACATCATATCAGTCTGTGACGCTGGCTTTGCAACATCTTGCGTGCCTTTAGGTTCACCGCGACCAACACTTACCATGCACTGACCACAAAAAATGGAGGCGCCGCGGCTTGAACCCTGCACCTTTCTCATGCGAAGCGAACGCTCTACAAACTGAGCGACGCCCCATGCACGACCAAACTGCGCTATTCCCCATTCTTTGCGACTCTGATGCGCACGGACACGATGGTTGGTTGGTTTGTAGCGGTGAAGGGAGCAGAGTACAAAGGCGCGGACACGTTCATATACACAAAAGTTCCAAGTAGTTTCGATGCTCTGGTATTACAAATGCAAATTCCGTCTGTTTTTAACGTCTTAAATTGAAAGAGCCGTCACAAATTGCTCCGTTTTCACTCCTTGTCGACAATCATACAGCACCTGAGGTAACAAACACATCTCGAGCCCCATTTTGCACTCCATTATTCATGCCAACTCAGTGCCTCGCTCTTTACTACTGTGTACGAATCTTGTCGTCCAACTGCAAAACACTGGGCCACAACAAATTTCCGCGTCTCCATTGCACTGCGCATACTACAAAACGCTCCCCAAACTTGGCACTCACCCACGCAGCCGACTTTTCCAACTTTCCACGACGCTCACGCTAGTGACAGCATTATTTATAGTTCGACGTCGCGCCAAATCGAATGAGCACATTTCGCCTACGCCTTAGGCCGCCCTCCTAGTGTGGCTGCTCGGTGTCTGCCGGTAGCGAGGGTCTGCTAGCTTCCTGTGTTCGCACCTATGTCACCTGTGCTTGCTTGTCAGAGACAGACTATCGCAAAACATACAACTCACTCCATGAATTGATTGCTACGGCATCTGTTATCAGCAGTCACAACTAGCAACACCAGTAGCAGCCGACTGCACGCAAAGAATAGGAATGTGCAGTGGGATTATGTGAACTCGGCGCAAGGCAGATCTTTCCGACATAGGCTTGAGAATCTTACGGGAACACTTGTACTGTTTCTAAATAAAGTGTAGGCGTGGGAGGAGGGTGCTTCCCGCGCACTAATCACAGCACGCTTGCCAATTGTGGATGCTAATCATTCGCTTGTATCTTCCTAGACACATCTGCAGGCTGAGAATTATTCCACTTGCATGGCAAGGAGCGCATGTAGGTGTGTTAAATATTCTGGAGGCACTGGGTATTGATCGCAGTACCTCTCGCATACTAAGCGAGCGCTCTACCATCTGAGCTACGCCCGCCCCCCAAAGACTAATGGTGCTACATACAGCCATATAGACGACACAGACCCTTGCACTCCCATTATTCAGCAGACAAACACTACTCTCTATGTATCGGTTAGGGTGTCTTTCAGGTTTCGTGCATTCTGTATCGATTCGTAGTTGGCCACAAAGAAAGTGGCACGTATAACGTTGAAAATAGAGTTCGGACACCGCTCTGAGTAAGACGAACGTGTTGTCCACCCTCTAGACTTCAATGAGGTTAAGCCGTGATACCTAAGACAGATCTGCACTCGATGACACCTCGATAACAGCCGGTCCCCACACTCACATCTTGCTCTCCTTACGTCAGTATACATCATATCAGTCTGTGACGCTGGCTTTGCAACATCTTGCGTGCCTTTAGGTTCGCCGCGACCAACACTTACCATGCACTGACCACAAAAAATGGAGGCGCCGCGGCTTGAACCCTGCACCTTTCTCATGCGAAGCGAACGCTCTACAAACTGAGCGACGCCCCATGCACGACCAAACTGCGCTATTCCCCATTCTTTGCGACTCTGATGCGCACGGACACGATGGTTGGTTGGTTTGTAGCGGTGAAGGGAGCAGAGTACAAAGGCGCGGACACGTTCATATACACAAAAGTCCCAAGTAGTTTCGATGCTCTGGTATTACAAATGCAAATTCCGTCTGTTTTTAACGTCTTAAATTGAAAGAGCCGTCACAAATTGCTCCGTTTTCACTCCTTGTCGACAATCATACAGCACCTGAGGTAACAAACACATCTCGAGCCCCATTGTGCACTCCATTATTCATGCCAACTCAGTGCCTCGCTCTTTACTACTGTGTACCAATCTTGTCGTCCAACTGCAAAACACTGGGCCACAACAAGTTTCCGCGTCTCCATTGCACTGCGCATACTACAAAACGCTCCCCAAACTTGGCTCTCACCCACGCAGCCGACTTTTCCGACTTTCCCTGACGCTCACGCTAGTGACAGCATTATTTATAGATCGACGTCGCGCCAAAGCGAATGAGCACATTTCGCCTACGGCTTAGGCCGCCCTCCTAGAGTGGTTGCTCGGTGTCTGCAGGCAGCGAGGGTGTGCTAGCTTCCTGTGTTCGCACCTATGTCACCTGTGCTTGCTTATCAGAGACAGACTATCGCAAAACATACAACTCACTCCATGAATTGATTGTTACGGCATCTGTTATCAGCAGTCACAACTAGCAACACCAGTAGCAGCCGACTGCACGCAAAGAATAGGAATGTGCAGTTGGATTTACGTGAACTCGGCGCAAGGCAGATCTTTCCGACATAGGCTTGAGAATCTTACGGGAACACTTGTACTGTTTCTAAATATAGTGTAGGCGTGGGAGGAGGGTGCTTCCCGCGCACTAATAACAGCACGCTTGCCAATTGTGGATGCTAATCATTCGCTTGTATCTTCCTAGACACATCTGCAGGCTGAGAATTATTCCACTTGCATGGCAAGGTGCGCATGTAGGTGTGTTAAATATTCTGGAGGCACTGGGTATTGATCCCAGTACCTCTCGCATACCAAGCGAGCGCTCTACAATCTGAGCTACGCCCGCCCCCCCCCCCCCCCCCCAAGACTAATGGTGCTACATAGAGCCATATAGACGACACAGACCCTTTCACTCCCATTATTCAGCAGACAAACACTACTCTCTATGTATCCGTTAGGGTGTCTTTCAGGTTTCGTGCATTCTGTATCCAATCGTAGTTGGCCACAATGAAAGTGGCACGTATAACGTTGAAAATAGAGTTCGGACACCGCTCTGAGTAAGACGAACGTGTTGTCCACCCTCTAGACTTCTATAAGGTTAAGCCGTGATACCTAAGACAGATCTGCACTCGATGACACCTCCATAACAGCCGGTCCCCACACTTACATCTTGCTCTCCTTACGTCAGTATACATCATATCAGTCTGTGACGCTGGCTATGCAACATCTTGCGTGCCTTTAGGTTCGCCGCGACCAACACTTACCATGCACTGACCACGAAAAATGGAGGCGCCGCGGCTTGAACCCTGCACCTTTCTCACGCGAAGCGAACGCTCTACCAAGTGAGCTACGCCCCATGCACTATCAAACTGCGCTATTCCCCATTCTTTGCGACTCTGATGCGCACGGACACGATGGTTGGTTGGTTTGTAGCGGTGAAGGGACCAGAGTACAAAGGCGCGGACACGTTTATATACACAAAAGTTCCAAGTAGTTTCGATGCTCTGGTATTACAATTGCAAATTCCGTCTGTTTTTAACGTCTTAAATTGAAAGAGCCGTCACAAATTGCTCCGTTTTCACTCCTTGTCGACAATCATACAGCACCTGAGGTAACAAACACATCTCGAGCCCCATTGTGCACTCCATTATTCATGCCAACTCAGTGCCTCGCTCTTTACCACTGTGTACCAATCTTGTCGTCCAACTGCAAAACACTGGGCCACAACAAGTTTCCGCGTCTCCATTGCACTGCGCATACTACAAAACGCTCCCCAAACTTGGCACTCACCCACACAGCCGCCTTTTCCGACTTTCCACGACGCTCACGCTAGTGACAGCATTATTTATAGATCGACGTCGCGCCAATGCGAATGAGCACATTTCGCCTACGGCTTAGGCCGCCCTCCTAGTGTGGCTGCTCGGTGTCTGCAGGCAGCGAGGGTCTGCTAGCTTCCTGTGTTCGCACCTATGTCACCTGTGCTTGCTTGTCAGAGACAGACTATCGTAAAACATACAACTCACTCCATGAATTGATTGCTACGGCATCTGTTATCAGCGTCACAACTAGCAACACCAGTAGCAGCCGACTGCACGCAAAGAATACGAATGTGCAGTGGGATTTACGTGAACTCGGCGCAAGGCAGATCTTTCCGACATAGGCTTGAGAATCTTACGGGAACACTTGTACTGTTTCTAAATAAAGTGTAGGCGTGGGAGGAGGGTGCTTCCCGCGCACTAATAACAGCACGCTTGCCAATTGTGGATGCTAATCATTCGCTTGTATCTTCCTAGACACATCTGCAGGCTGAGAATTATTCCACTTGCATGGCAAGGTGCGCATGTAGGTGTGTTAAATATTCTGGAGGCACTGGGTATTGATCCCAGTACCTCTCGCATACTAAGCGAGCGCTCTACCATCTGAGCTACGCCGGCCCCCCACGAAGACTAATGGTGCTACATACTGCCATATAGACGACACAGACCCTTGCACTCCCATTATTCAGCAGACAAACACTACTCTCTATGTATCCGTTAGGGTATCTTTCAGGTTTCGTGCATTC
Source organism: Schistocerca gregaria (assembly GCF_023897955.1). Taxonomy (NCBI): domain Eukaryota; kingdom Metazoa; phylum Arthropoda; class Insecta; order Orthoptera; family Acrididae; genus Schistocerca; species Schistocerca gregaria. Next base: position 29,162,127 of record NC_064929.1, on the reverse strand, counting down.
TGTATCGAATCGTAGTTGGCCACAATGAAAGTGGCACGTATAACGTCGAAAATAGAGTTCGGACACCGCTCTGAGTAAGACGAACGTGTTGTCCACCCTCTAGACTTCAATGAGGTTAAGCCGTGATACCTAAGACAGATCTGCACTCGATGACACCTCGATAACAGCCGGTCCCCACACTTACATCTTGCTCTCCTTACGTCAGTATATATCATATCAGTCTGTGACGCTGCCTTTGCAACATCTTGCGTGCCTTTAGGTTCGCCGCGACCAACACTTACCATGCACTGACCACAAAAAATGGAGGCGCCGCAGCTTCAACCCTGCACCTTTCACATGCGAAGCTAACGCTCTACCAACTGAGCTACGCCACATGCACGACCAAACTGCGCTATTCCCCATTCTTTGCGACTCTGATGCGCACGGACACGATGGTTGGTTGGTTTGTAGCGGTGAAGGGAGCAGAGTACAAAGGCGCGGACATGTTCATATACACAAAAGTTCCAAGTAGTTTCGATGCTCTGATATTACAAATGCAAATTCCGTCTGTTTTTAACGTCTTAAATTGAAAGAGCCATCACAAATTGCTCCGTTTTCACTCCTTGTCGACAATCATACAGCACCAGAGGTAACAAACACATCTCGAGCCCCATTGTGCACTCCATTATTCATGCCAACTCAGTGCCTCGCTCTTTACTACTGTGTACCAATCTTGTCGTCCAACACTGGGCCACAACAAGTTTCCGCGTCTCCATTGCACTGCGCATACTACAAAACGCTCCCCAAACTTGGCACTCACCCACGCAGCCGCCTTTTCCGACTTTCCACGACGCTCACTCTGGTGACAGCATTATTTATAGATCGACGTCGCGCCAAAGCGAATGAGCACATTTCGCCTACGGCTTAGGCCTCCCTCCTAGTGTGGCTGCTCGGTGTCTGCAGGCACCGAGGGTCTGCTAGCTTCCTGTGTTCGCACCTATGTCACCTGTGCTTGCTTGTCAGAGACAGACTATCGTAAAACATACAACTCACTCCATGAATTGATTGCTACGGCATCTGTTATCAGCAGTCACAACTAGCAACACCAGTAGCAGCCGACTGCACGCAAAGAATAGGAATGTGCAGTGGGATTTACGTGAACTCGACGCAAGGCAGATCTTTCCGACATAGGCTTGAGAATCTTACGGGAACACTTGTACTGTTTCTAAATGAAGTGTAGGCGTGGGAGGAGGGTGCTTCCCGCGCACTAATAACAGCACGCTTGCCAATTGTGGATGCTAATCATTCGCTTGTATCTTCCTAGACACATCTGCAGGCTGAGAATTATTCCACTTGCATGGCAAGGTGCGCATGTAGGTGTGTTAAATATTCTGGAGGCACTGGGTATTGATCCCAGTACCTCTCGCATACCAAGCGAGCGCTCTACAATCTGAGCTACGCCCGCCCCCCCCCCCCCCCCCCAAGACTAATGGTGCTACATACTGCCATATAGACGACACAGACCCTTGCACTCCCATTATTCAGCAGACAAACACTACTCTCTATGTATCCGTTAGGGTGTCTTTCAGGTTTCGTGCATTCTGTATCCAATCGTAGTTGGCCACAATGAAAGTGGCACGTATAACGTTGAAAATAGAGTTCGGACACCGCTCTGAGTAAGACGAACGTGTTGTCCACCCTCTAGACTTCTATAAGGTTAAGCCGTGATACCTAAGACAGATCTGCACTCGATGACACCTCCATAACAGCCGGTCCCCACACTTACATCTTGCTCTCCTTACGTCAGTATACATCATATCAGTCTGTGACGCTGGCTATGCAACATCTTGCGTGCCTTTAGGTTCGCCGCGACCAACACTTACCATGCACTGACCACGAAAAATGGAGGCGCCGCGGCTTGAACCCTGCACCTTTCTCACGCGAAGCGAACGCTCTACCAAGTGAGCTACGCCCCATGCACTATCAAACTGCGCTATTCCCCATTCTTTGCGACTCTGATGCGCACGGACACGATGGTTGGTTGGTTTGTAGCGGTGAAGGGACCAGAGTACAAAGGCGCGGACACGTTTATATACACAAAAGTTCCAAGTAGTTTCGATGCTCTGGTATTACAATTGCAAATTCCGTCTGTTTTTAACGTCTTAAATTGAAAGAGCCGTCACAAATTGCTCCGTTTTCACTCCTTGTCGACAATCATACAGCACCTGAGGTAACAAACACATCTCGAGCCCCATTGTGCACTCCATTATTCATGCCAACTCAGTGCCTCGCTCTTTACCACTGTGTACCAATCTTGTCGTCCAACTGCAAAACACTGGGCCACAACAAGTTTCCGCGTCTCCATTGCACTGCGCATACTACAAAACGCTCCCCAAACTTGGCACTCACCCACACAGCCGCCTTTTCCGACTTTCCACGACGCTCACGCTAGTGACAGCATTATTTATAGATCGACGTCGCGCCAATGCGAATGAGCACATTTCGCCTACGGCTTAGGCCGCCCTCCTAGTGTGGCTGCTCGGTGTCTGCAGGCAGCGAGGGTCTGCTAGCTTCCTGTGTTCGCACCTATGTCACCTGTGCTTGCTTGTCAGAGACAGACTATCGTAAAACATACAACTCACTCCATGAATTGATTGCTACGGCATCTGTTATCAGCGTCACAACTAGCAACACCAGTAGCAGCCGACTGCACGCAAAGAATACGAATGTGCAGTGGGATTTACGTGAACTCGGCGCAAGGCAGATCTTTCCGACATAGGCTTGAGAATCTTACGGGAACACTTGTACTGTTTCTAAATAAAGTGTAGGCGTGGGAGGAGGGTGCTTCCCGCGCACTAATAACAGCACGCTTGCCAATTGTGGATGCTAATCATTCGCTTGTATCTTCCTAGACACATCTGCAGGCTGAGAATTATTCCACTTGCATGGCAAGGTGCGCATGTAGGTGTGTTAAATATTCTGGAGGCACTGGGTATTGATCCCAGTACCTCTCGCATACTAAGCGAGCGCTCTACCATCTGAGCTACGCCGGCCCCCCACGAAGACTAATGGTGCTACATACTGCCATATAGACGACACAGACCCTTGCACTCCCATTATTCAGCAGACAAACACTACTCTCTATGTATCCGTTAGGGTATCTTTCAGGTTTCGTGCATTCTGTATCGAATCGTAGTTGGCCACAATGAAAGTGGCACGTATAACGTCGAAAATAGAGTTCGGACACCGCTCTGAGTAAGACGAACGTGTTGTCCACCCTCTAGACTTCAATGAGGTTAAGCCGTGATACCTAAGACAGATCTGCACTCGATGACACCTCGATAACAGCCGGTCCCCACACTTACATCTTGCTCTCCTTACGTCAGTATATATCATATCAGTCTGTGACGCTGCCTTTGCAACATCTTGCGTGCCTTTAGGTTCGCCGCGACCAACACTTACCATGCACTGACCACAAAAAATGGAGGCGCCGCAGCTTCAACCCTGCACCTTTCACATGCGAAGCTAACGCTCTACCAACTGAGCTACGCCACATGCACGACCAAACTGCGCTATTCCCCATTCTTTGCGACTCTGATGCGCACGGACACGATGGTTGGTTGGTTTGTAGCGGTGAAGGGAGCAGAGTACAAAGGCGCGGACATGTTCATATACACAAAAGTTCCAAGTAGTTTCGATGCTCTGATATTACAAATGCAAATTCCGTCTGTTTTTAACGTCTTAAATTGAAAGAGCCATCACAAATTGCTCCGTTTTCACTCCTTGTCGACAATCATACAGCACCAGAGGTAACAAACACATCTCGAGCCCCATTGTGCACTCCATTATTCATGCCAACTCAGTGCCTCGCTCTTTACTACTGTGTACCAATCTTGTCGTCCAACACTGGGCCACAACAAGTTTCCGCGTCTCCATTGCACTGCGCATACTACAAAACGCTCCCCAAACTTGGCACTCACCCACGCAGCCGCCTTTTCCGACTTTCCACGACGCTCACTCTGGTGACAGCATTATTTATAGATCGACGTCGCGCCAAAGCGAATGAGCACATTTCGCCTACGGCTTAGGCCTCCCTCCTAGTGTGGCTGCTCGGTGTCTGCAGGCACCGAGGGTCTGCTAGCTTCCTGTGTTCGCACCTATGTCACCTGTGCTTGCTTGTCAGAGACAGACTATCGTAAAACATACAACTCACTCCATGAATTGATTGCTACGGCATCTGTTATCAGCAGTCACAACTAGCAACACCAGTAGCAGCCGACTGCACGCAAAGATTAGGAATGTGCAGTGGGATTTACGTGAACTCGGCGCAAGGCAGATCTTTCCGACATAGGCTTGAGAATCTTACGGGAACACTTGTACTGTTTCTAAATGAAGTGTAGGCGTGGGAGGAGGGTGCTTCCCGCGCACTAATAACAGCACGCTTGCCAATTGTGGATGCTAATCATTCGCTTGTATCTTCCTAGACACATCTGCAGGCTGAGAATTATTCCACTTGCATGGCAAGGTGCGCATGTAGGTGTGTTAAATATTCTGGAGGCACTGGGTATTGATCCCAGTACCTCTCGCATACTAAGCGAGCGCTCTACCATCTGAGCTACGCCGGCCCCCCACGAAGACTAATGGTGCTACATACTGCCATATAGACGACACAGACCCTTGCACTCCCATTATTCAGCAGACAAACACTACTCTCTATGTATCCGTTAGGGTATCTTTCAGGTTTCGTGCATTCTGTATCGAATCGTAGTTGGCCACAATGAAAGTGGCACGTATAACGTCGAAAATAGAGTTCGGACACCGCTCTGAGTAAGACGAACGTGTTGTCCACCCTCTAGACTTCAATGAGGTTAAGCCGTGATACCTAAGACAGATCTGCACTCGATGACACCTCGATAACAGCCGGTCCCCACACTTACATCTTGCTCTCCTTACGTCAGTATACATCATATCAGTCTGTGACGCTGCCTTTGCAACATCTTGCGTGCCTTTAGGTTCGCCGCGACCAACACTTACCATGCACTGACCACAAAAAATGGAGGCGCCGCAGCTTCAACCCTGCACCTTTCACATGCGAAGCGAACGCTCTACCAACTGAGCTACGCCACATGCACGACCAAACTGCGCTATTCCCCATTCTTTGCGACTCTGATGCGCACGGACACGATGGTTGGTTGGTTTGTAGCGGTGAAGGGAGCAGAGTACAAAGGCGCGGACATGTTCATATACACAAAAGTTCCAAGTAGTTTCGATGCTCTGGTATTACAAATGCAAATTCCGTCTCTTTTTAACGTCTTAAATTGAAAGAGCCATCACAAATTGCTCCGTTTTCACTCCTTGTCGACAATCATACAGCACCAGAGGTAACAAACACATCTCGAGCCCCATTGTGCACTCCATTATTCATGCCAACTCAGTGCCTTGCTCTTTACTACTGTGTACCAATCTTGTCGTCCAACACTGGGCCACAACAAGTTTCCGCGTCTCCATTGCACTGCGCATACTACAAAACGCTCCCCAAACTTGGCACTCACCCACGCAGCCGCCTTTTCCGACTTTCCACGACGCTCACGCTGGTGACAGCATTATTTATAGATCGACGTCGCGCCAAAGCGAATGAGCACATTTCGCCTACGGCTTAGGCCGCCCTCCTAGTGTGGCTGCTCGGTGTCTGCAGGCACCGAGGGTCTGCTAGCTTCCTGTGTTCGCACCTATGTCACCTGTGCTTGCTTGTCAGAGACAGACTATCGTAAAACATACAACTCACTCCATGAATTGATTGCTACGGCATCTGTTATCAGCAGTCACAACTAGCAACACCAGTAGCAGCCGACTGCACGCAAAGAATAGGAATGTGCAGTGGGATTTACGTGAACTCGGCGCAAGGCAGATCTTTCCGACATAGGCTTGAGAATCTTACGGGAACACTTGTACTGTTTCTAAATAAAGTGTAGGCGTGGGAGGAGGGTGCTTCCCGCGCACTAATAACAGCACGCTTGCCAATTGTGGATGCTAATCATTCGCTTGTATCTTCCTAGACACATCTGCAGGCTGAGAATTATTCCACTTGCATGGCAAGGTGCGCATGTTGGTGTGTTAAATATTCTGGAGGCACTGGGTATTGATCCCAGTACCTCTCGCATACTAAGCGAGCGCTCTACCATCTGAGCTACGCCGGCCCCCCACGAAGACTAATGGTGCTACATACTGCCATATAGACGACACAGACCCTTGCACTCCCATTATTCAGCAGACAAACACTACTCTCTATGTATCCGTTAGGGTATCTTTCAGGTTTCGTGCATTCTGTATCGAATCGTAGTTGGCCACAATGAAAGTGGCACGTATAACGTCGAAAATAGAGTTCGGACACCGCTCTGAGTAAGACGAACGTGTTGTCCACCCTCTAGACTTCAATGAGGTTAAGCCGTGATACCTAAGACAGATCTGCACTCGATGACACCTCGATAACAGCCGGTCCCCACACTTACATCTTGCTCTCCTTACGTCAGTATACATCATATCAGTCTGTGACGCTGCCTTTGCAACATCTTGCGTGCCTTTAGGTTCGCCGCGACCAACACTTACCATGCACTGACCACAAAAAATGGAGGCGCCGCAGCTTCAACCCTGCACCTTTCACATGCGAAGCGAACGCTCTACCAACTGAGCTACGCCACATGCACGACCAAACTGCGCTATTCCCCATTCTTTGCGACTCTGATGCGCACGGACACGATGGTTGGTTGGTTTGTAGCGGTGAAGGGAGCAGAGTACAAAGGCGCGGACATGTTCATATACACAAAAGTTCCAAGTAGTTTCGATGCTCTGGTATTACAAATGCAAATTCCGTCTGTTTTTAACGTCTTAAATTGAAAGAGCCATCACAAATTGCTCCGTTTTCACTCCTTGTCGACAATCATACAGCACCTGAGGTAACAAACACATCTCGAGCCCCATTGTGCACTCCATTATTCATGCCAACTCAGTGCCTCGCTCTTTACTACTGTGTACCAATCTTGTCGTCCAACACTGGGCCACAACAAGTTTCCGCGTCTCCATTGCACTGCGCATACTACAAAACGCTCCCCAAACTTGGCACTCACCCACGCAGCCGCCTTTTCCGACTTTCCACGACGCTCACGCTGGTGACAGCATTATTTATAGATCGACGTCGCGCCAAAGGGAATGAGCACATATCGCCTACGGCTTAGGCCGCCCTCCTAGTGTGGCTGCTCGGTTTCTGCAGGCAGCGAGGGTCTGCTAGCTTCCTGTGTTCGCACCTATGTCACCTGTGCTTGCTTGTCAGAGACAGACTATCGTAAAACATACAACTCACTCCATGAATTGATTGCTACGGCATCTGTTATCAGCAGTCACAACTAGCAACACCAGTAGCAGCCGACTGCACGCAAAGAATAGGAATGTGCAGTGGGATTTACGTGAACTCGGCGCAAGGCAGATCTTTCCGACATAGGCTTGAGAATCTTACGGGAACACTTGTACTGTTTCTAAATAAAGTGTAGGCGTGGGAGGAGGGTGCTTCCCGCGCACTAATAACAGCACGCTTGCCAATTGTGGATGCTAATCATTCGCTTGTATCTTCCTAGACACATCTGCAGGCTGAGAATTATTCCACTTGCATGGCAAGGTGCGCATGTAGGTGTGTTAAAAATTCTGGAGGCACTGGGTATTGATCCCAGTACCTCTCGCATACTAAGCGAGTGCCCTACCATCTGAGCTACGCCCGCCTCCCCCGAAGACTAATGGTGCTACATACAGCCATATACACGACACAGACCCTTGCACTCCCATTATTCAGCAGACAAACACTACTCTCCATGTATCCGTTAGGGTGTCTTTCAGGTTTCGTGCATTCTGTATCGAATCGTAGTTGGCCACAATGAAAGTGGCACGTATAACGCCGAAAATAGAGTTCGGACACCGCTCTGAGTAAGACGAACGTGTTGTCCACCCTCTAGACTTCAATGAGGTTAAGCCGTGATACCTAAGACAGATCTGCACTCGATGACACCTCGATAACAGCCGGTCCCCACACTTACATCTTGCTCTCCTTACGTCAGTATACATCATATCAGTCTGTGACGCTGGCTTTGCAACATCTTGTGTGCCTTTAGGTTCGCCGCGACCAACACTTACCATGCACTGACCACAAAAAATGGAGGCGCCGTGGCTTGAACCCTGCACCTTTCACACGCGAAGCGAACGCTCTACCAACTGAGCTACGCCACATGCACGACCAAACTGCGCTATTCCCCATTCCTTGCGACTCTGATGCGCACGGACACGATGGTTGGTTGGTTTGTAGCGGTGAAGGGAGCAGAGTACAAAGGCACGGACACGTTCATATACACAAAACTTCCAAGTAGTTTCGATGCTCTGGTATTACAAATGCAAATTCCGTCTGTTTTTAACGTCTTAAATTGAAAGAGCCGTCACAAATTGCTCCGTTTTCACTCCTTGTCGACAATCATACAGCACCTGAGGTAACAAACACATCTCGAGCCCCATTGTGCACTCCATCATACATGCCAACTCAGTGCCTCGCTCTTTACTACTGTGTACTAATCTTGTCGTCCAACTGCAAAACACTGGGCCACAACAAGTTTCCGCGTCTCCATTGCACTGCGCATACTACAAAACGCTCCCCAAACTTGGCACTCACCCACGCAGCCGACTTTTCCGACTTTCCACGACGCTCACGCTAGTGACAGCATTATTTATAGTTCGACGTCGCGCCAAAGCGAATGAGCACATTTCGCCTACGGCTTAGGCCGCCCTCCTAGAGTGGCTGCTCGGTGTCTGCAGGCAGCGAGGGTCTGCTAGCTTCCTGTGTTCGCACCTATGTCACCTGTGCTTGCTTGTCAGAGACAGACTATCGCAAAACATACAACTCACTCCATGAACTGATTGCTACGGCATCTGTTATCAGCAGTCACAACTAGCAACACCAGTAGCAGCCGACTGCACGCAAAGAATAGGAATGTGCAGTGGGATTTACGTGAACTCGGCTCAAGGCTGATCTTTCCGACATAGGCTTGACAATCGTACGGGAACACTTGTACTGTTTCTAAATAAAGTGGTGGCGTGGGAGGAGGGTGCTTCCCGCGCACTAATAACAGCACGCTTGCCAATTGTGGGTGCTAATCATTCGCTTGTATCTTCCTAGACACATCTGCAGGCTGAGAATTATTCCACTTGCATGGCAAGGTGCGCATGTAGGTGTGTTAAAAATTCTGGAGGCACTGGGTATTGATCCTAGTACCTCTCGCATACTAAGAGAGCGCTCTACCATCTGAGCTACGCCCGCCCCCCACGAAAACTAATGGTGCCACATACAGCCATATAGACGACACAGACCCTTGCACTCCCATTATTCAGCAGACAAACACTACTCCCTTTGTATCCTTTAGGGTGTATTTCAGGTTTCGTGCGTTCTGTATCGAATCGTAGTTGGCCACAATGAAAGTGGCACGTATAACGTTGAAAATAGAGTTCGGACACCGCTCTGAGTAAGACGAACGTGTTGTCGACCCTCTAGACTTCAATGAGGTTAAGCCGTGATACCTAAGACAGATCTGCACTCGATGACACCTCGATAACAGCCGGTCCCCACACTTACATCTTGCTCTCCTTACGTCAGTATACATCATATCAGTCTGTGACGCTGGCTTTGCAACATCTTACGTGCCTTTAGGTTCGCCGCGACCAACACTTACAATGCACTGACCACAAAAAATGGAGGCGCCGCGGCTTGAACCATGCACCTTTCTTATGTGAGCGAACGATCTACCAACTGATCTACGCCCCAGGCACGACCAAACTGCGCTATTCCCCATTCTTTGCGACTCTGATGCGCACGGACACGATGGTTGGTTGGTTTGTAGCGGTGAAGGGAGCAGAGTACAAAGGCGCGGACACGTTCATATACACAAAAGTTCCAAGTAGTTTCGATGCTCTGGTATTACAAATGCCAATTCCGTCTTGTTTTAACGTCTTAAATTGAAAGAGCCGTCACAAATTGCTCCGTTTTCACTCCTTGTCGACAATCATACAGCACCTGAGGTAACAAACACATTTCGAGCCCCATTGTGCACTCCATTATTCATGCCAACTCAGTGCCTCGCTCTTTACTACTGTGTACTAATCTTGTCGTCCAACTGCAAAACACTGGGCCACAACAAGTTTCCGCGTCTCCATTGCACTGCGCATACTACAAAACGCTCCCCAAACTTGGCACTCACCCACGCAGCCGACTTTTCCGACTTTCCATGACGCTCACGCAACGCTCACGCTAGTGACAGCATTATTTATAGTTCGACGTAGCGCCAAAGCGAATGAGCACATTTCGCCTACGGCTTAGGCCGCCCTCCTAGTGTGGCTGCTCGGTGTCTGCAGGCAGCGAGGGTCTGCTAGCTTCCTGTGTTCGCACCTATGTCACCTGTGCTTGCTTGTCAGAGACAGACTATCGCAAAACATACAAATCACTCCATGAATTGATTGCTACGGCATCTGTTATCAGCAGTCACAACTAGCAACACCGGTAGCAGCCGACTGTAAGCAAAGAATAGGAATGTGCAGTGGGATTTACGTGAACTCGGCGCAAGGCAGATCTTTCCGACATAGGCTTGAGAATCTTACGGGAACACTTGTACTGTTTCTAAATAAAGTGTAGGCGTGGGAGGAGGGAGCTTCCCGCGCACTAATAACAGCACGCTTGCCAATTGTGGATGCTAATCATTCGCTTGTATCTTCCTAGACACATCTGCCGGCTGAGAATTATTCCACTAGCATGGCAAAGTGCGCATGTAGGTGTGTTAAATATTCTGGAGGCACTGGGTATTGATCCCAGTACCTCTCGCATACTAAGCGAGCGCTCTACCATCTGAGCTACGCCGGCCCCCCACGAAGACTAATGGTGCTACATACAGCCATATAGACGACACAGACCCTTGCACTCCCATTATTCAGCAGACAAACACTACTCTCTATGTATCCGTTAGGGTATCTTTCAGGTTTCGTGCATTCTGTATCGAATCGTAGTTGGCCACAATGAAAGTGGCACGTATAACGTCGAAAATAGAGTTCGGACACCGCTCTGAGTAAGACGAACGTGTTGTCCACCCTCTAGACTTCAATGAGGTTAAGCCGTGATACCTAAGACAGATCTGCACTCGATGACACCTCGATAACAGCCGGTCCCCATACTTACATCTTGCTCTCCTTACGTGAGTATACATCATATCAGTCTGTGACGCTGGCTTTGCAACATCTTGCGTGCCTTTAGGTTCGCCACGACCAACACTTACCATGCACTGACCACAAAAAATGGAGGCGAAGCAGCTTGAACCCTGCACCTTTCACATGCGAAGCGAACGCTCTACCAACTGAGCTACGCCACATGCACGACCAAACTGCGCTATTCCCCATTCTTTGCGACTCTGATGCGCACGGACACGACGGTTGGTTGGTTTGTAGCGGTGAAGGGAGCAGAGTACAAAGGCGCGGACATGTTCATATACACAAAAGTTCCAAGTAGTTTCGATGCTCTGGTATTACAAATGCAAATTCCGTCTGTTTTTAACGTCTTAAATTGAAAGAGCCATCACAAATTGCTCCGTTTTCACTCCTTGTCGACAATCATACAGCACCTGAGGTCACAAACACATCTCGAGCCCCATTGTGCACTCCATTATTCATGCCAACTCAGTGCCTCGCTCTTTACTACTGTGTACCAATCTTGTCGTCCAACACTGGGCCACAACAAGTTTCCGCGTCTCCATTGCACTGCGCATACTACAAAACGCTCCCCAAACTTGGCACTCACCCACGCAGCCGACTTTTCCGACTTTCATACGACGCTCACGCTAGTGACAGCATTATTTATAGTTCGACGTCGCGCCAAAGCGAATGAGCACATTTCGCCTACGGCTTAGGCCGCCCTCCTAGTGTGGCTGCTCGGTGTCTGCAGGCAGCGAGGGTCTGCTAGCTTCCTGTGTTCGCACCTATGTCACCTGTGCTTGCTTGTCAGAGACAGACTATCGCAAAACATACAACTCACTCCATGAATTGATTGCTACGGCATCTGTTATCAGCAGTCACAACTAGCAACACCAGTAGCAGCCGACTGTACGCAAAGAATAGGAATGTGCAGTGGGATTTACGTGAACTCGGCGCAAGGCAGATCTTTCCGACATAGGCTTGAGAATCTTACGGGAACACTTGTACTGTTTCTAAATTAAGTGTAGGCGTGGGAGGAGGGTGCTTCCCGCGCACTAATAACAGCACGCTTGCCAATTGTGGATGCTAATCATTCGCTTGTATCTTCCTAGACACATCTGCAGGCTGAGAATTATTCCACTTGCATGGCAAGGTGCGCATGTAGGTGTGTTAAATATTCTGGAGGCACTGGGTATTGATCCCAGTATCTCTCGCATACTAAGCGAGCGGTCTACCATCTGAGCTACGCCCGCCCCCGCCCCCCCCCCCCCCCCCCGAAGGCTAATGGTGCTACATACAGCCATATAGACGACACAGACCCTTGCACTCCCATTATTCAGCAGACAAACACTACTCTCTATGTATCCGTTAGGGTGTCTTTCAGGTTTCGTGCATTCTGTATCGAATCGTAGTTGGCCACAATGAAAGTGGCACGTATAACGTCGAAAATAGAGTTCGGACACCACTCTGAGTAAGACGAACGTGTTGTCCACACTCTAGACTTCAATGAGGTTAAGCCGTGATACCTAAGACAGATCTGCACTCGATGACACCTCGATAACAGCCGGTCCCCACACTTACATCTTGCTCTCCTTACGTCAATATACATCATATCAGTCTGTGACGCTGGCTTTGCAACATCTAGCGTGCCTTTAGATTCGCCGCGACCAACACTTACCACAAAAAAAGGAGGCGCCGCGGCTTGAACCCTGCACCTTTCTCATGCGAAGCGAACGCTCTACCAACTGAGCTACGTCCCAGGCATGACCAAACTGCGCTATTCCCCATTCTTTGCGACTCTGATGCGCACGGACACGATGGTTGGTTGGTTTGTAGCAGTGAAGGGAGCAGAGTACAAAGGCGCGGACACGTTCATATACACAGAAGTTCCAAGTAGTTTCGATGCTCTGGTATTACAAATGCAAATTCCGTCTGTTTTTAACGTCTTAAATTGAAAGAGCCGTCACAAATTGCTCCGTTTTCACTCCTTGTCGACAATCATACAGCACCTGAGGTAACAAACACATCTCGAGCCCCATTGTGCACTCCATTATACATGCCAACTCAGTGCCTCGCTCTTTACTACTGTGTACTAATCTTGTCGTCCAACTGCAAAACACTGGGCCACTACAAATTTCCCCGTCTCCATTGCACTGCGCATACTACAAAACGCTCCCCAAACTTGGCACTCACCCACGCAGCCGACTTTTCCGACTTTCCACGACGCTCACGCTAGTGACAGCATTATTTATAGTTCGACGTCGCGCCAAAGCGAATGAGCACTTTTCGCCTACGGCTTAGGCCGCCCTCCTAGTGTGGCTGCTCGGTGTCTGCAGGCAGCGAGGGTCTGCTAGCTTCCTGTGTTCGCACCTATGTCACCTGTGCTTGCTTGTCAGAGACAGACTATCGCAAAACATACAACTCACTCCATGAATTGATTGCTACGGCATCTGTTATTAGCAGTCACAACTAGCAACACCAGTAGCAGCCGACTGCACGCAAAGAATAGGAATGTGCAGTGGGATTTACGTGAACTCGGCGCAAGGCAGATCTTTCCGACATAGGCTTGACAATCGTACGGGAACACTTGTACTGTTTCTAAATAAAGTGTAGGCGTGGGAGGAGGGAGCTTCCCGCGCACTAATAACAGCACGCTTGCCAATTGTGGATGCTAATCATTCGCTTGTATCTTCCTAGACACATCTGCAGGCTGAGAATTATTCCACTTGCATGGCAAGGTGCGCATGTAGGTGTGTTAAATATTCTGGAGGCACTGGGTATTGATCCCAGTACCTCTCGCATACTAAGCGAGCGCTCTACCATCTGAGCTACGCCGGCCCCCCACGAAGACTAATGGTGCTACATACAGCCATATAGACGACACAGACCCTTGCACTCCCATTATTCAGCAGACAAACACTACTCTCTATGTATCCGTTAGGGTATCTTTCAGGTTTCGTTCATTCTGTATCGAATCGTAGTTGGCCACAATGAAAGTGGCACGTATAACGTCGAAAATAGAGTTCGGACACCGCTCTGAGTAAGACGAACGTGTTGTCCACCCTCTAGACTTCAATGAGGTTAAGCCGTGATACCTAAGACAGATCTGCACTCGATGACACCTCGATAACAGCCGGTCCCCACACTTACATCTTGCTCTCCTTACGTCAGTATACATCATATCAGTCTGTGACGCTGCCTTTGCAACATCTTGCGTGCCTTTAGGTTCGCCGCGACCAACACTTACCATGCACTGACCACAAAAAATGGAGGCGAAGCAGCTTGAACCCTGCACCTTTCACATGCGAAGCGAACGCTCTACCAACTGAGCTACGCCACATGCACGACCAAACTGCGCTATTCCCCATTCTTTGCGACTCTGATGCGCACGGACACGATGGTTGGTTGGTTTGTAGCGGTGAAGGGAGCAGAGTACAAAGGCACGGACACGTTCATATACACAAAACTTCCAAGTAGTTTCGATGCTCTGGTATTACAAATGCAAATTCCGTCTGTTTTTAACGTCTTAAATTGAAAGAGCCGTCACAAATTGCTCCGTTTTCACTCCTTGTCGACAATCATACAGCACCTGAGGTAACAAACACATTTCGAGCCCCATTGTGCACTCCATTATACATGCCAACTCAGTGCCTCGCTCTTTACTACTGTGTACTAATCTTGTCGTCCAACTGCAAAACACTGGGCCACAACAAGTTTCCGCGTCTCCATTGCACTGCGCATACTACAAAACGCTCCCCAAACTTGGCACTCACCCACGCAGCCGACTTTTCCGACTTTCCACGACGCTCACGCTAGTGACAGCATTATTTATAGTTCGACGTCGCGCCAAAGCGAATGAGCACATTTCGCCTACGGCTTAGGCCGCCCTCCTAGAGTGGCTGCTCGGTGTCTGCAGGCAGCGAGGGTCTGCTAGCTTCCTGTGTTCGCACCTATGTCACCTGTGCTTGCTTGTCAGAGACAGACTATCGCAAAACATACAACTCACTCCATGAACTGATTGCTACGGCATCTGTTATCAGCAGTCACAACTAGCAACACCAGTAGCAGCCGACTGCACGCAAAGAATAGGAATGTGCAGTGGGATTTACGTGAACTCGGCTCAAGGCTGATCTTTCCGACATAGGCTTGACAATCGTACGGGAACACTTGTACTGTTTCTAAATAAAGTGGTGGCGTGGGAGGAGGGTGCTTCCCGCGCACTAATAACAGCACGCTTGCCAATTGTGGGTGCTAATCATTCGCTTGTATCTTCCTAGACTCATCTGCAGGCTGAGAATTATTCCACTTGCATGGCAAGGTGCGCATGTAGGTGTGTTAAAAATTCTGGAGGCACTGGGTATTGATCCTAGTACCTCTCGCATACTAAGAGAGCGCTCTACCATCTGAGCTACGCCCGCCCCCCACGAAGACTAATGGTGCCACATACAGCCATATAGACGACACAGACCCTTGCACTCCCATTATTCAGCAGACAAACACTACTCCCTTTGTATCCTTTAGGGTGTATTTCAGGTTTCGTGCGTTCTGTATCGAATCGTAGTTGGCCACAATGAAAGTGGCACGTATAACGTTGAAAATAGAGTTCGGACACCGCTCTGAGTAAGACGAACGTGTTGTCGACCCTCTAGACTTCAATGAGGTTAAGCCGTGATACCTAAGACAGATCTGCACTCGATGACACCTCGATAACAGCCGGTCCCCACACTTACATCTTGCTCTCCTTACGTCAGTATACATCATATCAGTCTGTGACGCTGGCTTTGCAACATCTTACGTGCCTTTAGGTTCGCCGCGACCAACACTTACAATGCACTGACCACAAAAAATGGAGGCGCCGCGGCTTGAACCATGCACCTTTCTTATGTGAGCGAACGATCTACCAACTGATCTACGCCCCAGGCACGACCAAACTGCGCTATTCCCCATTCTTTGCGACTCTGATGCGCACGGACACGATGGTTGGTTGGTTTGTAGCGGTGAAGGGAGCAGAGTACAAAGGCGCGGACACGTTCATATACACAAAAGTTCCAAGTAGTTTCGATGCTCTGGTATTACAAATGCCAATTCCGTCTGTTTTTAACGTCTTAAATTGAAAGAGCCGTCACAAATTGCTCCGTTTTCACTCCTTGTCGACAATCATACAGCACCTGAGGTAACAAACACATCTCGAGCCCCATTGTGCACTCCATTATTCATGCCAACTCAGTGCCTCGCTCTTTACTACAGTGTACTAATCTTGTCGTCCAACTGCAAAACACTGGGCCACAACAAGTTTCCGCGTCTCCATTGCACTGCGCATACTACAAAACGCTCCCCAAACTTGGCACTCACCCACGCAGCCGACTTTTCCGACTTTCCATGACGCTCACGCAACGCTCACGCTAGTGACAGCATTATTTATAGTTCGACGTAGCGCCAAAGCGAATGAGCACATTTCGCCTACGGCTTAGGCCGCCCTCCTAGTGTGGCTGCTCGGTGTCTGCAGGCAGCGAGGGTCTGCTAGCTTCCTGTGTTCGCACCTATGTCACCTGTGCTTGCTTGTCAGAGACAGACTATCGCAAAACATACAAATCACTCCATGAATTGATTGCTACGGCATCTGTTATCAGCAGTCACAACTAGCAACACCGGTAGCAGCCGACTGTACGCAAAGAATAGGAATGTGCAGTGGGATTTACGTGAACTCGGCGCAAGGCAGATCTTTCCGACATAGGCTTGAGAATCTTACGGGAACACTTGTACTGTTTCTAAATTAAGTGTAGGCGTGGGAGGAGGGTGCTTCCCGCGTACTAATAACAGCACGCTTGCCAATTTTGGATGCTAATCATTCGCTTGTATCTTCCTAGACACATCTGCAGGCTGAGAATTATTCCACTTGCATGGCAAGGTGCGCATGTAGGTGTGTTAAAAATTCTGGAGGCACTGGGTATTGATCCTAGTACCTCTCGCATACTCAGCGAGCGCTCTACCATCTGAGCTACGCCCGCCCCCCACGAAGACTAATGGTGCCACATACAGCCATATAGACGACACAGACCCTTGCACTCCCATTATTCAGCAGACAAACACTACTCCCTTTGTATCCTTTAGGGTGTATTTCAGGTTTCGTGCGTTCTGTATCGAATCGTAGTTGGCCACAATGAAAGTGGCACGTATAACGTTGAAAATAGAGTTCGGACACCGCTCTGAGTAAGACGAACGTGTTGTCGACCCTCTAGACTTCAATGAGGTTAAGCCGTGATACCTAAGACAGATCTGCACTCGATGACACCTCGATAACAGCCGGTCCCCACACTTACATCTTGCTCTCCTTACGTCAGTATACATCATATCAGTCTGTGACGCTGGCTTTGCAACATCTTACGTGCCTTTAGGTTCGCCGCGACCAACACTTACAATGCACTGACCACAAAAAATAGAGGCGCCGCGGCTTGAACCATGCACCTTTCTTATGTGAGCGAACGATCTACCAACTGATCTACGCCCCAGGCACGACGAAACTGCGCTATTCCCCATTCTTTGCGACTCTGATGCGCACGGACACGATGGTTGGTTGGTTTGTAGCGGTGAAGGGAGCAGAGTACAAAGGCGCGGACACGTTCATATACACAAAAGTTCCAAGTAGTTTCGATGCTCTGGTATTACAAATGCCAATTCCGTCTTGTTTTAACGTCTTAAATTGAAAGAGCCGTCACAAATTGCTCCGTTTTCACTCCTTGTCGACAATCATACAGCACCTGAGGTAACAAACACATTTCGAGCCCCATTGTGCACTCCATTATTCATGCCAACTCAGTGCCTCGCTCTTTACTACTGTGTACTAATCTTGTCGTCCAACTGCAAAACACTGGGCCACAACAAGTTTCCGCGTCTCCATTGCACTGCGCATACTACAAAACGCTCCCCAAACTTGGCACTCACCCACGCAGCCGACTTTTCCGACTTTCCATGACGCTCACGCAACGCTCACGCTAGTGACAGCATTATTTATAGTTCGACGTAGCGCCAAAGCGAATGAGCACATTTCGCCTACGGCTTAGGCCGCCCTCCTAGTGTGGCTGCTCGGTGTCTGCAGGCAGCGAGGGTCTGCTAGCTTCCTGTGTTCGCACCTATGTCACCTGTGCTTGCTTGTCAGAGACAGACTATCGCAAAACATACAAATCACTCCATGAATTGATTGCTACGGCATCTGTTATCAGCAGTCACAACTAGCAACACCGGTAGCAGCCGACTGTAAGCAAAGAATAGGAATGTGCAGTGGGATTTACGTGAACTCGGCGCAAGGCAGATCTTTCCGACATAGGCTTGAGAATCTTACGGGAACACTTGTACTGTTTCTAAATAAAGTGTAGGCGTGGGAGGAGGGAGCTTCCCGCGCACTAATAACAGCACGCTTGCCAATTGTGGATGCTAATCATTCGCTTGTATCTTCCTAGACACAACTGCCGGCTGAGAATTATTCCACTAGCATGGCAAGGTGCGCATGTAGGTGTGTTAAATATTCTGGAGGCACTGGGTATTGATCCCAGTATCTCTCGCATACTAAGCGAGCGGTCTACCATCTGAGCTACGCCCGCCCCCGCCCCCCCCCCCCCCCCCGAAGGCTAATGGTGCTACATACAGCCATATAGACGACACAGACCCTTGCACTCCCATTATTCAGCAGACAAACACTACTCTCTATGTATCCGTTAGGGTGTCTTTCAGGTTTCGTGCATTCTGTATCGAATCGTAGTTGGCCACAATGAAAGTGGCACGTATAACGTCGAAAATAGAGTTCGGACACCACTCTGAGTAAGACGAACGTGTTGTCCACACTCTAGACTTCAATGAGGTTAAGCCGTGATACCTAAGACAGATCTGCACTCGATGACACCTCGATAACAGCCGGTCCCCACACTTACATCTTGCTCTCCTTACGTCAATATACATCATATCAGTCTGTGACGCTGGCTTTGCAACATCTAGCGTGCCTTTAGATTCGCCGCGACCAACACTTACCACAAAAAAAGGAGGCGTCGCGGCTTGAACCCTGCACCTTTCTCATGCGAAGCGAACGCTCTACCAACTGAGCTACGTCCCAGGCATGACCAAACTGCGCTATTCCCCATTCTTTGCGACTCTGATGCGCACGGACACGATGGTTGGTTGGTTTGTAGCAGTGAAGGGAGCAGAGTACAAAGGCGCGGACACGTTCATATACACAGAAGTTCCAAGTAGTTTCGATGCTCTGGTATTACAAATGCAAATTCCGTCTGTTTTTAACGTCTTAAATTGAAAGAGCCGTCACAAATTGCTCCGTTTTCACTCCTTGTCGACAATCATACAGCACCTGAGGTAACAAACACATCTCGAGCCCCATTGTGCACTCCATTATTCATGCCAACTCAGTGCCTCGCTCTTTACTACTGTGTACTAATCTTGTCGTCCAACTGCAAAACACTGGGCCACAACAAGTTTCCGCGTCTCCATTGCACTGCGCATACTACAAAACGCTCCCCAAACTTGGCACTCACCCACGCAGCCGACTTTTCCGACTTTCCACGACGCTCACGCTAGTGACAGCATTATTTGTAGTTCGACGTCGCGCCAAAGCGAATGAGCACATTTCGCCTACGGCTTAGGCCGCCCTCCTAGTGTGGCTGCTCGGTGTCTGCAGGGAGCGAGGGTCTGCTAGCTTCCTGTGTTCGCACCTATGTCACCTGTGCTTGCTTGTCAGAGACAGACTATCGCAAAACATACAACTCACTCCATGAATTGATTGCTACGGCATCTGTTATCAGCAGTCACAACTAGCAACACCAGTAGCAGCCGACTGCACGCAATGAATAGGAATGTGCAGTGGGATTTACGTGAACTCGGCGCAAGGCAGATCTTTCCGACATAGGCTTGAGAATCTTACGGGAACACTTGTACTGTTTCTAAATAAAGTGTAGGCGTGGGAGGAGGGTGCTTCCCGCGCACTAATAACAGCACGCTTGCCAATTGTGGATGCTAATCATTCGCTTGTATCTTCCTAGACACATCTGCAGGCTGAGAATTATTCCACTTGCATGGCAAGGTGCGCATGTAGGTGTGTTAAAAATTCTGGAGGCACTGGGTATTGATCCCAGTATCTCTCGCATACTAAGGGAGCGCTCTACCATCTGAGCTACGCCCGCCCCCCACGAAGACTAATGGTGCTACATACAGCCATATAGACGACACAGACCCTTGCACTCCCATTATTCAGCAGACAAACACTACTCTCTATGTATCCGTTAGGGTGTCTATCAGGTTTCGTGCATTCTGTATCCAATCGTAGTTGGCCACAGTGAAAGTGGCACGTATAACGTTGAAAATAGAGTTCGGACACCGCTCTGAGTAAGACGAACGTGTTGTCCACCCTCTAGACTTCAATGAGGTTAAGCCGTGATACCTAAGACAGATCTGCACTCGATGACACCTCGATAACAGCCGGTCCCCACACTTACATCTTGCTCTCCTTACGTCAGTATACATCATATCAGTCTGTGACGCTGGCTTTGCAACATCTTGCGTGCCTTTAGGTTCGCCGCGACCAACACTTACCATGCACTGACCACAAAAAATGCAGGCGCCGCGGCTTGAACCCTGCACCTTTCACATGCGAAGCGAAGGCTCTACCAACTGAGCTACGCCACATGCACGACCAAACTGCGCTATTCCATATTCTTTGCGACTCTGATGCGCACGGACACGATGGTTGGTTTGTTTGTAGCGGTGAAGGGAGCAGAGTACAAAGGCGCGGACACGTTCATATACACAAAAGTTCCAAGTAGTTTCGATGCTCTGGTATTACAAACGCAAATTCCGTCTGTTTTTAACGTCTTAAATTGAAAGAGCCGTCACAAATTCCTCCGTTTTCACTCCTTGTCGACAATCATACAGCACCTGAGGTAACAAACACATCTCGAGCCCCATTGTGCACTCCATTATTCATGCCAACTCAGTGCCTCGCTCTTTACTACTGTGTACCAATCTTGTCGTCCAACTGCAAAACACTGGGCCACAACAAGTTTCCGCGTCTCCATTGCACTGCGCATACTACAAAACGCTCCCCAAACTTGGCACTCACCCACGCAGCCGAGTTTTCCGACTTTCCACGACGCTCACGCAACGCTCACGCTAGTGACAGCATTATTTGTAGTTCGACGTCGCGCCAAAGCGAATGAGCACATTTCGCCTACGGCTTAGGCCGCCCTCCTAGTGTGGCTGCTCGGTGTCTGCAGGCAGCGAGGGTCTGCTAGCTTCCTGTGTTCGCACCTATGTCACCTGTGCTTGCTTGTCAGAGACAGACTATCGCAAAACATACAACTCACTCCATGAATTGATTGCTACGGCATCTGTTATCAGCAGTCACAACTAGCAACACCAGTAGCAGCCGACTGCACGCAAAGAATAGGAATGTGCAGTGGGATTCTGTGAACTCGGCCCAAGGCAGATCTTTCTGACATAGGATTGACAATCGTACGGGAACACTTGTACTGTTTCTAAATAAAGTGTAGGCGTGGGAGGAGGGTGCTTCCCGCGCACTAATAACAGCACGCTTGCCAATTGTGGATGCTAATCATTCGCTTGTATCTTCCTAGACACATCTGCCGGCTGAGAATTATTCCACTTGCATGGCAAGGTGCGCATGTAGGTGTGTTAAAAATTCTGGAGGCATTGGGTATTGATCCCAGTACCTCTCGCATACCAAGCCAGCGCTCTACCATCTTTTTTTTTTTTTTTTTTCTTTTTTCTGTTGGGCCTCCCTTCTCCCCACACAGCCCATCCATTCGCTCTCCTTTTATGCCTTCTTCGGCGAGCTTCTATGCTATATCGACTGATTTTTTTTCAAATTTACTGTGACAGTTAGGGGAATGAAATGATGTTTGGCTTCTTCGCCATGTGAGGCTTCTCCTCCGTAGAACTGAAAATTGAAAAATTAAGGCTTCTTGGGAATTAATAAATTGTCACTCTTGCTTCATACTGAATAAAATTAAACAAAAATAGAAAGATTGTAACTGAGGAACACGTGCAAGAAGCTTCCACTGCATTGTGTGCAACGAAACCACCTTCCGATATTACCGAGATCCTGGAAAATCATCACAGATGAAAGTAGTTGCTGGAGATATGGGGTTCATCCAGCAGTAAGTGTGAAGCCGCAGTGCCGTTTCGGGGTTCTGTCCGAGGCCTTCACGGCTACCGTAGCGGCCCTGGGGCACACGAAGTCCCCACCGTACTTCACCCTCAACAGCGATCCCCTACTTTGGCCTGTGACTACATTTTTCGTAGACGAGGGCTATTAAGATGTTTATCCAATCCCTTGTCTCTGAAACAGAATGTGTAACATGTTACCAAAAGTTTTTTTGTGGTCCCTGCGCGTACATATCTGATAATATTTTGCTCGTTCGTATAATTCGTATTCTAAAACACGGTCATTGCCGTGTTCAGATATAACGTAATGTACATAATTGCCAAACAACCACAACACAGCATTGGTTTTCTGGACAGGGAAGAAAACACCATCGGGGAAGAGTAATTTTTCAACATTGATCTCAGTACTAACAGTTCTGGTTATAAAGGCTACCCGCCGTTGGAGTCCCCTCCATATTTCGGCGTATCCGCCACAGAGAAAGCGGTGGATCAATGTGTCAACTGCGTCACATCGGGTGCACACTATCGTGTCACTAAGACCAATGGAGTGCAACTTTTCGTTAGTGGAAACTACGTTATTAACAACTCGGTACCAGGTTGCCTGAATGTCGGAAGACAGTTCACGATTACTAATATTTTTCCAAATTCTTTTCCAGTCTTTGTCGGGATATCTGCACTCCATTTTGTTGACATGTTCTTTCGTTGTTAAGAGTTCCATTAATTTCCTGCAATTCCTTGATTGTGGATTCGTGACAATACTGTCCATGTAGCTAATCTCTAAAAAGAACTTTCGAATATATTTCAATTTATAATTAATTCCGCCTATATTTATGGGTGGACGTAAATTTTCTGGCTGTAGGAGTCGATACAGCCTGGCTGTAATACTATGTGGATGTTTTTCTATAATTTGTAGGGTCCTCTTTATATATAACGCCGTAGTCTTCCGCCATATATCTGTTAAACCTAGGCCACCTTCAGCGGAAGGTAACGTAACTGTACCGACTGCTACTCTAAAAATATTCCCTGTCCATATAAATCGGCAAATGATACTCATTATACGTTTGGCAATGGGTTTCGAAACTGGCAATATTTGACCTATATATATAGCTTTTGATAAAATGGACCAATTAATTATTCTGATTCGTTGTTTAATGTTCAGATGTCTGGTCTGATTGAGTATTGTGGCTCCTCTGATTGTATCCAGTACTTTCTTCCAATTGTAGGTCATGGTCTGAAGCGGACATCGGTAAAAGGTGACACCCAGAGCGGTGTGACGATCGACGGAGCGTGCCCATTCCAAACGGTCATCTTGAAGACCTTTAAGATTTAAAAACGAACTCTTCACCTCGTTAACCCTAGCGCCTGTAGCTTCACAAAAGATCTGAATATTCGTAGTTAATTTCTCTAAATCTTCGTTACTACGAATAACCACTCCAACGTCATCAGCATATGCATTGGTGACGTTGTTAACGCCAGATATCGTGATGCCCTCAAGATCGACATCGAGTCTCCTTAGTAAAGGCTCCAGTGCAACAACATACAGGAGCATTGACAAAGGACTTCCCTGCGGGACGCCGTTGCGAATTTCAATGGGTGGAGTGAAATGCCCATTTACAGACACTTGTGTTTGGATGCCTTCAACAATGTTAATTAAAACTTGCACAAAATGTTGACTAAAACCCACATAGGTCAACGTTCTGAACAAAAATAAGTGGTTGACCGTGTCAAAAGCCTTTGAGAAGTCGATAAAGGCAAGGCCTCCTGGTGAGGATGACGTTGCAAAAATTGCAGAGACATCCCTATATTCACAAACAGTTTTAAAAATATTCCGCCCCGAGAGACAGGTTTGGTGGTCACCTATGATCTTCTCCATTAGAGGTCTCAGTCTTTCCTTCAGTACACGTGCAATTATTTTATAATCCGAGTTCATCAAACATATTGGTCTCAATTGATTGAGATCTTTAACTGTCGCGTTCCTTCCCTTCGGTATTAGCACAGTTACGCTTTCTTTGAACTCGCGTGGAACAGTAACACCTTGCAACACTTCATTTATCACTTCTGTGAATTGATTACCGATGAGAGGCCAAAATTTACAATAAAACTCTACAGGCAAGCCATCAGGCCCTGGGGACTTACGGGTAGGCGAATATTTAAGTATATCAAACACCTCCTCCCATGTGATCGCAGTGGTAAGGGACACATTGTCCTCGTCATTGATAACGTTGTCGATACCTGTAGTTCGTAGCAAATCGTTCGCACAGTCTAGATTATACCGGGTATCAGTATATAACGTACGATAAAATCCATAAACTGCATTTAAAATGTCAGAGTGTTCCGTCAGCACCCGGTTATCACCCACTCTAAGACAAGCAATAAACGCTCGTCTTCTATTTCTTTCATGTTCGAGTAAGTGGTACAGCGATGCGTTTTCGTCCTCCACCGTTGTCGGGACACGAGATTTAATTTTTAAACCCTCCAGCTGTTGTCGCTTGAGACTTATGAGGTGAGCCTTGATCTTCTTTATTTCAATGAAAACCTCATCAGTCATCTGCTGAGCTGATAGTTCCCTTAAGCATGTATAGTAAAATTCAACGGTATTGCGAGACCACATCGCTCGCTCCCTCCCGTAAGCTATTAGGGATGATCTCAATTTCTTTTTAGCACATGAGGTCCACCACGCAAGGCGAGAGCTGTATTTATGGCGCATACGTAGAGCAGCCTGCCATACCTCCGCTACTGTTCTTGATAGGGCACCCTCGAACAACATATGGGTATTCAGCTTCCATAAGGGGCGACCCCAATACGTTCCTTGCTTCTGAAACCGAATGCTGCATTTCACTGCGAGATGGTCCGAAAAGGTAGTGGGAATTACTTCGATACTACTGATTTTATTTTCCAAGTTTGCTGTGACGTATATTCTGTCTATTCTGCTTTGCCAGCGACTACTGATGTACGTAAATTTGACTAACGTGGGGTATTTGCTTTCCCACACGTCTGTCCACTTCATGTTTGTCACCAAAGCCGCCAGTTCCCTGGAGAAGTTAAAATTTGGTCGCTGATCCTTTTTGTGAAGTACACAATTAAAGTCACCACCGATTAAAACTTCCGCCGGATTCCCCTTAAGTAAATAGACCATATCGTTCTTAAAAAAATTAGCCCTATCATCTCTAGCGTTGTTACCAGAGGGGACATATACATTTAAAACAGTAGTAGTAAAAATCTTACAACTGATGCCCCTCCCATTTTCTAACAGACAGATATACTTCACATCAATACCATCTTTGACAAGGATCGCAGTCCCACATGTGGCTTCCGGTGCAATATTTAAAATCTTTTGAAAACCTGGGACATAAAAGTTGTGGACATTAAATTCCTGTAGGAGGGCTATATCAGTATCCGACTGGTAAAGGAAATCTTTTAAAGAAGCGACTTTCGTTTCACTGCGAATCCGATTTATATTGATCGTGGTCACATTATATGTCAGTTCCGTTGGCATAGGTGCAGGTAAAAGAAATTGGCTAATGAAGTATACCCCATGCAGAGTCACGTCTGTACCATTCCATTCTGTCTGTCAGAAAGAAAAATAGACATTAAAAAAAAAAAATTAAATGCCACTAGCATGTGTCAGGTCCATCTCCATTCCGTGGTCGGTGCGATCTTCTTGGGCATCGGCCCAATCAAGTCCTATTCCTGAGACAGTTCGGTCTAAATCCATAGTAGTGCCGGTCTGCAAACCTGCGACGCCAAGCGGTGCGCGAGGTTGTTGTTGAAGATCATCTGCATCGGCACGACTCATCTCCGCTTCAGTACACTCGTTAACTCGTGCTACTGGGCATTGGTCTCGTAGTCGTTCATTATCCCTTAAATGTTTTAACTTTTCCCGCAATGCAGGAGCTAAACTCTCTGCTGCTTTGTGTGCCAATCTCCTCTTCTTGCCTTTCTTCGAAGATCTCTTCGGCGATCTAGCAGGAGATGAAGTTTGCGACCTGTCAGGAGAAGTACCGGATGATACGTCTGACGTCGCCTGTTCCTTTTTTCGGACAAAAGTCCTCGTATCGCATTCCACAACGGCAGAAGGAGGCGCATCTTTTTCCATGGCTCCCACTGGTAGCAACCCAGTCTCCAATTCTACACTATCGCTCGTTGTGGTTTCCTTGACGCAAGTGTCTTCTGTGGGCGCCAACGTGAAACCAATGTCCAGATTGCTATCTTCGTTCATAGTTCCCGCAGAGTGGATGCCTGGAGCGTCCACTCCTCGGAAGCTAGTGGCAATATCCTCACGTTGGTGGGAATCCTGACGACGCAAGGAAACCTCCGTTGCGGGTATTTGGGGATCTTCGGCCGAGTCCGCGGAAGAACGAGCAACCACAGTGGGAGAGTTGGAAAAAATTGGCGTCGGCATAGATTCGAGGGGCGCGGAGCTGATCGGCAGACCATCCGCAAATCTAGAGCTTGAAGCCGGAGTATCATCGACAACCGCCCGCGAGGCAGCAGGCTCCCCGCGCACAGGCGGCACCGACTCGCCTCGGCTGCGGAAGTCAGCAGCGGCAGCGTATGACAACTTCATACCAACAACAGGGCCGGAACTCGGCATCTCGTCACGCGGTAACTGCGGGACACGCCTCCGTGAACATTCTGCACGAATGTGTTCCGTGGAATTGCATAAAGCGCAAGTCCGCGGTTGCCCATCATAGATAATCAAAGCACGATACCCACAAATATTAAGACAAGAGGGGACATGCTTCTGTAATTCAATCTTAATTTGCCTTACGCCGTTCAAGACAGGAAACATATGAGCTTCAGACCACCTTTCTGCCACATTGGAAATAATTCTGCCATAAGGCCGAAGGGCAACATTAAGTTCTTCGGGCGGAATTTCAAAAGGGAGCTCAAACACTCTGATCGTACGAATCCCGTACCCAGCATGACTAACAGCAACGTCACTCACATTCCCATCAGAATGATTAAACTTCACGCTACCTCCGCAACGATCCACAATGGAACTACATAATTCTGGACTTTTCATCTTCAGATACACAGCATTTGTCACAAACGAGAGATAAACTCCGACAACATCATCACCGTTAATCAATACTTTTTCGATAAACCATGCTTTAATTTCAAATGCTTTAGGTCGAACGAAATTTCGATCGAAAGTAAACTTGATTGTGTCTTTCCTCAAATAATTCGACCTATTCATTCTAGAACTTCATGAATACAAGTGCAACACGAATAGCGGCTTAGCAGCACCACTAACCTCAAACGCAGCGACTCAGCCTGTGTTTACTACAGCCAGACGTCCAGCTCCGCCACACGTCCGTCCCGCTCGGCGGCTGACTCGCAACTACCATCTGAGCTACGCCCGCCCACCCCGAAGACTAATGGTGCTACATACAGCCATATAGACGACACAGACCCTTGCACTCCCATTATTCAGCAGACAAACACTACTCTCTATGTATCCGTTAGGGTGTCTTTCAGGTTTCGTGCATTCTGTATCCAATCGTAGTTGGCCACAATGAAAGTGGCACGTATAACGTTGAAAATAGAGTTCGGACACCGCTCTGAGTAAGACGAACGTGTTGTCCACCCTCTAGACTTCAATGAGGTTAAGCCGTGATACCTAAGATAGATCTGCACTCGATGACACCTCGATAACAGCCGGTCCCCACACTTACATCTTGCTCTTCTTTCGTCAGTATACATCATATCAGTCTGTGACGCTGGCTTTGCAACATCTTGCGTGCCTTTAGGTTCGCCGCGACCAACACTTACCAACCACTGACCACAAAAAATGGAGGCGCCGCGGCTTGAACCCCGCACCTTTCAAATGCGAAGCGAACGCTCTACCAACTGAGCTACGCCTCATGCACGACCAAACTGCGCTATTCCCCATTCTTTGCGACTCTGATGCGCACGGACACGATGGTTGGCTGGATCGTAGCGGTGAAGGGAGCAGAGTACAAAGGCGCGGACACGTTCATATACACAAAAGTTCCAAGTAGTTTCGATGCTCTGGTATTACAAATGCAAATTCCGTCTGTTTTTAACGTCTTAAATTGAAAGAGCCGTCACAAATTGCTCCGTTTTCACTCCTTGTCGACAATCATACAGCACCTGAGGTAACAAACACATCTCGAGCCCCATTGTGCACTCCATTATTCATGCCAACTCAGTGCCTCGCTCTTTACTACTGTGTACCAATCTTGTCGTCCAACTGCAAAACACTGGGCCACAACAAGTTTCCGCGTCTCCATTGCACTGCGCATACTACAAAACGCTCCCCAAACTTGTCACTCACCCACGCAGCCGACTTTTCCGACTTTCCACGACGCTCACGCAACGCTTACGCTAGTGACAGCATTATTTATAGTTCGACGTCGCGCCAAAGCGAAGGAGCACATTTCGCCTACGGCTTAGGCCGCCCTCCTAGTGTGGCTGCTCGGTGTCTGCAGGCAGCGAGGGCTTGCTAGCTTCCTGTGTTCGCACCTATGTCACCTGTGCTTGCTTGTCAGAGACAGACTATCGCAAAACGTACAACTCACTCCATGAATTGATTGCTACGGCATCTGTTATCAGCAGTCACAACTAGCAACACCAGTAGCAGCCGACTGCACGCAAAGAATAGGAATGTGCAGTGGGATTTACGTGAACTCGGCGCAAGGCAGATCTTTCCGACACAGGCTTGACAATCTTACGGGAACACTTGTACTGTTTCTAAATAAAGTGTAGGCGTGGGAGGAGGGTGCTTCCCGCGCACTAATCACAGCACGCTTGCCAATTGTGGATGCTAATCATTCGCTTGTATCTTCCTAGACACATCTGCAGGCTGAGAATTATTCCACTTGCATGGCAAGGTGCGCATGTAGGTGTGTTAAAAATTCTGGAGGCACTGGGTATTGATCCCAGTACCCCTCGCATACTAAGCGAGCGCTCTACCATCTGAGCTACGCCCGCCACCCCGAAGACTAATGGTGCGACATACAGCCATATAGACGACACAGACCCTTGCACTCCCATTATTCAGCAGACAAACACTACTCTCTATGTATCCGTTAGGGTGTCTTTCAGGTTTCGTGCATTCTGTATCGAATCGTAGTTGGCCACAATGAAAGTGGAACGTATAACGTTGAAAATAGAGTTCGGACACCGCTCTGAGTACGACGAACGTGTTGTCCACCCTGTAGACTTCAATGAGGTTAAGCCGTGATACCTAAGACAGATCTGCACTCGATGACACCTCGATAACAGCCGGTCCCCACACTTACATCTTGCTCTTCTTACGTCAGTATACATCATATCAGTCTGTGACGCTGGCTTTGCAACATCTTGCGTGCCTTTAGGTTCGCCGCGACCAACACTTACCATGCACTGACCACGAAAAATAGAGGCGCCGCGGCTTGAACGCTGCACCTTTCAAATGCGAAGCGAACGCTCTACCAACTGAGCTACGCCACATGCACGACCAAACTGCGCTATTCCCCATTCTTTGCGACTCTGATGCGCACGGACACGATGGTTGGTTGGTTTGTAGCGGTGAAGGGAGCAGAGTACAAAGGCGCGGACACGTTCATATACACAAAAGTTCCAAGTAGTTTCGATGCTCTGGTATTACAAATGCAAATTCCGTCTGTTTTTAACGTCTTAAATTGAAAGAGCCATCACAAATTGTTCCGTTTTCACTCCTTGTCGACAATCATACAGCACCTGAGGTAACAAACACATCTCGAGCCACATTGTGCACCCCATTATTCATGCCAACTCAGTGCCTCGCTCTTTACTACTGTGTACCAATCTTGTCGTCCAACTGCAAAACACTAGGCCACAACAAGTTTCCGCGTCTCCGTTGCACTGCGCATACTACAAAACGCTCCCCAAACTTGGCACTCACCCACGCAGCCGACTTTTCCGACTTTCCACGACGCTCACGCAACGCTTACGCTAGTGACAGCATTATTTACAGTTCGACGTCGCGCCAAAGCGAATGGGCACATTTCGCCTACGGCTTAGGCCGCCCTCCTAGTGTGGCTGCTCGGTGTCTGCAGGCAGCGAGGGCTTGCTAGCTTCCTGTGTTCTCACCTATGTCACCTGTGCTTGCTTGTCAGAGACAGACTATCGCAAAACGTACAAGTCACTCCATGAATTGATTGCTACGGCATCTGTTATCAGCAGTCACAACTAGCAACACCAGTAGCAGCCGACTGCACGCAAAGAATAGGAATGTGCAGTGGGATTTACGTGAACTCGGCGCAAGGCAGATCTTGCGGACACAGGCTTGACAATCTTACGGGAACACTTGTACTGTTTCTAAACAAAGTGTAGGCGTGGGAGGAGGGTGCTTCCCGCGCACTAATCACAGCACGCTTGCCAATTGTGGATGCTAATCATTCGCTTGTATCTTCCTAGACACATCTGCAGGCTGAGAATTATTCCACTTGCATGGCAAGGTGCGCATGTAGGTGTGTTAAAAATTCTGGAGGCACTGGGTATTGATCCCAGCGCTCTACCATCTGAGCTACGCCCGCCCCCCCGAAGACTAATGTTGCTACATACAGCCATATAGACGACACAGACCCTTGCACTCCCATTATTCAGCAGACAAACACTACTCTCTATGTATCCGTTAGGGTGTCTTTCAGGTTTCGTGCATTCTGTATCGAATCGTAGTTGGCCACAATGAAAGTGGCACGTATAACTTTGAAAATAGAGTTCGGACACCGCTCTGAGTAAGACGAACGTGTTGTCCACCCTCTAGACTTCAATGAGGTTAAGCCGTGATACCTAAGACAGATCTGCACTCGATGACACCTCGATAACAGCCGGTCCCCACACTTACATCTTGCTCTCCTTACGTCAGTATACATCATATCAGTCTGTGACGCTGGCTTTGCAACATCTTGCGTGCCTTTAGGTTCGCCGCGACCAACACTTACCATGCACTGACCACAAAAAATGGAGGCGCCGCGGCTTGAACTCTGCACCTTTCAAACGCGAAGCGAACGCTCTACCAACTGAGCTACGCCCCATGCACGACCAAACTGCGCTCTTCCCCATTCTTTGCGACTCTGATGTTCACGGACACGATGGTTGGTTGGTTCGTAGCGATGAAGGGAGCAGAGTACAAAGGCGCGGACACGTTCATATACACAAAAGTTCCAAGTAGTTTCGATTCTCTGGTATTACAAATGCAAATTCCGTCTGTTTTTAACGTCTTAAATTGAATGAGCCGTCACAAATTGCTCCGTTTTCACTCCTTGTCGACAATCATACAGCACCTGAGGTAACAAACACATCTCGAGCCCCATTGTGCACTCCATTATTCATGCCAACTCAGTGCCTCGCTCTTTACTACTGTGTACCAATCTTGTCATCCAACTGCAAAACACTGGGCCACAACAAGTTTCCGCGTCTCCATTGCACTGCACATACTACAAAACGCTCCCCAAACTTAGCACTCACCCACGCAGCCGACTTTTCCGACTTTCCACGACGCTCACGCAACGCTCACGCTAGTGACAGCATTATTTATAGTTCGACGTCGCGCCAAAGCGAATGAGCACATTTCGCCTACGGCTTAGGCCGCCCTCCTAGTGTGGCTGCTCGGTGTCTGCAGGCAGCGAGGGTCTGCTAGCTTCCTGTGTTCGCACCTATGTCACCTGTGCTTGCTTGTTAGAGACAGACTATCGCAAAACATACAACTCACTCCATGAATTGATTGCTACGGCATCTGTTATCAGCAGTCACAACTAGCAACACCAGTAGCAGCCGACTGCACGCAAAGAATAGGAATGTGCAGTGGGATTTACGTGAACTCGGCGCAAGGCAGATCTTTCCGACATAGGCTTGACAATCGTATGGGAACACTTGTACTGTTTCTAAATAAAGTGTAGGCGTGGGAGGAGGGTGCTTCCCGCGCACTAATAACAGCACGCTTGCCAATTGTGGATGCTAATCATTCGCTTGTATCTTCCTAGACACATCTGCAGGCTGAGAATTATTCCACTTGCATGGCAAGGTGCGCATGTAGGTGTGTTAGAAATTCTGGAGGCACTGGGTATTGATCCCAGTACCTCTCGCATACTAAGCGAGCGCTCTACCATCTGAGCTACGCCTGCCCTCCCGAAGACTAATGGTGCTACATACAGCCATATAGACGACACAGACCCTTGCACTCCCATTATTCAGCAGACAAACACTACTCTCTATGTGTCCGTTAGGGTGTCTTTCAGGTTTCGTGCATTCTGTATCGAATCGTAGTTGGCCACAATGAAAGTGGCACGTATAACGTTGAAAATAGAGTTCGGACACCGCTCTGAGTAAGACGAACGTGTTGTCCACCCTCTAGACTTCAATGAGGTTAAGCCGTGATACCTAAGACAGATCTGCACTCGATGACACCTCGATAACAGCCGGTCCCCACACTTACATCTTGCTCTTCTTACGTCAGTATACATCATATCAGTCTGTGACGCTGGCTTTGCAACATCTTGCGTGCCTTTAGGTTCGCCGCGACCAACACATACAATGCACTGACCACAAAAAATTGAGGCGCTGCGGCATGAACCCTGCACCTTTCACATGCGAAGCGAACGCTCTACCAACTGAGCTACGCCACATGCACGACCAAACTGCGCTATTCCCCATTTTTTGCGACTCTGATGCGCACGGACACGATGGTTGGTTGGTTTGTAGCGGTGAAGGGAGCAGAGTACAAAGGCGCGGACACGTTCTTATACACAAAAGTTCCAAGTAGTTTCGATGCTCTGGTATTACAAATGCAAATTCCGTCTGTTTTTAACGTCTTAAATTGAAAGAGCCGTCACAAATTGCTCCGTTTTCACTCCTTGTCGACAATCATACAGCACCTGAGGTAACAAACACATCTCGAGCCCCATTGTGCACTCCATTATTCATGCCAACTCAGTGCCTCGCTCTTTACTACTGTGTACCAATCTTGTCGTCCAACTGCAAACACTGGGCCACAACAAGTTTCCGCGTCTCCATTGCACTGCGCATACTACAAAATGCTCCCCAAACTTGGCACTCACCCACGCAGCCGACTTTTCCGACATTCCACGACGCTCACGCAACGCTCACGCTAGTGACAGCATTATTTATAGTTCGACGTCGCGCCAAAGCGAATGAGCACATTTCGCCTACGGCTTAGGCCGCCCTCCTAGTGTGGCTGCTCGGTGTCTGCAGGCAGCGAGGGTCTGCTAGCTTCCTGTGTTCGCACCTATGTCACCTGTGGTTGCTTGTCAGAGACAGACTATCGCAAAACATACAACTCACTCCATGAATTGATTGCTACGGCATCTGTTATCAGCAGTCACAACCAGCAACACCAGTAGCAGCCGACTGCACGCAAAGAATAGGAATGTGCAGTGGGATTATGTGAACTCGGCGCAAGGCAGATCTTTCCGACATAGGCTTGACAATCTTACGGCAACACTTGTACTGTTTCTAAATAAAGTGTAGGCGTGGGAGGAGGGTGCTTCCGGCGCACTAATAACAGCACGCTTGCCAATTGTGGATGCTAATCATTCGCTTGTATCTTCCTAGACACATCTGCAGGCTGAGAATTATTCCACTTGCATGGCAAGGTGCGCATGTAGGTGTGTTAAAAATTCTGGAGGCACTGGGTATTGATCCCAGTACCTCCCGCATACTAAGCTAGCGCTCTACCATCTGAGCTACGCCCGCCCCCCCGAAGACTAATGGTGCTACATACAGCCATATAGACGACACAGACCCTTGCACTCCCATTATTCAGCAGACAAACACTACTCTCTATGTATCCGTTAGGGTGTCTTTCAGGTTTCGTGCATTCTGTATCGAATCGTAGTTGGCCACAATGAAAGTGGCACGTATAACGTAGAAAATAGAGTTCGGACACAGCTCTGAGTAAGACGAACGTGTTGTCCACCCTCTAGACTTCAATGAGGTTAAGCCGTGATACCTAAGACAGATCTGCACTCGATGACACCTCGATAACAGACGGTCCTTACACTTACATCTTGCTCTCCTTACGTCAGTATACATTATATCTGTCTGTGACACTGGCTTTGCAACATCTTGCGTGACTTTAGGTTCGCCGCGACCAACACTTACCATGCACTGACCACAAAAAATGGAGGCGCCACGGCTTGAAACCTGCACCTTTCTCATGCGAAGCGAACGCTCTACCAACTGAGCTACGCCCCATGCACGATCAAACTGCGCTATTCCCCATTCTTGGCGACTCTGATGCGCACGGACACGATGGTTGGTTGGTTTGTAGCGGTGAAGGGAGCAGAGTACAAAGGCGCGGACACGTTCATATACACAAAAGTTCCAAGTAGTTTCGATGCTCTGGTATTACAAATGCAAATTCCGTCTGTTTTTAACGTCTTAAATTGAAAGAGCCGTCACAAATTGCTCCGTTTTCACTCCTTGTCGACAATCATACAGCACCTGAGGTAACAAACACATCTCGAGCCCCATTGTGCACTCCATTATTCATGCCAACTCAGTGCCTCGCTCTTTACTACTGTGTACCAATCTTGTCATCCAACTGCAAAACACTGGGCCACAACAAGTTTCCACGTCTCCATTGCACTGCGCATCCTACAAAACGCTCCCCAAACTTGGCACTCAACCACGCAGCTGACTTTTTCCGACTTTCCACGACGCTCACGCTAGTGACAGCAGTATTTATAGTTCGACGTCGCGCCAAAGCGAATGAGCACATTTCGCCTACGGCTTAGGCCGCCCTCCTAATGTGGCTGCTCGGTGTCTGCAGGCAGCGAGGGTCTGCTAGCTTCCTGTGTTCGCACCTATGTCACCTGTGCTTGCTTGTCAGAGACAGACTATCGCAAAACATACAACTCACTCCCTGAATTGTTTGCTACGGCATCTGTTATCAGCAGTCACAACTAGCAACACCAGTAGCAGCCGACTGCACGCAAAGAATAGGAATGTGCAGTGGGATTATGTGAACTCGGCGCAAGGCAGATCTTTCCGACATAGGCTTGACAATCTTACGGCAACACTTGTACTGTTTCTAAATAAAGTGGTGGCGTGGGAGGAGGGTGCTTCCCGCGCACTAATAACAGCACGCATGCCAATTGTGGATGCTAATCATTCGCTTGTATCTTCCTAGACACATCTGCAGGCTGAGAATTATTCCACTTGCATGGCAAGGTGCGCATGTAGGTGTGTTAAAAATTCTGGAGGCACTGGGTATTGATCCCAGTACCTCTCGCATACTAAGCTAGCGCTCTACCATCTGAGCTACGCCCGCCCCCCCGAAGACTAATGGTGCTACATACAGCCATATAGACGACATAGATACTTGCACTCCCATTATTCAGCAGACAAACACTACTCTCTATGTATCTGTTAGGGTGTCTTTCAGGTTTCGTGCATTCTGTATCCAATCGTAGTTGGCCACAATGAAAGTGGCACGTATAACTTTGAAAATAGAGTTCGGACACCGCTCTGAGTAAGATGAACGTGTTGTCCACCCTCTAGACTTCAATGAGGTTAAGCCGTGATACCTAAGACAGATCTGCACTCGATGACACCTCGATAACAGCCGGTCCCCACACTTACATCTTGCTCTCCTTACGTCAGTATACATCATATCTGTCTGTGACACTGGCTTTGCAACATCTTGCGTGCCTTTAGGTTCGCCGCGACCAACACTTACCATGCACTGACCACAAAAAATGGAGGCGCCACGGCTTGAACCCTGCACCTTTCTCATGCGAAGCGAACGCTCTACCAACTGAGCTACGCCCCATGCACGATCAAACTGCGCTATTCCCCATTCTTGGCGACTCTGATGCGCACGGACACGATGGTTGGTTGGTTTGTAGCGGTGAAGGGAGCAGAGTACAAAGGCGCGGACACGTTCATGTACACAAAAGTTCCAAGTAGTTTCGATGCTCTGGTATTACAAATGCAAATTCCGTCTGTTTTTAACGTCTTAAATTGAAAGAGCCGTCACAAATTGCTCCGTTTTCACTCCTTGTCGACAATCATACAGCACCTGAGGTAACAAACACATCTCGAGCCCCATTGTGCACTCCATTATTCATGCCAACTCAGTGCCTCGCTCTTTACTACTGTGTACCAATCTTGTCGTCCAACTGCAAAACACTGGGCCACAACAAGTTTCCGCGTCTCCATTGCACTGCGCATACTACAAAACGCTCCCCAAACTTGGCACTCACCCACGCAGCCTACTTTTCCGACTTTCCACGACGCTCACGCAACTCTCACGCTAGTGACAGCATTATTTATAGTTCGACGTCGCGCCAAAGCGAATGAGCACATTTCGCCTACGGCTTAGGCCGCCCTCCTAGTGTGGCTGCTCGGTGTCTGCAGGCAGCGAGGGTCTGCTAGCTTCCTGTGTTCGCACCTATGTCACCTGTGCTTGCTTGTCAGAGACAGACTATCGCAAAACATACAACTCACTCCATGAATTGATTGCTACGGCATCTGTTATCAGCAGTCACAACTAGCAACACCAGTAGCAGCCGACTGCACGCAAAGAATAGGAATGTGCAGTGGGATTTACGTGAAATCGGCGCAAGGCAGATCTTTCCGACATAGGCTTGACAATCTTCGGGAACACTTGTACTGTTTCTAAATAAAGTGTAGGCGTGGGAGGAGGGTGCTTCCCGCTCACTAATAACAGCACGCTTGCCAATTTTGGATGCTAATCATTCGCTTGTATCTTCCTAGACACATCTGCAGGCTGGGAATTATTCCACTTGCATGGCAAGGTGCACATGTAGGTGTGTTAAAAATTCTGGAGGCACTGGGTATTGATCCCAGTATCTCTCGCATACTAAGCTAGCGCTCTACCATCTGAGCTACGCCCGCCCCCCCGAAGACTAATGGTGCGACATACAGCCATATAGACGACACAGACCCTTGCACTCCCATTATTCAGCAGACAAACACTACTCTCTATGTAACCGTTAGGGTGTCTTTCAGGTTTCGTGCATTCTGTATCCAATCGTAGTTGGCCACAATGAAAGTGGCACATATAACGGTGAAAATAGAGTTCGGACACCGCTCTGAGTAAGACGAACGTGTTGTCCACCCTCTAGACTTCAATGGGGTTAAGCCGTGATACCTAAGACAGATCTGCTCTCGATGACACCTCGATAACAGCCGGTACCCACACTTACATCTTGCTCTCCTTACGTCAGTATACATCATATCAGTCTGTGACGCTGGCTTTGCCACATCTTGCGTGCCTTTAGGTTCGCGGCGACCAACACTTACCATGCACTGACCACAAAAAATGGAGGCGCCACGGCTTGAACCCTGCACCTTTCTCATGCGAAGCGAACGCTCTACCAACTGAGCCTCGCCGCATGCACGACCAAACTGCGCTATTCCCCATTCTTTGCGACTCTGATGCGCACGGACACGATGGTTGGTTGGTTTGTAGCGGTGAAGGGAGCAGAGTACAAAGGCGCGGACACGTTCATATACACAAAAGTTCCAAGTAGTTTCGATGCTCTGGTATTACAAATGCAAATTCCGTCTGTTTTTAACGTCTTAAATTGAAAGAGCCGCCACAAATTGCTCCGTTTTCACTCCTTGTCGACAATCATACAGCACCTGAGGTAACAAACACATCTCGAGCCCCATTGTGCACTCCATTATTCATGCCAACTCAGTGCCTCGCTCTTTACTACTGTGTACCAATCTTGTCGTCCAACTGCAAAACACTGGGCCACAACAAGTTTCCGCGTCTCCATTGCACTGCGCATACTACAAAACGCTCCCCAAACTTGGCACTCACCCACGCAGCCGACTTTTCCGACTTTCCACGACGCTCTCGCAACGCTCACGCTAGTGACAGCACTATTTATAGTTCGACGTCGCGCCAAAGCGAATGAGCACATTTCGCCTACGGCTTAGGCCGCCTTCCTAGTGTGGCTGCTCGGTGTCTGCAGGCAGCGAGGGTCTGCTAGCTTCCTGTGTTCGCACCTATGTCACCTGTGCTTGCTTGTAAGAGACAGACTATCGCAAAACATACAACTCACTCCGTGAATTGATTGCTACGGCATCTGTTATCAGCAGTCACAACTAGCAACACCAGTAGCAGCCGACTGCACGCAAAGAATAGGAATGTACAGTGGGATTTACGTGAACTCGGCGCAAGGCAGATCTTTCCGACATAGGCTTGACAATCTTACGAGATCACTTGTACTGTTTCTAAATAAAGTGTAGGCGTGGGAGGAGGGTGCTTCCCGCGCACTAATAACAGCACGCTTGCCAATTTTGGACGCTAATCATTCGCTTGTATCTTCCTAGACACATCTGCAGGCTGAGAATTATTCCACTTGCATGGCAAGGTGCGCATGTAGGTGTGTTAAAAATTCTGGAGGCACTGGGTATTGATCCCAGTATCTCTCGCATACTAAGCGAGCGCTCTACCATCTGAGCTACGCCCGCCCCCGAAGACCAATGGTGCTACATACAGCCATATAGACGACACAGACCCTTGCACTCCCATTATTCAGCAGACAAACACTACTCTCTATGTATCCGTTAGGGTGTCTTTCAGGTTTCGTGCATTCTGTATCCAATCGTAGTTGGCCACAATGAAAGTGGCACGTATAACGTTGAAAATAGAGTTCGGACACCGCTCTGAGTAAGACGAACGTGTTGTCCACCCTCTAGACTTCAATGAGGTTAAGCCGTGATACCTAAGACAGATCTGCACTCGATGACACCTCGGTAACAGCCGGTCCCCACACTTACATCTTGCTCTTCTTACGTCAGTATACATCATATCAGTCTGTGACGCTGGCTTTGCTACATCTTGCGTGCCTTTAGGTTCGCCGCGACCAACACTTACCATGCACTGACCACAAAAAATGGAGGCGCCACGGTTTGAACCCTGCACCTTTCAAATGCGAAGCGAACGCTCTACCAACTGAGCTACGCCCCATGCACGACCAAACTGCGCTATTCCCCATTCTTTGCGACTCTGATGCGCACGGACACGATGGTTGGTTGGTTTGTAGCGGTGAAGGGAGCAGAGTACAAAGGCGCGGACACGTTCATATACACAAAAGTTCCAAGTAGTTTCGATGCTCTGGTATTACAAATGCCAATTCCGTCTGTTTTTAACGTCTTAAATTGAAAGAGCCGTCACAAATTGCTCCGTTTTCACTCCTTGTCGACAATCATACAGCACCTGAGGTAACAAACACATCTCGAGCCCCATTCTGCACTCCATTATTCATGCCAACTCAGTGCCTCGCTCTTTACTACTGTGTACCAATCTTGTCGTCCAACTGCAAAACACTGGGCCACAACAAGTTTCCGCGTCTCCATTGCACTGCGCATACTACAAAACGCTCCCCAAACTTGGCACTCACCCACGCAGCCGACTTTTCCGACTTTCCACGACGCTCACGCTAGTGACAGCATTATTTATAGTTCGACGTCGCGCCAAAGCGAATGAGCACATTTCGCCTACGGCTTAGGCCGCCCTCCTAGTGTGGCTGCTCGGTGTCTGCAGGCAGCGAGGGTCTGCTAGCTTCCTGTGTTCGCACCTATGTCACCTGTGCTTGCTTGTCAGAGACAGACTATCGCAAAACATACAACTCACTCCATG
The DNA here is from genome assembly GCF_023897955.1 of Schistocerca gregaria. NCBI lineage: Eukaryota > Metazoa > Arthropoda > Insecta > Orthoptera > Acrididae > Schistocerca > Schistocerca gregaria. The sequence continues at coordinate 29,122,076 of NC_064929.1, read as the reverse complement.
AATTGATTGCTACGGCATCTGTTATCAGCAGTCACAACTAGCAACACCAGTAGCAGCCGACTGCACGCAAAGAATAGGAATGTGCAGTGGGATTTACGTGAACTCGGCGCAAGGCAGATCTTTCCGACATAGGCTTGACAATCTTACGGGAACACTTGTACTGTTTCTAAATAAAGTGTAGGCGTGGGAGGAGGGTGCTTCCCGCGCACTAATAACAGCACGCTTGCCAATTGTGGATGCTAATCATTCGCTTGTATCTTCCTAGACACATCTGCAGGCTGAGAATTATTCCACTTGCATGGCAAGGTGCGCATGTAGGTGTGTTAAAAATTCTGGAGGCACTGGGTATTGATCCCAGTACCTCCCGCATACTAAGCGAACGCTCTACCATCTGAGCTACGCCCGCCACCCCGAAGACAAATGGTGCTTCATACAGCCATATAGACGACACAGACCCTTGCACTCCCATTATTCAGCAGACAAACACTACTCTCTATGTATCCGTTAGGGTGTCTTTCAGGTTTCGTGCATTCTGTATCCAATCGTAGTTGGCCACAATGAAAGTGGCACGTATAACGGTGAAAATAGAGTTCGGACACCGCTCTGAGTAAGACGAACGTATTGTCCACCCTCTAGACTTCAATGAGGTTAAGCCGTGATACCTAAGACAGATCTGCACTCGATGACACCTCCATAACAGCCGGTCCCCACACTTACATCTTGCTCTTCTTACGTCAGTATGCATCATATCAGTCTGTGACGCTGGCTTTGCTACATCTTGCGTGCCTTTAGGTTCGCCGCGACCAACACTTACCATGCACTGACCACAAAAAATGGAGGCGCAGCGGCTTGAACCCTGCACCTTTCAAATGCGAAGCGAACTCTCTACCAACTGAGCTACGCCCCATGCACGACCAACCTGCGCTATTCCCCATACTTTGCGACTCTGATGCGCACGGACACGATGGTTGGTTGGTTTGTAGCGGTGAAGGGAGCAGAGTACAAAGGCGCGGACACGTTCATATACACAAAAGTTCCAAGTAGTTTCGATGCTCTTGTATTACAAATGCAAATTCCGTCTGTTTTTAACGTCTTAAATTGAAAGAGCCGCCACAAATTGCTCCGTTTTCACTCCTTGTCGACAATCATACAGCACCTGAGGTAACAAACACATCTCGAGCCCCATTGTGCACTCCATTATTCATGCCAACTCAGTGCCTCGCTCTTTACTACTGTGTACCAATCTTGTCGTCCAACTGCAAAACACTGGGCCACAACTAGTTTCGGCGTCTCCATTGCACTGCGCATACTACAAAACGCTCCCCAAACTTGGCACTCACCCACGCAGCCGACCTTTTCCGACTTTCCACGACGCTCACGCTAGTGACAGCATTATTTATAGTTCGACGTCGCGCCAAAGCGAATGAGCACATTTCGTCTACGGCTTAGGCCGCCCTCCTAGTGTGGCTGCTCGGTGTCTGCAGGCAGCGAGGGTCTGCTAGCTTCCTGTGTTCGCACCTATGTCACCTGTGCTTGCTTGTCAGAGACAGACTATCGCAAAACATACAACTCACTCCATGAATTGATTGCTACGGCATCTGTTATCAGCAGTCACAACTAGCAACACCAGTAGCAGCCGACTGCACGCAAAGAATAGGAATGTGCAGTGGGATTTACGTGAACTCGGCGCAAGGCAGATCTTTCCGACATAGGCTTGACAATCTTACGGGAACACTTGTACTGTTTCTAAATAAAGTGTAGGCGTGGGAGGAGGGTGCTTCCCGCGCACTAATAACAGCACGCTTGCCAATTGTGGATGCTAATCATTCGCTTGTATCTTCCTAGACACATCTGCAGGCTGAGAATTATTGCACTTGCATGGCAAGGTGCGCATGTAGGTGTGTTAAAAATTCTGGAGGCACTGGGTATTGATCCCAGTACCTCTCGCATACTAAGCGAGCGCTCTACCATCTGAGCTACGCCCGCCCCCCCGAAGACAAATGGTGCTACATACAGCCATATAGACGACACAGACCCTTGCACTCCCATTATTCAGCAGACAAACACTACTCTCTATGTATCCGTTAGGGTGTCTTTCAGGTTTCATGCATTCTGTATCGAATCGTAGTTGGCCACAATGAAAGTGGCACGTATAACGGTGAAAATAGAGTTCGGACACCGCTCTGAGTAAGACGAACGTGTTGGCCACCCTCTAGACTTCAATGAGGTTAAGCCGTGATACCTAAGACAGATCTGCACTCGATGACACCTCGATAACAGCCGGTCCCCACACTTACATCTTGCTCTCCTTACGTCAGTATACATCATATCAGTCTGTGACGCTGGCTTTGCAACATCTTGCGTGCCTTTAGGTTCGCCGCGACCAACACTTACCATGCACTGACCACAAAAAATGGAGGCGCCGCGGCTTGAACCCTGCACCTTTCAAATGCGAAGCGAACGCTCTACCAACTGAGCTACGCCCCATGCACGACCAAACTGCGCTATTCCCCATTCTTTGCCACTCTGATGCGCACGGACACGATGGTTGGTTGGTTTGTAGCGGTGAAGGGAGCAGAGTACAAAGGCGCGGACACGTTCATATACACAAAAGTTCCAAGTAGTTTCGATGCTCTGGTATTACAAATGCCAATTCCGTCTGTTTTTAACGTCTTAATTTGAAAGAGCCGCCACAAATTGCTCCGTTTTCACTCCTTGTCGACAATCATACAGCACCTGAGGTAACAAACACATCTCGAGCCCCATTGTGCACTCCATTATTCATGCCAACTCAGTGCCTCGCTCTTTACTACTGTGTACCAATCTTGTCGTCCAACTGCAAAACACTGGGCCACAACAAGTTTCCGCGTCTCCATTGCACTGCGCATACTACAAAACGCTCCCCAAACTTGGCACTCACCCACGCAGCCGACTTTTCCGACTTTCCACGACGCTCACGCTAGTGACAGCATTATTTATAGTTCGACGTCGCGCCAAAGCGAATGAGCACATTTCGCCTACGGCTTAGGCCGCCCTCCTAGTGTGGCTGCTCGGTGTCTGCAGGCAGCGAGGGTCTGCTAGCTTCCTGTGTTCGCACCTATGTCACCTGTGCTTGCTTGTCAGAGACAGACTATCGCAAAACATACAACTCACTCCATGAATTGATTGCTACGGCATCTGTTATCAGCAGTCACAACTAGCAACACCAGTAGCAGCCGACTGCACGCAAAGAATAGGAATGTGCAGTGGGATTTACGTGAACTCGGCGCAAGGCAGATCTTTCCGACATAGGCTTGACAATCTTACGGGAACACTTGTACTGTTTCTAAATAAAGTGTAGGCGTGGGAAGAGGGTGCTTCCCGCGCACTAATAACAGCACGCTTGCCAATTGTGGATGCTAATCATTCGCTTGTATCTTCCTAGACACATCTGCAGGCTGAGAATTATTCCACTTGCATGGCAAGGTGCGCATGTAGGTGTGTTAAAAATTCTGGAGGCACTGGGTATTGATCCCAGTACCTCTCGCATACTAAGCGAGCGCTCTACCATCTGAGCTACGCCAGCCCCCCCGAATACAAATGGTGCTACATACAGCCATATAGACGACACAGACCCTTGCACTCCCATTATTCAGCAGACAAACACTACTCTCTATGTATCCGTTAGGGTGTCTTTCAGGTTTCATGCATTCTGTATCGAATCGTAGTTGGTCACAATGAAAGTGGCACGTATAACGGTGAAAATAGAGTTCGGACACCGCTCTGAGTAAGACGAACGTGTTGGCCACCCTCTAGACTTCAATGAGGTTAAGTCGTGATACCTAAGACAGATCTGCACTCGATGACACCTCGATAACAGCCGGTCCCCACACTTACATCTTGCTCTTCTTACGTCAGTATACATCATATCAGTCTGTGACGCTGGCTTTGCTACATCTTGCGTGCCTTTAGGTTCGCCGCGACCAGCACTTACCATGCACTGACCACAAAAAATGGAGGCGCCGCGGCTTGAACCCTGCACCTTTCAAATGCGAAGCGAACGCTCTACCAACTGAGCTACGCCCCATGCACGCCCAAACTGCGCTACTCCCCATTCTTTGCGATTCTGATGCGCACGGACACGATGGTTGGTTGGTTTGTAGCGGTGAAGGGAGCAGAGTACAAAGGCGCGGACACGTTCATATACACAAAAGTTCCAAGTAGTTTCGATGCTCTGGTATTACAAATGCAAATTCCGTCTGTTTTTAACGTCTTAAATTGAAAGATCCGCCACAAATTGCTCCGTTTTCACTCCTTGTCGACAATCATACAGCACCTGAGGTAACAAACACATCTCGAGCCCCATTGTGCACTCCATTATTCATGCCAACTCAGTGCCTCGCTCTTTACTACTGTGTACCAATCTTGTCGTCCAACTGCAAAACACTGGGCCACAACAAGTTTCCGCGTCTCCATTGCACTGCGCATACTACAAAACGCTCCCCAAACTTGGCACTCACCCACGCAGCCGACTTTTCCGACTTTCCACGACGCTCACGCTAGTGACAGCATTATTTATAGTTCGACGTCGTGCCAAAGCGAATGAGCACATTTCGCCTACGGCTTAGGCCGCCCTCATAGTGTGGCTGCTCGGTGTCTGCAGGCAGCGAGGGTCTGCTAGCTTCCTGTGTTCGCACCTATGTCACCTGTGCTTGCTTGTCAGAGACAGACTATCGCAAAACATACAACTCACTCCATGAATTGATTGCTACGGCATCTGTTATCAGCAGTCACAACTAGCAACACCAGTAGCAGCCGACTGCACGCAAAGAATAGGAATGTGCAGTGGGATTTACGTGAACTCGGCGCAAGGCAGATCTTTCCGACATAGGCTTGACAATCTTACGGGAACACTTGTACTGTTTCTAAATAAAGTGTAGGCGTGGGAGGAGGGTGCTTCCCACGCACTAATAACAGCACGCTTGCCAATTGTGGATGCTAATCATTCGCTTGTATCTTCCTAGACACATCTGCAGGCTGAGAATTATTCCACTTGCATGGCAAGGTGCGCATGTAGGTGTGTTAAAAATTCTGGAGGCACTGGGTATTGATCCCAGTACCTCTCGCATACTAAGCGAGTGCTCTACCATCTGAGCTACGCCCGCCCCCCCCGAAGACTAATGGTGCTACATACAGCCATATAGACAACACAGACCCTTGCACTCCCATTATTCAGCAGACAAACACTACTCTCTATGTATCCGTTAGGGTGTCTTTCAGGTTTCGTGCATTCTGTATCGAATTGTAGTTGGCCACAATGAAAGTGGCACGTATAACGTTGAAAATAGAGTTCGGACACCGCTCTGAGTAAGACGAACGTGTTGTCCACCCTCTAGACTTCAATGAGGTTAAGCCGTGATACCTAAGACAGATCTGCACTCGATGACACCTCGATAACAGCCGGTCCCCACACTTACATCTTGCTCTCCTTACGTCAGTGTACATCATATCAGTCTGTGACGCTGGCTTTGCTACATCTTGCGTGCCTTTAGGTTCGCCGCGACCAACACTTACCATGCACTGACCCCAAAAAATGGAGGCGCCGCGGTTTGAACCCTGCACCTTTCAAATGCGAAGCGAACGCTCTACCAACTGAGCTACGCCCCATGCACGACCAAACTGCGCTATTCCCCATTCTTTGCGACTCTGATGCGCACGGACACGATGGTTGGTTGGTTTGTAGCGGTGAAGGGAACAGAGTACAAAGGCGCGGACACGTTCTTATACACAAAAGTTCCAAGTAGTTTCGATGCTCTGGTATTACAAATGCAAATTCCGTCTGTTTTTAACGTCTTAAATTGAAAGAGCCGTCACAAATTGCTCCGTTTTCACTCCTTGTCGACAATCATACAGCACCTGAGGTAACAAACACATCTCGAGCCCCATTGTGCACTCCATTATTCATGCCAGCTCAGTGCCTCGCTCTTTACTACTGTGTACCAATCTTGTCGTCCAACTGCAAAACACTGAGGCACAACAAGTTTCCGCGTCTCCATTGCACTGCGCATACTACAAAACGCTCCCCAAACTTGGAACTCACCCACGCAGCCGACTTTTACGACTTTCCACGACGCTCACGCTAGTGACAGCATTATTTATAGTTCGACGTCGCGCCAAAGCGAATGAGCACATTTCGCCTACGGCTTAGGCCGCCCTCCTAGTGTGGCTGCTCGGTGTCTGCAGGCAGCGAGGGTCTGCTAGCTTCCTGTGTTCGCACCTATGTCACCTGTGCTTGCTTGTCAGAGACAGACTATCGCAAAACATACAACTCACTCCATGAATTGATTGCTACGGCATCTGTTATCAGCAGTCACAACTAGCAACACCAGTAGCAGCCGACTGCACGCAAAGAATAGGAATGTGCAGTGGGATTTACGTGAACTCGGCGCAAGGCAGATCTTTCCGACATAGGCTTGACAATCTTACGGGAACACTTGTACTGTTTCTAAATAAAGTGTAGGCGTGGGAGGAGGGTGCTTCCCACGCACTAATAACAGCACGCTTGCCAATTGTGGATGCTAATCATTCGCTTGTATCTTCCTAGACACATCTGCAGGCTGAGAATTATTCCACTTGCATGGCAAGGTGCGCATGTAGGTGTGTTAAAATTTCTGGAGGCACTGGGTATTGATCCCAGTACCTCTCGCATACAAAGCGAGCGCTCTACCATCTGAGCTACGCCCGCCCCCCCGAAGACTAATGGTGCTACATACAGCCATATAGACGACACAGACCCTTGCACTCCCACTATTCAGCAGACAAACACTACTCTCTGTGTATCCGTTAGGGTGTCTTTCAGGTTTCGTGCATTCTGTATCGAATCGTAGTTGGCCACAATGAAAGTGGCACGTATAACGTTGAAAATAGAGTTCGGACACCGCTCTGAGTAAGACGAACGTGTTGTCCACCCTCTAGACTTCAATGAGGTTGAGCCGTGATACCTAAGACAGATCTGCACTCGATGACACATCGGTAACAGCCGGTCCCCACACTTACATCTTGCTCTTCTTACGTCAGTATACATCATATCAGTCTGTGACGCTGGCTTTGCTACATCTTGCGTGCCTTTAGGTTCGCCGCGACCAACACTTACCATGCACTGACCACAAAAAATGGAGGCGCCACGGTTTGAACCCTGCACCTTTCAAATGCGAAGCGAACGCTCTACCAACTGAGCTACGCCCCATGCACGACCGAACTGCGCTATTCCCCATTCTTTGCGACTCTGATGCGCACGGACACGATGGTTGGTTGGTTTGTAGCGGTGAAGGGAGCAGAGTACAAAGGCGCGGACACGTTCATATACAAAAATGTTCCAAGTAGTTTCGATGCTCTGGTATTACAAATGCCAATTCCGTCTGTTTTTAACGTCTTAAATTGAAAGAGCCGTCACAAATTGCTCCGTTTTCACTCCTTGTCGACAATCATACAGCACCTGAGGTAACAAACACATCTCGAGCCCCATTGTGCACTCCATTATTCATGCCAACTCAGTGCCTCGCTCTTTACTACTGTGTACCAATCTTGTCGTCCAACTGCAAAACACTGGGCCGCAACAAGTTTCCGCGTCTCCATTGCACTGCGCATACTACAAAACGCTCCCCAAACTTGGCACTCACCCACGCAGCCGACTTTCCACGACGCTCACGCTAGTGACAGCATTATTTATAGTTCGACGTCGCGCCAAAGCCAATGAGCACATTTCGCCTACGGCTTAGGCCGCCCTCCTAGTGTGGCTGCTCGGTGTCTGCAGGCAGCGAGGGTCTGCTAGCTTCCTGTGTTCGCACCTATGTCACCTGTGCTTGCTTGTCAGAGACAGACTATCGCAAAACATACAACTCACTCCATGAATTGATTGCTACGGCATCTGTTATCAGCAGTCACAACTAGCAACACCAGTAGCAGCCAACTGCACGCAAAGAATAGGAATGTGCAGTGGGATTTACGTGAACTCGGCGCAAGGCAGATCTTTCCGACATAGGCTTGACAATCTTACGGGAACACTTGTACTGTTTCTAAATAAAGTGTAGGCGTGGGAGGAGGGTGCTTCCCGCTCACTAATAACAGCACGCTTGCCAATTTTGGATGCTAATCATTCGCTTGTATCTTCCTAGACACATCTGCAGGCTGAGAATTATTCCACTTGCATGGCAAGGTGCGCATGTAGGTGTGTTAAAAATTCTGGAGGCACTGGGTATTGATCCCAGTATCTCTCGCATACTAACCGAGCGCTCTACCATCTGAGCTACGCCCGCCCCTCCCGAAGACCAATGGTGCTACATACAGCCATATAGACGACACAGACCCTTGCACTCCCATTATTCAGCAGACAAACACTACTCTCTATGTATCCGTTAGGGTGTCTTTCAGGTTTCGTGCATTCTGTATCGAATCGTAGTTGGCCACAATGAAAGTGGCACGTATAACGTTGAAAATAGAGTTCGGACACCGCTCTGAGTAAGACGAACGTGTTGTCCACCCTCTAGACTTCAATGAGGTTAAGCCGTGATACCTAAGACAGATCTGCACTCGATGACACCTCGATAACAGCCGGTCCCCACACTTACATCTTGCTCTCCTTACGTCAGTATACATCATATCAGTCTGTGACGCTGGCTTTGCAACATCTTTCGTGCCTTTAGGTTCGCCGCGACCAACACTTACCATGCACTGACCACAAAAAATGGAGGCGCCACGGCTTGAACCCTGCACCTTTCTCATGCGAAGCGAACGCTCTACCAACTGAGCTACGCCCCATGCACGACCAAACTGCGCTATTCCCCATTCTTTGCGACTCTGATGCGCACGGACACGATGGTTGGTTGGTTTTTAGCGGTGAAGGGAGCAGAGTACAAAGGCGCGGACACGTTCATATACACAAAAGTTCCAAGTAGTTTCGATGCTCTGGTATTACAAATGCAAATTCTGTCTGTTTTTAACGTCTTAAATTGAAAGAGCCGCCACAAATTGCTCCGTTTTCACTCCTTGTCGACAATCATACAGCACCTGAGGTAACAAACACATCTCGAGCCCCATTGTGCACTCCATTATTCATGCCAACTCAGTGCCTCGCTCTTTACTACTGTGTACCAATCTTGTCGTCCAACTGCAAAACACTGGGCCACAACAAGTTTCCGCGTCTCCATTGCACTGCGCATACTACAAAACGCTCCCCAAACTTGGCACTCACCCACGCAGCCGACTTTTCCGACTTTCCACGACGCTCACGCTAGTGACAGCATTATTTATAGTTCGACGTCGTGCCAAAGCGAATGAGCACATTTCGCCTACGGCTTAGGCCGCCCTCATAGTGTGGCTGCTCGGTGTCTGCAGGCAGCGAGGGTCTGCTAGCTTCCTGTGTTCGCACCTATGTCACCTGTGCTTGCTTGTCAGAGACAGACTATCGCAAAACATACAACTCACTCCATGAATTGATTGCTACGGCATCTGTTATCAGCAGTCACAACTAGCAACACCAGTAGCAGCCAACTGCACGCAAAGAATAGGAATGTGCAGTGGGATTTACGTGAACTCGGCGCAAGGCAGATCTTTCCGACATAGGCTTGACAATCTTACGGGAACACTTGTACTGTTTCTAAATAAAGTGTAGGCGTGGGAGGAGGGTGCTTCCCGCTCACTAATAACAGCACGCTTGCCAATTTTGGATGCTAATCATTCGCTTGTATCTTCCTAGACACATCTGCAGGCTGAGAATTATTCCACTTGCATGGCAAGGTGCGCATGTAGGTGTGTTAAATATTCTGGAGGCACTGGGTATTGATCCCAGTACCTCTCGCATACTAAGCGAACGCTCTACCATCTGAGCTACGCCCGCCACCCCGAAGACAAATGGTGCTACATACAGCCATATAGACGACACAGACCCTTGCACTCCCATTATTCAGCAGACAAACACTACTCTCTATGTATCCGTTAGGGTGTCTTTCAGGTTTCGTGCATTCTGTATCGAATCGTAGTTGGCCACAATGAAAGTGGCACGTATAACGTTGAAAATAGAGTTCGGACACCGCTCTGAGTAAGACGAACGTGTTGTCCACCCTCTAGACTTCAATGAGGTTAAGCCATGATACCTAAGACAGATCTGCACTCGATGACACCTCGATAACAGCCGGTCCCCACACTTACATCTTGCTCTTCTTACGTCAGTATACATCATATCAGTCTGTGACGCTGGCTTTGCTACATCTTGCGTGCCTTTAGGTTCGCCGCGACCAACACTTACCATGCACTGACCACAAAAAATGGAGGCGCCGCGGCTTGAACCCTGCACCTTTCTCATGCAAAGCGAACGCTCTACCAAGTGAGCTACGCCCCATGCACGACCAAACTGCGCTATTCCCCATTCTTTGCGATTCTGATGCGCACGGACACGATGGTTGGTTGGTTTGTAGCGGTGAAGGGAGCAGAGTACAAAGGCGCGGACACGTTCATATACACAAAAGTTCCAAGTAGTTTCGATGCTCTGGTATTACAAATGCCAATTCCGTCTGTTTTTAACGTCTTAAATTGAAAGAGCCGTCACAAATTGCTCCGTTTTCACTCCTTGTCGACAATCATACAGCACCTGAGGTAACAAACACATCTCGAGCCCCATTGTGCACTCCATTATTCATGCCAACTCAGTGCCTCGCTCTTTACTACTGTGTACCAATCTTGTCGTCCAACTGCAAAACACTGGGCCACAACAAGTTTCCGCGTCTCCATTGCACTGCGCATACTACAAAACGCTCCCCAAACTTGGCACTCACCCACGCAGCCGACTATTCCGACTTTCCACGACGCTCACGCTAGTGACAGCATTATTTATAGTTCGACGTCGCGCCAAAGCGAATGAGCACATTTCGCCTACGGCTGAGGCCGCCCTCATAGTGTGGCTGCTCGGTGTCTGCAGGCAGCGAGGGTCTGCTAGCTTCCTGTGTTCGCACCTATGTCACCTGTGCTTGCTTGTCAGAGACAGACTATCGCAAAACATACAACTCACTCCATGAATTGATTGCTACGGCATCTGTTATCAGCAGTCACAACTAGCAACACCAGTAGCAGCCAACTGCACGCAAAGAATAGGAATGTGCAGTGGGATTTACGTGAACTCGGCGCAAGGCAGATCTTTCCGACATAGGCTTGACAATCTTACGGGAACACTTGTACTGTTTCTAAATAAAGTGTAGGCGTGGGAGGAGGGTGCTTCCCGCTCACTAATAACAGCACGCTTGCCAATTTTGGATGCTAATCATTCGCTTGTATCTTCCTAGACACATCTGCAGGCTGAGAATTATTCCACTTGCATGGCAAGGTGCGCATGTAGGTGTGTTAAAAATTCTGGAGGCACTGGGTATTGATCCCAGTATCTCTCGCATACTAACCGAGCGCTCTACCATCTGAGCTACGCCCGCCCCTCCCGAAGACCAATGGTGCTACATACAGCCATATAGACGACACAGACCCTTGCACTCCCATTATTCAGCAGACAAACACTACTCTCTATGTATCCGTTAGGGTGTCTTTCAGGTTTCGTGCATTCTGTATCGAATCGTAGTTGGCCACAATGAAAGTGGCACGTATAACGTTGAAAATAGAGTTCGGACACCGCTCTGAGTAAGACGAACGTGTTGTCCACCCTCTAGACTTCAATGAGGTTAAGCCGTGATACCTAAGACAGATCTGCACTCGATGACACCTCGATAACAGCCGGTCCCCACACTTACATCTTGCTCTCCTTACGTCAGTATACATCATATCAGTCTGTGACGCTGGCTTTGCAACATCTTGCGTGCCTTTAGGTTCGCCGCGACCAACACTTACCATGCACTGACCACAAAAAATGGAGGCGCCACGGCTTGAACCCTGCACCTTTCTCATGCGAAGCGAACGCTCTACCAACTGAGCTACGCCCCATGCACGACCAAACTGCGCTATTCCCCATTCTTTGCGACTCTGATGCGCACGGACACGATGGTTGGTTGGTTTTTAGCGGTGAAGGGAGCAGAGTACAAAGGCGCGGACACGTTCATATACACAAAAGTTCCAAGTAGTTTCGATGCTCTGGTATTACAAAAGCAAATTCCGTCTGTTTTTAACGTCTTAAATTGAGAGAGCCGCCACAAATTGCTCCGTTTTCACTCCTTGTCGACAATCATACAGCACCTGAGGTAACAAACACATCTCGAGCCCCATTCTGCACTCCATTATTCATGCCAACTCAGTGCCTCGCTCTTTACTACTGTGTACCAATCTTGTCGTCCAACTGCAAAACACTGGGCCACAACAAGTTTCCGCGTCTCCATTGCATTGCGCATACTACAAAACGCTCCCCAAACTTGGCACTCACCCACGCAGCCGACTTTTACGACTTTCCACGACGCTCACGCTAGTGACAGCATTATTTATAGTTCGACGTCGCGCCAAAGCGAATGAGCACATTTCGCCTACGGCTTAGGCCGCCCTCCTAGTGTGGCTGCTCGGTGTCTGCAGGCAGCGAGGGTCTGCTAGCTTCCTGTGTTCGCACCTATGTCACCTGTGCTTGCTTGTCAGAGACAGACTATCGCAAAACATACAACTCACTCCATGAATTGATTGCTACGGCATCTGTTATCAGCAGTCACAACTAGCAACACCAGTAGCAGCCGACTGCACGCAAAGAATAGGAATGTGCAGTGGGATTTACGTGAACTCGGCGCAAGGCAGATCTTTCCAACATAGGCTTGACAATCTTACGGGAACACTTGTACTGTTTCTAAATAAAGTGTAGGCATGGGAGGAGTGTGCTTCCCGCGCACTAATAACAGCACGCTTGCCAATTTTGGATGCTAATCATTCGCTTGTATCTTCCTAGACACATCTGCAGGCTGAGAATTATTCCACTTGCATGGCAAGGTGCGCATGTAGGTGTGTTAAATATTCTGGAGGCACTGGGTATTGATCCCAGTACCTCTCGCATACTAAGCGAGCGCTCTACCATCTGAGCTACGCCCGCCACCCCGAAGACAAATGGTGCTACATACAGCCATATAGACGACACAGACCCTTGCACTCCCATTATTCAGCAGACAAACACTACTCTCTATGTATCCGTTAGGGTGTCTTTCAGGTTTCGTGCATTCTGTATCGAATCGTAGTTGGCCACAATGAAAGTGGCACGTATAACGTTGAAAATAGAGTTCGGACACCGCTCTGAGTAAGACGAACGTGTTGTCCACCCTCTAGACTTCAATGAGGTTAAGCCATGATACCTAAGACAGATCTGCACTCGATGACACCTCGATAACAGCCGGTCCCCACACTTACATCTTGCTCTTCTTACGTCAGTATACATCATATCAGTCTGTGACGCTGGCTTTGCTACATCTTGCGTGCCTTTAGGTTCGCCGCGACCAACACTTACCATGCACTGACCACAAAAAATGGAGGCGCCGCGGCTTGAACCCTGCACCTTTCTCATGCAAAGCGAACGCTCTACCAACTGAGCTACGCCCCATGCACGACCAAACTGCGCTATTCCCCATTCTTTGCGATTCTGATGCGCACGGACACGATGGTTGGTTGGTTTGTAGCGGTGAAGGGAGCAGAGTACAAAGGCGCGGACACGTTCATATACACAAAAGTTCCAAGTAGTTTCGATGCTCTGGTATTACAAGTGCCAATTCCGTCTGTTTTTAACGTCTTAAATTGAAAGAGCCGTCACAAATTGCTCCGTTTTCACTCCTTGTCGACAATCATACAGCACCTGAGGTAACAAACACATCTCGAGCCCCATTGTGCACTCCATTATTCATGCCAACTCAGTGCCTCGCTCTTTACTACTGTGTACCAATCTTGTCGTCCAACTGCAAAACACTGGGCCACAACAAGTTTCCGCGTCTCCATTGCACTGCGCATACTACAAAACGCTCCCCAAACTTGGCACTCACCCACGCAGCCGACTATTCCGACTTTCCACGACGCTCACGCTAGTGACAGCATTATTTATAGTTCGACGTCGCGCCAAAGCGAATGAGCACATTTCGCCTACGGCTGAGGCCGCCCTCCTAGTGTGGCTGCTCGGTGTCTGCAGGCAGCGAGGGTCTGCTAGCTTCCTGTGTTCGCACCTATGTCACCTGTGCTTGCTTGTCAGAGACAGACTATCGCAAAACATACAACTCACTCCATGAATTGATTGCTACGGCATCTGTTATCAGCAGTCACAACTAGCAACACCAGTAGCAGCCGACTGCACGCAAAGAATAGGAATGTGCAGTGGGATTTACGTGAACTCGGCGCAAGGCAGATCTTTCCGACATAGGCTTGAGAATCTTACGGGAACACTTGTACTGTTTCTAAATTAAGTGTAGGCGTGGGAGGAGGGTGCTTCCCGCGCACTAATAACAGCACGCTTGCCAATTTTGGATGCTAATCATTCGCTTGTATCTTCCTAGACACATCTGCAGGCTGAGAATTATTCCACTTGCATGGCAAGGTGCGCATGTAGGTGTGTTAAAATTTCTGGAGGCACTGGGTATTGATCCGAGTACTTCTCGCATAGTAATGGAGCGCTCTACCATCTGAGCTACGCCCGCCCCCCCGAAGACTAATTGTGCTACATACAGCCATATAGACGACACAGACCCTTGCACTCCCATTATTCAGCAGACAAACACTACTCTCTATGTATCCGTTAGGGTGTCTTTCAGGTTTCGTGCATTCTGTATCGAATCGTAGTTGGCCACAATGAAAGTGGCACGTATAACGTTGAAAATAGAGTTCGGACACCGCTCTGAGTAAGACGAACGTGTTGTCCACCCTCTAGACTTCAATGAGGTTAAGCCGTGATACCTAAGACAGATCTGCACTCGATGACACCTCGATAACAGCCGGTCCCCACACTTACATCTTGCACTCTTTACGTCAGTATACATCATATCAGTCTGTGACACTGGCTTTGCAACATCTTGCGTGCCTTTAGGTTCGCCGCGACCAACACTTACCATGCACTGACCACAAAAAATGGAGGCGCCGCGGCTTGAACCCTGCACCTTTCTCACGCAAAGCGAACGCTCTACCAACTGAGCTACGCCCCATGCACGACCAAACTGCGCTACTCCCCATTCTTTGCGACTCTGATGCGCACGGACACGATGGTTGGTTGGTTTGTAGCGGTGAAGGGAGCAGAGTACAAAGGCGCGGACACATTCATATACACAAAAGTTCCAAGTAGTTTCGATGCTCTGGTGTTACAAATGCCAATTCCGTCTGTTTTTAACGTCTTAAATTGAAAGAGCCGTCACAAATTGCTCCGTTTACACTCCTTGTCGACAATCATACAGCACCTGAGGTAACAAACACATCTCGAGCCCCATTGTGCACTCCATTATTCATGCCAACTCAGTGCCTCGCTCTTTACTACTGTGTACCAATCTTGTCGTCCAACTGCAAAACACTGGGCCACAACAAGTTTCCGCGTCTCCATTGCACTGCGCATACTACAAAACGCTCCCCAAACTTGGCACTCACCCACGCAGCCGACTTTTCCGACTTTCCACGACGCTCACGCAACGCTCGCGCTAGTGACAGCATTATTTATAGTTCGACGTCGCGCCAAAGCGAATGAGCACATTTCGCCTACGGCTTAGGCCGCCCTCCTAGTGTGGCTGCTCGGTGACTGCAGGCAGCGAGGGTCTGCTAGCTTCCTGTGTTCGCACCTATGTCACCTGTGCTTGCTTGTCAGAGACAGACTATCGCAAAACATACAACTCACTCCATGAATTGATTGCTACGGCATCTGTTATCAGCAGTCACAACTAGCAACACCAGTAGCAGCCGACTGCACGCAAAGAATAGGAATGTGCAGTGGGATTTACGTGAACTCGGCGCAAGGCAGATCTTTCCGACATAGGCTTGAGAATCTTACGGGAACACTTGTACTGTTTCTAAATTAAGTGTAAGCGTGGGAGGAGAATGCTTCCGGCTCACTAATAACAGCACGCTTGCCAATTTTGGATGCTAATCATTCGCTTGTATCTTCCTAGACACATCTGCAGGCTGAGAATTATTCCACTTGCATGGCAAGGTGCGCATGTAGGTGTGTTAATAATTCTGGAGGCACTGGGTATTGATCCCAGTACCTCTCACATACTAAGCGAGCGCTCCACCATCTGAGCTACGCCCGCCCCCCCGAGGACTAATGGTGCTACATACAGCCATATAGACGACACAGACCCTAGCACTTCCATTATTCAGCAGACAAACACTACTCTCTATGTATCTGTTAGGGTGTCTTTCAGGTTTCGTGCATTCTGTATCGAATCGTAGTTGGCCACAATGAAAGTGGCACGTATAACGTTGAAAATAGAGTTCGGACACCGCTCTGAGTAAGACGAACGTGTTGTCCACCCTCTAGACTTCAATGAGGTTACGCCGTGATACCTAAGACAGATCTGTACTCGATGACACCTCTATAACAGCCGGTCCCCACACTTACATCTTGCTCTCCTTACGTCAGTATACATCATATCAGTCTGTGACGCTGGCTTTGCAACATCTTGCGTGCCTTTAGGTTCGCCGCGACCAACACTTACCATGCACTGACCACAAAAAATGGAGGCGCCGCGGCTTGAACCCTGCACCTTTCTCATGCAAAGCGAACGCTCTACCAACTGAGCTACGCCCCATGCACGACCAAACTGCGCTATTCCCCATTCTTTGCGACTCTGATGCGCACGGACACGATGGTTGGTTGGTTTGTAGCGGTGAAGGGAGCAGAGTACAAAGGCGCGGACACATTCATATACACAAAAGTTCCAAGTAGTTTCGATGCTCTGGTATTACAAATGCCCATTCCGTCTGTTTTTAACGTCTTAAATTGAAAGAGCCGTAACAAATTGCTCCGTTTTCACTCCTTGTCGACAATCATACAGCACCTGAGGTAACAAACACATCTCGAGCCCCATTGTGCACTCCATTATTCATGCCAACTCAGTGCCTCGCTCTTTACTACTGTGTACCAATCTTGTCGTCCAACTGCAAAACACTGGGCCACAACAAGTTTCCGCGTCTCCATTGCACTGCGCATACTACAAAACGCTCCCCAAACTTGGCACTCACCCACGCAGCCGACTTTTCCGACTTTCCACGACGCTCACGCAACGCTCGCGCTAGTGACAGCATTATTTATAGTTCGACGTCGCGCCAAAGCGAATGAGCACATTTCGCCTACGGCTTAGGCCGCCCTCCTAGTGTGTCTGCTCGGTGTCTGCAGGCAGCGAGGGTCTGCTAGCTTCCTGTGTTCGCACCTATGTCACCTGTGCTTGCTTGTCAGAGACAGACTATCGCAAAACATACAACTCACTCCATGAATTGATTGCTACGGCATCTGTTATCAGCAGTCACAACTAGCAACACCAGTAGCAGCCGACTGCACGCAAAGAATAGGAATGTGCAGTGGGATTTACGTGAACTCGGCGCAAGGCAGATCTTTCCGACATAGGCTTGAGAATCTTACGGGAACACTTGTACTGTTTCTAAATTAAGTGTAGGCGTGGGAGGAGGGTGCTTCCCGCGCACTAATAACGGCACGCTTGCCAATTTTGGATGCTAATCATTCGCTTGTATCTTCCTAGACACATCTGCAGGCTGAGAATTATTCCACTTGCATGGCAAGGTGCGCATGTAGGTGTGTTAAAAATTCTGGAGGCACTGGGTATTGATCCCAGTACCTCTCACATACTAAGCGAGCGCTCCACCATCTGAGCTACGCCCGCCCCCCCGGGGACTAATGGTGCTACATACAGCCATATAGACGACACAGACCCTTGCACTCCCATTATTCAGCAGACAAACACTACTCTCTATGTATCTGTTAGGGTGTCTTTCAGGTTTCGTGCATTCTGTATCGAATCGTAGTTGGCCACAATGAAAGTGGCACGTATAACGTTGAAAATAGAGTTCGGACACCGCTCTGAGTAAGACGAACGTGTTGTCCACCCTCTAGACTTCAATGAGGTTAAGCCGTGATACCTAAGACAGATCTGTACTCGATGACACCTCTATAACAGCCGGTCCCCACACTTACATCTTGCTCTCCTTACGTCAGTATACATCATATCAGTCTGTGACGCTGGCTTTGCAACATCTTGCGTGCCTTTAGGTTCGCCGCGACCAACACTTACCATGCACTGACCACAAAAAATGGAGGCGCCGCGGCTTGAACCCTGCACCTTTCAAATGCGAAGCGAACGCTCTACCAACTGAGCTACGCCCCAGGCACGACCAAACTGCGCTATTCCCCATTCTTTGCGACTCTGATGCGCACGGACACGATGGTTGGTTGGTTTGTAGCGGTGAAGGGAGCAGAGTACAAAGGCGCGGACACGTTCATATACACAAAAGTTCCAAGTAGTTTCGATGCTCTGGTATTACAAATGCAAATTCCGTCTGTTTTTAACGTCTTAAATTGAAAGAGCCGCCACAAATTGCTCCGTCTTCACTCCTTGTCGACAATCATACAGCACCTGAGGTAACAAACACATCTCGAGCCCCATTGTGCACTCCATTATTCATGCCAACTGAGTGCCTCGCTCTTTGCTACTGTGTGCCATTCTTGTCGTCCAACTGCAAAACACTGGGCCACAACAAGTTTCCGCGTCTCCATTGCACTGCGCATACTACAAAACGCTCCCCAAACTTGGCACTCACCCACGCAGCCGACTTTTCCGACTTTCCACGACGCTCACGCAACGCTCGCGCTAGTGACAGCATTATTTATAGTTCGACGTCGCGCCAAAGCGAATGAGCACATTTCGCCTACGGCTTAGGCCGCCCTCCTAGTGTGGCTGCTCGGTGTCTGCAGGCAGCGAGGGTCTGCTAGCTTCCTGTGTTCGCACCTATGTCACCTGTGCATGCTTGTCAGAGACAGACTATCGCAAAACATACAACTCACTCCATGAATTGGTTGCTACGGCATCTGTTATCAGCAGTCACAACTAGCAACACCAGTAGCAGCTGACTGCACGCAAAGAATAGGAATGTGCAGTGGGATTTACGTGAACTCGGCGCAAGGCAGATCTTTCCGACATAGGCTTGAGAATCTTACGGGAACACTTGTACTGTTTCTAAATTAAGTGTAGGCGTGGGAGGAGGGTGCTTCCCGCGCACTAATAACAGCACGCTAGCCAATTGTGGATGCTAATCATTCGCTTGTATCTTCCTAGACACATCTGCAGGCTGAGAATTATTCCACTTGCATGGCAAGGTGCGCATGTAGGTGTGTTAAAATTTCTGGAGGCACTGGGTATTGATCCGAGTACTTCTCGCATACTAAGCGAGCGCTCTACCATCTGAGCTACGCCCGCCCCCCCGAAGACTAATTGTGCTTCATACAGCCATATAGACGACACAGACCCTTGCACTCCCATTATTCAGCAGACAAACACTACTCTCTATGTATCCGTTAGGGTGTCTTTCAGGTTTCGTGCATTCTGTATCGAATCGTAGTTGGCCACAATGAAAGTGGCACGTATAACGTTGAAAATAGAGTTCGGACACCGCTCTGAGTAAGACGAACGTGTTGTCCACCCTCTAGACTTCAATGAGGTTAAGCCGTGATACCTAAGACAGATCTGTACTCGATGACACCTCTATAACAGCCGGTCCCCACACTTACATCTTGCTCTCCTTACGTCAGTATACATCATATCAGCCTGTGACGCTGGCTTTGCAACATCTTGCGTGCCTTTAGGTTCGCCGCGACCAACACTTACCATGCACTGACCACAAAAAATGGAGGCGCCGCGGCTTGAACCCTGCACCTTTCTCATGCAAAGCGAACGCTCTACCAACTGAGCTACGCCCCATGCACGACCAAACTGCGCTATTCCCCATTCTTTGCGACTCTGATGCGCACGGACACGATGGTTGGTTGGTTTGTAGCGGTGAAGGGAGCAGAGTACAAAGGCGCGGACACGTTCATATACACAAAAGTTCCAAGTAGTTTCGATGCTCTGGTATTACAAATGCAAATTCCGTCTGTTTTTAACGTCTTAAATTGAAAGAGCCGTCACAAATTGCTCCGTTTTCA
The DNA here is from genome assembly GCF_023897955.1 of Schistocerca gregaria. Classification (NCBI taxonomy): domain Eukaryota; kingdom Metazoa; phylum Arthropoda; class Insecta; order Orthoptera; family Acrididae; genus Schistocerca; species Schistocerca gregaria. The sequence continues at coordinate 29,101,969 of NC_064929.1, read as the reverse complement.
CTCCTTGTCGACAATCATACAGCACCTGAGGTAACAAACACATCTCGAGCCCCATTGTGCACTCCATTATTCATGCCAACTCAGTGCCTCGCTCTTTACTACTGTGTACCAATCTTGTCGTCCAACTGCAAAACACTGGGCCACAACAAGTTTCCGTGTCTCCATTGCACTGCGCAACTACAAAACGCTCCCCAAACTTGGCACTCACCCACGCAGCCGACTTTTCCGAATTTCCACGACGCTCACGCAACGCACACGCTAGTGACAGCATTATTTATAGTTCGACGTCGCGCCAAAGCGAATGAGCACATTTCGCCTACGGCTTAGGCCGCCCTCCTAGTGTGGCTGCTCGGTGTCTGCAGGCAGCGAGGGTCTGCTAGCTTCCTGTGATCGCACCTATGTCACCTGTGCTTGCTTGTCAGAGACAGACTATCGCAAAACATACAACTCACTCCATGAATTGATTGCTACGGCATCTGTTATCAGCAGTCACAACTAGCAACACCAGTAGCAGCCGACTGCACGCAAAGAATAGGAATGTGCAGTGGGATTTACGTGAACTCGGCGCAAGGCAGATCTTTCCGACATAGGCTTGAGAATCTTACGGGAACACTTGTACTGTTTCTAAATTAAGTGTAGGCGTGGGAGGAGGGTGCTTCCGGCTCACTAATAACAGCACGCTTGCCAATTTTGGATGCTAATCATTCGCTTGTATCTTCCTAGACACATCTGCAGGCTGAGAATTATTCCACTTGCATGGCAAGGTGCGCATGTAGGTGTGTTAAAATTTCTGGAGGCACTGGGTATTGATCCGAGTACTTCTCGCATAGTAATGGAGCGCTCTACCACCTGAGCTACGCCCGCCCCCCCGAAGACTAATTGTGCTACATACAGCCATATAGACGACACAGACCCTTGCACTCCCATTATTCAGCAGACAAACACTACTCTCTATGTATCCGTTAGGGTGTCTTTCAGGTTTCGTGCATTCTGTATCGAATCGTAGTTGGCCACAATGAAAGTGGCACGTATAACGTTGAAAATAGAGTTCGGACACCGCTCTGAGTAAGACGAACGTGTTGTCCACCCTCTAGACTTCAATGAGGTTAAGCCGTGATACCTAAGACAGATCTGCACTCGATGACACCTCGATGACAGCCGGTCCCCACACTTACATCTTGCTCTCCTTACGTCAGTATACATCATATCAGTCTGTGACGCTGGCTTTGCAACATCTTGCGTGCCTTTAGGTTCGCCGCGACCAACACTTACCATGCACTGACCACAAAAAATTGAGGCGCCGCGGCTTGAACCCTGCACCTTTCTCATGCGAAGCGAACGCTCTACCAACAGAGCTACGCCCCATGCACGACCAAACTGCGCTATTCCCCATTCTTTGTGACTCTGATGCGCACGGACACGATGGTTGGTTGGTTTGTAGCGTTGAAGGGAGCAGAGTACAAAGGCGCGGACACATTCATATACACAAAAGTTCCAAGTAGTTTCGATGCTCTGGTATTACAAATGCCAATTCCGTCTGCTTTTAACGTCTTAAATTGAAAGAGCCGTCACAAATTGCTCCGTTTTCACTCCTTGTCGACAATCATACAGCACCTGAGGTAACAAACACATCTCGAGCCCCATTGTGCACTCCATTATTCATGCCAACTCAGTGCCTCGCTCTTTACTACTGTGTACCAATCTTGTCGTCCAACTGCAAAACACTGGGCCACAACAAGTTTCCGCGTCTCCATTGCACTGCGCATACTACAAAACGCTCCCCAAACTTGGCACTCACCCACGCAGCCCACTTTTCCGACTTTCCACGACGCTCACGCAACGCTCACGCTAGTGACAGCATTATTTATAGTTCGACGTCGCGCCAAAGCGAATGAGCACATTTCGCCTACGGCTTAGGCCGCCCTCCTAGTGTGGCTGCTCGGTGTCTGCAGGCAGCGAGGGTCTGCTAGCTTCCTGTGTTCGCACCTATGTCACCTGTGCATGCTTGTCAGAGACAGACTATCGCAAAACATACAACTCACTCCATGAATTGATTGCTACGGCATCTGTTATCAGCAGTCACAACTAGCAACACCAGTAGCAGCTGACTGCACGCAAAGAATAGGAATGTGCAGTGGGATTTACGTGAACTCGGCGCAAGGCAGATCTTTCCGACATAGGCTTGAGAATCTTACGGGAACACTTGTACTGTTTCTAAATTAAGTGTAGGCGTGGGAGGAGGGTGCTTCCCGCGCACTAATAACAGCACGCTTGCCAATTGTGGATGCTAATCATTCGCTTGTATCTTCCTAGACACATCTGCAGGCTGAGAATTATTCCACTTGCATTGCAAGGTGCGCATGTAGGTGTGTTAAAATTTCTGGAGGCACTGGGTATTGATCCGAGTACTTCTCGCATACTAAGCGAGCGCTCTACCATCTGAGCTACGCCCGCCCCCCCGAAGACTAATTGTGCTACATACAGCCATATAGACGACACAGCCCCTTGCACTCCCATTATTCAGCAGACAAACACTACTCTCTATGTATCCGTTAGGGTGTCTTTCAGGTTTCGTGCATTCTGTATCGAATCGTAGTTGGCCACAATGAAAGTGGCACGTATAACGTTGAAAATAGAGTTCGGACATCGCTCTGAGTAAGACGAACGTGTTGTCCACCCTCTAGACTTCAATGAGGTTAAGCCGTGATACCTAAGACAGATCTGTACTCGATGACACCTCTATAACAGCCGGTCCCCACACTTACATCTTGCTCTCCTTACGTCAGTATACATCATATCAGCCTGTGACGCTGGCTTTGCAACATCTTGCGTGCCTTTAGGTTCGCCGCGACCAACACTTACCATGCACTGACCACAAAAAATGGAGGCGCCGCGGCTTGAACCCTGCACCTTTCTCATGCAACTGCGCTATTCCCCATTCTTTGCGACTCTGATGCGCACGGACACGATGGTTGGTTGGTTTGTAGCGGTGAAGGGAGCAGAGTAGAAAGGCGCGGACACGTTCATATACACAAAAGTTCCAAGTAGTTTCGATGCTCTGGTATTACAAATGCAAATTCCGTCTGTTTTTAACGTCTTAAATTGAAAGAGCCGTCACAAATTGCTCCGTTTTCACTCCTTGTCGACAATCATACAGCACCTGAGGTAACAAACACATCTCGAGCCCCATTGTGCACTCCATTATTCATGCCAACTCAGTGCCTCGCTCTTTACTACTGTGTACCAATCTTGTCGTCCAACTGCAAAACACTGGGCCACAACAAGTTTCCGTGTCTCCATTGCACTGCGCAACTACAAAACGCTCCCCAAACTTGGCACTCACCCACGCAGCCGACTTTTCCGAATTTCCACGACGCTCACGCAACGCTCACGCTAGTGACAGCATTATTTATAGTTCGACGTCGCGCCAAAGCGAATGAGCACATTTCGCCTACGGCTTAGGCCGCCCTCCTAGTGTGGCTGCTCGGTGTCTGCAGGCAGCGAGGGTCTGCTAGCTTCCTGTGATCGCACCTATGTCACCTGTGCTTGCTTGTCAGAGACAGACTATCGCAAAACATACAACTCACTCCATGAATTGATTGCTACGGCATCTGTTATCAGCAGTCACAACTAGCAACACCAGTAGCAGCCGACTGCACGCAAAGAATAGGAATGTGCAGTGGGATTTACGTGAACTCGGCGCAAGGCAGATCTTTCCGACATAGGCTTGAGAATCTTACGGGAACACTTGTACTGTTTCTAAATTAAGTGTAGGCGTGGGAGGAGGGTGCTTCCGGCTCACTAATAACAGCACGCTTGCCAATTTTGGATGCTAATCATTCGCTTGTATCTTCCTAGACACATCTGCAGGCTGAGAATTATTCCACTTGCATGGCAAGGTGCGCATGTAGGTGTGTTAAAATTTCTGGAGGCACTGGGTATTGATCCGAGTACTTCTCGCATACTAAGCGAGCGCTCTACCATCTGAGCTACGCCCGCCCCCCCGAAGACTAATTGTGCTACATACAGCCATATAGACGACACAGCCCCTTGCACTCCCATTATTCAGCAGACAAACACTACTCTCTATGTATCCGTTAGGGTGTCTTTCAGGTTTCGTGCATTCTGTATCGAATCGTAGTTGGCCACAATGAAAGTGGCACGTATAACGTTGAAAATAGAGTTCGGACATCGCTCTGAGTAAGACGAACGTGTTGTCCACCCTCTAGACTTCAATGAGGTTAAGCCGTGATACCTAAGACAGATCTGTACTCGATGACACCTCTATAACAGCCGGTCCCCACACTTACATCTTGCTCTCCTTACGTCAGTATACATCATATCAGCCTGTGACGCTGGCTTTGCAACATCTTGCGTGCCTTTAGGTTCGCCGCGACCAACACTTACCATGCACTGACCACAAAAAATGGAGGCGCCGCGGCTTGAACCCTGCACCTTTCTCATGCAACTGCGCTATTCCCCATTCTTTGCGACTCTGATGCGCACGGACACGATGGTTGGTTGGTTTGTAGCGTTGAAGGGAGCAGAGTACAAAGGCGCGGACACATTCATATACACAAAAGTTCCAAGTAGTTTCGATGCTCTGGTATTACAAATGCCAATTCCGTCTGCTTTTAACGTCTTAAATTGAAAGAGCCGTCACAAATTGCTCCGTTTACACTCCTTGTCGACAATCATACAGCACCTGAGGTAACAAACACATCTCGAGCCCCATTGTGCACTCCATTATTCATGCCAACTCAGTGCCTCGCTCTTTACTACTGTGTACCAATCTTGTCGTCCAACTGCAAAACACTGGGCCACAACAAGTTTCCGCGTCTCCATTGCACTGCGCATACTACAAAACGCTCCCCAAACTTGGCACCCACCCACGCAGCCCACTTTTCCGACTTTCCACGACGCTCACGCAACGCTCACGCTAGTGACAGCATTATTTATAGTTCGACGTCGCGCCAAAGCGAATGAGCACATTTCGCCTACGGCTTAGGCCGCCCTCCTAGTGTGGCTGCTCGGTGTCTGCAGGCAGCGAGGATCTGCTAGCTTCCTGTGTTCGCACCTATGTCACCTGTGCTTGCTTGTCAGAGACAGACTATCGCAAAACATACAACTCACTCCATGAATTGATTGCTACGGCATCTGTTATCAGCAGTCACAACTAGCAACACCAGTAGCAGCTGACTGCACGCAAAGAATAGGAATGTGCAGTGGGATTTACGTGAACTCGGCGCAAGGCAGATCTTTCCGACATAGGCTTGAGAATCTTACGGGAACACTTGTACTGTTTCTAAATTAAGTGTAGGCGTGGGAGGAGGGTGCTTCCGGCTCACTAATAACAGCACGCTTGCCAATTTTGGATGCTAATCATTCGCTTGTATCTTCCTAGACACATCTGCAGGCTGAGAATTATTCCACTTGCATGGCAAGGTGCGCATGTAGGTGTGTTAAAATTTCTGGAGGCACTGGGTATTGATCCGAGTACTTCTCGCATACTAAGCGAGCGCTCTACCATCTGAGCTACGCCCGCCCCCCCGAAGACTAATTGTGCTACATACAGCCATATAGACGACACAGACCCTTGCACTCCCATTATTCAGCAGACAAACACTACTCTCTATGTATCCGTTAGGGTGTCTTTCAGGTTTCGTGCATTCTGTATCGAATCGTAGTTGGCCACAATGAAAGTGGCACGTATAACGTTGAAAATAGAGTTCGGACACCGCTCTGAGTAAGACGAACGTGTTGTCCACCCTCTAGACTTCAATGAGGTTAAGCCGTGATACCTAAGACAGATCTGTACTCGATGACACCTCTATAACAGCCGGTCCCCACACTTACATCTTGCTCTCCTTACGTCAGTATACATCATATCAGTCTGTGACGCTGGCTTTGCTACATCTTGCGTGCCTTTAGGTTCGCCGCGACCAACACTTACCATGCACTGACCACAAAAAATGGAGGCGCCGCGGCTTGAACCCTGCACCTTTCTCATGCAAAGCGAACGCTCTACCAACTGAGCTACGCCCCATGCACGAACAAACTGCGCTATTCCCCATTCTTTGCGACTCTGATGCGCACGGACACGATGGTTGGTTGGTTTGTAGCGGTGAAGGGAGCAGAGTACAAAGGCGCGGACACGTTCATATACACAAAAGTTCCAAGTAGTTTCGATGCTCTGGTATTACAAATGCAAATTCCGTCTGTTTTTAACGTCTTAAATTGAAAGAGCCGTCACAAATTGCTCCGTTTTCACTCCTTGTCGACAATCATACAACACCTGAGGTAACAAACACATCTCGAGCCCCATTGTGCACTCCATTATTCATGCCAACTCAGTGCCTCGCTCTTTACTACTGTGTACCAATCTTGTCGTCCAACTGCAAAACACTGGGCCACAACAAGTTTCCGTGTCTCCATTGCACTGCGCAACTACAAAACGCTCCCCAAACTTGGCACTCACCCACGCAGCCGACTTTTCCGAATTTCCACGACGCTCACGCAACGCACACGCTAGTGACAGCATTATTTATAGTTCGACGTCGCGCCAAAGCGAATGAGCACATTTCGCCTACGGCTTAGGCCGCCCTCCTAGTGTGGCTGCTCGGTGTCTGCAGGCAGCGAGGGTCTGCTAGCTTCCTGTGATCGCACCTATGTCACCTGTGCTTGCTTGTCAGAGACAGACTATCGCAAAACATACAACTCACTCCATGAATTGATTGCTACGGCATCTGTTATCAGCAGTCACAACTAGCAACACCAGTAGCAGCCGACTGCACGCAAAGAATAGGAATGTGCAGTGGGATTTACGTGAACTCGGCGCAAGGCAGATCTTTCCGACATAGGCTTGAGAATCTTACGGGAACACTTGTACTGTTTCTAAATTAAGTGTAGGCGTGGGAGGAGGGTGCTTCCGGCTCACTAATAACAGCACGCTTGCCAATTTTGGATGCTAATCATTCGCTTGTATCTTCCTAGACACATCTGCAGGCTGAGAATTATTCCACTTGCATGGCAAGGTGCGCATGTAGGTGTGTTAAAATTTCTGGAGGCACTGGGTATTGATCCGAGTACTTCTCGCATACTAACCGAGCGCTCTACCATCTGAGCTACGCCCGCCCCCCCGAAGACTAATTGTGCTACATACAGCCATATAGACGACACAGACCCTTGCACTCCCATTATTCAGCAGACAAACACTACTCTCTATGTATCCGTTAGGGTGTCTTTCAGGTTTCGTGCATTCTGTATCGAATCGTAGTTGGCCACAATGAAAGTGGCACGTATAACGTTGAAAATAGAGTTCGGACACCGCTCTGAGTAAGACGAACGTGTTGTCCACCCTCTAGACTTCAATGAGGTTAAGCCGTGATACCTAAGACAGATCTGCACTCGATGACACCTCGATAACAGCCGGTCCCCACACTTACATCTTGCTCTCCTTACGTCAGTATACATCATATCAGTCTGTGACGCTGGCTTTGCAACATCTTGCGTGCCTTTAGGTTCGCCGCGACCAACACTTACCATGCACTGACCACAAAAAATTGAGGCGCCGCGGCTTGAACCCTGCACCTTTCTCATGCGAAGCGAACGCTCTACCAACAGAGCTACGCCCCATGCACGACCAAACTGCGCTATTCCCCATTCTTTGCGACTCTGATGCGCACGGACACGATGGTTGGTTGGTTTGTAGCGTTGAAGGGAGCAGAGTACAAAGGCGCGGACACATTCATATACACAAAAGTTCCAAGTAGTTTCGATGCTCTGGTATTACAAATGCCAATTCCGTCTGCTTTTAACGTCTTAAATTGAAAGAGCCGTCACAAATTGCTCCGTTTTCACTCCTTGTCGACAATCATACAGCACCTGAGGTAACAAACACATCTCGAGCCCCATTGTGCACTCCATTATTCATGCCAACTCAGTGCCTCGCTCTTTACTACTGTGTACCAATCTTGTCGTCCAACTGCAAAACACTGGGCCACAACAAGTTTCCGCGTCTCCATTGCACTGCGCATACTACAAAACGCTCCCCAAACTTGGCACTCACCCACGCAGCCCACTTTTCCGACTTTCCACGACGCTCACGCAACGCTCACGCTAGTGACAGCATTATTTATAGTTCGACGTCGCGCCAAAGCGAATTAGCACATTTCGCCTACGGCTTAGGCCGCCCTCCTAGTGTGGCTGCTCGGTGTCTGCAGGCAGCGAGGATCTGCTAGCTTCCTGTGTTCGCACCTATGTCACCTGTGCTTGCTTGTCAGAGACAGACTATCGCAAAACATACAACTCACACCATGAATTGATTGCTACGGCATCTGTTATCAGCAGTCACAACTAGCAACACCAGTAGCAGCCGACTGCACGCAAAGAATAGGAATGTGCAGTGGGATTATGTGAACTCGGCGCAAGGCAGATCTTTCCGACATAGGCTTGACAATCTAACGGGAACACTTGTACTGTTTCTAAATAAAGTGTAGGCGTGGGAGGAGGGTGCTTCCGGCTCACTAATAACAGCACGCTTGCCAATTTTGGATGCTAATCATTCGCTTGTATCTTCCTAGACACATCTGCAGGCTGAGAATTATTCCACTTGCATGGCAAGGTGCGCATGTAGGTGTGTTAAGATTTCTGGAGGCACTGGGTGTTGATCCGAGTACTTCTCGCATACTAAGCGAGCGCTCTACCATCTGAGCTACGCCCGCCCCCCCCCCCCCACCCCCCCCGAAGACTAATTGTGCTACATACAGCCATATAGACGACACAGACCCTTCCACTCCCATTATTCAGCAGACAAACACTACTCTCTATGTATCCGTTAGGGTGTCTTTCAGGTTTCGTGCATTCTGTATCGAATCGTAGTTGGCCACAATGAAAGTGGCACGTATAACGTTGAAAATAGAGTTCGGACACCGCTCTGAGTAAGACGAACGTGTTGTCCACCCTCTAGACTTCAATGAGGTTAAGCCGTGATACCTAAGACAGATCTGCACTCGATGACACCTCGATAACAGCTGGTCCCCACACTTACATCTTGTTCTTCTTACGTCAGTATACATCATATCAGTCTGTGACGCTGGCTTTGCAACATCTTGCGTGCCTTTAGGTTCGCCGCGACCAACACTTACCATGCACTGACCACAAAAAATGGAGGCGCCGCGGCTTGAACCCTGCACCTTTCTTATGCGAAGCGAACGCTCTACCAACTGAGCTACGCCCCATGCACGACCAAACTGCGCTATTCCCCATTCTTTGCGACTCTGATGCGCACGGACACGATGGTTGGTTGGTTTGTAGCGGTGAAGGGAGCAGAGTACAAAGGCGCGGACACGTTCATATACACAAAAGTTCCAAGTAGTTTCGATGCTCTGGTATTACAAATGCAAATTCCGTCTGTTTTTAACGTCTTAAATTGAAAGAGCCGTCACAAATTGCTTCGTTTTCACTCCTTGTCGACAATCATACAGCACCTGAGGTAACAAACACATCTCGAGCCCCATTGTGCACTCCATTATTCATGCCAACTCAGTGCCTCGCTCTTTACTACTGTGTACCAATCTTGTCGTCCAACTGCAAAACACTGGGCCACAACAAGTTTCCGCGTCTCCATTGCACTGCGCAACTACAAAACGCTCCCCAAACTTGGCACTCACCCACGCAGCCGACTTTTCCGAATTTCCACGACGCTCACGCAACGCACACGCTAGTGACAGCATTATTTATAGTTCGACGTCGCGCCAAAGCGAATGAGCACATTTCGCCTACGGCTTAGGCCGCCCTCCTAGTGTGGCTGCTCGGTGTCTGCAGGCAGCGAGGGTCTGCTAGCTTCCTGTGATCGCACCTATGTCACCTGTGCTTGCTTGTCAGAGACAGACTATCGCAAAACATACAACTCACTCCATGAATTGATTGCTACGGCATCTGTTATCAGCAGTCACAACTAGCAACACCAGTAGCAGCCGACTGCACGCATGGAATAGGAATGTGCAGTGGGATTTACGTGAACTCGGCGCAAGGCAGATCTTTCCGACATAGGCTTGAGAATCTTACGGGAACACTTGTACTGTTTCTAAATTAAGTGTAGGCGTGGGAGGAGGGTGCTTCCGGCTCACTAATAACAGCACGCTTGCCAATTTTGGATGCTAATCATTCGCTTGTATCTTCCTAGACACATCTGCAGGCTGAGAATTATTCCACTTGCATGGCAAGGTGCGCATGTAGGTGTGTTAAAATTTCTGGAGGCACTGGGTATTGATCCGAGTACTTCTCGCATACTAACCGAGCGCTCTACCATCTGAGCTACGCCCGCCCCCCCGAAGACTAATTGTGCTACATACAGCCATATAGACGACACAGACCCTTGCACTCCCATTATTCAGCAGACAAACACTACTCTCTATGTATCCGTTAGGGTGTCTTTCAGGTTTCGTGCATTCTGTATCGAATCGTAGTTGGCCACAATGAAAGTGGCACGTATAACGTTGAAAATAGATTTCGGACACCGCTCTGAGTAAGACGAACGTGTTGTCCACCCTCTAGACTTCAATGAGGTTAAGCCGTGATACCTAAGACAGATCTGCACTCGATGACACCTCGATAACAGCTGGTCCCCACACTTACATCTTGTTCTTCTTACGTCAGTATACATCATATCAGTCTGTGACGCTGGCTTTGCAACATCTTGCGTGCCTTTAGGTTCGCCGCGACCAACACTTACCATGCACTGACCACAAAAAATGGAGGCGCCGCGGCTTGAACCCTGCACCTTTCTTATGCGAAGCGAACGCTCTACCAACTGAGCTACGCCCCATGCACGACCAAACTTCGCTATTCCCCATTCTTTGCGACTCTGATGCGCACGGACACGATGGTTGGTTGGTTTGTAGCGGTGAAGGGAGCAGAGTACAAAGGCGCGGACACGTTCATATACACAAAAGTTCCAAGTAGTTTCGATGCTCTGGTATTACAAATGCAAATTCCGTCTGTTTTTAACGTCTTAAATTGAAAGAGCCGTCACAAATTGCTTCGTTTTCACTCCTTGTCGACAATCATACAGCACCTGAGGTAACAAACACATCTCGAGCCCCATTGTGCACTCCATTATTCATGCCAACTCAGTGCCTCGCTCTTTACTACTGTGTACCAATCTTGTCGTCCAACTGCAAAACACTGGGCCACAACAAGTTTCCGCGTCTCCATTGCACTGCGCATACTACAAAACGCTCCCCAAACTTGGCACTCACCCACGCAGCCCACTTTTCCGACTTTCCACGACGCTCACGCAACGCTCACGCTAGTGACAGCATTATTTATAGTTCGACGTCGCGCCAAAGCGAATGAGCACATTTCGCCTACGGCTTAGGCCGCCCTCCTAGTGTGGCTGCGGGGTGTCTGCAGGCAGCGAGGATCTGCTAGCTTCCTGTGTTCGCACCTATGTCACCTGTGCTTGCTTGTCAGAGACAGACTATCGCAAAACATACAACTCACACCATGAATTGATTGCTACGGCATCTGTTATCAGCAGTCACAACTAGCAACACCAGTAGCAGCCGACTGCACGCAAAGAATAGGAATGTGCAGTGGGATTTATGTGAACTCGGCGCAAGGCAGATCTTTCCGACATAGGCTTGACAATCTAACGGGAACACTTGTACTGTTTCTAAATAAAGTGTAGGCGTGGGAGGAGGGTGCTTCCGGCTCACTAATAACAGCACGCTTGCCAATTTTGGATGCTAATCATTCGCTTGTATCTTCCTAGACACATCTGCAGGCTGAGAATTATTCCACTTGCATGGCAAGGTGCGCATGTAGGTGTGTTAAGATTTCTGGAGGCACTGGGTGTTGATCCGAGTACTTCTCGCATACTAAGCGAGCGCTCTACCATCTGAGCTACGCCCGCCCCCCCCCCACCCCCCCCCGAAGACTAATTGTGCTACATACAGCCATATAGACGACACAGACCCTTCCACTCCCATTATTCAGCAGACAAACACTACTCTCTATGTATCCGTTAGGGTGTCTTTCAGGTTTCGTGCATTCTGTATCGAATCGTAGTTGGCCACAATGAAAGTGGCACGTATAACGTTGAAAATAGAGTTCGGACACCGCTCTGAGTAAGACGAACGTGTTGTCCACCCTCTAGACTTCAATGAGGTTAAGCCGTGATACCTAAGACAGATCTGCACTCGATGACACCTCGATAACAGCTGGTCACCACACTTACATCTTGTTCTTCTTACGTCAGTATACATCATATCAGTCTGTGACGCTGGCTTTGCAACATCTTGCGTGCCTTTAGGTTCGCCGCGACCAACACTTACCATGCACTGACCACAAAAAATGGAGGCGCCGCGGCTTGAACCCTGCACCTTTCTTATGCGAAGCGAACGCTCTACCAACTGAGCTACGCCCCATGCACGACCAAACTGCGCTATTCCCCATTCTTTGCGACTCTGATGCGCACGGACACGATGGTTGGTTGGTTTGTAGCGGTGAAGGGAGCAGAGTACAAAGGCGCGGACACGTTCATATACACAAAAGTTCCAAGTAGTTTCGATGCTCTGGTATTACAAATGCAAATTCCGTCTGTTTTTAACGTCTTAAATTGAAAGAGCCGTCACAAATTGCTTCGTTTTCACTCCTTGTCGACAATCATACAGCACCTGAGGTAACAAACACATCTCGAGCCCCATTGTGCACTCCATTATTCATGCCAACTCAGTGCCTCGCTCTTTACTACTGTGTACCAATCTTGTCGTCCAACTGCAAAACACTGGGCCACAACAAGTTTCCGCGTCTCCATTGCACTGCGCAACTACAAAACGCTCCCCAAACTTGGCACTCAGCCACGCAGCCGACTTTTCCGAATTTCCACGACGCTCACGCAACGCACACGCTAGTGACAGCATTATTTATAGTTCGACGTCGCGCCAAAGCGAATGAGCACATTTCGCCTACGGCTTAGGCCGCCCTCCTAGTGTGGCTGCTCGGTGTCTGCAGGCAGCGAGGGTCTGCTAGCTTCCTGTGATCGCACCTATGTCACCTGTGCTTGCTTGTCAGAGACAGACTATCGCAAAACATACAACTCACTCCATGAATTGATTGCTACGGCATCTGTTATCAGCAGTCACAACTAGCAACACCAGTAGCAGCCGACTGCACGCAAAGAATAGGAATGTGCAGTGGGATTTACGTGAACTCGGCGCAAGGCAGATCTTTCCGACATAGGCTTGAGAATCTTACGGGAACACTTGTACTGTTTCTAAATTAAGTGTAGGCGTGGGAGGAGGGTGCTTCCGGCTCACTAATAACAGCACGCTTGCCAATTTTGGATGCTAATCATTCGCTTGTATCTTCCTAGACACATCTGCAGGCTGAGAATTATTCCACTTGCATGGCAAGGTGCGCATGTAGGTGTGTTAAAATTTCTGGAGGCACTGGGTATTGATCCGAGTACTTCTCGCATACTAACCGAGCGCTCTACCATCTGAGCTACGCCCGCCCCCCCGAAGACTAATTGTGCTACATACAGCCATATAGACGACACAGACCCTTGCACTCCCATTATTCAGCAGACAAACACTACTCTCTATGTATCCGTTAGGGTGTCTTTCAGGTTTCGTGCATTCTGTATCGAATCGTAGTTGGCCACAATGAAAGTGGCACGTATAACGTTGAAAATAGAGTTCGGACACCGCTCTGAGTAAGACGAACGTGTTGTCCACCCTCTAGACTTCAATGAGGTTAAGCCGTGATACCTAAGACAGATCTGCACTCGATGACACCTCGATAACAGCTGGTCCCCACACTTACATCTTGTTCTTCTTACGTCAGTATACATCATATCAGTCTGTGACGCTGGCTTTGCAACATCTTGCGTGCCTTTAGGTTCGCCGCGACCAACACTTACCATGCACTGACCACAAAAAATGGAGGCGCCGCGGCTTGAACCCTGCACCTTTCTTATGCGAAGCGAACGCTCTACCAACTGAGCTACGCCCCATGCACGACCAAACTTCGCTATTCCCCATTCTTTGCGACTCTGATGCGCACGGACACGATGGTTGGTTGGTTTGTAGCGGTGAAGGGAGCAGAGTACAAAGGCGCGGACACGTTCATATACACAAAAGTTCCAAGTAGTTTCGATGCTCTGGTATTACAAATGCAAATTCCGTCTGTTTTTAACGTCTTAAATTGAAAGAGCCGTCACAAATTGCTTCGTTTTCACTCCTTGTCGACAATCATACAGCACCTGAGGTAACAAACACATCTCGAGCCCCATTGTGCACTCCATTATTCATGCCAACTCAGTGCCTCGCTCTTTACTACTGTGTACCAATCTTGTCGTCCAACTGCAAAACACTGGGCCACAACAAGTTTCCGCGTCTCCATTGCACTGCGCAACTACAAAACGCTCCCCAAACTTGGCACTCACCCACGCAGCCGACTTTTCCGACTTTCCACGACGCTCACGCAACGCTCACGCTAGTGACAGCATTATTTATAGTTCGACGTCGCGCCAAAGCGAATGAGCACATTTCGCCTACGGCTTAGGCCGCCCTCCTAGTGTGGCTGCTCGGTGTCTGCAGGCAGCGAGGGTCTGCTAGCTTCCTGTGTTCGCACCTATGTCACCTGTGCTTGCTTGTCAGAGACAGACTATCGCAAAACATACAACCCACTCCATGAATTGATTGCTACGGCATCTGTTATCAGCAGTCACAACTAGCAACACCAGTAGCAGCCGAATGCACGCAAAGAATAGGAATGTGCAGTGGGATTATGTGAACTCGGCGCAAGGCAGATCTTTCCGACATAGGCTTGACAATCGTACGGGAACACTTGTACTGTTTCTAAATAAAGTGTAGGCGTGGGAGGAGGGTGCTTCCGGCTCACTAATAACAGCACGCTTGCCAATTTTGGATGCTAATCATTCGCTTGTATCTTCCTAGACACATCTGCAGGCTGAGAATTATTCCACTTGCATGGCAAGGTGCGCATGTAGGTGTGTTAAAAATTCTGGAGGCACTGGGTATTGATCCCAGTACCTCTCGCACACTAAGCGAGCGCTCTACCATCTGAGGTACGCCCGCCACCCCGAAGACCAATGGTGCTACATACAGCCATATAGACGACACAGACCCTTGCACTCCAATTATTCAGCAGACAAACACTGCTCTCTATGTATCCGTTAGGGTGTCTTGCAGGTTTCGTGCATTCTGTATCCAATCGTAGTTGGCCACAATGAAAGTGGCACGTATAACGTTGAAAATAGAGTTCGGACACCGCTCTGAGTAAGACGAACGTGTTGTCCACCCTCTAGACTTCAATGAGGTTAAGCCGTGATACCTAAGACAGATCTGCACTCGATGACACCTCGATAACAGCCGGTCCCCACACTTACATCTTGCTCTCCTTACGTCAGTATACATCATATCAGTCTGTGACGATGGCTTTGCAACATCTTGCGTGCCTTTAGGTTCGCCGCGACCAACACTTACCATGCACTGACCACAAAAAATGGAGGCGCCGCGGCTTGAATCCTGCACCTTTCTCATGCAAAGCGAACGCTCTACCAACTGAGCTACGCCCCATGCACGACCAAACTGCGCTATTCCCCATTCTTTGCGACTCTGATGCGCACGGACACGATGGTTGGTTGGTTTGTAGCGGTGAAGGGAGCAGAGTACAAAGGCGCGGACACGTTCATATACACAAAAGTTCCAAGTAGTTTCGATGCTCTGGTATTACACATGCAAATTCCGTCTGTTTTTAACGTCTTAAATTGAAAGAGCCGTCACAAATTGCTCCGTTTTCACTCCTTGTCGACAATCATACAGCACCTAAGGTAACAAACACATCTCGAGCCCCATTGTGCACTCCATTATTCATGCCAACTCAGTGCCTCGCTCTTTACTACTGTGTACCAATCTTGTCGTCCAATTGCAAAACACTGGGCCACAACAAGTTTCCGCGTCTCCATTGCACTGCGCATACTACAAAACGCTCCCCAAACTTGGCACTCACCCACGCAGCCGACTTTTCCGACTTTCCACGACGCTCACGCTAGTGACAGCATTATTTATAGTTCGACGTCGCGCCAAAGCGAATGAGCACATTTCGCCTACGGCTTAGGCCGCCCTCCTAGTATGGCTGCTCGGTGTCTGCAGGCAGCGAGGGTCTGCTAGCTTCCTGTGTTCGCACCTATGTCACCTGTGCTTGCTTGTCAGAGACAGACTATCGCAAAACATACAACTCACTCCATGAATTGATTGCTACGGCATCTGTTATCAGCAGTCACAACCAGCAACACCAGTAGCAGCCGACTGCACGCAAAGAATAGGAATGTGCAATGGGATTTACGTGAACTCGGCGCAAGGCAGATCTTTCCGACATAGGCTTGACAATCTAACGGGAACACTTGTATTGTTTCTAAATAAAGTGTAGGCGTGGGAGGAGGGTGCTTCCCGCGCACTAATAACAGCACGCTTGCCAATTGTGGATGCTAATCATTCGCTTGTATCTTCCTAGACACATCTGCAGGCTGAGAATTATTCCACTTGCATGGCAAGGTGCGCATGTAGGTGTGTTAAAAATTCTGGAGGCACTGGGTATTGATCCCAGTACCTCTCGCATACTAAGCGAGCGCTCTACCATCTGAGCTACGCCCGCCCCCCCGAAGACTAATGGTGCTACATACAGCCATATAGACGACACAGACCCTTTCACTCCCATTATTCGGCAGACAAACACTACTCTCTATGTGTCCGTTAGCGTGTCTTTCAGGTTTCGTGCATTCTGTATCCAATCGTAGTTGGACACAATGAAAGTGGCACGTATAACGTTGAAAATAGAGTTCGGACAACGCTCTGAGTAAGACGAACGTGTTGTCCACCCTCTAGACTTCAATGAGGTTAAGCCGTGATACCTAAGACAGATCTGCACTCGATGACACCTCGATAACAGCCGATCCCCACACTTACATCTTGCTCTCCTTACGTCAGTATACATCATATCAGTCTGTGACGCTGGCTTTGCAACATCTTGCGTGCCTTTAGGTTCGCCGCGACCAACACTTACCATGCACTGACCACAAAAAATGGAGGCGCAACGGCTTGAACCCTGCACCTTTCAAATGCGAAGCGAACGTTCTACCAACTGAGGTACGCCACATGCACGACCAAACTGCGCTATTCCCCATTCCTTGCGACTCTGATGCGCACGGACACGATGGTTGGTTGGTTTGTAGCGGTGAAGGGAGCAGAGTACAAAGGCGCGGACACGTTCATATACACAAAAGTTCCAAGTAGTTTCGATGCTCTGGTATTACAAATGCAAATACCGTCTGTTTTTAACGTCTTAAATTGAAAGAGCCGTCACAAATTGCCCGTTTTCACTCCTTGTCGACAATCATACAGCACCTGAGGTAACAAACACATCTCGAGCCCCATTGTGCACTCCATTATTCATGCCAACTCAGTGCCTCGCTCTTTACTACTGTGTTCCAATCTTGTCGTCCAACTGCAAAACACTAGGCCACAACAAGTTTCCGCGTCTCCATTACACTGCGCATACTACAAAACGCTCCCCAAACTTGGCACTCACCCACGCAGCCGACTTTTCCGACTTTCCACGACGCTCACGCAATTCTCACGCTAGTGACAGCATTATTTATAGTTCGACGTCGCGCCAAAGCGAATGAGCACATTTCACCTACGGCTTAGGCCGCCCTCCTAGTGTGGCTGCTCGGTGTCTGCAGGCAGCGAGGGTCTGCTAGCTTCCTGTGTTCGCACCTATGTCACCTGTGCTTGCTTGTCAGAGACAGACTATCGCAAAACATACAACTCACTCCATGAATTGATTGCTACGGCATCTGTTATCAGCAGTCACAACTAGCAACACCACTAGCAGCCGACTGCACGCAAAGGATAGGAATGTGCAGTGGGATTTACGTGAACTCGGCGCAAGGCAGATCTTTCCGACAATCGTACGGGAACACTTGTACTGTTTCTAAATAAAGTGTAGGCGTGGGAGGAGGGTGCTTCCCGCGCACTAATAACAGCACGCTTGCCAATTGTGGATGCTAATCATTCGCTTGTATCTTCCTAGACACATCTGCAGGCTGAGAATTATTCCACTTGCATGGCAAGGTGCGCATGTAGGTGTGTTAAAAATTCTGATGGCACTGGTTATTGATCCCAGTACCTCTCGCATACTAACCGAGCGCTCTACCATCTGAGCTTCGCCCGCCCCCCCCAAGGCTAATGGTGCTACATACAGCCATATAGACGACACAGACCCTTGCACTCCCATTATTCAGCAGACAAACACTACTCTCTATGTATCCGTTAGGGTGTCTTTCAGGTTTCGTGCATTCTGTATCCAATCGTAGTTAGCCACAATGAAAGTGGCACGTATAACGTTGAAAATAGAGTTCGGACACCGCTCTGAGTAAGACGAACGTGTTGTCCACCCTCTAGACTTCAATGAGGTTAAGCCGTGATACCTCAGACAGATCTGCACTCGATGACACCTCGATAACAGCCGATCCCCACACTTACATCTTGCTCTCCTTACGTCAGTATACATCATATCAGTCTGTGACGCTGGCTTTGCAACATCTTGCGTGCCTTTAGGTTCGCCGCGACCAACACTTACCATGCACTGACCACAAAAAATGGAGGCGCAGCGGCGTGAACCCTGCACCTTTCAAATGCGAAGGGAACGTTCTACCAACTGAGCTACGCCACATGCACGACCAAACTGCGCTATTCCCCATTCTTTGCGACTCTGATGCGCACGGACACGATGGTTGGTTGGTTTGTAGCGGTGAAGGGAGCAGAGTACAAAGGCGCGGACACGTTCATATACACAAAAGTTCCAAGTAGTTTCGATGCTCTGGTATTACAAATGCAAATTCCGTCTGTTTTTAACGTCTTAAATTGAAAGAGCCGTCACAAATTGCTCCGTTTTCACTCCTTGTCGACAATCATACAGCACCTGAGGTAACAAACACATCTCGAGCCCCATTGTGCACTCCATTATTCATGCCAACTCAGTGCCTCGCTCTTTACTACTGTGTACCAATCTAGTCGTCCAACTGCAAAACACTGGGCCACAACAAGTTTCCGCGTCTCCATTGCACTGCGCATACTACAAAACGCTCCCCAAACTTGGCACTCACCCACGCAGCTGACTTTTTCCGACATTCCACGACGCTCACGCTAGTGACAGCAGTATTTATAGTTCGACGTCGCGCCAAAGCGAATGAGCACATTTCGCCTACGGCTTAGGCCGCCCTCCTAGTGTGGCTGCTCGGTGTCTGCAGGCAGCGAGGGTCTGCTAGCTTCCTGTGTTCGCACCTATGTCACCTGTGCTTGCTTGTCAGAGACAGACTATCGCAAAACATACAACTCACTCCATGAATTGATTGCTACGGCATCTGTTATCAGCAGTCACAACTAGCAACACCAGTAGCAGCCGACTGCACGCAAAGAATAGGAATGTGCAGTGGGATTTACGTGAACTCGGCGCAAGGCAGATCTTTCCGACATAGGCTTGACAATCGTACGGGAACACTTGTACTGTTTCAAAGTAAAGTGTACGCGTGGGAGGACTGTGCTTCCCGCGCACTAATAACAGCACGCTTGCCAATTGTGGATGCTAATCATTCCCTTGTATCTTCCTAGACACATCTGCAGGCTGAGAATTATTCCACTTGCATGGCAAGGTGCGCATGTAGGTGTGTTAAAAATTCTGGAGGCACTGGGTATTGATACTAAGCGAGCGCTCTACCATCTGAGCTACGCCCGCCCCCCCGAAGACTAATGGTGCTACATACAGTCATATAGACGACACAGACCCTTTCACTCCCATTATTCAGCAGACAAACACTACTCTCTATGTATCCGTTAGCGTGTCTTTCAGGTTTCGTGCATTCTGTATCCAATCGTAGTTGGCCACAATGAAAGTGGCACGTATAACGTTGAAAATAGAGTTCGGACACCGCTCTGAGTAAGACGAACGTGTTGTCCACCCTCTAGACTTCAATGAGGTTAAGCCGTGATACCTAAGACAGATCTGCACTCGATGACACCTCGATAACAGCCGATCCCCACACTTACATCTTGCTCTCCTTACGTCAGTATACATCATATCAGTCTGTGACGCTGGCTTTGCAACATCTTGCGTGCCTTTAGGTTCGCCGCGACCAACACTTACCATGCACTGACCACAAAAAATGGAGGCGCCGCGGCTTGAACCCTGCACCTTTCAAATGCGAAGCGAACGTTCTACCAACTGAGCTACGCCACATGCACGACCAAACTGCGCTATTCCCCATTCTTTGCGACTCTGATGCGCACGGACACGATGGTTGGTTGGTTTGTAGCGGTGAAGGGAGCAGAGTACAAAGGCGCGGACACGTTCATATACACAAAAGTTCCAAGTAGTTTCGATGCTCTGGTATTACAAATGCCAATTCCGTCTGTTTTTAACGTCTTAAATTGAAAGAGCCACCACAAATTGCTCCGTTTTCACTCCTTGTCGACAATCATACAGCACCTGAGGTAACAAACACATCTCGAGCCCCATTGTGCACTCCATTATTCATGCCAACTCAGTGCCTCGCTCTTTACTACTGTGTACCAATCTTGTCGTCCAACTGCAAAACACTGGGCCACAACAAGTTTCCGCGTCTCCATTGCACTGCGCATACTACAAAACGCTCCCCAAACTTGGCACTCACCCACGCAGCCTACTTTTCCGACTTTCCACGACGCTCACGCAACTCTCACGCTAGTGACAGCATTATTTATAGTACGACGTCGCGCCAAAGCGAATGAGCACATTTCGCCTACGGCTTAGGCCGCCCTCCTAGTGTGGCTGCTCGGTGTCTGCAGGCAGCGAGGGTCTGCTAGCTTCCTGTGTTCGCACCTATGTCACCTGTGCTTGCTTGTCAGAGACAGACTATCGCAAAACATACAACTCACTCCATGAATTGATTGCTACGGCATCTGTTATCAGCAGTCACAACTAGCAACACCAGTAGCAGCCGACTGCACGCAAAGAATAGGAATGTGCAGTGGGATTTACGTGAACTCGGCGCAAGGCAGATCTTTCCGACATAGGCTTGACAATCGTACGGGAACACTTGTACTGTTTCTAAGTAAAGTGTAGGCGTGGGAGGAGGGTGCTTCCCGCGCACTAATAACAGCACGCTTGCCAATTGTGGATGCTAATCATTCGCTTGTATCTTCCTAGACACATCTGCAGGCTGAGAATTATTCCACTTGCATGGTAAGGTGCGCATGTAGGTGTGTTAAAAATTCTGGAGGCACTGGTTATTGATCCCAGTACCTCTCGCATACTAACCGAGCGCTCTACCATCTGAACTACGCCCGCCCCCCCCCCCCGAAGACTAATGGTGCTACATACAGCCATATAGACGACACAGACCCTTTCACTCCCATTATTCAGCAGACAAACACTACTCTCTATGTATCCGTTAGCGTGTCTTTCAGGTTTCGTGCATTCTGTATCCAATCGTAGTTGGCCACAATGAAAGTGGCACGTATAACGTTGAAAATAGAGTTCGGACACCGCTCTGAGTAAGACGAACGTGTTGTCCACCCCCTAGACTTCAATGAGGTTAAGCCGTGATACCTCAGACAGATCTGCACTCGATGACACCTCGATAACAGCCGATCCCCACACTTACATCTTGCTCTCCTTACGTCAGTATACATCATATCAGTCTGTGACGCTGGCTTTGCAACATCTTGCGTGCCTTTAGGTTCGCCGCGACCAACACTTACCATGCACTGACCACAAAAAATGGAGGCGCAGCGGCTTGAACCCTGCACCTTTCAAATGCGAAGCGAACGTTCTACCAACTGAGCTACGCCACATGCACGACCAAACTGCGCTATTCCCCATTCTTTGCGACTCTGATGCGCACGGACACGATGGTTGGTTGGTTTGTAGCGGTGAAGGGAGCAGAGTACAAAGGCGCGGACATGTTCATATACACAAAAGTTCCAAGTAGTTTCGATGCTCTGGTATTACAAATGCAAATTCCATCTGTTTTTAACGTCTTAAATTGAAAGAGCCGTCACAAATTGCTCCGTTTTCACTCCTTGTCGACAATCATACAGCACCTGAGGTAACAAACACTTCTCGAGCCCCATTGTGCACTCCATTATTCATGCCAACTCAGTGCTTCGCTCTTTACTACTGTGTACCAATCTTGTCGTCCAACTGCAAAACACTGGGCCACAACAAGTTTCCGCGTCTCCATTGCACTGCGCATAATACAAAACGCTCCCCAAACTTGGCACTCACCCACGCAGCCGACTTTTCCGACTTTCCACGACGCTCACGCAACGCTCACGCTAGTGACAGCATTATTTATAGTTCGACGTCGCGCCAAAGCGAATGAGCACATTTCGCCTACGGCTTAGGCCGCCCTCCTAGTGTGGCTGCTCGGTGTCTGCAGGCAGCGAGGGTCTGCTAGCTTCCTGTGTTCGCACCTATGTCACCTGTGCTTGCTTGTCAGAGACAGACTATCGCAAAACATACAACTCACTCCATGAATTGATTGCTACGGCATCTGTTATCAGCAGTCACAACTAGCAACACCAGTAGCAGCCGACTGCACGCAAAGAATAGGAATGTGCAGTGGGATTTACGTGAACTCGGCGCAAGGCAGATCTTTCCGACATAGGCTTGACAATCGTACGGGAACACTTGTACTGTTTCTAAATAAAGTGTAGGCGTGGGAAGAGGGTATTGATCCCATTACCTCTCGTATACTAACCGAGCGCTCTACCATCTGAGCTACGCCCGCCCCCCCCGAAGACTAATGGTGCTACATACAGCCATATAGACGACACAGACCCTTGCACTCCCATTATTCAGCAGACAAACACTACTCTCTATGTATCCGTTAGGGTGTCTTTCAGGTTTCGTGCATTCTGTATCCAATCGTAGTTAGCCACAATGAAAGTGGCACGTATAACGTTGAAAATAGAGTTCGGACACCGCTCTGAGTAAGACGAACGTGTTGTCCACCCTCTAGACTTCAATGAGGTTAAGCCGTGATACCTCAGACAGATCTGCACTCGATGACACCTCGATAACAGCCGATCCCCACACTTACATCTTGCTCTCCTTACGTCAGTATACATCATATCAGTGTGTGACGCTGGCTTTGCAACATCTTGCGTGCCTTTAGGTTCGCCGCGACCAACACTTACCATGCACTGACCACAAAAAATGGAGGCGCAGCGGCTTGAACAATGCACCTTTCAAATGCGAAGCGAACGTTCTACCAACTGAGCTACGCCACATGCACGACCAAACTGCGCTATTCCCCATTCTTTGCGACTCTGATGCGCACGGACACGATGGTTGGTTGGTTTGTAGCGGTGAAGGAAGCAGAGTACAAAGGCGCGGACATGTTCATATACACAAAAGTTCCAAGTAGTTTCGATGCTCTGGTATTACAAATGCAAATTCCATCTGTTTTTAACGTCTTAAATTGAAAGAGCCGTCACAAATTGCTCCGTTTTCACTCCTTGTCGACAATCATACAGCACCTGAGGTAACAAACACTTCTCGAGCCCCATTGTGCACTCCATTATTCATGCCAACTCAGTGCCTCGCTCTTTACTACTGTGTACCAATCTTGTCGTCCAACTGCAAAACACTGGGCCACAACAAGTTTCCGCGTCTCCATTGCACTGCGCATACTACAAAACGCTCCCCAAACTTGGCACTCACCCACGCAGCCGACTTTTCCGACTTTCCACGACGCTCACGCAACGCTCACGCTAGTGACAGCATTATTTATAGTTCGACGTCGCGCCAAAGCGAATGAGCACATTTCGCCTACGGCTTAGGCCGCCCTCCTAGTGTGGCTGCTCGGTGTCTGCAGGCAGCGAGGGTCTGCTAGCTTCCTGTGTTCGCACCTATGTCACCTGTGCTTGCTTGTCAGAGACAGACTATCGCAAAACATACAACTCACTCCATGAATTGATTGCTACGGCATCTGTTATCAGCAGTCACAACTAGCAACACCAGTAGCAGCTGACTGCACGCAAAGAATAGGAATGTGCAGTGGGATTTACGTGAACTCGGCGCAAGGCAGATCTTTCCGACATAGGCTTGACAATCGTACGGGAACACTTGTACTGTTTCTAAATAAAGTGTAGGCGTGGGAAGAGGGTATTGATCCCATTACCTCTCGTATACTAACCGAGCGCTCTACCATCTGAGCTACGCCCGCCCCCCCGAAGACTAATGGTGCTACATACAGCCATATAGACGACACAGACCCTTGCACTCCCATTATTCAGCAGACAAACACTACTCTCTATGTATCCGTTAGGGTGTCTTTCAGGTTTCGTGCATTCTGTATCCAATCGTAGTTAGCCACAATGAAAGTGGCACGTATAACGTTGAAAATAGAGTTCGGACACCGCTCTGAGTAAGACGAACGTGTTGTCCACCCTCTAGACTTCAATGAGGTTAAGCCGTGATACCTCAGACAGATCTGCACTCGATGACACCTCGATAACAGCCGATCCCCACACTTACATCTTGCTCTCCTTACGTCAGTATACATCATATCAGTGTGTGACGCTGGCTTTGCAACATCTTGCGTGCCTTTAGGTTCGCCGCGACCAACACTTACCATGCACTGACCACAAAAAATGGAGGCGCAGCGGCTTGAACAATGCACCTTTCAAATGCGAAGCGAACGTTCTACCAACTGAGCTACGCCACATGCACGACCAAACTGCGCTATTCCCCATTCTTTGCGACTCTGATGCGCACGGACACGATGGTTGGTTGGTTTGTAGCGGTGAAGGAAGCAGAGTACAAAGGCGCGGACATGTTCATATACACAAAAGTTCCAAGTAGTTTCGATGCTCTGGTATTACAAATGCAAATTCCATCTGTTTTTAACGTCTTAAATTGAAAGAGCCGTCACAAATTGCTCCGTTTTCACTCCTTGTCGACAATCATACAGCACCTGAGGTAACAAACACTTCTCGAGCCCCATTGTGCACTCCATTATTCATGCCAACTCAGTGCCTCGCTCTTTACTACTGTGTACCAATCTTGTCGTCCAACTGCAAAACACTGGGCCACAACAAGTTTCCGCGTCTCCATTGCACTGCGCATACTACAAAACGCTCCCCAAACTTGGCACTCACTCACGCAGCCGACTTTTCCGACTTTCCACGACGCTCACGCAACGCTCACGCTAGTGACAGCATTATTTATAGTTCGACGTCGCGCCAAAGCGAATGAGCACATTTCGCCTACGGCTTAGGCCGCCCTCCTAGTGTGGCTGCTCGGTGTCTGCAGGCAGCGAGGGTCTGCTAGCTTCCTGTGTTCGCACCTATGTCACCTGTGCTTGCTTGTCAGAGACAGACTATCGCAAAACATACAACTCACTCCATGAATTGATTGCTACGGCATCTGTTATCAGCAGTCACAACTAGCAACACCAGTAGCAGCCGACTGCACGCAAAGAATAGGAATGTGCAGTGGGATTTACGTGAACTCGGCGCAAGGCAGATCTTTCCGACATAGGCTTGACAATCGTACGGGAACACTTGTACTGTTTCTAAATAAAGTGTAGGCGTGGGAAGAGGGTATTGATCCCATTACCTCTCGTATACTAACCGAGCGCTCTACCATCTGAGCTACGCCCGCCCCCCCCGAAGACTAATGGTGCTACATACAGCCATATAGACGACACAGACCCTTGCACTCCCATTATTCAGCAGACAAACACTACTCTCTATGTATCCGTTAGGGTGTCTTTCAGGTTTCGTGCATTCTGTATCCAATCGTAGTTAGCCACAATGAAAGTGGCACGTATAACGTTGAAAATAGAGTTCGGACACCGCTCTGAGTAAGACGAACGTGTTGTCCACCCTCTAGACTTCAATGAGGTTAAGCCGTGATACCTCAGACAGATCTGCACTCGATGACACCTCGATAACAGCCGATCCCCACACTTACATCTTGCTCTCCTTACGTCAGTATACATCATATCAGTGTGTGACGCTGGCTTTGCAACATCTTGCGTGCCTTTAGGTTCGCCGCGACCAACACTTACCATGCACTGACCACAAAAAATGGAGGCGCAGCGGCTTGAACAATGCACCTTTCAAATGCGAAGCGAACGTTCTACCAACTGAGCTACGCCACATGCACGAGCAAACTGCGCTATTCCCCATTCTTTGCGACTCTGATGCGCACGGACACGATGGTTGGTTGGTTTGTAGCGGTGAAGGAAGCAGAGTACAAAGGCGCGGACATGTTCATATACACAAAAGTTCCAAGTAGTTTCGATGCTCTGGTATTACAAATGCAAATTCCATCTGTTTTTAACGTCTTAAATTGAAAGAGCCGTCACAAATTGCTCCGTTTTCACTCCTTGTCGACAATCATACAGCACCTGAGGTAACAAACACTTCTCGAGCCCCATTGTGCACTCCATTATTCATGCCAACTCAGTGCCTCGCTCTTTACTACTGTGTACCAATCTTGTCGTCCAACTGCAAAACACTGGGCCACAACAAGTTTCCGCGTCTCCATTGCACTGCGCATACTACAAAACGCTCCCCAAACTTGGCACTCACTCACGCAGCCGACCTTTCCGATTTTCCACGACGCTCACGCAACGCTCACGCTAGTGACAGCATTATTTATAGTTCGACGTCGCGCCAAAGCGAATGAGCACATTTCGCCTACGGCTTAGGCCGCCCTCCTAGTGTGGCTGCTCGGTGTCTGCAGGCAGCGAGGGTCTGCTAGCTTCCTGTGTTCGCATCTATGTCACCTGTGCTTGCTTGTCAGAGACAGACTATCGCAAAACATACAACTCACTCCATGAATTGATTGCTACGGCATCTGTTATCAGCAGTCACAACTAGCAACACCAGTAGCAGCCGACTGCACGCAAAGAATAGGAATGTGCAGTGGGATTTACGTGAACTCGGCGCAAGGCAGATCTTTCCGACATAGGCTTGACAATCGTACGGGAACACTTGTACTGTTTCTAAGTAAAGTGTAGGCGTGGGAGGAGGGTGCTTCCCGCGCACTAATAACAGCACGCTTGCCAATTGTGGATGCTAATTATTCGCTTGTATCTTCCTAGACACATCTGCAGGCTGAGAATTATTCCACTTGCATGGCAAGGTGCGCATGTAGGTGTGTTAAAAATTCTGGAGGCACTGGGTATTGATCCCAGTACCTCTCGCATACTAAGCGAGCGCTCTACCATCTGAACTACGCCCGCCCCCCCCGAAGACTAATGGTGCTACATACAGCCATATAGACGACACAGACCCTTTCACTCCCATTATTCAGCAGACAAACACTACTCTCTATGTATCCGTTAGCGTGTCTTTCAGGTATCGTGCATTCTGTATCCGATCGTAGTTGGCCACAATGAAAGTGGCACGTATAACGTTGAAAATAGAGTTCGGACACCGCTCTGAGTAAGACGAACGTGTTGTCCACCCCCTAGACTTCAATGAGGTTAAGCCGTGATACCTAAGACAGATCTGCACTCGATGACACCTCGATAACAGCCGATCCCCACACTTACATCTTGCTCTCCTTACGTCAGTATACATCATATCAGTCTGTGACGCTGGCTTTGCAACATCTTGCGTGCCTTTAGGTTCGCCGCTACCAACACTTACCATGCACTGACCACAAAAAATGGAGGCGCAGCGGCTTGAACCCTGCACCTTTCAAATGCGAAGCGAACGTTCTACCAACTGAGCTACGCCACATGCACGACCAAACTGCGCTATTCCCCATTCTTTGCGACTCTGATGCGCACGGACACGATGGTTGGTTGGTTTGTAGCGGTGAAGGGAGCAGAGTACAAAGGCGCGGACATGTTCATATACACAAAAGTTCCAAGTAGTTTCGATGCTCTGGTATTACAAATGCAAATTCCATCTGTTTTTAACGTCTTAAATTGAAAGAGCCGTCACAAATTGCTCCGTTTTCACTCCTTGTCGACAATCATACAGCACCTGAGGTAACAAACACATCTCGAGCCCCATTGTGCACTCCATTATTCATGCCAACTCAGTGCCTCGCTCTTTACTACTGTGTACCAATCTTGTCGTCCAACTGCAAAACACTGGGCCACAACAAGTTTCCGCGTCTCCATTGCACTGCGCATAATACAAAACGCTCCCCAAACTTGGCACTCACCCACGCAGCCGACTTTTCCGACTTTCCACGACGCTCTCGCAACGCTCACGCTAGTGACAGCATTATTTATAGTTCGACGTCGCGCCAAAGCGAATGAGCACATTTCGCCTACGGCTTAGGCCGCCCTCCTAGTGTGGCTGCTCGGTGTCTGCAGGCAGCGAGGGTCTGCTAGCTTCCTGTGTTCGCACCTATGTCACCTGTGCTTGCTTGTCAGAGACAGACTATCGCAAAACATACAACTCACTCCATGAATTGATTGCTACGGCATCTGTTATCAGCAGTCACAACTAGCAACACCAGTAGCAGCCGACTGCACGCAAAGAATAGGAATGTGCAGTGGGATTTACGTGAACTCGGCGCAAGGCAGATCTTTCCGACATAGGCTTGACAATCGTACGGGAACACTTGTACTGTTTCTAAATAAAGTGTAGGCGTGGGAAGAGGGTATTTATCCCAGTACCTCTCGTATACTAACCGAGCGCTCTACCATCTGAGCTACGCCCGCCCCCCCGAAGACTAATGGTGCTACATACAGCCATATAGACGACACAGACCCTTTCACTCCCATTATTCAGCAGACAAACACTACTCTCTATGTATCCGTTAGGGTGTCTTTCAGGTTTCGTACATTCTGTATCCAATCGTAGTTAGCCACAATGAAAGTGGCACGTATAACGTTGAAAATAGAGTTCGGACACCGCTCTGAGTAAGACGAACGTGTTGTCCACCCTCTAGACTTCAATGAGGTTAAGCCGTGATACCTCAGACAGATCTGCACTCGATGACACCTCGATAACAGCCGATCCCCACACTTACATCTTGCTCTCCTTACGTCAGTATACATCATATCAGTGTGTGACGCTGGCTTTGCAACATCTTGCGTGCCTTTAGGTTCGCCGCGACCATCACTTACCATGCACTGACCACAAAAAATGGAGGCGCAGCGGCTTGAACAATGCACCTTTCAAATGCGAAGCGAACGTTCTACCAACTGAGCTACGCCACATGCACGACCAAACTGCGCTATTCCCCATTCTTTGCGACTCTGATGCGCACGGACACGATGGTTGGTTGGTTTGTAGCGGTGAAGGGAGCAGAGTACAAAGGCGCGGACATGTTCATATACACAAAAGTTCCAAGTAGTTTCGATGCTCTGGTATTACAAATGCAAATTCCATCTGTTTTTAACGTCTTAAATTGAAAGAGCCGTCACAAATTGCTCCGTTTTCACTCCTTGTCGACAATCATACAGCACCTGAGGTAACAAACACTTCTCGAGCCCCATTGTGCACTCCATTATTCATGCCAACTCAGTGCCTCGCTCTTTACTACTGTGTACCAATCTTGTCGTCCAACTGCAAAACACTGGGCCACAACAAGTTTCCGCATCTCCATTGCACTGCGCATACTACAAAACGCTCCCCAAACTTGGCACTCACCCACGCAGCCGACTTTTCCGACTTTCCACGACGCTCACGCAACGCTCACGCTAGTGACAGCATTATTTATAGTTCGACGTCGCGCCAAAGCGAATGAGCACATTTCGCCTACGGCTTAGGCCGCCCTCCTAGTGTGGCTGCTCGGTGTCTGCAGGCAGCGAGGGTCTGCTAGCTTCCTGTGTTCGCACCTATGTCACCTGTGCTTGCTTGTCAGAGACAGACTATCGCAAAACATACAACTCACTCCATGAATTGATTGCTACGGCATCTGTTATCAGCAGTCACAACTAGCAACACCAGTAGCAGCCGACTGCACGTAAAGAATAGGAATGTGCAGTGGGATTTACGTGAACTCGGCGCAAGGCAGATCTTTCCGACATAGGCTTGACAATCGTACGGGAACACTTGTACTGTTTCTAAATAAAGTGTAGGCGTGGGAGGAGGGTGCTTCCCGCGCACTAATAACAGCACGCTTGCCAATTGTGTATGCTAATCATTCGCTTGTATCTTCCTAGACACATCTGCAGGCTGAGAATTATTCCACTTGCATGGCAAGGTGCGCATATAGGTGTGTTAAAAATTCTGGAGGCACTGGGTATTGATCCCAGTACCTCTCGCACACTAATCGAGCGCTCTACCATCTGAGCTACGCCCGCCCCCCCGAAGACTAATGGTGCTACATACAGCCATATAGACGACACAGACCCTTTCACTCCCATTATTCAGCAGACAAACACTACTCTCTATGTATCCGTTAGGGTGTCTTTCAGGTTTCGTGCATTCTGTATCCAATCGTAGTTGGCCACAATGAAAGTGGCACGTATAACGTTGAAAATAGATTTCGGACACCGCTCTGAGTAAGACGAACGTGTTGTCCACCCTCTAGACTTCAATGAGGTTAAGCCGTGATACCTAAGACAGATCTGCACTCGATGACACCTCGATAACAGCCGATCCCCACACTTACATCTTGCTCTCCTTACGTAAGTATACATCATATCAGTCTGTGACGCTGGCTTTGCAACATCTTGCGTGCCTTTAGGTTCGCCGCGACCAACACTTACCATGCACTGACCACAAAAAATGGAGGCGCCGCGGCTTGAACACTGCACCTTTCTCATGCGAAGCGAACGCTCTACCAACTGAGCTACACCCCATGCACGACCATACTGCGCTATTCCCCATTCTTTGCGACTCTGATGCGCACGGACACGATGGTTGGTTGGTTTGTAGCGGTGAAGGGAGCAGAGTACAAAGGCGCGGACACGTTCATATACACAAAAGTTCCAAGTAGTTTCGATGCTCTGGTATTACAAATGCAAATTCCGTCTGTTTTTAACGTCTTAAATTGAAAGAGCCACCACAAATTGCTCCGTTTTCACTCCTTGTCGACAATCATACAGCACCTGAGGTAACAAACACATCTCGAGCCCCATTGTGCACTCCATTATTCATGCCAACTCAGTGCCTCGCTCTTTACTACTGTGTACCAATCTTGTCGTCCAACTGCAAAACACTGGGCCACAACAAGTTTCCGCGTCTCCATTGCACTGCGCATACTACAAAACGCTCCCCAAACTTGGCACTCACCCACGCAGCCTACTTTTCCGACTTTCCACGACGCTCACGCAACTCTCACGCTAGTGACAGCATTATTTATAGTACGACGTCGCGCCAAAGCGAATGAGCACATTTCGCCTACGGCTTAGGCCGCCCTCCTAGTGTGGCTGCTCGGTGTCTGCAGGCAGCGAGGGTCTGCTAGCTTCCTGTGTTCGCACGTATGTCACCTGTGCTTGCTTGTCAGAGACAGACTATCGCAAAACATACAACTCACTCCATGAATTGATTGCTACGGCATCTGTTATCAGCAGTCACAACTAGCAACACCAGTAGCAGCCGACTGCACGCAAAGAATAGGAATGTGCAGTGGGATTTACGTGAACTCGGCGCAAGGCAGATCTTTCCGACATAGGCTTGACAATCGTACGGGAACACTTGTACTGTTTCTAAGTAAAGTGTAGGCGTGGGAGGAGGGTGCTTCCCGCGCACTAATAACAGCACGCTTGCCAATTGTGGATGCTAATCATTCGCTTGTATCTTCCTAGACACATCTGCAGGCTGAGAATTATTCCACTTGCATGGCAAGGTGCGCATGTAGGTGTGTTAAAAACTCTGGAGGCACTGGGTATTGATCCCAGTACCTCTCGCATACTAAGCGAGCGCTCTACCATCTGAACTACGCCCGCCCCCCCCGAAGACTAATGGTGCTACATACAGCCATATAGACGACACAGACCCTTTCACTCCCATTATTCAGCAGACAAACACTACTCTCTATGTTTCCGTTAGCGTGTCTTTCAGGTTTCGTGCATTCTGTATCCAATCGTAGTTGGCCACAATGAAAGTGGCACGTATAACGTTGAAAATAGAGTTCGGACACCGCTCTGAGTAAGACGAACGTGTTGTCCACCCCCTAGACTTCAATGAGGTTAAGCCGTGATACCTAAGACAGATCTGCACTCGATGACACCTCGATAACAGCCGATCCCCACACTTACATCTTGCTCTCCTTACGTCAGTATACATCATATCAGTCTGTGACGCTGGCTTTGCAACATCTTGCGTGCCTTTAGGTTCGCCGCGACCAACACTTACCATGCACTGACCACAAAAAATGGAGGCGCAGCGGCTTGAACCCTGCACCTTTCAAATGCGAAGCGAACGTTCTACCAACTGAGCTACGCCACATGCACGACCAAACTGCGCTATTCCCCATTCTTTGCGACTCTGATGCGCACGGACACGATGGTTGGTTGGTTTGTAGCGGTGAAGGGAGCAGAGTACAAAGGCGCGGACATGTTCATATACACAAAAGTTCCAAGTAGTTTCGATGCTCTGGTATTACAAATGCAAATTCCATCTGTTTTTAACGTCTTAAATTGAAAGAGCCGTCACAAATTGCTCCGTTTTCACTCCTTGTCGACAATCATACAGCACCTGAGGTAACAAACACATCTCGAGCCCCATTGTGCACTCCATAATTCATGCCAACTCAGTGCCTCGCTCTTTACTACTGTGTACCAATCTTGTCGTCCAACTGCAAAACACTGGGCCACAACAAGTTTCCGCGTCTCCATTGCACTGCGCATAATACAAAACGCTCCCCAAACTTGGCACTCACCCACGCAGCCGACTTTTCCGACTTTCCACGACGCTCACGCAACGCTCACGCTAGTGACAGCATTATTTATAGTTCGACGTCGCGCCAAAGCGAATGAGCACATTTCGCCTACGGCTTAGGCCGCCCTCCTAGTGTGGCTGCTCGGTGTCTGCAGGCAGCGAGGGTCTGCTAGCTTCCTGTGTTCGCACCTATGTCACCTGTGCTTGCTTGTCAGAGACAGACTATCGCAAAACATACAACTCACTCCATGAATTGATTGCTACGGCATCTGTTATCAGCAGTCACAACTAGCAACACCAGTAGCAGCCGACTGCACGCAAAGAATAGGAATGTGCAGTGGGATTTACGTGAACTCGGCGCAAGGCAGATCTTTCCGACATAGGCTTGACAATCGTACGGGAACACTTGTACTGTTTCTAAATAAAGTGTAGGCGTGGGAAGAGGGTATTGATCCCAATACCTCTCGTATACTAACCGAGCGCTCTACCATCTGAGCTACGCCCGCCCCCCCGAAGACTAATGGTGCTACATACAGCCATATAGACGACACAGACCCTTGCACTCCCATTATTCAGCAGACAAACACTACTCTCTATGTATCCGTTAGGGTGTCTTTCAGGTTTCGTGCATTCTGTATCCAATCGTAGTTAGCCACAATGAAAGTGGCACGTATAACGTTGAAAATAGAGTTCGGACACCGCTCTGAGTAAGACGAACGTGTTGTCCACCCTCTAGACTTCAATGAGGTTAAGCCGTGATACCTCAGACAGATCTGCACTCGATGACACCTCGATAACAGCCGATCCCCACACTTACATCTTGCTCTCCTTACGTCAGTATACATCATATCAGTGTGTGACGCTGGCTTTGCAACATCTTGCGTGCCTTTAGGTTCGCCGCGACCAACACTTACCATGCACTGACCACAAAAAATGGAGGCGCAGCGGCTTGAACAATGCACCTTTCAAATGCGAAGCGAACGTTCTACCAACTGAGCTACGCCACATGCACGACCAAACTGCGCTATTCCCCATTCTTTGCGACTCTGATGCGCACGGACACGATGGTTGGTTGGTTTGTAGCAATGAAGGGAGCAGAGTACAAAGGCGCGGACATGTTCATATACACAAAAGTTCCAAGTAGTTTCGATGCTCTGGTATTACAAATGCAAATTCCGTCTGTTTTTAACGTCTTAAATTGAAAGAGCCGTCACAAATTGCTCCGTTTTCACTCCTTGTCGACAATCATACAGCACCTGAGGTAACAAACACTTCTCGAGCCCCATTGTGCACTCCATTATTCATGCCAACTCAGTGCCTCGCTCTTTACTACTGTGTACCATTCTTGTCGTCCAACTGCAAAACACTGGGCCACAACAAGTTTCCGCGTCTCCATTGCACTGCGCATACTACAAAACGCTCCCCAAACTTGGCACTCACCCACGCAGCCGACTTTTCCGACTTTCCACGACGCTCACGCAACGCTCACGCTAGTGACAGCATTATTTATAGTTCGACGTCGCGCCAAAGCGAATGAGCACATTTCGCCTACGGCTTAGGCCGCCCTCCTAGTGTGGCTGCTCGGTGTCTGCAGGCAGCGAGGGTCTGCTAGCTTCCTGTGTTCGCACCTATGTCACCTGTGGTTGCTTGTCAGAGACAGACTATCGCAAAACATACAACTCACTCCATGAATTGATTGCTACGGCATCTGTTATCAGCAGTCACAACTAGCAACACCAGTAGCAGCCGACTGCACGCAAAGAATAGGAATGTGCAGTGGGATTTACGTGAACTCGGCGCAAGGCAGATCTTTCCGACATAGGCTTGACAATCGTACGGGAACACTTGTACTGTTTCTAAATAAAGTGTAGGCGTGGGAGGAGGGTGCTTCCCGCGCACTAATAACAGCACGCTTGCCAATTGTGGATGCTAATCATTCGCTTGTATCTTCCTAGACACATCTGCAGGCTGAGAATTATTCCACTTGCATGGCAAGGTGCGCATGTAGGTGTGTTAAAAATTCTGGAGGCACTGGGTATTGATCCCAAAACCTCTCGCACACTAAGCGAGCGCTCTACCATCTGAGCTACGCCCGCCCCCCCCGAAGACTAATGGTGCTACATACAGCCATATAGACGACACAGACCCTTGCACTCCCATTATTCAGCAGACAAACACTACTCTCTATGTATCCGTTAGGGTGTCTTTCAGGTTTCGTGCATTCTGTATCCAATCGTAGTTAGCCACAATGAAAGTGGCACGTATAACGTTGAAAATAGAGTTCGGACACCGCTCTGAGTAAGACGAACGTGTTGTCCACCCTCTAGACTTCAATGAGGTTAAGCCGTGATACCTCAGACAGATCTGCACTCGATGACACCTCGATAACAGCCGATCCCCACACTTACATCTTGCTCTCCTTACGTCAGTATACATCATATCAGTGTGTGACGCTGGCTTTGCAACATCTTGCGTGCCTTTAGGTTCGCCGCGACCAACACTTACCATGCACTGACCACAAAAAATGGAGGCGCAGCGGCTTGAACAATGCACCTTTCAAATGCGAAGCGAACGTTCTACCAACTGAGCTACGCCACATGCACGACCAAACTGCGCTATTCCCCATTCTTTGCGACTCTGATGCGCACGGACACGATGGTTGGTTGGTTTGTAGTGGTGAAGGGAGCAGAGTACAAAGGCGCGGACATGTTCATATACACAAAAGTTCCAAGTAGTTTCGATGCTCTGGTATTACAAATGCAAATTCCATCTGTTTTTAACGTCTTAAATTGAAAGAGCCGTCACAAATTGCTCCGTTTTCACTCCTTGTCGACAATCATACAGCACCTGAGGTAACAAACACTTCTCGAGCCCCATTGTGCACTCCATTATTCATGCCAACTCAGTGCCTCGCTCTTTACTACTGTGTACCAATCTTGTCGTCCAACTGCAAAACACTGGGCCACAACAAGTTTCCGCGTCTCCATTGCACTGCGCATACTACAAAACGCTCCCCAAACTTGGCACTCACCCACGCAGCCGACTTTTCCGACTTTCCACGACGCTCACGCTAGTGACAGCATTATTTATAGTTCGACGTCGCGACAAAGCGAATGAGCACATTTCGCCTACGGCTTAGGCCGCCCTCCTAGTGTGGCTGCTCGGTGTCTGCAGGCAGCGAGGGTCTGCTAGCTTCCTGTGTTCGCACCTATGTCACCTGTGCTTGCTTGTCAGAGACAGACTATCGCAAAACATACAACTCACTCCATGAATTGATTGCTACGGCATCTGTTATCAGCAGTCACAACTAGCAACACCAGTAGCAGCCGACTGCACGCAAAGAATAGGAATGTGCAGTGGGATTTACGTGAACTCGGCGCAAGGCAGATCTTTCCGACATAGGCTTGACAATCGTACGGGAACACTTGTACTGTTTCTAAATAAAGTGTAGGCGTGGGAGGAGGGTGCTTCCCGCGCACTAATAACAGCACGCTTGCCAATTGTGGATGCTAATCATTCGCTTGTATCTTCCTAGACACATCTGCAGGCTGAGAATTATTCCACTTGCATGGCAAGGTGCGCATGTAGGTGTGTTAAAAATTCTTGAGGCACTGGGTATTGATCCCAGTACCTCTCGCACACTAAGCGAGCGCTCTACCATCTGAGCTACGCCCGCCCCCCCGAAGACTAATGGTGCTACATACAGCCATATAGACGACACAGACCCTTTCACTCCCATTATTCAGCAGACAAACACTACTCTCTATGTATCCGTTAGGGTGTCTTTCAGGTTTCGTGCATTCTGTATCCAATCGTAGTTGGCCACAATGAAAGTGGCACGTATAACGTTGAAAATAGATTTCGGACACCGCTCTGAGTAAGACGAACGTGTTGTCCACCCTCTAGACTTCAATGAGGTTAAGCCGTGATACCTAAGACAGATCTGCACTCGATGACACCTCGATAACAGCCGATCCCCACGCTTACATCTTGCTCTCCTTACGTAAGTATACATCATATCAGTCTGTGACGCTGGCTTTGCAACATCTTGCGTGCCTTTAGGTTCGCCGCGACCAACACTTACCATGCACTGACCACAAAAAATGGAGGCGCCGCGGCTTGAACACTGCACCTTTCTCATGCGAAGCGAACGCTCTACCAACTGAGCTACACCCCATGCACGACCATACTGCGCTATTCCCCATTCTTTGCGACTCTGATGCGCACGGACACGATGGTTGGTTGGTTTGTAGCGGTGAAGGGAGCAGAGTACAAAGGCGCGGACACGTTCATATACACAAAAGTTCCAAGTAGTTTCGATGCTCTGGTATTACAAATGCAAATTCCGTCTGTTTTTAACGTCTTAAATTGAAAGAGCCGTCACAAATTGCTCCGTTTTCACTCCTTGTCGACAATCATACAGCACCTGAGGTAACAAACACATCTCGAGCCCCATTGTGCACTCCATTATTCATGCCAACTCAGTGCCTCGCTCTTTACTACTGTGTACCAATCTTGTCGTCCAACTGCAAAACACTGGGCCACAACAAGTTTCCGCATCTCCATTGCACTGCGCATACTACAAAACGCTCCCCAAACTTGGCACTCACCCACGCAGCCGACTTTTCCGACTTTCCACGACGCTCACGCAACGCTCACGCTAGTGACAGCATTATTTATAGTTCGACGTCGCGCCAAAGCGAATGAGCACATTTCGCCTACGGCTTAGGCCGCCCTCCTAGTGTGGCTGCTCGGTGTCTGCAGGCAGCGAGGGTCTGCTAGCTTCCTGTGTTCGCACCTATGTCACCTGTGCTTGCTTGTCAGAGACAGACTATCTCAAAACATACAACTCACTCCATGAATTGATTGCTACGGCATCTGTTATCAGCAGTCACAACTAGCAACACCAGTAGCAGCCGACTGCACGCAAAGAATAGGAATGTGCAGTGGGATTTACGTGAACTCGGCGCAAGGCAGATCTTTCCGACATAGGCTTGACAATCGTACGGGAACACTTGTACTGTTTCTAAATAAAGTGTAGGCGTGGGAGGAGGGTGCTTCCCGCGCACTAATAAATGCACGCTTGCAAATTGTGGATGCTAATCATTCGCTTGTATCTTCCTAGACACATCTGCAGGCTGTGTGTTAAAAATTCTGGAGGCACTGGGTATTGATCCCAGTACCTCTCGCATACTAACCGAGCGCTCTACCATCTGAGCTACGCCCGCCCCCTCGAAGACTAATGGTGCTACATACAGCCATATAGACGACACAGACCCTTGCACTCCCATTATTCAGCAGACAAACACTACTCTCTATGTATCCGTTAGGGTGTCTTTCAGGTTTCGTGCATTCTGTATCCAATCGTAGTTAGCCACAATGAAAGTGGCACGTATAACGTTGAAAATAGAGTTCGGACACCGCTCTGAGTAAGACGAACGTGTTGTCCACCCTCTAGACTTCAATGAGGTTAAGCCGTGATACCTCAGACAGATCTGCACTCGATGACACCTCGATAACAGCCGATCCCCACACTTACATCTTGCTCTCCTTACGTCAGTATACATCATATCAGTCTGTGACGCTGGCTTTGCAACATCTTGCGTGCCTTTAGGTTCGCCGCGACCAACACTTACCATGCACTGACCACAAAAAATGGAGGCGCAGCGGCTTGAACCCTGCACCTTTCAAATGCGAAGCGAACGTTCTACCAACTGAGCTACGCCACATGCACGACCAAACTGCGCTATTCCCCATTCTTTGCGACTCTGATGCGCACGGACACGATGGTTGGTTGGTTTGTAGCGGTGAAGGGAGCAGAGTACAAAGGCGCGGACACGTTCATATACACAAAAGTTCCAAGTAGTTTCGATGCTCTGGTATTACAAATGCAAATTCCGTCTGTTTTTAACGTCTTAAATTGAAAGAGCCGTCACAAATTGCTCCGTTTTCACTCCTTGTCGACAATCATACAGCACCTGAGGTAACAAACACATCTCGAGCCCCATTGTGCACTCCATTATTCATGTCAACTCAGTGCCTCGCTCTTTACTACTGTGTACCAATCTTGTCGTCCAACTGCAAAACACTGGGCCACAACAAGTTTCCGCGTCTCCATTGCACTGCGCATACTACAAAACGCTCCCCAAACTTGGCACTCACCCACGCAGCCGACTTTTCCGACTTTCCACGACGCTCACGCTAGTGACAGCATTATTTATAGTTCGACGTCGCGCCAAAGCGAATGAGCACATTTCGCCTACGGCTTAGGCCGCCCTCCTAGTGTGGCTGCTCGGTGTCTGCAGGCAGCGAGGGTCTGCTAGCTTCCTGTGTTCGCACCTATGTCACCTGTGCTTGCTTGTCAGAGACAGACTATCGCAAAACATACAACTCACTCCATGAATTGATTGCTACGGCATCTGTTATCAGCAGTCACAACTAGCAACACCAGAGGCAGCCGACTGCACGCAAAGAATAGGAATGTGCAGTGGGATTTACGTGAACTCGGCGCAAGGCAGATCTTTCCGACATAGGCTTGACAATCGTACGGGAACACTTGTACTGTTTCTAAATAAAGTGTAGGCGTGGGAGGAGGGTGCTTCCCGCGCACTAATAACAGCACGCTTGCCAATTGTGGATGCTAATCATTCGCTTGTATCTTCCTAGACACATCTGCAGGCTGAGAATTATTCCACTTGCATGGCGAGGTGCGCATGTAGGTGTGTTAAAAATTCTGGAGGCACTGGGTATTGATCCCAGTACCTCTCGCATACTAAGCGAGCGCTCTACCATCTGAGCTACGCCCGCCCCCCCGAAGACTAATGGTGCTACATACAGCCATATAGACGACACAGACCCTTTCACTCCCATTATTCAGCAGACAAACACTACTCTCTATGTATCCGTTAGCGTGTCTTTCAGGTTTCGTGCATTCTGTATCCAATCGTAGTTGGC
Organism: Schistocerca gregaria; assembly: GCF_023897955.1. NCBI lineage: Eukaryota > Metazoa > Arthropoda > Insecta > Orthoptera > Acrididae > Schistocerca > Schistocerca gregaria. Next base: position 29,062,130 of record NC_064929.1, on the reverse strand, counting down.
CACAATGAAAGTGGCACGTATAACGTTGAAAATAGAGTTCGGACACCGCTCTGAGTAAGACGAACGTGTTGTCCACCCTCTAGACTTCAATGAGGTTAAGCCGTGATACCTAAGACAGATCTGCACTCGATGACACCTCGATAACAGCCGATCCCCACACTTACATCTTGCTCTCCTTACGTCAGTATACATCATATCAGTCTGTGACGCTGGCTTTGCAACATCTTGCGTGCCTTTAGGTTCGCCGCGACCAACACTTACCATGCACTGACCACAAAAAATGGAGGCGCCGCGGCTTGAACACTGCACCTTTCTCATGCGAAGCGAACGCTCTACCAACTGAGCTACACCCCATGCACGACCATACTGCGCTTTTCCCCATTCTTTGCGACTCTGATGCGCACGGACACGATGGTTGGTTGGTTTGTAGCGGTGAAGGGAGCAGAGTACAAAGGCGCGGACACGTTCATATACACAAAAGTTCCAAGTAGTTTCGATGCTCTGGTATTACAAATGCAAATTCCGTCTGTTTTTAACGTCTTAAATTGAAAGAGCCGTCACAAATTGCTCCGTTTTCACTCCTTGTCGACAATCATACAGCACCTGAGGTAACAAACACATCTCGAGCCCCATTGTGCACTCCATTATTCATGCCAACTCAGTGCCTCGCTCTTTACTACTGTGTACCAATCTTGTCGTCCAACTGCAAAACACTGGGCCACAACAAGTTTCCGCGTCTCCATTGCACTGCGCATACTACAAAACGCTCCCCAAACTTGGCACTCACCCACGCAGCCGACTTTTCCGACTTTCCACGACGCTCACGCAACGCTCACGCAAGTGACAGCATTATTTATAGTTCGACGTCGCGCCAAAGCGAATGAGCACATTTCGCCTACGGCTTAGGCCGCCTTCCTATTGTGGCTGCTCGGTGTCTGCAGGCAGCGAAGGTCTGCTAGCTTCCTGTGTTCTCACCTATGTCACCTGTGCTTGCTTGTCAGAGACAGACTATCGCAAAACATACAACTCACTCCATGAATTGATTGCTACGGCATCTGTTATCAGCAGTCACAACTAGCAACACCAGTAGCAGCCGACTGCACGCAAAGAATAGGAATGTGCAGTGGGATTTACGTGAACTCGGCGCAAGGCAGATCTTTCCGACATAGGCTTGACAATCGTACGGGAACACTTGTACTGTTTCTAAATAAAGTGTAGGCGTGGGAGGAGGGTGCTTCCCGCGCACTAATAACAGCACGCTTGCCAATTGTGGATGCTAATCATTCGCTTGTATCTTCCTAGACACATCTGCAGGCTGAGAATTATTCCACTTGCATGGCGAGGTGCGCATGTAGGTGTGTTAAAAATTCTGGAGGCACTGGGTATTGATCCCAGTACCTCTCGCATACTAAGCGAGCGCTCTACCATCTGAGCTACGCCCGCCCCCCCGAAGACTAATGGTGCTACATACAGCCATATAGACGACACAGACCCTTTCACTCCCATTATTCAGCAGACAAACACTACTCTCTATGTATCCGTTAGCGTGTCTTTCAGGTTTCGTGCATTCTGTATCCAATCGTAGTTGGCCACAATGAAAGTGGCACGTATAACGTTGAAAATAGAGTTCGGACACCGCTCTGAGTAAGACGAACGTGTTGTCCACCCTCTAGACTTCAATGAGGTTAAGCCGTGATACCTAAGACAGATCTGCACTCGATGACACCTCGATAACAGCCGATCCCCACACTTACATCTTGCTCTCCTTACGTCAGTATACATCGTATCAGTCTGTGACGCTGGCTTTGCAACATCTTGCGTGCCTTTAGGTTCGCCGCGACTAACACTTACCATGCACTGACCACAAAAAATGGAGGCGCAGCGGATTGAACCCTGCACCTTTCAAATTCGAAGCGAACGTTCTACCAACTGAGCTACGCCACATGCACGACCAAACTGCGCTATTCCCCATTCTTTGCGACTCTGATGCGCACGGACACGATGGTTGGTTGGTTTGTAGCGGTGAAGGGAGCAGAGTACAAAGGCGCGGACACGTTCATATACACAAAAGTTCCAAGTAGTTTCGATGCTCTGGTATTACAAATGCAAATTCCGTCTGTTTTTAACGTCTTAAATTGAAAGAGCCGTCACAAATTGCTCCGTTTTCACTCCTTGTCGACAATCATACAGCACCTGAGGTAACAAACACATCTCGAGCCCCATTGTGCACTCCATTATTCATGCCAACTCAGTGCCTCGCTCTTTACTACTGTGTATCAATCTTGTCGTCCAACTGCAAAACACTGGGCCACAACAAGTTTCCGCGTCTCCATTGCACTGCGCATACTACAAAACGCTCCCCAAACTTGGCACTCACCCACGCAGCCGACTTTTCACGACGCTCACGCAACGCTCACGCTAGTGACAGCATTATTTATAGTTCGACGTCGCGCCAAAGCGAATGAGCACATTTCGCCTACGGCTTAGGCCGACCTCCTAGTGTGGCTGCTCGGTGTCTGCAGGCAGCGAGGGTCTGCTAGCTCCCTGTGTTCGCACCTATGTCACCTGTGCTTGCTTGTCAGAGACAGACTATCGCAAAACATACAACTCACTCCATGAATTGATTGCTACGGCATCTGTTATCAGCAGTCACAACTAGCAACACCAGTAGCAGCCGACTGCACGCAAAGAATAGGAATGTGCAGTGGGATTTATGTGAACTCGGCGCAAGGCAGATCTTTCCGACATAGGCTTGACAATCGTACGGGAACACTTGTACTGTTTCTAAATAAAGTGTAGGCGTGGGAGGAGGGTGCTTCCCGCGCACTAATAAATGCACGCTTGCAAATTGTGGATGCTAATCATTCGCTTGTATCTTCCTAGACACATCTGCAGGCTGTGTGTTAAAAATTCTGGAGGCACTGGGTATTGATCCCAGTACCTCTCGCATACTAAGCGAGCGCTCTACCATCTGAGCTACGCCCGCCCCCTCGAAGACTAATGGTGCTACATACAGCCATATAGACGACACAGACCCTTGCACTCCCATTATTCAGCAGACAAACACTACTCTCTATGTATCCGTTAGGGTGTCTTTCAGGTTTCGTGCATTCTGTATCCAATCGTAGTTAGCCACAATGAAAGTGGCACGTATAACGTTGAAAATAGAGTTCGGACACCGCTCTGAGTAAGACGAACGTGTTGTCCACCCTCTAGACTTCAATGAGGTTAAGCCGTGATACCTCAGACAGATCTGCACTCGATGACACCTCGATAACAGCCGATCCCCACACTTACATCTTGCTCTCCTTACGTCAGTATACATCATATCAGTCTGTGACGCTGGCTTTGCAACATCTTGCGTGCCTTTAGGTTCGCCGCCACCAACACTTACCATGCACTGACCACAAAAAATGGAGGCGCAGCGGCTTGAACCCTGCACCTTTCAAATGCGAAGCGTACGTTCTACCAACTGAGCTACGCCACATGCACGACCAAACTGCGCTATTCACCATTCTTTGCGACTCTGATGCGCACGGACACGATGGTTGGTTGGTTTGTAGCGGTGAAGGGAGCAGAGTACAAAGGCGCGGACACGTTCATATACACAAAAGTTCCAAGTAGTTTCGATGCTCTGGTATTACAAATGCAAATTCCGTCTGTTTTTAACGTCTTAAATTGAAAGAGCCGTCACAAATTGCTCCGTTTTCACTCCTTGTCGACAATCATACAGCACCTGAGGTAACAAACACATCTCGAGCCCCATTGTGCACTCCATTATTCATGCCAACTCAGTGCCTCGCTATTTACTACTGTGTACCAATCTTGTCGTCCAACTGCAAAACACTGGGCCACAACAAGTTTCCGCGTCTCCATTGCACTGCGCATACTACAAAACGCTCCCCAAACTTGGCACTCACCCACGCAGCCGACTTTTCCGACTTTCCACGACGCTCACGCTAGTGACAGCATTATTTATAGTTCGACGTCGCGCCAATGCGAATGAGCACATTTCGGCTACGGCTTAGGCCGCCCTCTTAGTGTGGCTGCTCGGTGTCTGCAGGCAGCGAGGGTCTGCTAGCTTCCTGTGTTCGCACCTATGTCACCTGTGCTTGCTTGTCAGAGACAGACTATCGCAACACATACAACTCACTCCATGAATTGATTGCTACGGCATCTGTTATCAGCAGTCACAACTATCAACACCAGAGGCAGCCGACTGCACGCAAAGAATAGGAATGTGCAGTGGGATTATGTGAACTCGGCGCAAGGCAGATCTTTCCGGCATAGGCTTGACAATCTTACGGGAACACTTGTACTGTTTCTAAATAAAGTGTAGGCGTGGGAGGCGGGTGCTCCCCGCGCACTAATAACAGCACGCTTGCCAATTGTGGATGCTAATCATTCGCTTGTATCTTCCTAGACACATCTGCAGGCTGAGAATTATTCCACTTGCATGGCAAGGTGCGCATGTAGGTGTGTTAAAAATTCTGGAGGCACTGGGTATTTATCCCAGTACCTCTCGCATACTAAGCAAGCGCTCTACCATCTGAGCTACGCCCGCCCCCGCGAAGACCAATGGTGCTACATACAGCCATATAGACGACACAGACCCTTGCACTCCCATTATTCAGCAGACAAACATTACTCTCTATGTATCCGTTAGCGTGTCTTTCAGGTTTCGTGCATTCTGTATCCAATCGTAGTTGGCCACAATGAAAGTGGCACGTATAACGTAGAAAATAGAGTTCGGACACCGCTCTGAGTAAGACGAACGTGTCGTCCACCCTCTAGACTTCAATGAGGTTAAGCCGTGATACCTAAGACAGATCTGCACTCGATGACACCTCGATAACAGCCGATCCCCACACTTACATCTTGCTCTCCTTACGTCAGTATACATCATATCAGTCTGTGACGCTGGCTTTGCAACATCTTGCGTGCCTTTAGGTTCGCCGCGACCAACACTTACCATGCACTGACCACAAAAAATGGAGGCGCAGCGGATTGAACCCTGCACCTTTCAAATGGGAAGCGAACGTTCTACCAACTGAGCTACGCCACATGCACGACCAAACTGCGCTATTCCCCATTCTTTGCGACTCTGATGCGCACGGACGCGATGGTTGGTTGGTTTGTAGCGGTGAAGGGAGCAGAGTACAAAGGCGCGGACACGTTCATATACACAAAAGTTCCAAGTAGTTTCGATGCTCTGGTATTACAAATGCAAATTCCGTCTGTTTTTAACGTCTTAAATTGAAAGAGCCGTCACAAATTGCTCCGTTTTCACTCCTTGTCGACAATCATACAGCACCTGAGGTAACAAACACATCTCGAGCCCCATTGTGCACTCCATTATTCATGCCAACTCAGTGCCTCGCTATTTACTACTGTGTACCAATCTTGTCGTCCAACTGCAAAACACTGGGCCACAACAAGTTTCCGCGTCTCCATTGCACTGCGAATACTACAAAACGCTCCCCAAACTTGGCACTCACCCACGCAGCCGACTTTCCACGACGCTCACGCTAGTGACAGCATTATTTATAGTTCGACGTCGCGCCAAAGCGAATGAGCACATTTCGCCTACGGCTTAGGCCGCCCTCCTAGTGTGGCTGCTCGGTGTCTGCAGGCAGCGAGGGTCTGCTAGCTTCCTGTGTTCGCACCTATGTCACCTGTGCTTGCTTGTCAGAGACAGACTATCGCAAAACATACAACTCACTCCATGAATTGATTGCTACGGCATCTGTTATCAGCAGTCACAACTAGCAACACCAGAGGCAGCCGACTGCACGCAAAGAATAGGAATGTCAGTGGGATTATGTGAACTCGGCGCAAGGCAGATCTTTCCGACATAGGCTTGACAATCTTACGTGAACACTTGTACTGTTTCTAAATAAAGTGTAGTCGTAGGAGGAGGGTGCTTCCCGCGCACTAATAACAGCACGCTTGCCAATTGTGGATGCTAATCATTCGCTTGTATCTTCCTAGACACATCTGCAGGCTGAGAATTATTCCACTTGCATGGCAAGGTGCGCATGTAGGTGTGTTAAAAATTCTGGAGGCACTGGGTATTGATACCAGTACCTCTCGCATACTAAGCAAGCGCTCTACCATCTGAGCTACGCCCGCCCCCGCGAAGACCGATGGTGCTACATACAGCCATATAGACGACACAGACCCTTGCACTCCCATTATTCAGCAGACAAACATTACTCTCTATGTATCCGTTAGCGTGTCTTTCAGGTTTCGTGCATTCTGTATCCAATCGTAGTTGGCCACAATGAAAGTGGCACGTATAACGTTGAAAATAGAGTTCGGACACCGCTCTGAGTAAGACGAACGTGTTGTCCACCCTCTAGACTTCAATGAGGTTAAGCCGTGATACCTAAGACAGATCTGCACTCGATGACACCTCGATAACAGCCGATCCCCACACTTACATCTTGCTCTCCTTACGTCAGTATACATCATATCAGTCTGTGACGCTGGCTTTGCAACATCTTGTGTGCCTTTAGGTTCGCCGCGACCAACACTTACCATGCACTGACCACAAAAAATGGAGGCGCAGCGGATTGAACCCTGCACCTTCCAAATGCGAAGCGACCGTTCTACCAACTGAGCTACGCCCCAGGCACGACCAAACTGCGCTATTCCCCATTCTTTGCGACTCTGATGCGCACGGACACGATGGTTGGTTGGTTTGTAGCGGTGAAGGGAGCAGAGTACAAAGGCGCGGACACGTTCATATACACAAAAGTTCCAAGTAGTTTCGATGCTCCGGTATTACAAATGCAAATTCCGTCTGTTTTTAACGTCTTAAATTGAAAGAGCCGTCACAAATTGCTCCGTTTTCACTCCTTGTCGACAATCATACAGCACCTGAGGTAACAAATACATCTCGAGCCCCATTGTGCACTCCATTATTCATGCCAACTCAGTGCCTCGCTCTTTACTACTGTGTACCAATCTTGTCGTCCAACTGCAAAACACTGGGCCACAACAAGTTTCCGCGTCTCCATTGCACTGCGAATACTACAAAACGCTCCCCAAACTTGGCACTCACCCACGCAGCCGACTTTCCACGACGCTCACGCTAGTGACAGCATTATTTATAGTTCGACGTCGCGCCAAAGCGAATGAGCACATTTCGCCTACGGCTTAGGCCGCCCTCCTAGTGTGGCTGCTCGGTGTCTGCAGGCAGCGAGGGTCTGCTAGCTTCCTGTGTTCGCACCTATGTCACCTGTGCTTGCTTGTCAGAGACAGACTATCGCAAAACATACAACTCACTCCATGAATTGATTGCTACGGCATCTGTTATCAGCAGTCACAACTAGCAACACCAGAGGCAGCCGACTGCACGCAAAGAATAGGAATGTCAGTGGGATTATGTGAACTCGGCGCAAGGCAGATCTTTCCGACATAGGCTTGACAATCTTACGTGAACACTTGTACTGTTTCTAAATAAAGTGTAGTCGTGGGAGGAGGGTGCTTCCCCCGCACTAATAACAGCACGCTTGCCAATTGTGGATGCTAATCATTCGCTTGTATCTTCCTAGACACATCTGCAGGCTGAGAATTATTCCACTTGCATGGCAAGGTGCGCATGTAGGTGTGTTAAAAATTCTGGAGGCACTGGGTATTGATACCAGTACCTCTCGCATACTAAGCAAGCGCTCTACCATCTGAGCTACGCCCGCCCCCGCGAAGACCGATGGTGCTACATACAGCCATATAGACGACACAGACCCTTGCACTCCCATTATTCAGCAGACAAACATTACTCTCTATGTATCCGTTAGCGTGTCTTTCAGGTTTCGTGCATTCTGTATCCAATCGTAGTTGGCCACAATGAAAGTGGCACGTATAACGTTGAAAATAGAGTTCGGACACCGCTCTGAGTAAGACGAACGTGTTGTCCACCCTCTAGACTTCAATGAGGTTAAGCCGTGATACCTAAGACAGATCTGCACTCGATGACACCTCGATAACAGCCGATCCCCACACTTACATCTTGCTCTCCTTACGTCAGTATACATCATATCAGTCTGTGACGCTGGCTTTGCAACATCTTGTGTGCCTTTAGGTTCGCCGCGACCAACACTTACCATGCACTGACCACAAAAAATGGAGGCGCAGCGGATTGAACCCTGCACCTTCCAAATGCGAAGCGACCGTTCTACCAACTGAGCTACGCCCCAGGCACGACCAAACTGCGCTATTCCCCATTCTTTGCGACTCTGATGCGCACGGACACGATGGTTGGTTGGTTTGTAGCGGTGAAGGGAGCAGAGTACAAAGGCGCGGACACGTTCATATACACAAAAGTTCCAAGTAGTTTCGATGCTCCGGTATTACAAATGCAAATTCCGTCTGTTTTTAACGTCTTAAATTGAAAGAGCCGTCACAAATTGCTCCGTTTTCACTCCTTGTCGACAATCATACAGCACCTGAGGTAACAAACACATCTCGAGCCCCATTGTGCACTCCATTATTCATGCCAACTCAGTGCCTCGCTCTTTACTACTGTGTACCAATCTTGTCGTCCAACTGCAAAACACTGGGCCACAACAAGTTTCCGCGTCTCCATTGCACTGCGAATACTACAAAACGCTCCCCAAACTTGGCACTCACCCACGCAGCCGACTTTCCACGACGCTCACGCTAGTGACAGCATTATTTATAGTTCGACGTCGCGCCAAAGCGAATGAGCACATTTCGCCTACGGCTTAGGCCGCCCTCCTAGTGTGGCTGCTCGGTGTCTGCAGGCAGCGAGGGTCTGCTAGCTTCCTGTGTTCGCACCTATGTCACCTGTGCTTGCTTGTCAGAGACAGACTATCGCAAAACATACAACTCACTCCATGAATTGATTGCTACGGCATCTGTTATCAGCAGTCACAACTAGCAACACCAGAGGCAGCCGACTGCACGCAAAGAATAGGAATGTGCAGTGGGATTATGTGAACTCGGCGCAAGGCAGATCTTTCCGGCATAGGCTTGACAATCTTACGGGAACAGTTGTACTGTTTCTAAATAAAGTGTAGGCGTGGGAGGAGGGTGCTTCCCGCGCACTAATAACAGCACGCTTGCCAATTGTGGATGCTAATCATTCGCTTGTATCTTCCTAGACACATCTGCAGGCTGAGAATTATTCCACTTGCATGGCAAGGTGCGCATGTAGGTGTGTTAAAAATTCTGGAGGCACTGGGTATTGATCCCAGTACTTCTCGCATACTAAGCAAGCGCTCTACCATCTGAGCTACGGCCGCCCCCGCGAAGACCAAAGGTGCTACATACAGCCATATAGACGACACAGACCCTTGCACTCCCATTATTCAGCAGACAAACACTACTCTCTATGTATCAGTTAGGGTATCTCCTTAAGTCAGTATACATCATATCAGTCTGTGACGCTGGCTTTGCAACATCTTGCGTGCCTTTAGGTTCGCCGCGACCAACACTTACCATGCACTGACCACAAAAAATGGCGGCGCCGCGGCTTGAACCCTGCACCTTTCTCATGCAAAGCGAACGCTCTACCAACTGAGCTACGCCCCTGGCACGACCAAACTGCGCTATTCCCCATTCTTTGCGACTCTGATGCGCACGGACACCATGGTTGGTTGGTTTGTAGCGGTGAAGGGAGCAGAGTACAAAGGCGCGGACACGTTCATATACACAAAAGTTCCAAGTAGTTTCGATGCTCTGGTATTACAAATGCATATTCCGTCTGTTTTTAACGTCTTAAATTGAAAGAGCCGTCACAAATTGCTCCGTTTTCACTCCTTGTCGACAATCATACAGCACCTGAGGTAACAAACACATCTCGAGCCCCATTGTGCATTCCATTATTCATGCCAACTCAGTGCCTCGCTCTTTACTACTGTGTACCAATCTTGTCGTCCAACTGCAAAACACTGGGCCACAACAAGTTTCCGCGTCTCCATTGCACTGCGCATACTACAAAACGCTCCCCAAACTTGGCACTCACCCACGCAGCCGACTTTTCCGACTTTCCACGACGCTCACGCTAGTGACAGCATTATTTATAGTTCGACGTCGCGCCAAAGCAAATGAGCACATTTCGCCTACGGCTTAGGCCGCCCTCCTAGTGTGGCTGCTCGGTGTCTGCAGGCAGCGAGGGTCTGCTAGCTTCCTGTGTTCGCACCTATGTCACCTGTCCTTGCATGTCAGAGACAGACTATCGCAAAACATACAACTCACTCCATGAATTGATTGCTACGGCATCTGTTATCAGCAGTCACAACTAGCAACACCAGTAGCAGCCGACTGCACGCAAAGAATAGGAATGTGCAGTGGGATTTACGTGAACTCGGCGCAAGGCATATCTTTCCGACATAGGCTTGACAATCTTACGGGAACACTTGTACTGTTTCTAAATAAAGTGTAGGCGTGGGAGGAGGGTGCTTCCCGCGCACTAATAACAGCACGCTTGCCAATTGTGGATGCTAATCATTCGCTTGTATCTTCCTAGACACATCTGCAGGCTGAGAATTATTCCACTTGCATGGCAAGGTGCGCATGTAGGTGTGTTAAAAATTCTGGAGGCACTGGGTATTGATCCCAGCACCTCTCGCATACTAAGCGAGCGCTCTACCATCTGAGCTACGCCCGCCCCCCCGAAGACTAATGGTGCTACATACAGCCATATAGACGACACAGACCCTTTCACTCCCATTATTCAGCAGACAAACACTAATAACAGCACGCTTGCCAATTGTGGATGCTAATCATTCGCTTGTATCTTCCTAGACACATCTGCAGGCTGAGAATTATTCCACTTGCATGGCAAGGTGCGCATGTAGGTGTGTTAAAAATTCTGGAGGCACTGGGTATTGATCCCAGCACCTCTCGCATACTAAGCGAGCGCTCTACCATCTGAGCTACGCCCGCCCCCCCGAAGACTAATGGTGCTACATACAGCCATATAGACGACACAGACCCTTTCACTCCCATTATTCAGCAGACAAACACTACTCGCTATGTATCCGTTAGCGTGTCTTTCAGGTTTCGTGCATTCTGTATCCAATCATAGTTGGCCACAATGAAAGTGGCACGTATAACGTTGAAAATAGAGTTCGGACACCGCTCTGAGTAAGACGAACGTGTTGTCCACCCTCTAGACTTCAATGAGGTTAAGCCGTGATACCTAAGACAGATCTGCACTCGATGACACCTCGATAACAGCCGGTCCCCACACTTACATCTTGCTCTCCTTACGTCAGTATACATCATATCAGTCTGTGACGCTGGCTTTGCAACATCTTGCGTGCCTTTAGGTTCGCCGCGACCAACACTTACCATGCACTGACCACAAAAAAAGGAGGCGCCGCGGCTTGAACCCTGCAGCTTTCAAATGCGAAGCGAACGCTCTACCAACTGAGCTACGACCCATGCACGATCAAACTGCGCTATTCCCCATTCTTTACGACTCTGATGCGCACGGACACGATGGTTGGTTGGTTTGTAGCGGTGAAGGGAGCAGAGTACAAAGGCGCGGACACGTTCATATACACAAAAGTTCCAAGTAGTTTCGATGCTCTGGTATTACAAATGCAAATTCCGTCTGTTTTTAACGTCTTAAATTGAAAGAGCCGTCACAAATTGCTCCGTTTTCACTCCTTGTCGACAATCATACAGCACCTGAGGTAACAAACACATCTCGAGCCCCATTGTGCACTCCATTATTCATGCCAACTCAGTGCCTCGCTCTTTACTACTGTGTACCAATCTTGTCGTCCAACTGCAAAACACTGGGCCACAACAAGTTTCCGCATCTCCATTGCACTGCGCATACTACAAAACGCTCCCCAAACTTGGCACTCACCCACGCAGCCGACTTTTCCGACTTTCCACGATGCTCACGCAACGCTCACGCTAGTGACAGCATTATTTATAGTTCGCCGTCGCGCCAAAGCGTATGAGCACATTTCGCCTACGGCTTAGGCCGCCCTTCTAGTGTGGCTGCTCGGTGTCTGCAGGCAGCGAGGGTCTGCTAGCTTCCTGTGTTCGCACCTATGTCACCTGTGCTTGCTTGTCAGAGACAGACTATCGCAAAACATACAACTCACTCCATGAATTGATTGCTACGGCATCTGTTATCAGCAGTCACAACTAGCAACACCAATAGCAGCCGACTGCACGCAAAGAATAGGAATGTGCAGTGGGATTTACGTGAACTCGGCGCAAGGCAGATCTTTCCGACATAGGCTTGACAATCTTACGGGAACAGTTGTACTGTTTCTAAATAAAGTGTAGGCGTGGGAGGAGGGTGCTTCCCGCGCACTAATAACAGCACGCTTGCCAATTGTGGATGCTAATCATTCGCTTGTATCTTCCTAGACACATCTGCAGGCTGAGAATTATTCCACTTGCATGGCAAGGTGCGCATATAGGTGTGTTAATAATTCTGGAGGCACTGGGTATTGATCCCAGTACCTCTCTCATACTAAGCGAGCGCTCTACCATCTGAGCTACGCCGCCCCCCCCCTCCCCCACCCACAAGACTAATGGTGCTACATACAGCCATATAGACGACACAGACCCTTGCACTGCCATTATTCAGCAGACAAACACTACTCTCTATGTATCCGTTGGGGTGTCTTTCAGGTTTCGTGCATTCTGTATCGAATCGTAGTTGGCCACAATGAAAGTGGCACGTATAACGTTGAAAATAGAGTTCGGACACCGCTCTGAGTAAGACGAACGTGTTGTCCACCCTCTAGACTTCAATGAGGTTAAGCCGTGATACCTAACACAGATCTGCACTCGATGACACCTCGATAACAGCCGATCCCCACACTTACATCTTGCTCTCCCTACGTCAGTATACATCATATCAGTCTGTGACGCTGGCTTTGCATCATCTTGCGTGCCTTTAGGTTCGCCGCGACCAACACTCACCATGTACTGACCACAAAAAATGGAGGCGCAGCGGGTTGAACCCTGCACATTTCAAATGTGAAGAGAACGCTCTACAAACTGAGCTACGCCACATGCACGACCAAACTGCGCAATTCCCCATTCTTTGCGACTCTGATGCGCACGGACACGATGGTTGGTTGGTTTGTAGCGGTGAAGGGAGCAGAGTACAAAGGCGCGGACACGTTCATATACACAAAAGTGCCAAGTAGTTTCGATGCTCTGGTATTACAAATGCAAATTCCGTCTGTTTTTAACGTCTTAAATTGAAAGAGCCGTCACAAATTGCTCCGTTTTCACTCCTTGTCGACAATCATACAGCACCTGAGGTAACAAACACATCTCGAGCCCCATTGTGCACTCCATTATTCATGCCAACTCAGTGCCTCGCTCTTAACTACTGTGTACCAATCTTGTCGTCCAACTGCAAAACACTGGGCCACAACAAGTTTCCGCGTCTCCATTGCACTGCGCATATTACAAAACGCTCCCCAAACTTGGCACTCACCCACGCAGCCAACTTTTCCGACTTTCCACGACGCTCACGCAACGCTCACGCTAGTGACATCATTATTTATAGTTCGACGTCGCGCCAAAGCGAATTAGCACATTTCGCCTACGGCTTAGTCCGCCCTCCTAGTGTGGCTGCTCGGTGTCTGCAGGCAGCGAGGGTCTGCTAGCTTCCTGTGATCGCACCTATGTCACCTGTGCTTGCTTGTCAGAGACAGACTATCGCAAAACATACAACTCACTCCATGAATTGATTGCTACGGCAACTGTTATCAGCAGTCACAACTAGCAACACCAGTAGCAGCCGACTGCACGCAAAGAATAGGAATGTGCAGTGGGATTTACGTGAACTCGGCGCTAGGCAGATCTTTCCGACATAGGCTTGACAATCTTACGTGAACACTTGGACTGTTTCTAAATAAAGTGTAGGCGTGGGAGGAGGGTGCTTCCCGCGCACTAATAACAGCACGCTTGCCAATTGTGGATGCTAATCATTCGCTTGTATCTTCCTAGACACATCTGCAGGCTGAGAATTATTCCACTTGCATGGCAAGGTGCGCATGTAGGTGTGTTAAAAATTCTGGAGGCACTGGGTATTGATCCCAGTACCTCTCGCATACTAAGCGAGCGCTCTACCATCTGAGCTACGCCCGCCCCCCCGAAGACTAATGGTGCTACATTCAGCCATATAGACGACACAGTCCCTTGCACTCCCATTATTCAGCAGACAAACACTACCCTCTATGTATCCGTTAAGGTGTCTTTCAGGTTTCGTGCATTCTGTATCGAATCGTAGTTGGCCACAATGAAAGTGGCACGTATAACGTTGAAAATAGAGTTCGGACACCGCTCTGAGTAAGACGAACGTGTTGTCCACCCTCTAGACTTCACTGAGGTTAAGCCGTGATACCTAAGACAGATCTGCACTCGATGACACCTCGATAACAGCCGGTCCGCACACTTACATCTTGCTCTCCTTACGTCAGTATACATCAGATCAGTCTGTGACGCTGGCTTTGCAACATCTTGCGTGCCTTTAGGTTCGCCGCGACCAACACTTACCATGCACTGACCACAAAAAATGGAGGCGCAGCGGCTTGAACCCTTCACCTTTCAAATGCGAAGCGAACGTTCTACCAACTGAGCTACGCCACATGCACGACCAAACTGCGCTATTCCCCATTCTTTGCGACTCTGATGCGCACGGACACGATGGTTGGTTGGTTTGTAGCGGTGAAGGGAGCAGAGTACAAAGGCGCGGACACGTTCATATACACAAAAGTTCCAAGTAGTTTCGATGCTCTGGTATTACAAATGCAAATTCCGTCTGTTTTTAACGTCTTAAATTGAAAGAGCCGTCACAAATTGCTCCGTTTTCACTCCATGTCGACAATCATACAGCACCTGAGGTAACAAACACATCTCGAGCCCCATTGTGCACTCCATTATTCATGCCAACTCAGTGTCTCGCTCTTTACTACTGTGTACCAATCTTGTCGTCCAACTGCAAAACACTGGGCCACAACAAGTTTCCGCGTCTCCATTGCACTGCGCATACTACAAAACGCTCCCCAAACTTGGCACTCACCCACGCAGCCAACTTTTCCGACATTCCACGACGCTCACGCAACGCTCACGCTAGTGACAGCATTATTTATAGTTCGACGTCGCGCCAAAGCGAATGAGCACATTTCGCCTACGGCTTAGGCCGCCCTCCTAGTGTGGCTGCTCGGTGTCTGCAGGCAGCGAGGGTCTGCTAGCTTCCTGTGTTCGCACCTATGTCACCTGTGCTTGCTTGTCAGAGACAGACTATCGCAAAACATACAACTCATTCCATGAATTGATTGCTACGGCATCTGTTATCAGCAGTCACAACTAGCAATACCAGTAGCAGCCGACTGCACGCAAAGAATAGGAATGTGCAGTGGGATTTACGTGAACTCGGCGCTAGGCAGATCTTTCCGACATAGGCTTGACAATCTTACGGGAACACTTGTACTGTTTCTAAATATAGTGTAGGCGTGGGAGGAGGGTGCTTCCCGCGCACTAATAACAGCACGCTTGCCAATTGTGGATGCTAATCATTCGCTTGTATCTTCCTAGACACATCTGCAGGCTGAGAATTATTCCACTTGCATGGCAAGGTGCGCATGTAGGTGTGTTAAAAATTCTGGAGGCACTGGGTATTGATCCCAGTACCTCTCGGATACTAAGCGAGCGCTCTACCATCTTCTTTTTTTCTTTTTTTTTTTTTTAATTTTCTCGTTAATCAGAAAAACGGTAATTTACACCTGCAGCGGAACAAAATTCCGTTCTCCCCAGCGTCTGGCTCGAACCCACGACCCTGGGATTAAGAGTCTGACGCTCTACCGACTTTTTTTTTTTTTAAATCCGACGCCTTATCCATTTTTTTTTGTTTTTTGTTTTTTTTTTGTATTTTTTTTTTGTTCGTTGTAATTTGGATATTCGTTTGTTTTCTATCCATCTTCTTTGCTCGTTTCTACTGTCTGTTTTGCGCTTTTGTTTCATGCAAAATACACCAAATTTAATATGTCGTAGAAATAACTGCTCCTGGGAAGGACATATTCTTGATCTCATACGTTGCTTTATTCAGAATCACAATGAGACAAATTTAAGTCTTTGCAGTGAGTATAACCTTGACTATAGTACAGGAAAAACGAATTGTTATAACAGATATTCATGTTATCCACGTCCTACTTCATCTCAAGGACGATGTGAAGAAAATTTTGAAATGTTGACTGATACCGGTGCCCATATTGGTTGGTTGTGCGCCAGTGTTGGTGTGAGAGATATACTTGAAAATCTAAGACATTAGGCGCACTGCCGGACAGAATATAGTGGATAAAATGTCCCATAAGCCATAGGTAGCTGTTATGTTTGGCTGCAGGGAAGAGTCGGTAGTCCGGGCGCAGAATGTCGTGGATCTGAATCGCATGAGGCGCAGTCCGGTTGAGCACAGCGAGTTTTTTGCGCGTCCAATTCCAGATGTGCACTTGATCCTTGCAGACAAACAGATGTGCAATAGTCTCAACCATGTGGCACAAGTCGCAGTAGGGACTGGGTGCAAGATTAATCCTGTGCCGCTTTTCTTTCGTCGGAATAGTGTCAGCGACCACGTCATACCATTTGGAGCGGACATCTGTCGGAAGCGTTGGATTATGGATGTTAGCCCAAACGAGGGACCAATTGCAAGCCGGATACTTCTTTTCCAAGGGCCCAGGCAGTGACGGCCGAAGTAAGTGGCGGTACAGTTTTACCGTCGGCTTCTTGAAAAGCTCGTCGTCGAGATAGCTACTTTCAAGGTAATACAGTGCTATATGCTGAAAGTGCGGGCCGACGTGGCCAATGTCCACAGGCGGAGATATATTGCGGGGGCGGGACAGTTGATAGAGCCGCTTCGTGACGGTGTCCTCGCTGGCGGTGAGTATCTGCCATGAGCGTTTCAGATACAGGGCTAGGGCATGAATGCCGGGGTTTTTCAAGCCAAGGCCTCCCATATCGCATGGCAGTGCTGTCGTGGTGAAGGAAACCTTAAAAATATTGAGCTTCCAGACGTACCAGGCGGCCGCCGCTAGGAGTGATCTTGCTACTGTGGGTGGCATAGGTAGGACGGCGGCAACAAATTGTAATTTGGAGAGGGCATAAGAGTTGACGAAAAAGGCTCGCTGCAGACGATCGAGGTGTCGCATGTTCTGGTCGCGCAGGAGTGCTTTTATCGCCTGAATTTTGGGTATCCAATTTTTGTGAGACATGTCCAGAGGCCGGGCCGTAACGTAGAGACCAAGGTGTTTTCTAGTCTGTACACAGGGCAGCCAAGCGTCGCCTGTGATAGGTCGTTCTTGACCAAGCGTTAAGGCGGCGGATTTATTGACGTTTAACATGGTACCACTATCTCTTTGGAATTCCTCAAGAATGCGTTTCGCTGCGGTGACATCGCGAACGTCGTTAAGAAGCACGCTGACATCGTATGCGTAAGCTTGGACCACAGACTTGATACCATAAAACTGGAATCCAGGGAGGCTATGATGTAGATGGCGCAACAAGGGTTCCATGAGGATCGCATAGAGTGTCGTTGAAAGTGGACAGCCTTGCTTGATACCCCGTGAGAGCTGGACGTACTCCGTCAATGTATTATTGGTCAGGAAGCGTGTACGGGTACCACTGATACAGTTGTTGATGAGGTGGATAAAATTAAGACTGAAGCCCATTGATTCCATCACGCCGCTGAGATAGTGATAGTCAGCTCGATCGTAAGCCTTATCGAAGTCAAGAAATGCTATGGCCATAGGAGTACGGGTGGCCCAGGTGAGGGAGACGAGATCCCGATATAGCGCCAAAATGGTGGACAGCGACCGACCACGGATCGCACTCATTTGGTATGGTCCCAGAAGATAGGGTAACAGCTGCCGTAATCGGGCATTGAGGGCGCGCGTCAGAAGCTTAAAGTCGGCATTGAGCAGAGTAATGGGCCGCAGATCTTTGGTGGTGGTCGGCGTCGGCGTCTTAGGTATTAAAACAGTTAATCCTTCTGTGAAGGCTGGGGGTAGAGCAATCCCACGTAGTACTTCATTGTACATCTCTGTGAGTTCGTCCCCTAATATAGGCCAATATTTGACGTAAAACTCGACAGAGAGCCCGTCCGTGCCCGGAGATTTATTTCGTGGCGCAGCAAGCAGGGCATCCTTCAGTTCTTCTTTGGTAAAGGGAGCAAGCAGGTCCCGATTGAGGTCGTCGGTAATGCAGTACGGCGGGGGTCCAGAATGATACCATTCTCGCACTTTCTCATGTGGTACACCAGCACAGGTGTAATGTGCAGCAAAGTGGTTGGTAACATGGTTTTTGATGTCTCGCTGTAGGGTATAACAAGCACCGTCTGCATCCTGCAACTTATGAATAAGTTTCCTACGCGCTGCACGTAACTGTTGGACGATATGATGGACTGACGTCTGCTGTTGCGGCAAGTTTGTGGAGTCACGTGCTCGAATCTGGTGGCCGACGGCGGTGCAGCCCGTCAAGGATGTAATCTTGGCTTGGAGTCTGCGTACGTGCGTGATGTTATTAGGCACCTGATGATAATCCCGGTACAATTCTCGCAGGGCACAGAAATAGAATTCAGTGATTTCCTTCTCACCGCGAGCGCGAATCCAGGCGTGGTGCTTGATGCAAGTAATGAGTTTCCCCTTTGCATGAAGCGTCCACCAATCAATCCACGTGGAATACGTGGGCCTGCTTGATGTTACGGAGTGCGAAACTGACCGGATCTCACGCTCTAAAGTGGCGTCTTGTAAGAGGCGACAGTTGAGTTGCCATCGTCCGAACCTCTATAAACTATCTGCGGTGAGTGATTAAAGACGATGTGGTAAGCGATATGGTCACTGAAATTAACGGGCCAATATTCGCAAGTTCCCACGTCGGCTAAAAGACCGCGTTGCACATATATGCGATCTAACCTGCTGGAAGATGTCTGCGTAAAGTGAGTAAAGGCAACTTCATCTGGGTGTAAGGTCGCCCACGTGTCGACTGACTGCAATTCTGTAACCAGTGTTAGCAGTTCCTGGCTGAAGTTAAAGTTCGGCGTTTGATCGGTGCGGCGCAATACGCAGTTAAAGTCACCACCCATAATAATACGCAGACGCAAGTCGGTGATTAGATTCGCTATCTCTCCCGTGTAAAACTCCCTCCTCGCCGCTCGCGCGTTGGAACCGGAAGGGGCGTACACATTAAGAAGGAGTACATCATGGAATTGTGCGGCAATGCCTCGTCCGGTAGGTAACATGGACAAACAAGAACATTCAATGCCTTCCCGATACAGAATGATCGTACCTGCCTCCGTCCCTATATTGACAATGGCGTCATAACCGGGGACGTCGGCTAGGAGTGGAGTCAGTGCTTCCTGTACGAACAGAATGTCTATATCAGCGGCCCGTAAATAATGTCGAAGGCTGTGGATTTTTGCTTGAGAGACAATGCGGTTAACATTTATGGTAGAAATCTTATAGGATTGTCGTGAACGGAGCAATGTGGGATGAGTGGTCATCTGCAGATGAAAACAGGTACGATTTTTATCCCTTCATCAGTCGTCCGCTTCGGAGGTCGTATAAGTCTAGACGTCGCCGTACGTGGACGCTGCATTGCGCCGAGACGTAAGCAGCGTATCACCAGTTGCCATCGGTTCTTCACGCTCGGGATTGCCAGTCATATCTTCAATATCATCCGCCCAATTATCGACAGACACAGCCGTCGTCGCGCCTGCTGCAGCAGTTCCGGAACCGCATTGCGGGCCGTCACCCTGCACATCTGCAACTTGGGCCGTCCGCGGTGGTGCACTAATATGTGCCCTCCCCGTGTCAAGGTTGGATACATCATCGTCAATATTCATGGGTGAGGCCAACGACGGAAGATAATCTTCGGTCCCCGAAGTGTCATCGCAGATCATGCGGCCCGCGTGTTTGGCCTTTTCACGCAAGGGAGGTGCCGATTGAGCTGCCGCCGGACGAGCGATCCGACGTTTCTTGTGCTTTTTCGGGGAGGACCCACTGACAGAGGCTTCCGCATTCTTTAAAGGAAGAGGAAGAGCCTCTGTCTCTTGCTGGCTGTCAGTGGCGGTAGTGGCCGCCTCCACAACGTCAACCCTGGCTTCCTCACGTGAGTCGTCACGGGGCACCGCGGCTAGTAAGCCAGCGACCGGCAAGGCTTCCTGAGCGGTAGAGATTTCCATAGGTACATCACCGTCATTCGTAACATCTGCCACACTAAGTCCGACTTCCGCAGCCGACGCAGTGGGTGTATTTGCACGGACCGCCGCTACATAAGTAGTCGGTAATATTGTCGGTTGCGGGGGAGGGCCCAGTTCACCCGCAGGCAGCTGCGTTACACGTCGTTGGATGCACTGTGCCCGGACGTGTCCAGTGGAATTACAGCCTGAACATGTACGAGGCTGTCCCTCATATATGATTATCGCCCTATATCCACAAATCGTTAGGTAGGACGGAATATGCCGTTGCAATTCGATCTTAATTTGCCGCACACCGTTCAAAACAGGGTACTTATGGAACGAGGCCCACTTTTCGGCAATGTTACTGATAATTTTGCCGTAGGACTTAATAGAAGCATTAATTTGTTCAGCCGAGATTTCAAAAGGCAACTCGAAAATCCTGACGGTACGAATACCAAGACCAGCGTGGAAACAGTCACCTCACCAACATTCCCGTCACTGTGTCGAAATTTATAGGTACCGCCACATGAATCGATGATTTTGTCGCACAATTCTGGGTCACGCAATTTGATATAAACTGTGCTACTGACAATAGACAAATGGATACCAATGATATCGGTGGGAGGCAATTTTACGTCTTCATCGAGAAATCGTTCGACTTCGTAATATTTCGGTCGAGAAAAACTTCCATCAAACATAAACCTCAAAGTATCTTTCCGCTCTGGGTGATCCATGTTAGGTTCTATTCGTTACAAACAAGATGTTTTGCGCGCCGCAACGGCCCTCGACTCACCACGTGCCGCACCGCAGGCCACAGCTGAGCATGTAAACAACGCTCCAGGCACGTCCGACCTGCACGACGGCCGCGCCTCGACTGCACCATCCGGGCTACGCCCGCCCCCCCGAAGACTAATGGTGCTACATTCAGCCATATAGACGACACAGACCCTTGCACTCCCATTATTCAGCAGACAAACACTACTCTCTATGTATCCGTTAGGGTGTCTTTCAGGTTTCGTGCATTCTGTATCCAATCGTAGTTGGCCACAATAAAAGTGGCACGTATAACGTTGAAAATAGAGTTCGGACACCGCTCTGAGTAAGACGAACGTGTTTTCCACCCTCTAGATATCAATGAGGTTAAGCCGTGATACCTAAGACAGATCTGCACTCGATGACACCTCGGTAACAGCCGATCCCGACACTTACATCTTGCTCTCCTTACGTCAGTATACATCATATCAGTCTGTGACGCTGGCTTTGCAACATCTTGCGTGCCTTTAGGTTCGCCGCGACCAATACTTACCATGCACTGACCACATAAAATGGAGGCGCAGCGGCTTGAACCCTGCACCTTTCAAATGCGAAGCGAACGTTCTACCAACTGAGCTACGCCACATGCACGACCAAACTGCGCTATTCCCCATTCTTTGCGACTCTGATGCGCACGGACACGATGGTTGGTTGGTTTGTAGCGGTGAAGGGAGCAGAGTACAAAGGCGCGGACACGTTCATATACACAAAAGTTCCAAGTAGTTTCGATGCTCTGGTATTACAAATGCAAATTCCGTCTGTTTTTAACGTCTTAAATTGAAAGAGCCGGCACAAATTGCTCCGTTTTCACTCCATGTCGACAATCATACAGCACCTGAGGTACCAAACACATCTCGAGCCCCATTGTGCACTCCATTATTCATGCCAACTCAGTGCCTCGCTCTTTACTACTGTGTACCAATCTTGTCGTCCAACTGCAAAACACTGGGCCACAACAAGTTTCTGCGTCTCCATTGCACTGCGCATACTACAAAACGCTCCCCAAACTTGGCACTCACCCACGCAGCCAACTTTTCCGACTTTCCACGACGCTCACGCAACGCTCACGCTAGTGACAGCATTATTTATAGTTCGACGTCGCGCCAAAGCGAATGAGCACATTTCGCCTACGGCTTAGGCCGCCCTCCTAGTGTAGCTGCTCGGTTTTTGCAGGCAGCGAGGGTCTGCTAGCTTCCTGTGTTCGCACCTATGTCACCTGTGCTTGCTTGTCAGAGACAGACTATCGCAAAACATACAACTCATTCCATGAATTGATTGCTACGGCATCTGTTATCAGCAGTCACAACTAGCAACACCAGTAGCAGCCGACTGCACGCAAAGAATAGGAATGTGCAGTGGGATTTACGTGAACTCGGCGCTAGGCAGATCTTTCCGACATAGGCTTGACAATCTTACGGGAACACTTGTACTGTTTCTAAATATAGTGTAGGCGTGGGAGGAGGGAGCTTCCCGCGCACTAATAACAGCACGCTTGCCAATTGTGGATGCTAATCATTCGCTTGTATCTTCCTAGACACATCTGCAGGCTGAGAATTATTCCACTTGCATGGCAAGGTGCGCATGTAGGTGTGTTAAAAATTCAGGAGGCACTGGGTATTGATCCCAGTACCTCTACCATCCGAGCTACGCCCGCCCCCCCGAAGACTAATGGTGCTACATTCAGCCATATAGACGACACAGACCCTTGCACTCCCATTATTCAGCAGACAAACACTACTCTCTATGTATCCGTTAGGGTGTCTTTCAGGTTTCGTGCATTCTGTATCGAATCGTAGTTGGCCACAATGAAAGTGGCACGTATAACGTTGAAAATAGAGTTCGGAAACCGCTCTGAGTAAGACGATCGTGTTGTCCACCCTCTAGACATCAATGAGGTTAAGCCGTGATACCTAAGACAGATCTGCACTCGATGACACCTCCATAACAGCCGATCCCCACACTTACATCTTGCACTCCTTACGTCAGTATACATCATATCAGTCTTTGACGCTGGCTTTGCAACATCTTGCGTGCCTTTAGGTTCGCCGCGACCAACACTTACCATGCACTGACCACAAAAAATTGAGGCGCCACGGCTTGAACCCTGCACCTTTCTCATGCGAAGCGAACGCTCTACCAACTGAGCTACGCCCCATGCACGACCAAACTGCGCTATTCCCCATTCTTTGCGACTCTGATGCGCACGGACACGATGGTTTATAAGTTTGTAGCGGTGAAGGGAGCAGAGTACAAAGGCGCGGACACGTTCATATACACAAAAGTTCCAAGTAGTTTCGATGCTCTGGTATTACAAATGCGAATTCCGTCTGTTTTTAACGTCTTAAATTGAAAGAGCCGTCACAAATTGCTCCGTTTTCACTCCTTGTCGACAATCATACAGCACCTGAGGTAACAAACACATCTCGAGCCCCATTGTGCACTCCATTACTCATGCCAACTCAGTCCCTCGCTCTTTATTACTGTGTACCAATCTTGTCGTCCAACTGCAAAACACTGGGCCACAACAAGTTTCCGCGTCTCCATTGCACTGCGCATACTACAAAACGCTCCCCAAACTTGGCACTCACCCACGCAGCCGACTTTTCCGACTTTCCACGACGCTCACGCTAGTGACAGCGTTATTTATAGTTCGACGTCGCGCCAAAGCGAATGAGCACATTTCGCCTACGGCTTAGGCCGCCCTCCTAGTGTGGCCGCTCGGTGTCTGCAGGCAGCGAAGGTCTGCTAGCTTCCTGTGTTCGCACCTATGCCACCTGTGCTTGCTTGTCAGAGACAGACTATCGCAAAACATACAACTCACTCCATGAATTGATTGCTACGGCATCTGTTATCAGCAGTCACAACTAGCAACACCAGTAGCAGCCGACTGCACGCAAAGAATAGGAATGTGCAGTGGGATTTACGTGAACTCGGCGCAAGGCAGATCTTTCCGACATAGGCTTGACAATCTTACGGGAACACTTGTACTGTTTCTAAATAAAGTGTAGGCGTGGGAGGAGGGTGCTTCCCGCGCACTAAAGACAGCACGCTTGCCAATTGTGGATGCTAATCATTCGCTTGTATCTTCCTAGACACATCTGCAGGCTAAGAAATTTTCCACTTGCATTGCAAGGTGCGCATGTAGGTATGTTAAAAATTCTGGAGGCACTGGGTATTGATTCCAGTACCTCTCGCATACTAAGCGAGCGCTCTACCATCTGAGCTACGCCCGCCCCCCTGAAGACAAATGGTGCTACATACAGCCATATAGACGACACAGACCCTTGCACTCCCATTATTCAGCAGACAAACACTACTCTCTATGTATCCGTTAGGGTGTCTTTCAGGTTTCGTGCATTCTGTATCGAATCGTAGTTGGCCACAATGAAAGTGGCACGTATAACGTTGAAAATAGAGTTCGGACACCGCTCTGAGTAAGACGAACGTGTTGTCCACCCTCTAGACTTCAATGAGGTTAAGCCGTGATACCTAAGACAGATCTGCACTCGATGACACCTCGATAACAGCCGGTCCCCACACTTACATCTTGCTCTCCTTACGTCAGTATACATCATATCAGTCTGTGACGCTGGCTTTGCAACATCTTGCGTGCCTTTAGGTTCGCCGCGACCAACACTTACCATGCACTGACCACAAAAAATTTAGGCGCCACGGCTTGAACCCTGCACCTTTCTCATGCGAAGCGAACGCTCTACCAACTGAGCTACGCCACGTGCACGACCAAACTGCGCTATTCCCCATTCTTTGCGACTCTGATGCGCACGGACACGATTGTTTATAAGTTTGTAGCGGTGAAGGGAGCAGAGTACAAAGGCGCGGACACGTTCATATAGACAAAAGTTCCAAGAAGTTTCGATGCTCTGGTATTACAAATGCAAATTCCGTCTGTTTTTAACGTCTTAAATTGAAAGAGCCGTCTCAAATTGCTCCGTTTTTACTCCTTGTCGACAATCATACAGCACCTGAGGTAACAAACACATCTCGAGCCCCATTGTGCACTCCATTATTCATGCCAACTCAGTGCCTCGCTGTTTACTACTGTGTACCAATCTTGTCGTCCAACTGCAAAACACTGGCCCACAACAAGTTTCCGCGTCTCCATTGCACTGCGCATACTACAAAACGCTCCCCAAACTTGGCACTCACCCACGCAGCCGACTTTTCCGACTTTCCACGACGCTCACGCTAGTGACAGCATTATTTATAGTTCGACGTCGCGCCAATGCGAATGAGCACATTTCGCCTACGGCTTAGGCCGCCCTAGAGTGGCTGCTCGGTGTCTGCAGGCAGCGAGGGTCTGCTAGCTTCCTGTGTTCGCACCTATGTCACCTGTGCTTGCTTGTCAGAGACAGACTATCGCAAAACATACAACTCATTCCATGAATTGATTGCTACGGCATCTGTTATCAGCAGTCACAACTAGCAACACCAGTAGCAGCCGACTGCACGCAAAGAATAGGAATGTGCAGTGGGATTTACGTGAACTCGGCGCTAGGCAGATCTTTCTGACATAGGCTTGACAATCTTACGGGAACACTTGTACTGTTTCTAAATGAAGTGTAGGGTGCTTCCCGCGCACTAATAACAGCACGCTTGCCAATTGTGGATGCTAATCATTCGCTTGTATCTTCCTAGACACATCTGCAGGCTGAGAATTATTCCACTTGCATGGCAAGGTGCGCATGTAGGTGTGTTAAAAATTCTGGAGGCAGTGGGTATTGATCCCAGTACCTCTCGCATACTAAGCGAGCGCTCTACCATCTGGGCTACGCCCATACCCCCGAAGACCAATGGTGCTACATACAGCCATATAGACGACACAGACCCTTGCACTCCCATTATTCAGCAGACAAACACTACTCTCTATGTATCCGTTAGGGTGTCTTTCAGGTTTCGTGCATTCTGTATCGAATCGTAGTTGGCCACAATGAAAGTGGCACGTATAACGTTGAAAATAGAGTTCGGACACCGCTCTGAGTAAGACGAACGTGTTGTCCACGCTCTAGACATCAATGAGGTTAAGCCGTGATACCTAAGACAGATCTGCACTCGATGACACCTCGATAACAGCCGATCCCCACACTTACATCTTGCACTCCTTACGTCAGTATACATCATATCAGTCTTTGCAACATCTTGCGTGCCTTTAGGTTCGCCGCGACCAACACTTACCATGCACTGACCACAAAAAATGGAGGCGCAGCGGCTTGAACCCTGCACCTTTCAAATGCGAAGCGAACGTTCTACCAACTGAGCTACGCCCCATGGACGACCGAACTGCGCTATTCCCCATTCTTTGCGACTCTAATGCGCACGGACACGATGGTTGGTTGGTTTGTAGCGGTGAAGGGAGCAGAGTACCAAGGCGCGGACACGTTCATATACACAAAAGTTCCAAGTAGTTTCGATGCTCTGGTATTACAAATGCAAATTCCGTCTGTTTTTAACGTCTTAAATTGAAAGAGCCGTCACAAATTGCTCCGTTTTTACTCCTTGTCGACAATCATACAGCACCTGAGGTAACAAACACATCTCGAGCCCCATTGTGCACTCCATTATTCATGCCAACTCAGTGCCTCGCTCTTTACTACTGTGTACCAATCTTGTCGTCCAACTGCAAAACACTGGGCCACAACAAGTTTCCGCGTCTCCATTGCAGTGCGCATACTACAAAACGCTCCCCAAACTTGGCACTCACCCACGCAGCCGACTTTTCCGACTTACTACGACGCTCACGCTAGTGACAGCATTATTTATAGTTCGACGTCGCGCCAAAGCGAATGAGCACATTTCGCCTACGGCTTAGGCCGCCCTCCTAGTGTGGCCGCTCGGTGTCTGCAGGCAGCGAAGGTCTGCGAGCTTCCTGTGTTCGCACCTATGTCACCTGTGCTTGCTTGTCAGAGACAGACTATCGCAAAACATACAACTCACTCCATGAATTGATTGCTACGGCATCTGTTATCAGCAGTCACAACTAGCAACACCAGTAGCAGCCGACTGCACACAAAGAATAGGAATGTGCAGTGGGATTTACGTGAACTCGGCGCTAGGCAGATCTTTCCGACATAGGCTTGACAATCTTACGGGAACACTTGTACCGTTTCTAAACAAAGTGTAGGCGTGGGAGGAGGTGCTTCCCGCACACTAATCACAGCACGCTTGCCAATTGTGGATGCTAATCATTCGCTTGTATCTTCCTAGACACATCTGCAGGCTGAGAATTATTCCACTTGCATGGCAAGGTGCGCATGTAGGTGTGTTAAAAATTCTGGAGGCACTGGGTATTGATCCCAGTACCTCTCGCATACTAAGCGAGCGCTCTACCATATGAGCTACGCCCGCCCCCTCGAAGACTAATGGTGCTACATACAGCCATATAGACGACACAGACCCTTTCACTCCCATTATTCAGCAGACAAACACTACTCTCAATGTATCCATTAGGGTGTCTTTCAGGTTTCGTGCATTCTGTATCGAATCGTAGCAGGCCACAATGAAAGTGGCACGTATAACGTTGAAAATAGAGTTCGGACACCGCTCTGAGTAAGACGAACGTGTTGTCCACCCTCTAGACTTCAATGAGGTTAAGCCGTGATACCTAAGACAGATCTGCACTCGATGACACCTCGATAACAGCCGTTCCCCTCACTTACATCTTGCTCTCCTTACGTCAGTATACATCATATCAGTCTGTGACGCTGGCTTTGCAACATATTGCGTGCCTTTAGGTTCGCCGCGACCAACACTTACCATGCACTGACCACAAAAAATTGAGGCGCCACGGCTTGAACCTTGCACCTTTCTCATGCGAAGCGAACGCTCTACCAACTGAGCTACGCCACATGCACGACTAAACTGCGCTATTCCCCATTCATTGCGACTCTGATGCGCACGGACACGATGGTTGGTTGGTTTGTAGCGGTGGAGGGAGCAGAGTACAAAGGCGCGGACACGTTCATATACACAAAAGTTCCAAGTAGTTTCGATGCTCTGGTATTACAAATGCAAATTCCGTCTGTTTTTAACGTCTTTAATTGAAAGAGCCGTCACAAATTGCTCCGTTTTCACTCCTTGTCGACAATCATACAGCACCTGAGGTAACAAACACATCTCGAGCCCCATTGTGCACTCCATTATTCATGCCAACTCAGTGCCTCGCTCTTTACTACTGTGTACCAATCTTGTCGTCCAACTGCAAAACACTGGGCCACAACAAGTTTCCGCGTCTCCATTGCACTGCGCATACTACAAAACGCTCCCCAAACTTGGCACTCACCCACGCAGCCAACTTTTCCGACTTTCCACGACGCTCACGCAACGCTCACGCTAGTGACAGCATTATTTATAGTTCGACGTCGCGCCAAAGCGAATGAGCACATTTCGCCTACGCCTTAGGCCGCCCTCCTAGTGTGGCTGCTCGGTGTCTGCAGGCAGCGAGGGTCTGCTAGCGTCCTGTGTTCGCACCTATGTCACCTGTGCTTGCTTGTCAGAGACAGACTATCGCAAAACATACAACTCACTCCATGAATTGATTGCTACGGCATCTGTTATCAGCAGTCACAACTAGCAACACCAGTAGCAGCCGACTGCACGCAAAGAATAGGAATGTGCAGTGGGATTATGTGAACTCGGCGCAAGGCAGATTTTCCCGACATAGGCTTGACAATCTTACGGGAACACTTGTACTGTTTCTAAATAAAGTGTAGGCGTGGGAGGAGGGTGCTTCCCGCGCACTAATAACAGCACGCTTGCCAATTGTGGATGCTAATCATTCGCTTGTATCTTCCTAGACACATCTGCAGGCTGAGAATTATTCCACTTGCATGGCAAGGTGCGCATGTAGGTGTGTTAAAAATTCTGGAGGCACTGGGTATTGATCCCAGTACCTCTCGCATACTAAGCTAGCCCTCTACCATCTGAGCTACGCCCGCCCCCCCGAAGACTAATGGTGCTACATACAGCTATATAGACGACACAGACCCTTGCACTCCCATTATTCAGCAGACAAACACTACTCTCTATGTATCCATTAGGGTGTCTTTCAGGTTTCGTGCATTCTGTATCGAATCGTAGTTGGCCACAATGAAAGTGGCACGTATAACGTTGAAAATAGAGTTCGGACACCGCTCTGAGTAAGACGAACGTGTTGTCCACCCTCTAGACTTCAATGAGGTTAAGCCGTGATACCTAAGACAGATCTGCACTCAATGACACCTCGATAACAGCCGGTCCCCACACTTACATCTTGCTCTCCTTATGTCAGTATACATCATATCAGTCTGTGACGCTGGCTTTGCAACATCTTGCGTGCCTTTAGGTTCGCCGCGACCAACACTTACCATGCCCTGACCACAAAAAATGGAGGCGCAGCGGCTTGAACCCTGCACCTTTCAAATGCGAAGCGAACGTTCTACCAACTGAGCTACGCCACATGCACGACCAAACTGCGCTATTCCCCATTCTTTGCGACTCAGATGCGCACGGACACAATGGTTTATAAGTTTGTAGCGGTGAAGGGAGCAGAGTACAAAGGCGCGGACACGTTCATATACACAAAAGTTCCAAGTAGTTTCGATGCTCTGGTATTACAAATGCAAATTCCGTCTGTTTTTAACGTCTTAAATTGAAAGAGCCGTCACAAATTGCTCCGTTTTCTCTCCTTGTCGACAATCATACAGCACCTGAGGTAACAAACACGTCTCGAGCCCCATTGTGCACTCCATTATTCATGCCAACTCAGTGCCTCGCTCTTTACTACTGTGTACCAATCTTGTCGTCCAACTGCAAAACACTGGGCCACAACAAGTTTCCGCGTCTCCATTGCACTGCGCATACTACAAAACGCTCCCCAAACTTGGCACTCACCCACGCAGCCAACTTTTCCGACATTCCACGACGCTCACGCAACGCTCACGCTAGTGACAGCATTATTTATAGTTCGACGTCGCGCCAAAGCGAATGAGCACATTTCGCCTACGGCTTAGGCCGCCCTCCTAGTGTGGCTGCTCGGTGTCTGCAGGCAGCGAGGGTCTGCTAGCTTCCTGTGTTCGCACCTATGTCACCTGTGCTTGCTTGTCAGAGACAGACTATCGCAAAACATACAACTCATTCCATGAATTGATTGCTACGGCATCTGTTATCAGCAGTCACAACTAGCAATACCAGTAGCAGCCGACTGCACGCAAAGAATAGGAATGTGCAGTGGGATTTACGTGAACTCGGCGCTAGGCAGATCTTTCCGACATAGGCTTGACAATCTTACGGGAACACTTGTACTGTTTCTAAATATAGTGTAGGCGTGGGAGGAGGGTGCTTCCCGCGCACTAATAACAGCACGCTTGCCAATTGTGGATGCTAATCATTCGCTTGTATCTTCCTAGACACATCTGCAGGCTGAGAATTATTCCACTTGCATGGCAAGGTGCGCATGTAGGTGTGTTAAAAATTCTGGAGGCACTGGGTATTGATCCCAGTACCTCTCGGATACTAAGCGAGCGCTCTACCATCTTCTTTTTTTCTTTTTTTTTTTTTTAATTTTCTCGTTAATCAGAAAAACGGTAATTTACACCTGCAGCGGAACAAAATTCCGTTCTCCCCAGCGTCTGGCTCGAACCCACGACCCTGGGATTAAGAGTCTGACGCTCTACCGACTTTTTTTTTTTTTAAATCCGACGCCTTATCCATTTTTTTTTGTTTTTTGTTTTTTTTTTGTATTTTTTTTTTGTTCGTTGTAATTTGGATATTCGTTTGTTTTCTATCCATCTTCTTTGCTCGTTTCTACTGTCTGTTTTGCGCTTTTGTTTCATGCAAAATACACCAAATTTAATATGTCGTAGAAATAACTGCTCCTGGGAAGGACATATTCTTGATCTCATACGTTGCTTTATTCAGAATCACAATGAGACAAATTTAAGTCTTTGCAGTGAGTATAACCTTGACTATAGTACAGGAAAAACGAATTGTTATAACAGATATTCATGTTATCCACGTCCTACTTCATCTCAAGGACGATGTGAAGAAAATTTTGAAATGTTGACTGATACCGGTGCCCATATTGGTTGGTTGTGCGCCAGTGTTGGTGTGAGAGATATACTTGAAAATCTAAGACATTAGGCGCACTGCCGGACAGAATATAGTGGATAAAATGTCCCATAAGCCATAGGTAGCTGTTATGTTTGGCTGCAGGGAAGAGTCGGTAGTCCGGGCGCAGAATGTCGTGGATCTGAATCGCATGAGGCGCAGTCCGGTTGAGCACAGCGAGTTTTTTGCGCGTCCAATTCCAGATGTGCACTTGATCCTTGCAGACAAACAGATGTGCAATAGTCTCAACCATGTGGCACAAGTCGCAGTAGGGACTGGGTGCAAGATTAATCCTGTGCCGCTTTTCTTTCGTCGGAATAGTGTCAGCGACCACGTCATACCATTTGGAGCGGACATCTGTCGGAAGCGTTGGATTATGGATGTTAGCCCAAACGAGGGACCAATTGCAAGCCGGATACTTCTTTTCCAAGGGCCCAGGCAGTGACGGCCGAAGTAAGTGGCGGTACAGTTTTACCGTCGGCTTCTTGAAAAGCTCGTCGTCGAGATAGCTACTTTCAAGGTAATACAGTGCTATATGCTGAAAGTGCGGGCCGACGTGGCCAATGTCCACAGGCGGAGATATATTGCGGGGGCGGGACAGTTGATAGAGCCGCTTCGTGACGGTGTCCTCGCTGGCGGTGAGTATCTGCCATGAGCGTTTCAGATACAGGGCTAGGGCATGAATGCCGG
The DNA here is from genome assembly GCF_023897955.1 of Schistocerca gregaria. Lineage (NCBI taxonomy): Eukaryota > Metazoa > Arthropoda > Insecta > Orthoptera > Acrididae > Schistocerca > Schistocerca gregaria. Next base: position 29,030,338 of record NC_064929.1, on the reverse strand, counting down.
GGTTTTTCAAGCCAAGGCCTCCCATATCGCATGGCAGTGCTGTCGTGGTGAAGGAAACCTTAAAAATATTGAGCTTCCAGACGTACCAGGCGGCCGCCGCTAGGAGTGATCTTGCTACTGTGGGTGGCATAGGTAGGACGGCGGCAACAAATTGTAATTTGGAGAGGGCATAAGAGTTGACGAAAAAGGCTCGCTGCAGACGATCGAGGTGTCGCATGTTCTGGTCGCGCAGGAGTGCTTTTATCGCCTGAATTTTGGGTATCCAATTTTTGTGAGACATGTCCAGAGGCCGGGCCGTAACGTAGAGACCAAGGTGTTTTCTAGTCTGTACACAGGGCAGCCAAGCGTCGCCTGTGATAGGTCGTTCTTGACCAAGCGTTAAGGCGGCGGATTTATTGACGTTTAACATGGTACCACTATCTCTTTGGAATTCCTCAAGAATGCGTTTCGCTGCGGTGACATCGCGAACGTCGTTAAGAAGCACGCTGACATCGTATGCGTAAGCTTGGACCACAGACTTGATACCATAAAACTGGAATCCAGGGAGGCTATGATGTAGATGGCGCAACAAGGGTTCCATGAGGATCGCATAGAGTGTCGTTGAAAGTGGACAGCCTTGCTTGATACCCCGTGAGAGCTGGACGTACTCCGTCAATGTATTATTGGTCAGGAAGCGTGTACGGGTACCACTGATACAGTTGTTGATGAGGTGGATAAAATTAAGACTGAAGCCCATTGATTCCATCACGCCGCTGAGATAGTGATAGTCAGCTCGATCGTAAGCCTTATCGAAGTCAAGAAATGCTATGGCCATAGGAGTACGGGTGGCCCAGGTGAGGGAGACGAGATCCCGATATAGCGCCAAAATGGTGGACAGCGACCGACCACGGATCGCACTCATTTGGTATGGTCCCAGAAGATAGGGTAACAGCTGCCGTAATCGGGCATTGAGGGCGCGCGTCAGAAGCTTAAAGTCGGCATTGAGCAGAGTAATGGGCCGCAGATCTTTGGTGGTGGTCGGCGTCGGCGTCTTAGGTATTAAAACAGTTAATCCTTCTGTGAAGGCTGGGGGTAGAGCAATCCCACGTAGTACTTCATTGTACATCTCTGTGAGTTCGTCCCCTAATATAGGCCAATATTTGACGTAAAACTCGACAGAGAGCCCGTCCGTGCCCGGAGATTTATTTCGTGGCGCAGCAAGCAGGGCATCCTTCAGTTCTTCTTTGGTAAAGGGAGCAAGCAGGTCCCGATTGAGGTCGTCGGTAATGCAGTACGGCGGGGGTCCAGAATGATACCATTCTCGCACTTTCTCATGTGGTACACCAGCACAGGTGTAATGTGCAGCAAAGTGGTTGGTAACATGGTTTTTGATGTCTCGCTGTAGGGTATAACAAGCACCGTCTGCATCCTGCAACTTATGAATAAGTTTCCTACGCGCTGCACGTAACTGTTGGACGATATGATGGACTGACGTCTGCTGTTGCGGCAAGTTTGTGGAGTCACGTGCTCGAATCTGGTGGCCGACGGCGGTGCAGCCCGTCAAGGATGTAATCTTGGCTTGGAGTCTGCGTACGTGCGTGATGTTATTAGGCACCTGATGATAATCCCGGTACAATTCTCGCAGGGCACAGAAATAGAATTCAGTGATTTCCTTCTCACCGCGAGCGCGAATCCAGGCGTGGTGCTTGATGCAAGTAATGAGTTTCCCCTTTGCATGAAGCGTCCACCAATCAATCCACGTGGAATACGTGGGCCTGCTTGATGTTACGGAGTGCGAAACTGACCGGATCTCACGCTCTAAAGTGGCGTCTTGTAAGAGGCGACAGTTGAGTTGCCATCGTCCGAACCTCTATAAACTATCTGCGGTGAGTGATTAAAGACGATGTGGTAAGCGATATGGTCACTGAAATTAACGGGCCAATATTCGCAAGTTCCCACGTCGGCTAAAAGACCGCGTTGCACATATATGCGATCTAACCTGCTGGAAGATGTCTGCGTAAAGTGAGTAAAGGCAACTTCATCTGGGTGTAAGGTCGCCCACGTGTCGACTGACTGCAATTCTGTAACCAGTGTTAGCAGTTCCTGGCTGAAGTTAAAGTTCGGCGTTTGATCGGTGCGGCGCAATACGCAGTTAAAGTCACCACCCATAATAATACGCAGACGCAAGTCGGTGATTAGATTCGCTATCTCTCCCGTGTAAAACTCCCTCCTCGCCGCTCGCGCGTTGGAACCGGAAGGGGCGTACACATTAAGAAGGAGTACATCATGGAATTGTGCGGCAATGCCTCGTCCGGTAGGTAACATGGACAAACAAGAACATTCAATGCCTTCCCGATACAGAATGATCGTACCTGCCTCCGTCCCTATATTGACAATGGCGTCATAACCGGGGACGTCGGCTAGGAGTGGAGTCAGTGCTTCCTGTACGAACAGAATGTCTATATCAGCGGCCCGTAAATAATGTCGAAGGCTGTGGATTTTTGCTTGAGAGACAATGCGGTTAACATTTATGGTAGAAATCTTATAGGATTGTCGTGAACGGAGCAATGTGGGATGAGTGGTCATCTGCAGATGAAAACAGGTACGATTTTTATCCCTTCATCAGTCGTCCGCTTCGGAGGTCGTATAAGTCTAGACGTCGCCGTCCGTGGACGCTGCATTGCGCCGAGACGTAAGCAGCGTATCACCAGTTGCCATCGGTTCTTCACGCTCGGGATTGCCAGTCATATCTTCAATATCATCCGCCCAATTATCGACAGACACAGCCGTCGTCGCGCCTGCTGCAGCAGTTCCGGAACCGCATTGCGGGCCGTCACCCTGCACATCTGCAACTTGGGCCGTCCGCGGTGGTGCACTAATATGTGCCCTCCCCGTGTCAAGGTTGGATACATCATCGTCAATATTCATGGGTGAGGCCAACGACGGAAGATAATCTTCGGTCCCCGAAGTGTCATCGCAGATCATGCGGCCCGCGTGTTTGGCCTTTTCACGCAAGGGAGGTGCCGATTGAGCTGCCGCCGGACGAGCGATCCGACGTTTCTTGTGCTTTTTCGGGGAGGACCCACTGACAGAGGCTTCCGCATTCTTTAAAGGAAGAGGAAGAGCCTCTGTCTCTTGCTGGCTGTCAGTGGCGGTAGTGGCCGCCTCCACAACGTCAACCCTGGCTTCCTCACGTGAGTCGTCACGGGGCACCGCGGCTAGTAAGCCAGCGACCGGCAAGGCTTCCTGAGCGGTAGAGATTTCCATAGGTACATCACCGTCATTCGTAACATCTGCCACACTAAGTCCGACTTCCGCAGCCGACGCAGTGGGTGTATTTGCACGGACCGCCGCTACATAAGTAGTCGGTAATATTGTCGGTTGCGGGGGAGGGCCCAGTTCACCCGCAGGCAGCTGCGTTACACGTCGTTGGATGCACTGTGCCCGGACGTGTCCAGTGGAATTACAGCCTGAACATGTACGAGGCTGTCCCTCATATATGATTATCGCCCTATATCCACAAATCGTTAGGTAGGACGGAATATGCCGTTGCAATTCGATCTTAATTTGCCGCACACCGTTCAAAACAGGGTACTTATGGAACGAGGCCCACTTTTCGGCAATGTTACTGATAATTTTGCCGTAGGACTTAATAGAAGCATTAATTTGTTCAGCCGAGATTTCAAAAGGCAACTCGAAAATCCTGACGGTACGAATACCAAGACCAGCGTGGAAACAGTCACCTCACCAACATTCCCGTCACTGTGTCGAAATTTATAGGTACCGCCACATGAATCGATGATTTTGTCGCACAATTCTGGGTCACGCAATTTGATATAAACTGTGCTACTGACAATAGACAAATGGATACCAATGATATCGGTGGGAGGCAATTTTACGTCTTCATCGAGAAATCGTTCGACTTCGTAATATTTCGGTCGAGAAAAACTTCCATCAAACATAAACCTCAAAGTATCTTTCCGCTCTGGGTGATCCATGTTAGGTTCTATTCGTTACAAACAAGATGTTTTGCGCGCCGCAACGGCCCTCGACTCACCACGTGCCGCACCGCAGGCCACAGCTGAGCATGTAAACAACGCTCCAGGCACGTCCGACCTGCACGACGGCCGCGCCTCGACTGCACCATCCGGGCTACGCCCGCCCCCCCGAAGACTAATGGTGCTACATTCAGCCATATAGACGACACAGACCCTTGCACTCCCATTATTCAGCAGACAAACACTACTCTCTATGTATCCGTTAGGGTGTCTTTCAGGTTTCGTGCATTCTGTATCCAATCGTAGTTGGCCACAATAAAAGTGGCACGTATAACGTTGAAAATAGAGTTCGGACACCGCTCTGAGTAAGACGAACGTGTTTTCCACCCTCTAGATATCAATGAGGTTAAGCCGTGATACCTAAGACAGATCTGCACTCGATGACACCTCGGTAACAGCCGATCCCGACACTTACATCTTGCTCTCCTTACGTCAGTATACATCATATCAGTCTGTGACGCTGGCTTTGCAACATCTTGCGTGCCTTTAGGTTCGCCGCGACCAATACTTACCATGCACTGACCACATAAAATGGAGGCGCAGCGGCTTGAACCCTGCACCTTTCAAATGCGAAGCGAACGTTCTACCAACTGAGCTACGCCACATGCACGACCAAACTGCGCTATTCCCCATTCTTTGCGACTCTGATGCGCACGGACACGATGGTTGGTTGGTTTGTAGCGGTGAAGGGAGCAGAGTACAAAGGCGCGGACACGTTCATATACACAAAAGTTCCAAGTAGTTTCGATGCTCTGGTATTACAAATGCAAATTCCGTCTGTTTTTAACGTCTTAAATTGAAAGAGCCGGCACAAATTGCTCCGTTTTCACTCCATGTCGACAATCATACAGCACCTGAGGTACCAAACACATCTCGAGCCCCATTGTGCACTCCATTATTCATGCCAACTCAGTGCCTCGCTCTTTACTACTGTGTACCAATCTTGTCGTCCAACTGCAAAACACTGGGCCACAACAAGTTTCTGCGTCTCCATTGCACTGCGCATACTACAAAACGCTCCCCAAACTTGGCACTCACCCACGCAGCCAACTTTTCCGACTTTCCACGACGCTCACGCAACGCTCACGCTAGTGACAGCATTATTTATAGTTCGACGTCGCGCCAAAGCGAATGAGCACATTTCGCCTACGGCTTAGGCCGCCCTCCTAGTGTAGCTGCTCGGTTTTTGCAGGCAGCGAGGGTCTGCTAGCTTCCTGTGTTCGCACCTATGTCACCTGTGCTTGCTTGTCAGAGACAGACTATCGCAAAACATACAACTCATTCCATGAATTGATTGCTACGGCATCTGTTATCAGCAGTCACAACTAGCAACACCAGTAGCAGCCGACTGCACGCAAAGAATAGGAATGTGCAGTGGGATTTACGTGAACTCGGCGCTAGGCAGATCTTTCCGACATAGGCTTGACAATCTTACGGGAACACTTGTACTGTTTCTAAATATAGTGTAGGCGTGGGAGGAGGGAGCTTCCCGCGCACTAATAACAGCACGCTTGCCAATTGTGGATGCTAATCATTCGCTTGTATCTTCCTAGACACATCTGCAGGCTGAGAATTATTCCACTTGCATGGCAAGGTGCGCATGTAGGTGTGTTAAAAATTCAGGAGGCACTGGGTATTGATCCCAGTACCTCTACCATCCGAGCTACGCCCGCCCCCCCGAAGACTAATGGTGCTACATTCAGCCATATAGACGACACAGACCCTTGCACTCCCATTATTCAGCAGACAAACACTACTCTCTATGTATCCGTTAGGGTGTCTTTCAGGTTTCGTGCATTCTGTATCGAATCGTAGTTGGCCACAATGAAAGTGGCACGTATAACGTTGAAAATAGAGTTCGGAAACCGCTCTGAGTAAGACGATCGTGTTGTCCACCCTCTAGACATCAATGAGGTTAAGCCGTGATACCTAAGACAGATCTGCACTCGATGACACCTCCATAACAGCCGATCCCCACACTTACATCTTGCACTCCTTACGTCAGTATACATCATATCAGTCTTTGACGCTGGCTTTGCAACATCTTGCGTGCCTTTAGGTTCGCCGCGACCAACACTTACCATGCACTGACCACAAAAAATTGAGGCGCCACGGCTTGAACCCTGCACCTTTCTCATGCGAAGCGAACGCTCTACCAACTGAGCTACGCCCCATGCACGACCAAACTGCGCTATTCCCCATTCTTTGCGACTCTGATGCGCACGGACACGATGGTTTATAAGTTTGTAGCGGTGAAGGGAGCAGAGTACAAAGGCGCGGACACGTTCATATACACAAAAGTTCCAAGTAGTTTCGATGCTCTGGTATTACAAATGCGAATTCCGTCTGTTTTTAACGTCTTAAATTGAAAGAGCCGTCACAAATTGCTCCGTTTTCACTCCTTGTCGACAATCATACAGCACCTGAGGTAACAAACACATCTCGAGCCCCATTGTGCACTCCATTACTCATGCCAACTCAGTCCCTCGCTCTTTATTACTGTGTACCAATCTTGTCGTCCAACTGCAAAACACTGGGCCACAACAAGTTTCCGCGTCTCCATTGCACTGCGCATACTACAAAACGCTCCCCAAACTTGGCACTCACCCACGCAGCCGACTTTTCCGACTTTCCACGACGCTCACGCTAGTGACAGCGTTATTTATAGTTCGACGTCGCGCCAAAGCGAATGAGCACATTTCGCCTACGGCTTAGGCCGCCCTCCTAGTGTGGCCGCTCGGTGTCTGCAGGCAGCGAAGGTCTGCTAGCTTCCTGTGTTCGCACCTATGCCACCTGTGCTTGCTTGTCAGAGACAGACTATCGCAAAACATACAACTCACTCCATGAATTGATTGCTACGGCATCTGTTATCAGCAGTCACAACTAGCAACACCAGTAGCAGCCGACTGCACGCAAAGAATAGGAATGTGCAGTGGGATTTACGTGAACTCGGCGCAAGGCAGATCTTTCCGACATAGGCTTGACAATCTTACGGGAACACTTGTACTGTTTCTAAATAAAGTGTAGGCGTGGGAGGAGGGTGCTTCCCGCGCACTAAAGACAGCACGCTTGCCAATTGTGGATGCTAATCATTCGCTTGTATCTTCCTAGACACATCTGCAGGCTAAGAAATTTTCCACTTGCATTGCAAGGTGCGCATGTAGGTATGTTAAAAATTCTGGAGGCACTGGGTATTGATTCCAGTACCTCTCGCATACTAAGCGAGCGCTCTACCATCTGAGCTACGCCCGCCCCCCTGAAGACAAATGGTGCTACATACAGCCATATAGACGACACAGACCCTTGCACTCCCATTATTCAGCAGACAAACACTACTCTCTATGTATCCGTTAGGGTGTCTTTCAGGTTTCGTGCATTCTGTATCGAATCGTAGTTGGCCACAATGAAAGTGGCACGTATAACGTTGAAAATAGAGTTCGGACACCGCTCTGAGTAAGACGAACGTGTTGTCCACCCTCTAGACTTCAATGAGGTTAAGCCGTGATACCTAAGACAGATCTGCACTCGATGACACCTCGATAACAGCCGGTCCCCACACTTACATCTTGCTCTCCTTACGTCAGTATACATCATATCAGTCTGTGACGCTGGCTTTGCAACATCTTGCGTGCCTTTAGGTTCGCCGCGACCAACACTTACCATGCACTGACCACAAAAAATTTAGGCGCCACGGCTTGAACCCTGCACCTTTCTCATGCGAAGCGAACGCTCTACCAACTGAGCTACGCCACGTGCACGACCAAACTGCGCTATTCCCCATTCTTTGCGACTCTGATGCGCACGGACACGATTGTTTATAAGTTTGTAGCGGTGAAGGGAGCAGAGTACAAAGGCGCGGACACGTTCATATAGACAAAAGTTCCAAGAAGTTTCGATGCTCTGGTATTACAAATGCAAATTCCGTCTGTTTTTAACGTCTTAAATTGAAAGAGCCGTCTCAAATTGCTCCGTTTTTACTCCTTGTCGACAATCATACAGCACCTGAGGTAACAAACACATCTCGAGCCCCATTGTGCACTCCATTATTCATGCCAACTCAGTGCCTCGCTGTTTACTACTGTGTACCAATCTTGTCGTCCAACTGCAAAACACTGGCCCACAACAAGTTTCCGCGTCTCCATTGCACTGCGCATACTACAAAACGCTCCCCAAACTTGGCACTCACCCACGCAGCCGACTTTTCCGACTTTCCACGACGCTCACGCTAGTGACAGCATTATTTATAGTTCGACGTCGCGCCAATGCGAATGAGCACATTTCGCCTACGGCTTAGGCCGCCCTAGAGTGGCTGCTCGGTGTCTGCAGGCAGCGAGGGTCTGCTAGCTTCCTGTGTTCGCACCTATGTCACCTGTGCTTGCTTGTCAGAGACAGACTATCGCAAAACATACAACTCATTCCATGAATTGATTGCTACGGCATCTGTTATCAGCAGTCACAACTAGCAACACCAGTAGCAGCCGACTGCACGCAAAGAATAGGAATGTGCAGTGGGATTTACGTGAACTCGGCGCTAGGCAGATCTTTCTGACATAGGCTTGACAATCTTACGGGAACACTTGTACTGTTTCTAAATGAAGTGTAGGGTGCTTCCCGCGCACTAATAACAGCACGCTTGCCAATTGTGGATGCTAATCATTCGCTTGTATCTTCCTAGACACATCTGCAGGCTGAGAATTATTCCACTTGCATGGCAAGGTGCGCATGTAGGTGTGTTAAAAATTCTGGAGGCAGTGGGTATTGATCCCAGTACCTCTCGCATACTAAGCGAGCGCTCTACCATCTGGGCTACGCCCATACCCCCGAAGACCAATGGTGCTACATACAGCCATATAGACGACACAGACCCTTGCACTCCCATTATTCAGCAGACAAACACTACTCTCTATGTATCCGTTAGGGTGTCTTTCAGGTTTCGTGCATTCTGTATCGAATCGTAGTTGGCCACAATGAAAGTGGCACGTATAACGTTGAAAATAGAGTTCGGACACCGCTCTGAGTAAGACGAACGTGTTGTCCACGCTCTAGACATCAATGAGGTTAAGCCGTGATACCTAAGACAGATCTGCACTCGATGACACCTCGATAACAGCCGATCCCCACACTTACATCTTGCACTCCTTACGTCAGTATACATCATATCAGTCTTTGCAACATCTTGCGTGCCTTTAGGTTCGCCGCGACCAACACTTACCATGCACTGACCACAAAAAATGGAGGCGCAGCGGCTTGAACCCTGCACCTTTCAAATGCGAAGCGAACGTTCTACCAACTGAGCTACGCCCCATGGACGACCGAACTGCGCTATTCCCCATTCTTTGCGACTCTAATGCGCACGGACACGATGGTTGGTTGGTTTGTAGCGGTGAAGGGAGCAGAGTACCAAGGCGCGGACACGTTCATATACACAAAAGTTCCAAGTAGTTTCGATGCTCTGGTATTACAAATGCAAATTCCGTCTGTTTTTAACGTCTTAAATTGAAAGAGCCGTCACAAATTGCTCCGTTTTTACTCCTTGTCGACAATCATACAGCACCTGAGGTAACAAACACATCTCGAGCCCCATTGTGCACTCCATTATTCATGCCAACTCAGTGCCTCGCTCTTTACTACTGTGTACCAATCTTGTCGTCCAACTGCAAAACACTGGGCCACAACAAGTTTCCGCGTCTCCATTGCAGTGCGCATACTACAAAACGCTCCCCAAACTTGGCACTCACCCACGCAGCCGACTTTTCCGACTTACTACGACGCTCACGCTAGTGACAGCATTATTTATAGTTCGACGTCGCGCCAAAGCGAATGAGCACATTTCGCCTACGGCTTAGGCCGCCCTCCTAGTGTGGCCGCTCGGTGTCTGCAGGCAGCGAAGGTCTGCGAGCTTCCTGTGTTCGCACCTATGTCACCTGTGCTTGCTTGTCAGAGACAGACTATCGCAAAACATACAACTCACTCCATGAATTGATTGCTACGGCATCTGTTATCAGCAGTCACAACTAGCAACACCAGTAGCAGCCGACTGCACACAAAGAATAGGAATGTGCAGTGGGATTTACGTGAACTCGGCGCTAGGCAGATCTTTCCGACATAGGCTTGACAATCTTACGGGAACACTTGTACCGTTTCTAAACAAAGTGTAGGCGTGGGAGGAGGTGCTTCCCGCACACTAATCACAGCACGCTTGCCAATTGTGGATGCTAATCATTCGCTTGTATCTTCCTAGACACATCTGCAGGCTGAGAATTATTCCACTTGCATGGCAAGGTGCGCATGTAGGTGTGTTAAAAATTCTGGAGGCACTGGGTATTGATCCCAGTACCTCTCGCATACTAAGCGAGCGCTCTACCATATGAGCTACGCCCGCCCCCTCGAAGACTAATGGTGCTACATACAGCCATATAGACGACACAGACCCTTTCACTCCCATTATTCAGCAGACAAACACTACTCTCAATGTATCCGTTAGGGTGTCTTTCAGGTTTCGTGCATTCTGTATCGAATCGTAGCAGGCCACAATGAAAGTGGCACGTATAACGTTGAAAATAGAGTTCGGACACCGCTCTGAGTAAGACGAACGTGTTGTCCACCCTCTAGACTTCAATGAGGTTAAGCCGTGATACCTAAGACAGATCTGCACTCGATGACACCTCGATAACAGCCGTTCCCCTCACTTACATCTTGCTCTCCTTACGTCAGTATACATCATATCAGTCTGTGACGCTGGCTTTGCAACATATTGCGTGCCTTTAGGTTCGCCGCGACCAACACTTACCATGCACTGACCACAAAAAATTGAGGCGCCACGGCTTGAACCTTGCACCTTTCTCATGCGAAGCGAACGCTCTACCAACTGAGCTACGCCACATGCACGACTAAACTGCGCTATTCCCCATTCATTGCGACTCTGATGCGCACGGACACGATGGTTGGTTGGTTTGTAGCGGTGGAGGGAGCAGAGTACAAAGGCGCGGACACGTTCATATACACAAAAGTTCCAAGTAGTTTCGATGCTCTGGTATTACAAATGCAAATTCCGTCTGTTTTTAACGTCTTTAATTGAAAGAGCCGTCACAAATTGCTCCGTTTTCACTCCTTGTCGACAATCATACAGCACCTGAGGTAACAAACACATCTCGAGCCCCATTGTGCACTCCATTATTCATGCCAACTCAGTGCCTCGCTCTTTACTACTGTGTACCAATCTTGTCGTCCAACTGCAAAACACTGGGCCACAACAAGTTTCCGCGTCTCCATTGCACTGCGCATACTACAAAACGCTCCCCAAACTTGGCACTCACCCACGCAGCCAACTTTTCCGACTTTCCACGACGCTCACGCAACGCTCACGCTAGTGACAGCATTATTTATAGTTCGACGTCGCGCCAAAGCGAATGAGCACATTTCGCCTACGCCTTAGGCCGCCCTCCTAGTGTGGCTGCTCGGTGTCTGCAGGCAGCGAGGGTCTGCTAGCGTCCTGTGTTCGCACCTATGTCACCTGTGCTTGCTTGTCAGAGACAGACTATCGCAAAACATACAACTCACTCCATGAATTGATTGCTACGGCATCTGTTATCAGCAGTCACAACTAGCAACACCAGTAGCAGCCGACTGCACGCAAAGAATAGGAATGTGCAGTGGGATTATGTGAACTCGGCGCAAGGCAGATTTTCCCGACATAGGCTTGACAATCTTACGGGAACACTTGTACTGTTTCTAAATAAAGTGTAGGCGTGGGAGGAGGGTGCTTCCCGCGCACTAATAACAGCACGCTTGCCAATTGTGGATGCTAATCATTCGCTTGTATCTTCCTAGACACATCTGCAGGCTGAGAATTATTCCACTTGCATGGCAAGGTGCGCATGTAGGTGTGTTAAAAATTCTGGAGGCACTGGGTATTGATCCCAGTACCTCTCGCATACTAAGCTAGCCCTCTACCATCTGAGCTACGCCCGCCCCCCCGAAGACTAATGGTGCTACATACAGCTATATAGACGACACAGACCCTTGCACTCCCATTATTCAGCAGACAAACACTACTCTCTATGTATCCATTAGGGTGTCTTTCAGGTTTCGTGCATTCTGTATCGAATCGTAGTTGGCCACAATGAAAGTGGCACGTATAACGTTGAAAATAGAGTTCGGACACCGCTCTGAGTAAGACGAACGTGTTGTCCACCCTCTAGACTTCAATGAGGTTAAGCCGTGATACCTAAGACAGATCTGCACTCAATGACACCTCGATAACAGCCGGTCCCCACACTTACATCTTGCTCTCCTTATGTCAGTATACATCATATCAGTCTGTGACGCTGGCTTTGCAACATCTTGCGTGCCTTTAGGTTCGCCGCGACCAACACTTACCATGCCCTGACCACAAAAAATGGAGGCGCAGCGGCTTGAACCCTGCACCTTTCAAATGCGAAGCGAACGTTCTACCAACTGAGCTACGCCACATGCACGACCAAACTGCGCTATTCCCCATTCTTTGCGACTCAGATGCGCACGGACACAATGGTTTATAAGTTTGTAGCGGTGAAGGGAGCAGAGTACAAAGGCGCGGACACGTTCATATACACAAAAGTTCCAAGTAGTTTCGATGCTCTGGTATTACAAATGCAAATTCCGTCTGTTTTTAACGTCTTAAATTGAAAGAGCCGTCACAAATTGCTCCGTTTTCTCTCCTTGTCGACAATCATACAGCACCTGAGGTAACAAACACGTCTCGAGCCCCATTGTGCACTCCATTATTCATGCCAACTCAGTGCCTCGCTCTTTACTACTGTGTACCAATCTTGTCGTCCAACTGCAAAACACTGGGCCACAACAAGTTTCCGCGTCTGCATTGCACTGCGCATACTACAAAACGCTCCCCAAACTTGGCACTCACCCACGCAGCCAACTTTTCCGACTTTGCACGACGCTCACGCAACGCTCACGCTAGTGACAGCATTATTTATAGTTCGACGTCGCGCCAAAGCGAATGAGCACATTTCGCCTACGGCTTAGGCCGCCCTCCTAGTGTGGCTGCTCGGTGTCTGCAGGCAGCGAGGATCTGCTAGCGTCCTGTGTTCGCACCTATGTCACCTGTGCTTGCTTGTCAGAGACAGACTATCGCAAAACATACAACTCACTCCATGAATTGATTGCTACGGCATCTGTTATCAGCAGTCACAACTAGCAACACCAGTAGCAGCCGACTGCACGCAAAGAATAGGAATGTGCAGTGGGATTTACGTGAACTCGGCGCAAGGCAGATCTTTCCGACATAGGCTTGACAATCGTACGGGAACACTTGTACTGTTTCTAAATAAAGTGTAGGCGTGGGAGGAGGGTGCTTCCCGCGCACTAATAACAGCACGCTTGCCAATTGTGGATGCTAATCATTCGCTTGTATCTTCCTAGACACATCTGCAGGCTGAGAATTATTCCACTTGCATGGCAAGGTGCGCATGTAGGTGTGTTAAAAATTCTGGAGGCACTGGGTATTGATCCCAGTACCTCTCGCATACTAAGCGAGCGCTCTACCATCTGAGCTACGCCCGCCCCCCCGAAGACTAATGGTGCTACATACAGCCATATAGACGACACAGACCCTTGCACTCCCATTATTCAGCAGACAAACACTACTCTCTATGTATCCGTTAGGGTGTCTTTCAGGTTTCGTGCATTCTGTATCGAATCGTAGTTGGCCACAATGAAAGTGGCACGTATAACGTTGAAAATAGAGTTCGGACACCGCTCTGAGTAAGACGAACGTGTTGTCCACCCTCTAGACTTCAATGAGGTTAAGCCGTGATACCTAAGAGAGATCTGCACTCAATGACACCTCGAAAACAGCCTGTCCCCACACTTACATCTTGCTCTCCTTACGTCAGTATACATCATATCAGTCTGTGACGCTGGCTTTGCAACATCTTGCGTGCCTTTAGGTTCGCCGCGACCAACACTTACCATGCCCTGACCACAAAAAATGGAGGCGCAGCGGCTTGAACCCTGCACCTTTCAAATGCGGAGCGAACGTTCTACAAACTGAGCTACGCCACATGCACGACCAAACTGCGCTATTCCCCATTCTTTGCGACTCTGATGCGCACGGACACGATGGTTTATAAGTTTGTAGCGGTGAAGGGAGCAGAGTACAAAGGCGCGGACACGTTCATATACACAAAAGTTCCAAGTAGTTTCGATGCTCTGGTATTACAAATGCAAATTCCGTCTGTTTTTAACGTCTTAAATTGAAAGAGCCGTCACAAATTGCTCCGTTTTCACTCCTTGTCGACAATCATACAGCACCTGAGGTAACAAACACATCTCGAGCCCCATTGTGCACTCCATTATTCATGCCAACTCAGTGTCTCGCTCTTTACTACTGTGTACCAATCTTGTCGTCCAACTGCAAAACACTGGGCCAAAACAAGTTTCCGCGTTTCCATTGCACTGCGCATACTACAAAACGCTCCCCAAACTTGGCACTCACCCACGCAGCCAACTTTTCCGACTTTCCACGACGCTCACGCAACGCTCAACCTGGTGACAGCATTATTTATAGTTCGACGTCGCGCCAAAGCGAATGAGCACATTTCGCCTACGGCTTAGGCCGCCCTCCTAGTGTGGCTACTCGGTGTCTGCAGGCAGCGAGGGTCTGCTAGCGTCCTGTGTTCGCACCTATGTCACCTGTGCTTGCTTGTCAGAGACAGACTATCGCAAAACATACAACTCACTCCATGAATTGATTGCTACGGCATCTGTTATCAGCAGTCACAACTAGCAACACCAGTAGCAGCCGACTGCACGCAAAGAATAGGAATGTGCAGTGGGATTTACGTGAACTCGGCGCAAGGCAGATCTTTCCGACATAGGCTTGACAATCGTACGGGAACACTTGTACTGTTTCTAAATAAAGTGTAGGCGTGGGAGGAGGGTGCTTCCCGCGCACTAATAACAGCACGCTTGCCAATTGTGGATGCTTATCATTCGCTTGTATCTTCCTAGACACATCTGCAGGCTGAGAATTATTCCACTTGCATGGCAAGGTGCGCATGTAGGTGTGTTAAAATTTCTGGAGGTACTGGGTATTGATCCCAGTACCTCTCGCATACTAAGCGAGCGCTCTACCATCTGAGCTACGCCCGCCACCCCGAAGACCAATGGTGCTACATACAGCCATATAGACGACACAGACCCTTGCACTCCCATTATTCAGCAGACAAACACTACTCTCTATGTATCCGTTAGGGTGTCTTTCAGGTTTCGTGCATTCTGTATCGAATCGTAATTGGCCACAATGAAAGTGGCACGTATAACGTCGAAAATAGAGTTCGGACACCGCTCTGAGTAAGACGAACGTGTTGTCCACCCTCTAGACTTCAATGAGGTTAAGCCGTCATACCTAAGACAGATCTGCACTCGATGACACCTCGAAAACAGCCGGTCCCCACACTTACATCTTGCTCTCCTTACGTCAATATACATCATATCAGTCTGTGACGCTGGCTTTGCAACATCTTGCGTGACTTTAGGTTCGCCGCGACCAACACTTACCATGCACTGACCACAAAAAAATGGAGGCGCCACGGCTTGAACACTGCACCTTTCTCATGCGAAGCGAACGCTCTACCAACTGAGCTACGCCCCATGCACGGTCAAACTGCGCTATTCCCCATTCTTTGCGACTCTGATGCGCACGGACACGATGGATGGTTGGTTTGTAGCGGTGAAGGGAGCAGAGTACAAAGGCGCGGACACGTTCATATACACAAAAGTTCCAAGTAGTTTCGATGCTCTGGTATTACTAATGCAAATTCCGTCTGTTTTTAACGTCTTAAATTGAAAGAGCCGTCACAAATTGCTCCGTTTTCACTCCTTGTCGACAATCATACAGCACCTGAGGTAACAAACACATCTCGAGCCCCATTGTGCACTCCATTATTCATGCCAACTCAGTGCCTCGCTCTTTACTACTGTGTACAAATCCTGTCGTCCAACTGCAAAACACTGGGCCACAACAAGTTTCCGCGTCTCCATTGCAGTGCGCATACTACAAAACGCTCCCCAAACTTGGCACTCACCCACGCAGCCGACATTTCCGACTTTCCACGACGCTCACGCAACGCTCACACTAGTGACAGCATTATTTATAGTTCGACGTCGCGCCAAAGCGAATGAGCACATTTCGCCTACGGCTTAGGCCGCCCTCCTAGTGTGGCTGCTCTGTGTCTGCAGGCAGCGAGGGTCTGCTAGCGTCCTGTGTTCGCACCTATGTCACCTGTGCTTGCTTGTCAGAGACAGACTATCGCAAAACATACAACTCACTCCATGAATTGATTGCTACGGCATCAGTTATCAGCAGTCACAACTAGCAACACCAGTAGCAGCCGACTGCTCGCAAAGAATAGGAATGTGCAGTGGGATTTACGTGAACTCGGCGCAAGGCAGATCTTTCCGACATAGGCTTGACAATCGTACGGGAACACTTGTACTGTTTCTAAATAAAGTGTAGGCGTGGGAGGAGGGTGCTTCCCGCGCACTAATAACAGCACGCTTGCCAATTGTGGATGCTTATCATTCGCTTGTATCTTCCTAGACACATCTGCAGGCTGAGAATTATTCCACTTGCATGGCAAGGTGCGCATGTAGGTGTGTTAAAAATTCTGGAGGCACTGGGTATTGATCCCAGTACCTCTCGCATACTAAGCGAGCGCTCTACCATCTGAGCTACGCCCGCCCCCCCGAAGAATAATGGTGCTACATACAGCCATATAGACGACACAGACCCTTGCACTCCCATTATTCAGCAGACAAACACTACTCTCTATGTATCCGTTAGGGTGTCTTTCAGGTTTCGTGCATTCTGTATCGAATCGTAGTTGGCCACAATGAAAGTGGCACGTATAACGTTGAAAATAGAGTTCGGACACCGCTCTGAGTAAGACGAACGTGTTGTCCACCCTCTAGACTTCAATGAGGTTAAGCCGTGATACCTAAGACAGATCTGCACTCGATGACACCTCGATAACAGCCGGTCCCCACACTTACATCTTGCTCTCCTTACGTCAATATACATCATATCAGTCTGTGACGCTGGCTTTGCAACATCTTGCGTGCCTTTAGGTTCGCCGCGACCAACACTTACCATGCACTGACCAAAAAAAATTGAGGCGCCACGGCTTGAACCCTGCACCTTTCTCATGCGAAGCGAACGCTCTACCAACTGAGCTACGCCCATGCACGATCAAACTGCGCTATTCCCCATTCTTTGCGACTCTGATGCGCACGGACACGATGGTTGGTTGGTTTGTAGCGGTGAAGGGAGCAGAGTACAAAGGCGCGGACACGTTCATATACACAAAAGTTCCAAGTAGTTTCGATGCTCTGGTATTACAAATGCAAATTCCGTCTGTTTTTAACGTCTTAAATTGAAAGAGCCGTCACAAATTGCTCCGTTTTCACTCCTTGTCGACAATCATACAGCACCTGATGTAACAAACACATCTCGAGCCCCATTGTGCACTCCATTATTCATGCCAACTCAGTGCCTCGCTCTTTACTACTGTGTACCAATCTTGTCGTCCAACTGCAAAACACTGGGCCACAACAAGTTTCCGCGTCTCCATTGCAGTGCGCATACTACAAAACGCTCCCCAAACTTGGCAGTCACCCACGCAGCCGACATTTCCGACTTTCCACGACGCTCACGCTAGTGACAGCATTATTTATAGTTCGACGTCGCGCCAAAGCGAATGAGCACATTTCGCCTACGGCTTAGGCCGCCCTCCTAGTGTGGCTGCTCGGTGTCTGCAGGCAGCGAGGGTCTGCTAGCTTCCTGTGTTCGCACCTATGTCACCTGTGCTTGCTTGTCAGACACAGACTATCGCAAAACATACAACTCACTCCATGAATTGATTGCTACGGCATCTGTTATCAGCAGTCACAACTAGCAACACCAGTAGCAGCCGACTGCACGCAAAGAATAGGAATGTGCAGTGGGATTTACGTGAACTCGGCGCAAGGCAGATCTTTCCGACATAGGCTTGACAATCGTACGGGAACACTTGTACTGTTTCTAAATAAAGTGTAGGCGTGGGAGGAGGGTGCTTCCCGCGCACTAATAACAGCACGCTTGCCAATTGTGGATGCTAATCATTCGCTTGTATCTTCCTAGACACATCTGCAGGCTGAGAATTATTCCACTTGCATGGCAAGGTGCGCATGTAGGTGTGTTAAAAATTCTGGAGGCACTGGGTATTGATCCCAGTACCTCACGCTTACTAAGCGAGCCCTCTACCATCTGAGCTACGCCCGCCCTCCCGAAGACTAATGGTGCTACATACAGCCATATAGAAGACACAGACCCTTGCACTCCCATTATTCAGCAGACAAACACTACTCTCTATGTATCCGTTAGGGTGTCTTTCAGGTTTCGTGCATTCTGTATCGAATCGTAATTGGCCACAATGAAAGTGGCACGTATAACGTCGAAAATAGAGTTCGGACACCGCTCTGAGTAAGACGAACGTGTTGTCCACCCTCTAGACTTCAATGAGGTTAAGCCGTCATACCTAAGACAGATCTGCACTCGATGACACCTCGAAAACAGCCGGTCCCCACACTTACATCTTGCTCTCCTTACGTCAATATACATCATATCAGTCTGTGACGCTGGCTTTGCAACATCTTGCGTGACTTTAGGTTCGCCGCGACCAACACTTACCATGCACTGACCACAAAAAAATGGAGGCGCCACGGCTTGAACACTGCACCTTTCTCATGCGAAGCGAACGCTCTACCAACTGAGCTACGCCCCATGCACGGTCAAACTGCGCTATTCCCCATTCTTTGCGACTCTGATGCGCACGGACACGATGGATGGTTGGTTTGTAGCGGTGAAGGGAGCAGAGTACAAAGGCGCGGACACGTTCATATACACAAAAGTTCCAAGTAGTTTCGATGCTCTGGTATTACTAATGCAAATTCCGTCTGTTTTTAACGTCTTAAATTGAAAGAGCCGTCACAAATTGCTCCGTTTTCACTCCTTGTCGACAATCATACAGCACCTGAGGTAACAAACACATCTCGAGCCCCATTGTGCACTCCATTATTCATGCCAACTCAGTGCCTCGCTCTTTACTACTGTGTACAAATCCTGTCGTCCAACTGCAAAACACTGGGCCACAACAAGTTTCCGCGTCTCCATTGCAGTGCGCATACTACAAAACGCTCCCCAAACTTGGCACTCACCCACGCAGCCGACATTTCCGACTTTCCACGACGCTCACGCAACGCTCACACTAGTGACAGCATTATTTATAGTTCGACGTCGCGCCAAAGCGAATGAGCACATTTCGCCTACGGCTTAGGCCGCCCTCCTAGTGTGGCTGCTCGGTGTCTGCAGGCAGCGAGGGTCTGCTAGCGTCCTGTGTTCGCACCTATGTCACCTGTGCTTGCTTGTCAGAGACAGACTATCGCAAAACATACAACTCACTCCATGAATTGATTGCTACGGCATCAGTTATCAGCAGTCACAACTAGCAACACCAGTAGCAGCCGACTGCTCGCAAAGAATAGGAATGTGCAGTGGGATTTACGTGAACTCGGCGCAAGGCAGATCTTTCCGACATAGGCTTGACAATCGTACGGGAACACTTGTACTGTTTCTAAATAAAGTGTAGGCGTGGGAGGAGGGTGCTTCCCGCGCACTAATAACAGCACGCTTGCCAATTGTGGATGCTTATCATTCGCTTGTATCTTCCTAGACACATCTGCAGGCTGAGAATTATTCCACTTGCATGGCAAGGTGCGCATGTAGGTGTGTTAAAAATTCTGGAGGCACTGGGTATTGATCCCAGTACCTCTCGCATACTAAGCGAGCGCTCTACCATCTGAGCTACGCCCGCCCCCCCGAAGAATAATGGTGCTACATACAGCCATATAGACGACACAGACCCTTGCACTCCCATTATTCAGCAGACAAACACTACTCTCTATGTATCCGTTAGGGTGTCTTTCAGGTTTCGTGCATTCTGTATCGAATCGTAGTTGGCCACAATGAAAGTGGCACGTATAACGTTGAAAATAGAGTTCGGACACCGCTCTGAGTAAGACGAACGTGTTGTCCACCCTCTAGACTTCAATGAGGTTAAGCCGTGATACCTAAGACAGATCTGCACTCGATGACACCTCGATAACAGCCGGTCCCCACACTTACATCTTGCTCTCCTTACGTCAATATACATCATATCAGTCTGTGACGCTGGCTTTGCAACATCTTGCGTGCCTTTAGGTTCGCCGCGACCAACACTTACCATGCACTGACCAAAAAAAATTGAGGCGCCACGGCTTGAACCCTGCACCTTTCTCATGCGAAGCGAACGCTCTACCAACTGAGCTACGCCCATGCACGATCAAACTGCGCTATTCCCCATTCTTTGCGACTCTGATGCGCACGGACACGATGGTTGGTTGGTTTGTAGCGGTGAAGGGAGCAGAGTACAAAGGCGCGGACACGTTCATATACACAAAAGTTCCAAGTAGTTTCGATGCTCTGGTATTACAAATGCAAATTCCGTCTGTTTTTAACGTCTTAAATTGAAAGAGCCGTCACAAATTGCTCCGTTTTCACTCCTTGTCGACAATCATACAGCACCTGATGTAACAAACACATCTCGAGCCCCATTGTGCACTCCATTATTCATGCCAACTCAGTGCCTCGCTCTTTACTACTGTGTACCAATCTTGTCGTCCAACTGCAAAACACTGGGCCACAACAAGTTTCCGCGTCTCCATTGCAGTGCGCATACTACAAAACGCTCCCCAAACTTGGCAGTCACCCACGCAGCCGACATTTCCGACTTTCCACGACGCTCACGCTAGTGACAGCATTATTTATAGTTCGACGTCGCGCCAAAGCGAATGAGCACATTTCGCCTACGGCTTAGGCCGCCCTCCTAGTGTGGCTGCTCGGTGTCTGCAGGCAGCGAGGGTCTGCTAGCTTCCTGTGTTCGCACCTATGTCACCTGTGCTTGCTTGTCAGACACAGACTATCGCAAAACATACAACTCACTCCATGAATTGATTGCTACGGCATCTGTTATCAGCAGTCACAACTAGCAACACCAGTAGCAGCCGACTGCACGCAAAGAATAGGAATGTGCAGTGGGATTTACGTGAACTCGGCGCAAGGCAGATCTTTCCGACATAGGCTTGACAATCGTACGGGAACACTTGTACTGTTTCTAAATAAAGTGTAGGCGTGGGAGGAGGGTGCTTCCCGCGCACTAATAACAGCACGCTTGCCAATTGTGGATGCTAATCATTCGCTTGTATCTTCCTAGACACATCTGCAGGCTGAGAATTATTCCACTTGCATGGCAAGGTGCGCATGTAGGTGTGTTAAAAATTCTGGAGGCACTGGGTATTGATCCCAGTACCTCTCGCATACTAAGCGAGCGCTCTACCATCTGAGCTACGCCCGCCCCCCCGAAGACTAATGGTGCTACATACAGCCATATAGACCACACAGACCCTTGCACTCCCATTATTCAGCAGACAAACACTACCCTCTATGTATCCGTTAGGGTGTCTTTCAGGTTTCGAGCATTCTGTATCGAATCGTAGTTGGCCACAATGAAAGTGGCACGTATAACGTTGAAAATAGAGTTCGGACACCGCTCTGAGTAAGACGAACGTGTTGTCCACCCTCTAGACTTCATTGAGGTTAAGCCGTGATACCTAAGACAGATCTGCACTCAATGACACCTCGAAAACAGCCGGTCCCCACACTTACATCTTGCTCTCCTTACGTCAGTATACATCATATCAGTCTGTGACGCTGGCTTTGCAACATCTTGCGTGCCTTTAGGTTCGCCGCGACCAACACTTACCATGCACTGACCACAAAAAATGGAGGCGCAGCGGCTTGAACCCTGCACCTTTCAAATGCGAAGCGAACGTTCTACAAACTGAGCTACGCCACATGCACGACCAAACTGCGCTATTCCCCATTCTTTGCGACTCTGATGCGCACGGACACGATGGTTGGTTGGTTTGTAGCGGTGAAGGGAGCAGAGTACAAAGGCGCGGACACGTTCATATACACAAAAGTTCCAAGTAGTTTCGATGCTCTGGTATTACAAATGCAAATTCCGTCTGTTTTTAACGTCTTAAATTGAAAGAGCCGGCCGGCCGCGGTGGTCGTGCGGTTCTGGCGCTGCAGTCCGGAACCGCGGGGCTGCTACGGTCGCAGGTTCGAATCCTGCCTCGGGCATGGGTGTGTGTGATGTTCTTAGGTTAGTTAGGTATAAGTAGTTCTAAGTTCTAGGGGACTTATGACCTAAGATGTTGAGTCCCATAGTGCTCAGAGCCATTTGAACCATTTGAAAGAGCCGTCACAAATTGCTCCGTTTTCACTCCTTGTCGACAATCATACAGCACCTGAGGTAACAAACACATCTCGAGCCCCATTGTGCACTCCATTATTCATGCCAACTCAGTGCCTCGCTCTTTACTACTGTGTACCAATCTTGTCGTCCAACTGCAAAACACTGGGCCACAACAAGTTTCCGCGTCTCCATTGCACTGCGCATACTACAAAACGCACCCCAAACTTGGCATTCACCCACGCAGCCAACTTTTCCGACTTTGCACGACGCTCACGCAACGCTCACGCTAGTGACAGCATTATTTATAGTTCGACGTCGCGCCAAAGCGAATGAGCACATTTCCCCTACGGCTTAGGCCGCCCTCCTACTACGGCTGCTCGGTGTCTGCAGGCAGCGAGGGTCTGCTAGCGTCCTGTGTTCGCACCTATGTCACCTGTGCTTGCTTGTCAGAGACAGACTATCGCAAAACATACAACTCACTCCATGAATTGATTGCTACGGCATCTGTTATCAGCAGTCACAACTAGCAACACCAGTAGCAGCCGACTGCACGCAAAGAATAGGAATGTGCAGTGGGATTTACGTGAACTCGGCGCAAGGCAGATCTTTCCGACATAGGCTTGACAATCGTACGGGAACACTTGTACTGTTTCTAAATAAAGTGTAGGCGTGGGAGGAGGGTGCTTCCCGCGCACTAATAACAGCACGCTTGCCAATTGTGGATGCTTATCATTCGCTTGTATCTTCCTAGACACATCTGCAGGCTGAGAATTATTCCACTTGCATGGCAACGTGCGCATGTAGGTGTGTTAAAAATTCTGGAGGCACTGGGTATTGATCCCAGTACCTCTCGCATACTAAGCGAGCGCTCTACCATCTGAGCTACGCCCGCCCCCCCGTAGACTAATGGTGCTACATACAGCCATATAGACGACACAGACCCTTGCACTCCCATTATTCAGCAGACAAACACTACTCTCTATGTATCCGTTAGAGTGTCTTTCAGGTTTCGTGCATTCTGTATCGAATCGTAGTTGGCCACAATGAAAGTGGCACGTATAACGTTGAAAATAGAGTTCGGACACCGCTCTGAGTAAGACGAACGTGTTGTCCACCCTCTAGACTTCAATGAGGTTAAGCCGTCATACCTAAGACAGATCTGCACTCGATGACACCTCGAAAACAGCCGGTCCCCACACTTACATCTTGCTCTCCTTACGTCAATATACATCATATCAGTCTGTGACGCTGGCTTTGCAACATCTTGCGTGCCTTTAGGTTCGCCGCGACCAACACTTACCATGCACTGACCACAAAAAATGGAGGCGCCACGGCTTGAACCCTGCACCTTTCTCATGCGAAGCGAACGCTCTACCAACTGAGCTACGCCCCATGCACGATCAAACTGCGCTATTCCCCATTCTTTGCGACTCTGATGCGCACGGACACGATGGATGGTTGGTTTGTAGCGGTGAAGGGAGCAGAGTACAAAGGCGCGGACACGTTCATATACACAAAAGTTCCAAGTAGTTTCGATGCTCTGGTATTACAAATGCAAATTCCGTCTGTTTTTAACGTCTTAAATTGAAAGAGCCGTCACAAATTGCTCCGTTTTCACTCCTTGTCGACAATCATACAGCACCTGAGGTAACAAACACATCTCGAGCCCCATTGTGCACTCCATTATTCATGCCAACTCAGTGCCTCGCTCTTTACTACTGTGTACTAATCTTGTCGTCCAACTGCAAAACACTGGGCCACAACAAGTTTCCGCGTCTCCATTGCACTGCGCATACTACAAAACGCTCCCCAAACTTGGCACTCACCCACGCAGCCGACTTTTCCGACTTTCCACGACGCTCACGCTAGTGACAGCATTATTTATAGTTCGACGTCGCGCCAAAGCAAATGAGCACATTTCGCCTACGGCTTAGGCCGCCCTCCTAGTGTGGCTGCTCGGTGTCTGCAGGCAGCGAGGGTCTGCTAGCTTCCTGTGTTCGCACCTATGTCACCTGTGCTTGCTTGTCAGAGACAGACTATCGCAAAACATACAACTCACTCCATGAATTGATTGCTACGGCATCTGTCATCAGCAGTCACAACTAGCAACACCAGTAGCAGCCGATTGCACGCAAAGGATAGGAATGTGCAGTGGGATTATGTGAACTCGGCGCAAGGCAGATCTTTCCGACATAGGCTTGACAATCTTACGGGAACACTTGTACTGTTTCTAAACAAAGTGTTGGCGTGGGAGGAGGGTGCTTCCCGCGCACTAATCACAGCACGCTTGCCAATTGTGGATGCTAATCATTCGCTTGTATCTTCCTAGACACATCTGCAGGCTGAGAATTGTTTCACTTGCATGGCAAGGTGCGCATGTAGGTATGTTAAAAATTCTGGGTATTGATCCCAGTACCTCTCGCATACTAAGCGAGAGCTCTACCATCTGAGCTACGCGCGCCCCCCCGAAGACAAATGGTGCTACATACAGCCATAAAGACGACACAGACCCTTGCACTCCCATTATTCAGCAGACAAACACTACTCTCTATGTACCCGTGAGGGTGTCTTTCAGGTTTCGTGCATTCTGTATCGAATCGTAGTTGGCCACAATGAAAGTGGCACGTATAACGTTGAAAATAGAGTTCGGACACCGCTCTGAGTGACGAACGTGTTGTCCACCCTCTAGCCTTCAATGAGGTTAAGCCGTGATACCTAAGACAGATCTGCACTCGATGACACCTCGATAACAGCCGGTCCCCACACTTACATCTTTCTCTTCTTACGTCAGTATACATCATATCAGTCTGTGACGCTGGCTTTGCTACATCTTGCGTGCCTTTAGGTTCGCCGCGACCAACACTCACCATGCACTGACCACAAAAATTGGAGGCGCCGCGGCTTGAACCCTGCACCTTTCAAATGCGAAGCGAACGCTCTACCAACTGAGCTACGCCCCATGCACTACCAAACTGCGCTATTCCCCATTCTTTGCGACTCTGATGCGCACGGACACGATGGTTGGTTGGTTTGTAGCGGTGAAGGGAGCAGAGTACAAAGGCGCGGACACGTTCATATACACAAAAGTTCCAAGTAGTTTCGATGCTCTGGTATTACAAATGCAAATTCCGTCTGTTTTTAAAGTCTTAAATTGAAAGAGCCGTCACAAATTGCTCCGTTCTCACTCCTTGTCGACAATCATACAGCGCCTGAGGTAACAAACACATCTCGAGCCCCATTGTGCACTCCATTACTCATGCCAACTCAGAGCCTCGCTCTTTACTACTGTGTACTAATCTTGTCGTCCAACTGCAAAACACTGGGCCACAACAAGTTTCCGCGTCTCCATTGCACTGCGCATACTACAAAACGCTCCCCAAACTTGGCACTCACCCACGCAGCCAACTTTTCCGACTTTCCACGACGCCCACGCTAGTGACAGCATTATTTATAGTTCGACGTCGCGCCAAAGCGAATGAGCACGTTTCGCCTACGGCTTACGCCGCCTTCCTAGTGTGGCTGCTCGGTGTCTGCAGGCAGCGAGGGTCTGCTAGCTTCCTGTGTTCGCACCTATGTCACCTGTGCTTGCTTGTCAGAGACAGACTATCGCAAAACATACAACTCACTCCATGAATTGATTGCTACGGCATCTGTTATCAGCAGTCACAACTAGCAACACCAGTAGCAGCCGATTGCACGCAAAGGATAGGAATGTGCAGTGGGATTATGTGAACTCGGCGCAAGGCAGATCTTTCCGACATAGGCTTGACAATCTTACGGGAACACTTGTACTGTTTCTAAACAAAGTGTCGGCGTGTTAGGAGGGTGCTTCCCGCGCACTAATCACAGCACGCTTGCCAATTGTGGATGCTAATCTTTCGCTTGTATCTTCCTACACACATCTGCAGGCTGAGAATTATTCCACTTGCATGGCAAGGTGCGCATGTAGGTATGTTAAAAATTCTTGATCCCAGTACCTCTCGCATACTAAGCGAGCGCTCTACCATCTGAGCTACGCCCGCCCCCACGAAGACTAGTGGTGCTACATACAGCCATATAGACGACACAGACCCTTGCACTCCCATTATTCAGCAGACAAACACTACTCTCTATGTATCCGTTAGGGTGTCTTTCAGGTTTCGTGCATTCTGTATCGAATCGTAGTTGGCCACAATGAAAGTGGCACGTATAACGGTGAAAATAGAGTTCGGACACCGCTCTGAGTAAGACGAACGTGTTGTCCACCCTCTAGACTTCAATGAGGTTAAGCCGTGATACCTAAGACAGATCTGCACTCGATGACACCTCGATAACAGCCGGTCCCCACACTTACATCTTGCTCTTCTTACGTCAGTATACATCATATCAGTCTGTGACGCTGGCTTTGCTACATCTTGCGTGCCTTTAGGTTCGCCGCGACCAACACTTACCTTGCACTGACCACAAAAAATTGAGGCGCCGCGGGTTGAACCCTGCACCTTTCAAATGCGAAGCGAACGCTCTACCAACTGAGCTACGCCCCATGCACGACCAAACTGCGCTATTCCCCATTCTTTGCGACTCTGATGCGCACGGACACGATGGTTGGTTGGTTTGTAGCGGTGAAGGGAGCAGAGTACAAAGGCGCGGACACGTTCATATACACAAAAGTTCCAAGTAGTTTCGATGCTCTGGTATTACAAATGCAAATTCCGTCTGTTTTTAACGTCTTAAATTGAAAGAGCCGTCACAAATTGCTCCGTTTTCACTCCTTGTCGACAATCATACAGCACCTGAGGTAACAAACACATCTCGAGCCCCATTGTGCACTCCATTATTCATGCCAACTCAGTGCCTCGCTCTTTACTACTGTGTACCAATCTTGCCGTCCAACTGCAAAACACTGGGCCACAACAAGTTTCCGCGTCTCCATTGCACTGCGCATACTACAAAACGCTCCCCAAACTTGGCACTCACCCACGCAGCCGACTTTTCCGACTTTCCACGACGCTCACGCTAGTGACAGCATTATTTATAGTTCGACGTCGCGCCAAAGCGAATGAGCACATTTCGCCTACGGCTTAGGCCACCATCTTAGTGTGGCAGCTCGGTGTCTGATGGCAGCGAGGGTCTGCTAGCTTCCTGTGTTCGCACCTATGTCACCTGTGCTTGCTTGTCAGAGACAGACTATCGCAAAACATACAACTCACTCCATGAATTGATTGCTACGGCATCTGTTATCAGCAGTCACAACTAGCAACACCAGTAGCAGCCGATTGCACGCAAAGGATAGGAATGTGCAGTGG
Organism: Schistocerca gregaria; assembly: GCF_023897955.1. Classification (NCBI taxonomy): domain Eukaryota; kingdom Metazoa; phylum Arthropoda; class Insecta; order Orthoptera; family Acrididae; genus Schistocerca; species Schistocerca gregaria. The sequence goes on along the minus strand of NC_064929.1, from coordinate 29,002,621 downwards.
GATTATGTGAACTCGGCGCAAGGCAGATCTTTCCGACATAGGCTTGACAATCTTACGGGAACACTTGTACTGTTTCTAAACAAAGTGTCGGCGTGGGAGGAGGGTGCTTCCCGCGCACTAATCACAGCACGCTTGCCAATTGTGGATGCTAATCATTCGCTTGTATCTTCCTAGACACATCTGCAGGCTGAGAATTATTCCACTTGCATAACAAGGTGCGCATGTAAGTATGTTAAAAATTCTGGAGGCACTGGGTATTGATCCCAGTACCTCTCGCATACTAAGCGAGCGCTCTACCATCTGAGCTACGCCCGCCCCCACGAAGACTAATGGTGCTACATACAGCCATATAGACGACACAGACCCTTGCACTCCCATTATTCAGCAGACAAACACTACTCTCTATGTATCCGTTAGGGTGTCTTTCAGGTTTCGTGCATTCTGTATCGAATCGTAGTTGGCCACAATGAAAGTGGCACGTATAACGGTGAAAATAGAGTTCGGACACCGCTCTGAGTAAGACGAACGTGTTGTCCACCCTCTAGACTTCAATGAGGTTAAGCCGTGATACCTAAGACAGATCTGCACTCGATGACACCTCGTTAACAGCCGGTCCCCACACTTACATCTTGCTCTTCTTACGTCAGTATACATCATATCAGTCTGTGACGCTGGCTTTGCTACATCTTGCGTGCCTTTAGGTTCGCCGCGACCAACACTTACCATGCACTGACCACAAAAAATGGAGGCGCTGCGGCTTGAACCCTGCACCTTTCAAATGCGAAGCGAACGCTCTACCAACTGAGCTACGCCCCATGCACGACCAAACTGCGCTATTCCCCATTCTTTGCGACTCTGATGCGCACGGACACGATGGTTGGTTGGTTTGTAGCGGTGAAGGGAGCAGAGTACAAAGGCGCGGACACGTTCATATACACAAAAGTTCCAAGTAGTTTCGATGCTCTGGTATTACAAATGCAAATTCCGTCTGTTTTTAACGTCTTAAATTGAAAGAGCCGTCACAAATTGCTCCGTTTTCACTCCTTGTCGACAATCATACAGCACCTGAGGTAACAAACACATCTCGAGCCCCATTGTGCACTCCATTATTCATGCCAACTCAGTGCCTCGCTCTTTACTACTGTGTACCAATCTTGCCGTCCAACTGCAACACACTGGGCCACAACAACTTTCCGCGTCTCCATTGCACTGCGCATACTACAAAACGCTCCCCAAACTTGGCACTCACTCACGCAGCCGACTTTTCCGACTTTCCACGACGCTCACGCAACACTCACGCTAGTGACAGCATTATTTATAGTTCGACGTCGCGCGAAAGCGAATGAGCACATTTCGGCTACGGCTTAGGCCGCCCTCCTAGAGTGGCTGCTCGGTGTCTGCAGGCAGCGAGGGTCTGCTAGCTTCCTGTGTTCGCACCTATGTCACCTGTGCTTGCTTGTCAGAGACAGACTATCGCAAAACATACAACTCACTCCATGAATTGATTGCTACGGCATCTGTTATCAGCAGTCACAACTAGCAACACCAGTAGCAGCCGACTGCACGCAAAGAATAGGAATGTGCAGTGGGATTTACGTGAACTCGGCGCAAGGCAGATCTTTCCGACATAGGCTTGAGAATCTTACGGGAACACTTGTACTGTTTCTAAATAAAGTGGTGGCGTGGGAGGAGGGTGCTTCCCGCGCACTAATAACAGCACGCTTGCCAATTGTGGATGCTAATCATTCGCTTGTATCTTCCTAGACACATCTGCAGGCTGAGAATTATTCCACTTGCATGGCAAGGTGCGCATGTAGGTGTGTTAAAAATTCTGGAGGCACTGGGTATTGATCCCAGTACCTCACGCTTACTAAGCGAGCCCTCTACCATCTTTTTTTTTTTTTTTTTTTTTTTTTTTTTTTTTTTTTTTTTTTTTTTTTTTAAATCTCATTTTGTTCGCTTTTGTTCGTTGCATCTGGTCAGGGCGGACGTCGTAAGACATCCATTTATGTTCGTTTTTTTGATCGATTGACTCAGTTTTTTTATTACAGAGGGCGCGTAACCCTCTGACCGAACACGCTGAGCTACCGTGCCGGCGACCATCTGAGCTACGCCCGCCCCCCCGAAGACTAATGGTGCTACATACAGCCATATAGAAGACACAGACCCTTGCACTCCCATTATTCAGCAGACAAACACTACTCTCTATGTATCCGTTAGGGTGTCTTTCAGGTTTCGTGCATTCTGTATCGAATCGTAGTTGGCCACACTGAAAGTGGCACGTATAACGTCGAAAATAGAGTTCGGACACCGCTCTGAGTAAGACGAAGGTGTTGTCCACCCTCTAGACTTCAATGAGGTTAAGCCGTGATACCTAAGACAGATCTGCACTCGATGACACCTCGATTACAGCCGGTCCCCACACTTACATCTTGTCTCCTTACGTCAGTATACATCATATCAGTTTGTGACGCTGGCTTTGCAACATCTTGCGTGCCTTTAGGTTCGCCGCGACCAACACTTACAATGCACTGCCCACAAAAAATTGAGGCGCCGCGGCTTGAACCCTGCACCTTTCTCATGCGAAGCGAACGCTCTACCATCTCAGCTACGCCACAGGCACGACCAAACTGCGCTATTCCCCATTCTTTGCGACTCTGATGCGCACGGACACGATGGTTGGTTGGTTTGTAGCGGTGAAGGGAGCAGAGTACAAAGGCGCGGACACGTTCATATACACAAAAGTTCCAAGTAGTTTCGATGCTCTGGTATTACAAATGCAAATTCCGTCTGTTTTTAACGTCTTAAATTGAAAGAGCCGTCACAAATTGCTCCGTTTTCACTCCTTGTCGACAATCATACAGCACCTGAGGTAACAAACACATCTCGAGCCCCATTGTGCACTCCATTATTCATGCCAACTCAGTGCCTCGCTCTTTACTACTGTGTACTAATCTTGTCGTCCAACTGCAAAACACTGGGCCACAACAAGTTTCCGCGTCTCCATTGCACTGCGCATACTACAAAACGCTCCCCAAACTTGGCACTCACCCACGCAGCCGACTTTTCCGACTTTCCACGACGCTCACGCAACGCTCACGCTAGTGACAGCATTATTTATAGTTCGACGTCGCGCCAATGTGAATGAGCACATTTCGCCTACGGCTTAGGCAGCCCTCCTAGTGTGGCTGCTCGGTGTCTGCAGGCAGCGAGGGTCTGCTAGCTTCCTGTGTTCGCAACTATGTCACCTGTGCTTGCTTGTCAGAGACAGACTATCGCAAAACATACAACTCACTCCATGAATTGATTGCTACGGCATCTGTTATCAGCAGTCACAACTAGCAACACCAGTAGCAGCCGACTGCACGCAAAGAATAGGAATGTGCAGTGGGATTTACGTGAACTCGGCGCAAGGCAGATCTTTCCGACATAGGCTTGAGAATCTTACGGGAACACTTGTACTGTTTCTAAATAAAGTGGTGGCGTGGGAGGAGGGTGCTTCCCGCGCACTAATAACAGCACGCTTGCCAATTGTGGATGCTAATCATTCGCTTGTATCTTCCTAGACACATCTGCAGGCTGAGAATTATTCCACTTGCATGGCAAGGTGCGCATGTAGGTGTGTTAAAAATTCTGGAGGCACTGGGTATTGATCCCAGTACCTCACGCTTACTAAGCGAGCCCTCTACCATCTGAGCTACGCCCGCCCCCGCGAACACTAATGGTGCTACATACAGCCATATAGAAGACACAGACCCTTGCACTCCCATTATTCAGCAGACAAACACTACTCTCTATGTATCCGTTAGGGTGTCTTTCAGGTTTCGTGCATTCTGTATCGAATCGTAGTTGGCCACACTGAAAGTGGCACGTATAACGTCGAAAATAGAGTTCGGACACCGCTCTGAGTAAGACGAAGGTGTTGTCCACCCTCTAGACTTCAATGAGGTTAAGCCGTGATACCTAAGACAGATCTGCACTCGATGACACCTCGATTACAGCCGGTCCCCACACTTACATCTTGCTCTCCTTACGTCAGTATACATCATATCAGTTTGTGACGCTGGCTTTGCAACATCTTGCGTGCCTTTAGGTTCGCCGCGACCAACACTTACAATGCACTGCCCACAAAAAATTGAGGCGCCGCGGCTTGAACCCTGCACCTTTCTCATGCGAAGCGAACGCTCTACCATCTCAGCGACGCCCCAGGCACGACCAAACCGCGCTATTCCCCATTCTTTGCGACTCTGATGCGCACGGACACGATGGTTGGTTGGTTTGTAGCGGTGAAGGGAGCAGAGTACAAAGGCGCGGACACGTTCATATACACAAAAGTTCCAAGTAGTTTCGATGCTCTGGTATTACAAATGCAAATTCCGTCTGTTTTTAACGTCTTAAATTGAAAGAGCCGTCACAAATTGCTCCGTTTTCACTCCTTGTCGACAATCATACAGCACCTGAGGTAACAAACACATCTCGAGCCCCATTGTGCACTCCATTATTCATGCCAACTCAGTGCCTCGCTCTTTACTACTGTGTACTAATCTTGTCGTCCAACTGCAAAACACTGGGCCACAACAAGTTTCCGCGTCTCCATTGCACTGCGCATACTACAAAACGCTCCCCAAACTTGGCACACACCCACGCAGCCGACTTTTCCGACTTTCCACGACGCTCACGCTAGTGACAGCATTATTTATAGTTCGACGTCGCGCCAATGCGAATGAGCACATTTCGCCTACGGCTTAGGCAGCCCTCCTAGTGTGGCTGCTCGGTGTCTGCAAGCAGCGAGGGTCTGCTAGCTTCCTGTGTTCGCACCTATGTCACCTGTGCTTGCTTGTCAGAGACAGACTATCGCAAAACATACAACTCACTCCATGAATTGATTGCTACGGCATCTGTTATCAGCAGTCACAACTAGCAACACCAGTAGCAGCCGACTGCACGCAAAGAATAGGAATGTGCAGTGGGATTTACGTGAACTCGGCGCAAGGCAGATCTTTCCGACATAGGCTTGAGAATCTTACGGGAACACTTGTACTGTTTCTAAATAAAGTGTAGGCGTGGGAGGAGGGTGCTTCCCGCGCACTAATAACAGCACGCTTGCCAATTGTGGATGCTAATCATTCGCTTGTATCTTCCTAGACACATCTGCAGGCTGAGAATTATTCCACTTGCATGGCAAGGTGCGCATGTAGGTGTGTTAAAAATTCTGGAGGCACTGGGTATTGATCCCAGTACCTCACGCTTACTAAGCGAGCCCTCTACCATCTGAGCTACGCCCGCCCCCCCGAAGACTAATGGTGCTACATACAGCCATATAGAAGACACAGACCCTTGCACTCCCATTATTCAGCAGACAAACACTACTCTCTATGTATCCGTTAGGGTGTCTTTCAGGTTTCGTGCATTCTGTATCGAATCGTAGTTGGCCACACTGAAAGTGGCACGTATAACGTCGAAAATAGAGTTCGGACACCGCTCTGAGTAAGACGAAGGTGTTGTCCACCCTCTAGACTTCAATGAGGTTAAGCCGTGATACCTAAGACAGATCTGCACTCGATGACACCTCGATTACAGCCGGTCCCCACACTTACATCTTGCTCTCCTTACGTCAGTATACATCATATCAGTTTGTGACGCTGGCTTTGCAACATCTTGCGTGCCTTTAGGTTCGCCGCGACCAACACTTACAATGCACTGCCCACAAAAAATTGAGGCGCCGCGGCTTGAACCCTGCACCTTTCTCATGCGAAGCGAACGCTCTACCATCTCAGCTACGCCCCAGGCACGACCAAACTGCGCTATTCCCCATTCTTTGCGACTCTGATGCGCACGGACACGATGGTTGGTTGGTTTGTAGCGGTGAAGGGAGCAGAGTACAAAGGCGCGGACACGTTCATATACACAAAAGTTCCAAGTAGTTTCGATGCTCTGGTATTACAAATGCAAATTCCGTCTGTTTTTAACGTCTTAAATTGAAAGAGCCGTCACAAATTGCTCCGTTTTCACTCCTTGTCGACAATCATACAGCACCTGAGGTAACAAACACATCTCGAGCCCCATTGTGCACTCCATTATTCATGCCAACTCAGTGCCTCGCTCTTTACTACTGTGTACTAATCTTGTCGTCCAACTGCAAAACACTGGGCCACAACAAGTTTCCGCGTCTCCATTGCACTGCGCATACTACAAAACGCTCCCCAAACTTGGCACTCACCCACGCAGCCGACTTTTCCGACTTTCCACGACGCTCACGCTAGTGACAGCATTATTTATAGTTCGACGTCGCGCCAAAGCGAATGAGCACATTTCGCCTACGGCTTAGGCCACCATCTTAGTGTGGCTGCTCGGTGTCTGCAGGCAGCGAGGGTCTGCTAGCTTCCTGTGTTCGCACCTATGTCACCTGTGCTTGCTTGTCAGAGACAGACTATCGCAAAACATACAACTCACTCCATGAATTGATTGCTACGGCATCTGTTATCAGCAGTCACAACTAGCAACACCAGTAGCAGCCGACTGCACGCAAAGAATAGGAATGTGCAGTGGGATTTACGTGAACTCGGCGCAAGGCAGATCTTTCCGACATAGGCTTGAGAATCTTACGGGAACACTTGTACTGTTTCTAAATAAAGTGTAGGCGTGGGAGGAGGGTGCTTCCCGCGCACTAATAACAGCACGCTTGCCAATTGTGGATGCTAATCATTCGCTTGTATCTTCCTAGACACATCTGCAGGCTGAGAATTATTCCACTTGCATGGCAAGGTGCGCATGTAGGTGTGTTAAAAATTCTGGAGGCACTGGGTATTGATCCCAGTACCTCACGCTTACTAAGCGAGCCCTCTACCATCTGAGCTACGCCCGCCCCCCCGAACACTAATGGTGCTACATACAGCCATATAGAAGACACAGACCCTTGCACTCCCATTATTCAGCAGACAAACACTACTCTCTATGTATCCGTTAGGGTGTCTTTCAGGTTTCGTGCATTCTGTATCGAATCGTAGTTGGCCACACTGAAAGTGGCACGTATAACGTCGAAAATAGAGTTCGGACACCGCTCTGAGTAAGACGAAGGTGTTGTCCACCCTCTAGACTTCAATGAGGTTAAGCCGTGATACCTAAGACAGATCTGCACTCGATGACACCTCGATTACAGCCGGTCCCCACACTTACATCTTGCTCTCCTTACGTCAGTATACATCATATCAGTTTGTGACGCTGGCTTTGCAACATCTTGCGTGCCTTTAGGTTCGCCGCGACCAACACTTACCATGCACTGCCCACAAAAAATTGAGGCGCCGCGGCTTGAACCCTGCACCTTTCTCATGCGAAGCGAACGCTCTACCATCTCAGCGACGCCCCAGGCACGACCAAACTGCGCTATTCCCCAATCTTTGCGACTCTGATGCGCACGGACACGATGGTTGGTTGGTTTGTAGCGGTGAAGGGAGCAGAGTACAAAGGCGCGGACACGTTCATATACACAAAAGTTCCAAGTAGTTTCGATGCTCTGGTATTACAAATGCAAATTCCGTCTGTTTTTAACGTCTTAAATTGAAAGAGCCGTCACAAATTGCTCCGTTTTCACTCCTTGTCGACAATCATACAGCACCTGAGGTAACAAACACATCTCGAGCCCCATTGTGCACTCCATTATTCATGCCAACTCAGTGCCTCGCTCTTTACTACTGTGTACTAATCTTGTCGTCCAACTGCAAAACACTGGGCCACAACAAGTTTCCGCGTCTCCATTGCACTGCGCATACTACAAAACGCTCCCCAAACTTGGCACTCACCCACGCAGCCGACTTTTCCGACTTTCCACGACGCTCACGCAACGCTCACGCTAGTGACAGCATTATTTATAGTTCGACGTCGCGCCAAAGCGAATGAGCACATTTCGCCTACGGCTTAGGCAGCCCTCCTAGTGTGGCTGCTCGGTGTCTGCAGGCAGCGAAGGTCTGCTAGCTTCCTGTGTTCGCACCTATGTCACCTGTGCTTGCTTGTCAGAGACAGACTATCGCAAAACATACAACTCACTCCATGAATTGATTGCTACGGCATCTGTTATCAGCAGTCACAACTAGCAACACCAGTAGCAGCCGACTGCACGCAAAGAATAGGAATGTGCAGTGGGATTTACGTGAACTCGGCGCAAGGCAGATCTTTCCGACATACGCTTGAGAATCTTACGGGAACACTTGTACTGTTTCTAAATAAAGTGTAGGCGTGGGAGGAGGGTGCTTCCCGCGCACTAATAACAGCACGCTTGCCAATTGTGGATGCTAATCATTCGCTTGTATCTTCCTAGACACATCTGCAGGCTGAGAATTATTCCACTTGCATGGCAATGTGCGCATGTAGGTATGTTAAAAATTCTGGAGGCACTGGGTATTGATCCCAGTACCTCTCGCATACTAAGCGAGCGCTCTACCATCTGAGCTACGCCCGCCCCCACGAAGACTAATGGTGCTACATACAGCCATATAGACGACACAGACCCTTGCACTCCCATTATTCAGCAGACAAACACTACTCTCTATGTATCCGTTAGGGTGTCTTTCAGGTTTCGTGCATTCTGTATCGAATCGTAGTTGGCCACAATGAAAGTGGCACGTATAACGTCGAAAATAGAGTTCGGACACTGCTCTGAGTAAGACGAAGGTGTTGTCCACCCTCTAGACTTCAATGAGGTTAAGCCGTGATACCTAAGACAGATCTGCACTCGATGACACCTCGATTACAGCCGGTCCCCACACTTACATCTTGCTCTCCTTACGTCAGTATACATCATATCAGTTTGTGACGCTGGCTTTGCAACATCTTGCGTGCCTTTAGGTTCGCCGCGACCAACACTTACAATGCACTGCCCACAAAAAATTGAGGCGCCGCGGCTTGAACCCTGCACCTTTCTCATGCGAAGCGAACGCTCTACCATCTCAGCTACGCCCCAGGCACGACCAAACTGCGCTATTCCCCATTCTTTGCGACTCTGATGCGCACGGACACGATGGTTGGTTGGTTTGTAGCGGTGAAGGGAGCAGAGTACAAAGGCGCGGACACGTTCATATACACAAAAGTTCCAAGTAGTTTCGATGCTCTGGTATTACAAATGCAAATTCCGTCTGTTTTTAACGTCTTAAATTGAAAGAGCCGTCACAAATTGCTCCGTTTTCACTCCTTGTCGACAATCATACAGCACCTGAGGTAACAAACACATCTCGAGCCCCATTGTGCACTCCATTATTCATGCCAACTCAGTGCCTCGCTCTTTACTACTGTGTACTAATCTTGTCGTCCAACTGCAAAACACTGGGCCACAACAAGTTTCCGCGTCTCCATTGCACTGCGCATACTACAAAACGCTCCCCAAACTTGGCACTCACCCACGCAGCCGACTTTTCCGACTTTCCACGACGCTCACGCTAGTGACAGCATTATTTATAGTTCGACGTCGCGCCAATGCGAATGAGCACATTTCGCCTACGGCTTAGGCAGCCCTCCTAGTGTGGCTGCTCGGTGTCTGCAGGCAGCGAGGGTCTGCTAGCTTCCTGTGTTCGCACCTATGTCACCTGTGCTTGCTTGTCAGAGACAGACTATCGCAAAACATACAACTCACTCCATGAATTGATTGCTACGGCATCTGTCATCAGCAGTCACAACTAGCAACACCAGTAGCAGCCGACTGCACGCAAAGAATAGGAATGTGCAGTGGGATTTACGTGAACTCGGCGCAAGGCAGATCTTTCCGACATAGGCTTGAGAATCTTACGGGAACACTTGTACTGTTTCTAAATAAAGTGGTGGCGTGGGAGGAGGGTGCTTCCCGCGCACTAATAACAGCACGCTTGCCAATTGTGGATGCTAATCATTCGCTTGTATCTTCCTAGACACATCTGCAGGCTGAGAATTATTCCACTTGCATGGCAAGGTGCGCATGTAGGTGTGTTAAAAATTCTGGAGGCACTGGGTATTGATCCCAGTACCTCACGCTTACTAAGCGAGCCCTCTACCATCTGAGCTACGCCCGCCCCCCCGAAGACTAATGGTGCTACATACAGCCATATAGAAGACACAGACCCTTGCACTCCCATTATTCAGCAGACAAACACTACTCTCTATGTATCCGTTAGGGTGTCTTTCAGGTTTCGTGCATTCTGTATCGAATCGTAGTTGGCCACACTGAAAGTGGCACGTATAACGTCGAAAATAGAGTTCGGACACCGCTCTGAGTAAGACGAAGGTGTTGTCCACCCTCTAGACTTCAATGAGGTTAAGCCGTGATACCTAAGACAGATCTGCACTCGATGACACCTCGATTACAGCCGGTCCCCACACTTACATCTTGCTCTCCTTACGTCAGTATACATCATATCAGTTTGTGACGCTGGCTTTGCAACATCTTGCGTGCCTTTAGGTTCGCCGCGACCAACACTTACCATGCACTGCCCACAAAAAATTGAGGCGCCGCGGCCTGAACCCTGCACCTTTCTCATGCGAAGCGAACGCTCTACCATCTCAGCGACGCCCCAGGCACGACCAAACTGCGCTATTCCCCATTCTTTGCGACTCTGATGCGCACGGACACGATGGTTGGTTGGTTTGTAGCGGTGAAGGGAGCAGAGTACAAAGGCGCGGACACGTTCATATACACAAAAGTTCCAAGTAGTTTCGATGCTCTGGTATTACAAATGCAAATTCCGTCTGTTTTTAACGTCTTAAATTGAAAGAGCCGTCACAAATTGCTCCGTTTTCACTCCTTGTCGACAATCATACAGCACCTGAGGTAACAAACACATCTCGAGCCCCATTGTGCACTCCATTATTCATGCCAACTCAGTGCCTCGCTCTTTACTACTGTGTACTAATCTTGTCGTCCAACTGCAAAACACTGGGCCACAACAAGTTTCCGCGTCTCCATTGCACTGCGCATACTACAAAACGCTCCCCAAACTTGGCACTCACCCACGCAGCCTACTTTTCCGACTTTCCACGACGCTCACGCAATGCTCACGCTAGTGACAGCATTATTTATAGTTCGACGTCGCGCCAAAGCGAATGAGCACATTTCGCCTACGGCTTAGGCAGCCCTCCTAGTGTGGCTGCTCGGTGTCTGCAGGCAGCGAGGGTCTGCTAGCTTCCTGTGTTCGCACCTATGTCACCTGTGCTTGCTTGTCAGAGACAGACTATCGCAAAACATACAACTCACTCCATGAATTGATTGCTACGGCATCTGTTATCAGCAGTCACAACTAGCAACACCAGTAGCAGCCGACTGCACGCAAAGAATAGGAATGTGCAGTGGGATTTACGTGAACTCGGCGCAAGGCAGATCTTTCCGACATAGGCTTGAGAATCTTACGGGAACACTTGTACTGTTTCTAAGTAAAGTGTAGGCGTGGGAGGAGGGTGCTTCCCGCGCACTAATAACAGCACGCTTGCCAATTGTGGATGCTAATCATTCGCTTGTATCTTCCTAGACACATCTGCAGGCTGAGAATTATTCCACTTGCATGGCAAGGTGCGCATGTAGGTGTGTTAAAAATTCTGGAGGCACTGGGTATTGATCCCAGTACCTCACGCTTACTAAGCGAGCGCTCTACCATCTGAGATACGCCCGCCCCCCCCCCCCCCCGAAGACTAATGGTGCTACATACAGCCATATAGAAGACACAGACCCTTGCACTCCCATTATTCAGCAGACAAACACTACTCTCTATGTATCCGTTAGGGTGTCTTTCAGGTTTCGTGCATTCTGTATCGAATCGTAGTTGGCCACACTGAAAGTGGCACGTATAACGTCGAAAATAGAGTTCGGACACCGCTCTGAGTAAGACGAAGGTGTTGTCCACCCTCTAGACTTCAATGAGGTTAAGCCGTGATACCTAAGACAGATCTGCACTCGATGACACCTCGATTACAGCCGGTCCCCACACTTACATCTTGCTCTCCTTACGTCAGTATACATCATATCAGTTTGTGACGCTGGCTTTGCAACATCTTGCGTGCCTTTAGGTTCGCCGCGACCAACACTTACAATGCACTGCCCACAAAAAATTGAGGCGCCGCGGCTTGAACCCTGCACCTTTCTCATGCGAAGCGAACGCTCCACCATCTCAGCTACGCCCCAGGCACGACCAAACTGCGCTATTCCCCATTCTTTGCGACTCTGATGCGCACGGACACGATGGTTGGTTGGTTTGTAGCGGTGAAGGGAGCAGAGTACAAAGGCGCGGACACGTTCATATACACAAAAGTTCCAAGTAGTTTCGATGCTCTGGTATTACAAATGCAAATTCCGTCTGTTTTTAACGTCTTAAATTGAAAGAGCCGTCACAAATTGCTCCGTTTTCACTCCTTGTCGACAATCATACAGCACCTGAGGTAACAAACACATCTCGAGCCCCATTGTGCACTCCATTATTCATGAAAACTCAGTGCCTCGCTCTTTACTACTGTGTACTAATCTTGTCGTCCAACTGCAAAACACTGGGCCACAACAAGTTTCCGCGTCTCCATTGCACTGCGCATACTACAAAACGCTCCCCAAACTTGGCACTCACCCACGCAGCCAACTTTTCCGACTTTCCACGACGCTCACGCAACGCTCACGCTAGTGACAGCATTATTTATAGTTCGACGTCGCGCAAAAGCGAATGAGCACATTTCGCCTACGGCTTAGGCCGCCCTCCTAGAGTGGCTGCTCGGTGTCTGCAGGCAGCGAGTGTCTGCTAGCTTCCTGTGTTCGCACCTATGTCACCTGTGCTTGCTTGTCAGAGACAGACTATCGCAAAACATACAACTCACTCCATGAATTGATTGCTACGGCATCTGTTATCAGCAGTCACAACTAGCAACACCAGTAGCAGCCGACTGCACGCAAAGAATAGGAATGTGCAGTGGGATTTACGTGAACTCGGCGCAAGGCAGATCTTTCCGACATAGGCTTGAGAATCTTACGGGAACACTTGTACTGTTTCTAAATAAAGTGGTGGCGTGGGAGGAGGGTGCTTCCCGCGCACTAATAACAACACGCTTGCCAATTGTGGATGCTAATCATTCGCATGTATCTTCGTAGACACATCTGCAGGCTGAGAATTATTCCACTTGCATGGCAAGGTGCGCATGTAGGTGTGTTAAAAATTCTGGAGGCACTGGGTATTGATCCCAGTACCTAACGCTTACTAAGCGAGCCCTCTACCATCTGAGCTACGCCCGCCTCCCCGAAGACTAATGGTGCTACTTACAGCCATATAGAAGACACAGACCCTTGCACTCCCATTATTCAGCAGACAAACACTACTCTCTATGTATCCGTTAGGGTGTCTTTCAGGTTTCGTGCATTCTGTATCGAATCGTAGTTGGCCACACTGAAAGTGGCACGTACACTAGATCGCGTGTTGTTCGGACACCGCTCTGAGTAAGACGAAGGTGATGTCCACCCTCTAGACTTCAATGAGGTTAAGCCGTGATACCTAAGACAGATCTGCACTCGATGCCACCTCGATTACAGCCGGTCCCCACACTTACAACTTGCTCTCCTTACGTCAGTATACATCATATCAGTTTGTGACGCTGGCTTTGCAACATCTTGCGTGCCTTTAGGTTCGCCGCGACCAACACTTACAATGCACTGCCCACAAAAAATTGAGGCGCCGCGGCTTGAACCCTGCACCTTTCTCATGCGAAGCGAACGCTCTACCATCTCAGCTACGCCCCAGGCACGACCAAACTGCGCTATTCCCCATTCTTTGCGACTCTGATGCGCACGGACACGATGGTTGGTTGGTTTGTAGCGGTGAAGGGAGCAGAGTACAAAGGCGCGGACACGTTCATATACACAAAAGTTCCAAGTAGTTTCGATGCTCTGGTATTACAAATGCAAATTCCATCTGTTTTTAACGTCTTAAATTGAAAGAGCCGTCACAAATTGCTCCGTTTTCACTCCTTGTCGACAATCATACAGCACCTGAGGTAACAAACACATCTCGAGCCCCATTGTGCACTCCATTATTCATGAAAACTCAGTGCCTCGCTCTTTACTACTGTGTACTAATCTTGTCGTCCAACTGCAAAACACTGGGCCACAACAAGTTTCCGCGTCTCCATTGCACTGCGCATACTACAAAACGCTCCCCAAACTTGGCACTCACCCACGCAGCCAACTTTTCCGACTTTCCACGACGCTCACGCTAGTGACAGCATTATTTATAGTTCGACGTCGCGCAAAAGCGAATGAGCACATTTCGCCTACGGCTTAGGCCGCCCTCCTAGAGTGGCTGCTCGGTGTCTGCAGGCAGCGAGGGTCTGCTAGCTTCCTGTGTTCGCACCTATGTCACCTGTGCTTGCTTGTCAGAGACAGACTATCGCAAAACATACAACTCACTCCATGAATTGATTGCTACGGCATCTGTTATCAGCAGTCACAACTAGCAACACCAGTAGCAGCCGACTGCACGCAAAGAATAGGAATGTGCAGTGGGATTTACGTGAACTCGGCGCAAGGCAGATCTTTCCGACATAGGCTTGAGAATCTTACGGGAACACTTGTACTGTTTCTAAATAAAGTGTAGGCGTGGGAGGAGGGTGCTTCCCGCGCACTAATAACAGCACGCTTGCCAATTGTGGATGCTAATCATTCGCTTGTATCTTCCTAGACACATCTGCAGGCTGAGAATTATTCCACTTGCATGGCAAGGTGCGCATGTAGGTGTGTTAAAAATTCTGGAGGCACTGGGTATTGATCCCAGTACCTCACACTTACTAAGCGAGCGCTCTACCATCTGAGCTACGCCCGCCCCCCCGAAGACTAATGGTGCTACTTACAGCCATATAGAAGACACAGACCCTTGCACTCCCATTATTCAGCAGACAAACACTACTCTCTATGTATCCGTTAGGGTGTCTTTCAGGTTTCGTGCATTCTGTATCGAATCGTAGTTGGCCACACTGAAAGTGGCACGTATAACGTCGAAAATAGAGTTCGGACACCGCTCTGAGTAAGACGAAGGTGTTGTCCACCCTCTAGACTTCAATGAGGTTAAGCCGTGATACCTAAGACAGATCTGCACTCGATGACACCTCGATTACAGCCGGTCCCCACACTTACATCTTGCTTTCCTTACGTCAGTATACATCATATCAGTTTGTGACGCTGGCTTTGCAACATCTTGCGTGCCTTTAGGTTCACCGCGACCAACACTTACAATGCACTGCCACACTAGATCGCGTGTTCCGCGGCTTGAACCCTGCACCTTTCTCATGCGAAGCGAACGCTCTACCATCTCAGCTACGCCCCAGGCACGACCAAACTGCGCTATTCCCCATTCTTTGCGACTCTGATGCGCACGGACACGATGGTTGGTTGGTTTGTAGCGGTGAAGGGAGCAGAGTACAAAGGCGCGGACACGTTCATATACACAAAAGTTCCAAGTAGTTTCGATGCTCTGGTATTACAAATGCAAATTCCGTCTGTTTTTAACGTCTTAAATTGAAAGAGCCGTCACAAATTGCTCCGTTTTCACTCCTTGTCGACAATCATACAGCACCTGAGGTAACAAACACATCTCGAGCCCCATTATGCACTCCATTATTCATGCCAACTCAGTGCCTCGCTCTTTACTACTGTGTACTAATCTTGTCGTCCAACTGCAAAACACTGGGCCACAACAAGTTTCCGCGTCTCCATTGCACTGCGCATACTACAAAACGCTCCCCAAACTTGGCACTCACCCACGCAGCCGACTTTTCCGACTTTCCACGACGCTCACGCTAGTGACAGCATTATTTATAGTTCGACGTCGCGCAAAAGCGAATGAGCACATTTCGCCTACGGCTTAGGCCGCCCTCCTAGAGTGGCTGCTCGGTGTCTGCAGGCAGCGAGGGTCTGCTAGCTTCCTGTGTTCGCACCTATGTCACCTGTGCTTGCTTGTCAGAGACAGACTATCGCAAAACATACAACTCACTCCATGAATTGATTGCTACGGCATCTGTTATCAGCAGTCACAACTAGCAACACCAGTAGCAGCCGACTGCACGCAAAGAATAGGAATGTGCAGTGGGATTTACGTGAACTCGGCGCAAGGCAGATCTTTCCGACATAGACTTGAGAATCTTACGGGAACACTTGTACTGTTTCTAAATAAAGTGGTGGCGTGGGAGGAGGGTGCTTCCCGCGCACTAATAACAGCACGCTTGCCAATTGTGGATGCTAATCATTCGCTTGTATCTTCCTAGACACATCTGCAGGCTGAGAATTATTCCACTTGCATGGCAAGGTGCGCATGTAGGTGTGTTAAAAATTCTGGAGGCACTGGGTATTGATCCCAGTACCTCACGCTTACTAAGCGAGCCCTCTACCATCTGAGCTACGCCCGCCCCCCCGAAGACTAATGGTGCTACATACAGCCATATAGAAGACACAGACCCTTGCACTCCCATTATTCAGCAGACAAACACTACTCTCTATGTATCCGTTAGGGTGTCTTTCAGGTTTCGTGCATTCTGTATCGAATCGTAGTTGGCCACACTGAAAGTGGCACGTATAACGTCGAAAATAGAGTTCGGACACCGCTCTGAGTAAGACGAAGGTGTTGTCCACCCTCTAGACTTCAATGAGGTTACGCCGTGATACCTAAGACAGATCTGCACTCGATGACACCTCGATTACAGCCGGTCCCCACACTTACATCTTGCTCTCCTTACGTCAGTATACATCATATCAGTTTGTGACGCTGGCTTTGCAACATCTTGCGTGCCTTTAGGTTCGCCGCGACCAACACTTACAATGCACTGCCCACAAAAAATTGAGGCGCCGCGGCTTGAACCCTGCACCTTTCTCATGCGAAGCGAACGCTCTACCATCTCAGCTACGCCCCAGGCACGACCAAACTGCGCTATTCCCCATTCTTTGCGACTCTGATGCGCACGGACACGATGGTTGGTTGGTTTGTAGCGGTGAAGGGAGCAGAGTACAAAGGCGCGGACACGTTCATATACACAAAAGTTCCAAGTAGTTTCGATGCTCTGTTATTACAAATGCAAATTCCGTCTGTTTTTAACGTCTTAAATTGAAAGAGCCGTCACAAATTGCTCCGTTTTCACTCCTTGTCGACAATCATACAGCACCTGAGGTAACAAACACATCTCGAGCCCCATTGTGCACTCCATTATTCATGCCAACTCAGTGCCTCGCTCTTTACTACTGTGTACTAATCTTGTCGTCCAACTGCAAAACACTGGGCCACAACAAGTTTCCGCGTCTCCATTGCACTGCGCATACTACAAAACGCTCCCCAAACTTGGCACTCACCCACGCAGCCGACTTTCCACGACGCTCACGCAACGCTCACGCTAGTGACAGCATTATTTATAGTTCGACGTCGCGCAAAAGCGAATGAGCACATTTCGCCTACGGCTTAGGCCGCCCTCCTAGAGTGGCTGCTCGGTGTCTGCAGGCAGCGAGGGTCTGCTAGCTTCCTGTGTTCGCACCTATGTCACCTGTGCTTGCTTGTCAGAGACAGACTATCGCAAAACATACAACTCACTCCATGAATTGATTGCTACGGCATCTGTTATCAGCAGTC
Source organism: Schistocerca gregaria (assembly GCF_023897955.1). Classification (NCBI taxonomy): domain Eukaryota; kingdom Metazoa; phylum Arthropoda; class Insecta; order Orthoptera; family Acrididae; genus Schistocerca; species Schistocerca gregaria. The sequence goes on along the minus strand of NC_064929.1, from coordinate 28,985,033 downwards.
AACAACTAGCAACACCAGTAGCAGCCGACTGCACGCAAAGAATAGGAATGTGCAGTGGGATTTACGTGAACTCGGCGCAAGGCAGATCTTTCCGACATAGACTTGAGAATCTTACGGGAACACTTGTACTGTTTCTAAATAAAGTGGTGGCGTGGGAGGAGGGTGCTTCCCGCGCACTAATAACAGCACGCTTGCCAATTGTGGATGCTAATCATTCGCTTGTATCTTCCTAGACACATCTGCAGGCTGAGAATTATTCCACTTGCATGGCAAGGTGCGCATGTAGGTGTGTTAAAAATTCTGGAGGCACTGGGTATTGATCCCAGTACCTCACGCTTACTAAGCGAGCCCTCTACCATCTGAGCTACGCCCGCCCCCCCGAAGACTAATGGTGCTACATACAGCCATATAGAAGACACAGACCCTTGCACTCCCATTATTCAGCAGACAAACACTACTCTCTATGTATCCGTTAGGGTGTCTTTCAGGTTTCGTGCATTCTGTATCGAATCGTAGTTGGCCACACTGAAAGTGGCACGTATAACGTCGAAAATAGAGTTCGGACACCGCTCTGAGTAAGACGAAGGTGTTGTCCACCCTCTAGACTTCAATGAGGTTACGCCGTGATACCTAAGACAGATCTGCACTCGATGACACCTCGATTACAGCCGGTCCCCACACTTACATCTTGCTCTCCTTACGTCAGTATACATCATATCAGTTTGTGACGCTGGCTTTGCAACATCTTGCGTGCCTTTAGGTTCGCCGCGACCAACACTTACAATGCACTGCCCACAAAAAATTGAGGCGCCGCGGCTTGAACCCTGCACCTTTCTCATGCGAAGCGAACGCTCTACCATCTCAGCTACGCCCCAGGCACGACCAAACTGCGCTATTCCCCATTCTTTGCGACTCTGATGCGCACGGACACGATGGTTGGTTGGTTTGTAGCGGTGAAGGGAGCAGAGTACAAAGGCGCGGACACGTTCATATACACAAAAGTTCCAAGTAGTTTCGATGCTCTGTTATTACAAATGCAAATTCCGTCTGTTTTTAACGTCTTAAATTGAAAGAGCCGTCACAAATTGCTCCGTTTTCACTCCTTGTCGACAATCATACAGCACCTGAGGTAACAAACACATCTCGAGCCCCATTGTGCACTCCATTATTCATGCCAACTCAGTGCCTCGCTCTTTACTACTGTGTACTAATCTTGTCGTCCAACTGCAAAACACTGGGCCACAACAAGTTTCCGCGTCTCCATTGCACTGCGCATACTACAAAACGCTCCCCAAACTTGGCACTCACCCACGCAGCCGACTTTTCCGACTTTCCACGACGCTCACGCAACGCTCACGCTAGTGACAGCATTATTTATAGTTCGACGTCGCGCCAATGCGAATGAGCACATTTCGCCTACGGCTTAGGCAGCCCTCCTAGTGTGGCTGCTCGGTGTCTGCAGGCAGCGAGGGTCTGCTAGCTTCCTGTGTTCGCACCTATGTCACCTGTGCTTGCTTGTCAGAGACAGACTATCGCAAAACATACAACTCACTCCATGAATTGATTGCTACGGCATCTGTCATCAGCAGTCACAACTAGCAACACCAGTAGCAGCCGACTGCACGCAAAGAATAGGAATGTGCAGTGGGATTTACGTGAACTCGGCGCAAGGCAGATCTTTCCGACATAGGCTTGAGAATCTTACGGGAACACTTGTACTGTTTCTAAATAAAGTGGTGGCGTGGGAGGAGGGTGCTTCCCGCGCACTAATAACAGCACGCTTGCCAATTGTGGATGCTAATCATTCGCTTGTATCTTCCTAGACACATCTGCAGGCTGAGAATTATTCCACTTGCATGGCAAGGTGCGCATGTAGGTGTGTTAAAAATTCTGGAGGCACTGGGTATTGATCCCAGTACCTCACGCTTACTAAGCGAGCCCTCTACCATCTGAGCTACGCCCGCCCCCCCGAAGACTAATGGTGCTACATACAGCCATATAGAAGACACAGACCCTTGCACTCCCATTATTCAGCAGACAAACACTACTCTCTATGTATCCGTTAGGGTGTCTTTCAGGTTTCGTGCATTCTGTATCGAATCGTAGTTGGCCACACTGAAAGTGGCACGTATAACGTCGAAAATAGAGTTCGGACACCGCTCTGAGTAAGACGAAGGTGTTGTCCACCCTCTAGACTTCAATGAGGTTAAGCCGTGATACCTAAGACAGATCTGCACTCGATGACACCTCGATTACAGCCGGTCCCCACACTTACATCTTGCTCTCCTTACGTCAGTATACATCATATCAGTTTGTGACGCTGGCTTTGCAACATCTTGCGTGCCTTTAGGTTCGCCGCGACCAACACTTACCATGCACTGCCCACAAAAAATTGAGGCGCCGCGGCCTGAACCCTGCACCTTTCTCATGCGAAGCGAACGCTCTACCATCTCAGCGACGCCCCAGGCACGACCAAACTGCGCTATTCCCCATTCTTTGCGACTCTGATGCGCACGGACACGATGGTTGGTTGGTTTGTAGCGGTGAAGGGAGCAGAGTACAAAGGCGCGGACACGTTCATATACACAAAAGTTCCAAGTAGTTTCGATGCTCTGGTATTACAAATGCAAATTCCGTCTGTTTTTAACGTCTTAAATTGAAAGAGCCGTCACAAATTGCTCCGTTTTCACTCCTTGTCGACAATCATACAGCACCTGAGGTAACAAACACATCTCGAGCCCCATTGTGCACTCCATTATTCATGCCAACTCAGTGCCTCGCTCTTTACTACTGTGTACTAATCTTGTCGTCCAACTGCAAAACACTGGGCCACAACAAGTTTCCGCGTCTCCATTGCACTGCGCATACTACAAAACGCTCCCCAAACTTGGCACTCACCCACGCAGCCTACTTTTCCGACTTTCCACGACGCTCACGCAATGCTCACGCTAGTGACAGCATTATTTATAGTTCGACGTCGCGCCAAAGCGAATGAGCACATTTCGCCTACGGCTTAGGCAGCCCTCCTAGTGTGGCTGCTCGGTGTCTGCAGGCAGCGAGGGTCTGCTAGCTTCCTGTGTTCGCACCTATGTCACCTGTGCTTGCTTGTCAGAGACAGACTATCGCAAAACATACAACTCACTCCATGAATTGATTGCTACGGCATCTGTTATCAGCAGTCACAACTAGCAACACCAGTAGCAGCCGACTGCACGCAAAGAATAGGAATGTGCAGTGGGATTTACGTGAACTCGGCGCAAGGCAGATCTTTCCGACATAGGCTTGAGAATCTTACGGGAACACTTGTACTGTTTCTAAGTAAAGTGTAGGCGTGGGAGGAGGGTGCTTCCCGCGCACTAATAACAGCACGCTTGCCAATTGTGGATGCTAATCATTCGCTTGTATCTTCCTAGACACATCTGCAGGCTGAGAATTATTCCACTTGCATGGCAAGGTGCGCATGTAGGTGTGTTAAAAATTCTGGAGGCACTGGGTATTGATCCCAGTACCTCACGCTTACTAAGCGAGCGCTCTACCATCTGAGATACGCCCGCCCCCCCCCCCCGAAGACTAATGGTGCTACATACAGCCATATAGAAGACACAGACCCTTGCACTCCCATTATTCAGCAGACAAACACTACTCTCTATGTATCCGTTAGGGTGTCTTTCAGGTTTCGTGCATTCTGTATCGAATCGTAGTTGGCCACACTGAAAGTGGCACGTATAACGTCGAAAATAGAGTTCGGACACCGCTCTGAGTAAGACGAAGGTGTTGTCCACCCTCTAGACTTCAATGAGGTTAAGCCGTGATACCTAAGACAGATCTGCACTCGATGACACCTCGATTACAGCCGGTCCCCACACTTACATCTTGCTCTCCTTACGTCAGTATACATCATATCAGTTTGTGACGCTGGCTTTGCAACATCTTGCGTGCCTTTAGGTTCGCCGCGACCAACACTTACAATGCACTGCCCACAAAAAATTGAGGCGCCGCGGCTTGAACCCTGCACCTTTCTCATGCGAAGCGAACGCTCCACCATCTCAGCTACGCCCCAGGCACGACCAAACTGCGCTATTCCCCATTCTTTGCGACTCTGATGCGCACGGACACGATGGTTGGTTGGTTTGTAGCGGTGAAGGGAGCAGAGTACAAAGGCGCGGACACGTTCATATACACAAAAGTTCCAAGTAGTTTCGATGCTCTGGTATTACAAATGCAAATTCCGTCTGTTTTTAACGTCTTAAATTGAAAGAGCCGTCACAAATTGCTCCGTTTTCACTCCTTGTCGACAATCATACAGCACCTGAGGTAACAAACACATCTCGAGCCCCATTGTGCACTCCATTATTCATGAAAACTCAGTGCCTCGCTCTTTACTACTGTGTACTAATCTTGTCGTCCAACTGCAAAACACTGGGCCACAACAAGTTTCCGCGTCTCCATTGCACTGCGCATACTACAAAACGCTCCCCAAACTTGGCACTCACCCACGCAGCCAACTTTTCCGACTTTCCACGACGCTCACGCAACGCTCACGCTAGTGACAGCATTATTTATAGTTCGACGTCGCGCAAAAGCGAATGAGCACATTTCGCCTACGGCTTAGGCCGCCCTCCTAGAGTGGCTGCTCGGTGTCTGCAGGCAGCGAGTGTCTGCTAGCTTCCTGTGTTCGCACCTATGTCACCTGTGCTTGCTTGTCAGAGACAGACTATCGCAAAACATACAACTCACTCCATGAATTGATTGCTACGGCATCTGTTATCAGCAGTCACAACTAGCAACACCAGTAGCAGCCGACTGCACGCAAAGAATAGGAATGTGCAGTGGGATTTACGTGAACTCGGCGCAAGGCAGATCTTTCCGACATAGGCTTGAGAATCTTACGGGAACACTTGTACTGTTTCTAAATAAAGTGGTGGCGTGGGAGGAGGGTGCTTCCCGCGCACTAATAACAACACGCTTGCCAATTGTGGATGCTAATCATTCGCATGTATCTTCGTAGACACATCTGCAGGCTGAGAATTATTCCACTTGCATGGCAAGGTGCGCATGTAGGTGTGTTAAAAATTCTGGAGGCACTGGGTATTGATCCCAGTACCTAACGCTTACTAAGCGAGCCCTCTACCATCTGAGCTACGCCCGCCTCCCCGAAGACTAATGGTGCTACTTACAGCCATATAGAAGACACAGACCCTTGCACTCCCATTATTCAGCAGACAAACACTACTCTCTATGTATCCGTTAGGGTGTCTTTCAGGTTTCGTGCATTCTGTATCGAATCGTAGTTGGCCACACTGAAAGTGGCACGTATAACGTCGAAAATAGAGTTCGGACACCGCTCTGAGTAAGACGAAGGTGATGTCCACCCTCTAGACTTCAATGAGGTTAAGCCGTGATACCTAAGACAGATCTGCACTCGATGCCACCTCGATTACAGCCGGTCCCCACACTTACAACTTGCTCTCCTTACGTCAGTATACATCATATCAGTTTGTGACGCTGGCTTTGCAACATCTTGCGTGCCTTTAGGTTCGCCGCGACCAACACTTACAATGCACTGCCCACAAAAAATTGAGGCGCCGCGGCTTGAACCCTGCACCTTTCTCATGCGAAGCGAACGCTCTACCATCTCAGCTACGCCCCAGGCACGACCAAACTGCGCTATTCCCCATTCTTTGCGACTCTGATGCGCACGGACACGATGGTTGGTTGGTTTGTAGCGGTGAAGGGAGCAGAGTACAAAGGCGCGGACACGTTCATATACACAAAAGTTCCAAGTAGTTTCGATGCTCTGGTATTACAAATGCAAATTCCATCTGTTTTTAACGTCTTAAATTGAAAGAGCCGTCACAAATTGCTCCGTTTTCACTCCTTGTCGACAATCATACAGCACCTGAGGTAACAAACACATCTCGAGCCCCATTGTGCACTCCATTATTCATGAAAACTCAGTGCCTCGCTCTTTACTACTGTGTACTAATCTTGTCGTCCAACTGCAAAACACTGGGCCACAACAAGTTTCCGCGTCTCCATTGCACTGCGCATACTACAAAACGCTCCCCAAACTTGGCACTCACCCACGCAGCCAACTTTTCCGACTTTCCACGACGCTCACGCTAGTGACAGCATTATTTATAGTTCGACGTCGCGCAAAAGCGAATGAGCACATTTCGCCTACGGCTTAGGCCGCCCTCCTAGAGTGGCTGCTCGGTGTCTGCAGGCAGCGAGGGTCTGCTAGCTTCCTGTGTTCGCACCTATGTCACCTGTGCTTGCTTGTCAGAGACAGACTATCGCAAAACATACAACTCACTCCATGAATTGATTGCTACGGCATCTGTTATCAGCAGTCACAACTAGCAACACCAGTAGCAGCCGACTGCACGCAAAGAATAGGAATGTGCAGTGGGATTTACGTGAACTCGGCGCAAGGCAGATCTTTCCGACATAGGCTTGAGAATCTTACGGGAACACTTGTACTGTTTCTAAATAAAGTGTAGGCGTGGGAGGAGGGTGCTTCCCGCGCACTAATAACAGCACGCTTGCCAATTGTGGATGCTAATCATTCGCTTGTATCTTCCTAGACACATCTGCAGGCTGAGAATTATTCCACTTGCATGGCAAGGTGCGCATGTAGGTGTGTTAAAAATTCTGGAGGCACTGGGTATTGATCCCAGTACCTCACACTTACTAAGCGAGCGCTCTACCATCTGAGCTACGCCCGCCCCCCCGAAGACTAATGGTGCTACTTACAGCCATATAGAAGACACAGACCCTTGCACTCCCATTATTCAGCAGACAAACACTACTCTCTATGTATCCGTTAGGGTGTCTTTCAGGTTTCGTGCATTCTGTATCGAATCGTAGTTGGCCACACTGAAAGTGGCACGTATAACGTCGAAAATAGAGTTCGGACACCGCTCTGAGTAAGACGAAGGTGTTGTCCACCCTCTAGACTTCAATGAGGTTAAGCCGTGATACCTAAGACAGATCTGCACTCGATGACACCTCGATTACAGCCGGTCCCCACACTTACATCTTGCTTTCCTTACGTCAGTATACATCATATCAGTTTGTGACGCTGGCTTTGCAACATCTTGCGTGCCTTTAGGTTCACCGCGACCAACACTTACAATGCACTGCCCACAAAAAATTGAGGCGCCGCGGCTTGAACCCTGCACCTTTCTCATGCGAAGCGAACGCTCTACCATCTCAGCTACGCCCCAGGCACGACCAAACTGCGCTATTCCCCATTCTTTGCGACTCTGATGCGCACGGACACGATGGTTGGTTGGTTTGTAGCGGTGAAGGGAGCAGAGTACAAAGGCGCGGACACGTTCATATACACAAAAGTTCCAAGTAGTTTCGATGCTCTGGTATTACAAATGCAAATTCCGTCTGTTTTTAACGTCTTAAATTGAAAGAGCCGTCACAAATTGCTCCGTTTTCACTCCTTGTCGACAATCATACAGCACCTGAGGTAACAAACACATCTCGAGCCCCATTATGCACTCCATTATTCATGCCAACTCAGTGCCTCGCTCTTTACTACTGTGTACTAATCTTGTCGTCCAACTGCAAAACACTGGGCCACAACAAGTTTCCGCGTCTCCATTGCACTGCGCATACTACAAAACGCTCCCCAAACTTGGCACTCACCCACGCAGCCGACTTTTCCGACTTTCCACGACGCTCACGCTAGTGACAGCATTATTTATAGTTCGACGTCGCGCAAAAGCGAATGAGCACATTTCGCCTACGGCTTAGGCCGCCCTCCTAGAGTGGCTGCTCGGTGTCTGCAGGCAGCGAGGGTCTGCTAGCTTCCTGTGTTCGCACCTATGTCACCTGTGCTTGCTTGTCAGAGACAGACTATCGCAAAACATACAACTCACTCCATGAATTGATTGCTACGGCATCTGTTATCAGCAGTCACAACTAGCAACACCAGTAGCAGCCGACTGCACGCAAAGAATAGGAATGTGCAGTGGGATTTACGTGAACTCGGCGCAAGGCAGATCTTTCCGACATAGACTTGAGAATCTTACGGGAACACTTGTACTGTTTCTAAATAAAGTGGTGGCGTGGGAGGAGGGTGCTTCCCGCGCACTAATAACAGCACGCTTGCCAATTGTGGATGCTAATCATTCGCTTGTATCTTCCTAGACACATCTGCAGGCTGAGAATTATTCCACTTGCATGGCAAGGTGCGCATGTAGGTGTGTTAAAAATTCTGGAGGCACTGGGTATTGATCCCAGTACCTCACGCTTACTAAGCGAGCCCTCTACCATCTGAGCTACGCCCGCCCCCCCGAAGACTAATGGTGCTACATACAGCCATATAGAAGACACAGACCCTTGCACTCCCATTATTCAGCAGACAAACACTACTCTCTATGTATCCGTTAGGGTGTCTTTCAGGTTTCGTGCATTCTGTATCGAATCGTAGTTGGCCACACTGAAAGTGGCACGTATAACGTCGAAAATAGAGTTCGGACACCGCTCTGAGTAAGACGAAGGTGTTGTCCACCCTCTAGACTTCAATGAGGTTACGCCGTGATACCTAAGACAGATCTGCACTCGATGACACCTCGATTACAGCCGGTCCCCACACTTACATCTTGCTCTCCTTACGTCAGTATACATCATATCAGTTTGTGACGCTGGCTTTGCAACATCTTGCGTGCCTTTAGGTTCGCCGCGACCAACACTTACAATGCACTGCCCACAAAAAATTGAGGCGCCGCGGCTTGAACCCTGCACCTTTCTCATGCGAAGCGAACGCTCTACCATCTCAGCTACGCCCCAGGCACGACCAAACTGCGCTATTCCCCATTCTTTGCGACTCTGATGCGCACGGACACGATGGTTGGTTGGTTTGTAGCGGTGAAGGGAGCAGAGTACAAAGGCGCGGACACGTTCATATACACAAAAGTTCCAAGTAGTTTCGATGCTCTGTTATTACAAATGCAAATTCCGTCTGTTTTTAACGTCTTAAATTGAAAGAGCCGTCACAAATTGCTCCGTTTTCACTCCTTGTCGACAATCATACAGCACCTGAGGTAACAAACACATCTCGAGCCCCATTGTGCACTCCATTATTCATGCCAACTCAGTGCCTCGCTCTTTACTACTGTGTACTAATCTTGTCGTCCAACTGCAAAACACTGGGCCACAACAAGTTTCCGCGTCTCCATTGCACTGCGCATACTACAAAACGCTCCCCAAACTTGGCACTCACCCACGCAGCCGACTTTTCCGACTTTCCACGACGCTCACGCAACGCTCACGCTAGTGACAGCATTATTTATAGTTCGACGTCGCGCAAAAGCGAATGAGCACATTTCGCCTACGGCTTAGGCCGCCCTCCTAGAGTGGCTGCTCGGTGTCTGCAGGCAGCGAGGGTCTGCTAGCTTCCTGTGTTCGCACCTATGTCACCTGTGCTTGCTTGTCAGAGACAGACTATCGCAAAACATACAACTCACTCCATGAATTGATTGCTACGGCATCTGTTATCAGCAGTCAACAACTAGCAACACCAGTAGCAGCCGACTGCACGCAAAGAATAGGAATGTGCAGTGGGATTTACGTGAACTCGGCGCAAGGCAGATCTTTCCGACATAGACTTGAGAATCTTACGGGAACACTTGTACTGTTTCTAAATAAAGTGGTGGCGTGGGAGGAGGGTGCTTCCCGCGCACTAATAACAGCACGCTTGCCAATTGTGGATGCTAATCATTCGCTTGTATCTTCCTAGACACATCTGCAGGCTGAGAATTATTCCACTTGCATGGCAAGGTGCGCATGTAGGTGTGTTAAAAATTCTGGAGGCACTGGGTATTGATCCCAGTACCTCACGCTTACTAAGCGAGCCCTCTACCATCTGAGCTACGCCCGCCCCCCCGAAGACTAATGGTGCTACATACAGCCATATAGAAGACACAGACCCTTGCACTCCCATTATTCAGCAGACAAACACTACTCTCTATGTATCCGTTAGGGTGTCTTTCAGGTTTCGTGCATTCTGTATCGAATCGTAGTTGGCCACACTGAAAGTGGCACGTATAACGTCGAAAATAGAGTTCGGACACCGCTCTGAGTAAGACGAAGGTGTTGTCCACCCTCTAGACTTCAATGAGGTTACGCCGTGATACCTAAGACAGATCTGCACTCGATGACACCTCGATTACAGCCGGTCCCCACACTTACATCTTGCTCTCCTTACGTCAGTATACATCATATCAGTTTGTGACGCTGGCTTTGCAACATCTTGCGTGCCTTTAGGTTCGCCGCGACCAACACTTACAATGCACTGCCCACAAAAAATTGAGGCGCCGCGGCTTGAACCCTGCACCTTTCTCATGCGAAGCGAACGCTCTACCATCTCAGCTACGCCCCAGGCACGACCAAACTGCGCTATTCCCCATTCTTTGCGACTCTGATGCGCACGGACACGATGGTTGGTTGGTTTGTAGCGGTGAAGGGAGCAGAGTACAAAGGCGCGGACACGTTCATATACACAAAAGTTCCAAGTAGTTTCGATGCTCTGTTATTACAAATGCAAATTCCGTCTGTTTTTAACGTCTTAAATTGAAAGAGCCGTCACAAATTGCTCCGTTTTCACTCCTTGTCGACAATCATACAGCACCTGAGGTAACAAACACATCTCGAGCCCCATTGTGCACTCCATTATTCATGCCAACTCAGTGCCTCGCTCTTTACTACTGTGTACTAATCTTGTCGTCCAACTGCAAAACACTGGGCCACAACAAGTTTCCGCGTCTCCATTGCACTGCGCATACTACAAAACGCTCCCCAAACTTGGCACTCACCCACGCAGCCGACTTTTCCGACTTTCCACGACGCTCACGCAACGCTCACGCTAGTGACAGCATTATTTATAGTTCGACGTCGCGCAAAAGCGAATGAGCACATTTCGCCTACGGCTTAGGCCGCCCTCCTAGAGTGGCTGCTCGGTGTCTGCAGGCAGCGAGGGTCTGCTAGCTTCCTGTGTTCGCACCTATGTCACCTGTGCTTGCTTGTCAGAGACAGACTATCGCAAAACATACAACTCACTCCATGAATTGATTGCTACGGCATCTGTTATCAGCAGTCACAACTAGCAACACCAGTAGCAGCCGACTGCACGCAAAGAATAGGAATGTGCAGTGGGATTTACGTGAACTCGGCGCAAGGCAGATCTTTCCGACATAGGCTTGAGAATCTTACGGGAACACTTGTACTGTTTCTAAATAAAGTGTAGGCGTGGGAGGAGGGTGCTTCCCGCGCACTAATAACAGCACGCTTGCCAATTGTGGATGCTAATCATTCGCTTGTATCTTCCTAGACACATCTGCAGGCTGAGAATTATTCCACTTGCATGGCAAGGTGCGCATGTAGGTGTGTTAAAAATTCTGGAGGCACTGGGTATTGATCCCAGTACCTCACGCTTACTAAGCGAGCGCTCTACCATCTGAGCTACGCCCGCCCCCCCGAAGACTAATGGTGCTACATACAGCCATATAGAAGACACAGACCCTTGCACTCCCATTATTCAGCAGACAAACACTACTCTCTATGTATCCGTTAGGGTGTCTTTCAGGTTTCGTGCATTCTGTATCGAATCGTAGTTGGCCACACTGAAAGTGGCACGTATAACGTCGAAAATAGAGTTCGGACACCGCTCTGAGTAAGACGAAGGTGTTGTCCACCCTCTAGACTTCAATGAGGTTAAGCCGTGATACCTAAGGCAGATCTGCACTCGATGACACCTCGATTACAGCCGGTCCCCACACTTACATCTTGCTCTCCTTACGTCAGTATACATCATATCAGTTTGTGACGCTGGCTTTGCAACATCTTGCGTGCCTTTAGGTTCGCCGCGACCAACACTTACAATGCACTGCCCACAAAAAATTGAGGCGCCGCGGCTTGAACCCTGCACCTTTCTCATGCGAAGCGAACGCTCTACCATCTCAGCTACGCCCCAGGCACGACCAAACTGCGCTATTCCCCATTCTTTGCGACTCTGATGCGCACGGACACGATGGTTGGTTGGTTTGTAGCGGTGAAGGGAGCAGAGTACAAAGCCGCGGACACGTTCATATACACAAAAGTTCCAAGTAGTTTCGATGCTCTGGTATTACAAATGCAAATTCCGTCTGTTTTTAACGTCTTAAATTGAAAGAGCCGTCACAAATTGCTCCGTTTTCACTCCTTGTCGACAATCATACAGCACCTGAGGTAACAAACACATCTCGAGCCCCATTGTGCACTCCATTATTCATGCCAACTCAGTGCCTCGCTCTTTACTACTGTGTACTAATCTTGTCGTCCAACTGCAAAACACTGGGCCACAACAAGTTTCCGCGTCTCCATTGCACTGCGCATACTACAAAACGCTCCCCAAACTTGGCACTCACCCACGCAGCCGACTTTTCCGACTTTCCACGACGCTCACGCTAGTGACAGCATTATTTATAGTTCGACGTCGCGCCAAAGCGAATGAGCACATTTCGCCTACGGCTTAGGCAGCCCTCCTAGTGTGGCTGCTCGGTGTCTGCAGGCAGCGAGGGTCTGCTAGCTTCCTGTGTTCGCACCTATGTCACCTGTGCTTGCTTGTCAGAGACAGACTATCGCAAAACATACAACTCACTCCATGAATTGATTGCTACGGCATCTGTTATCAGCAGTCACAACTAGCAACACCAGTAGCAGCCGACTGCACGCAAAGAATAGGAATGTGCAGTGGGATTTACGTGAACTCGGCGCAAGGCAGATCTTTCCGACATAGGCTTGAGAATCTTACGGGAACACTTGTACTGTTTCTAAATAAAGTGTAGGCGTGGGAGGAGTGTGCTTCCCGCGCACTAATAACAGCACGCTTGCCAATTGTGGATGCTAATCATTCGCTTGTATCTTCCTAGACACATCTGCAGGCTGAGAATTATTCCACTTGCATGGCAAGGTGCGCATGTAGGTGTGTTAAAAATTCTGGAGGCACTGGGTATTGATCCCAGTACCTCACGCTTACTAAGCGAGCGCTCTACCATCTGAGCTACGCCCGCCCCCCCGAAGACTAATGGTGCTACATACAGCCATATAGAAGACACAGACCCTTGCACTCCCATTATTCAGCAGACAAACACTACTCTCTATGTATCCGTTAGGGTGTCTTTCAGGTTTCGTGCATTCTGTATCGAATCGTAGTTGGCCACACTGAAAGTGGCACGTATAACGTCGAAAATAGAGTTCGGACACCGCTCTGAGTAAGACGAAGGTGTTGTCCACCCTCTAGACTTCAATGAGGTTAAGCCGTGATACCTAAGACAGATCTGCACTCGATGACACCTCGATTACAGCCGGTCCCCACACTTACATCTTGCTCTCCTTACGTCAGTATACATCATATCAGTTTGTGACGCTGGCTTTGCAACATCTTGCGTGCCTTTAGGTTCGCCGCGACCAACACTTACAATGCACTGCCCACAAAAAATTCAGGCGCCGCGGCTTGAACCCTGCACCTTTCTCATGCGAAGCGAACGCTCTACCATCTCAGCTACGCCCCAGGCACGACCAAACTGCGCTATTCCCCATTCTTTGCGACTCTGATGCGCACGGACACGAAGGTTGGTTGGTTTGTAGCGGTGAAGGGAGCAGAGTACAAAGGCGCGGACACGTTCATATACACAAAAGTTCCAAGTAGTTTCGATGCTCTGGTATTACAAATGCAAATTCCGTCTGTTTTTAACGTCTTAAATTGAAAGAGCCGTCACAAATTGCTCCGTTTTCACTCCTTGTCGACAATCATACAGCACCTGAGGTAACAAACACATCTCGAGCCCCATTGTGCACTCCATTATTCATGCCAACTCAGTGCCTCGCTCTTTACTACTGTGTACTAATCTTGTCGTCCAACTGCAAAACACTGGGCCACAACAAGTTTCCGCGTCTCCATTGCACTGCGCATACTACAAAACGCTCCCCAAACTTGGCACTCACCCACGCAGCCGACTTTTCCGACTTTCCACGACGCTCACGCAACGCTCACGCTAGTGACAGCATTATTTATAGTTCGACGTCGCGCCAAAGCGAATGAGCACATTTCGCCTACGGCTTAGGCAGCCCTCCTAGTGTGGCTGCTCGGTGTCTGCAGGCAGCGAGGGTCTGCTAGCTTCCTGTGTTCGCACCTATGTCACCTGTGCTTGCTTGTCAGAGACAGACTATCGCAAAACATACAACTCACTCCATGAATTGATTGCTACGGCATCTGTTATCAGCAGTCACAACTAGCAACACCAGTAGCAGCCGACTGCACGCAAAGAATAGGAATGTGCAGTGGGATTTACGTGAACTCGGCGCAAGGCAGATCTTTCCGACATAAGCTTGAGAATCTTACGGGAACACTTGTACTGTTTCTAAATAAAGTGGTGGCGTGGGAGGAGGGTGCTTCCCGCGCACTAATAACAGCACGCTTGCCAATTGTGGATGCTAATCATTCGCTTGTATCTTCCTAGACACATCTGCAGGCTGAGAATTATTCCACTTGCATGGCAAGGTGCGCATGTAGGTGTGTTAAAAAATCTGGAGGCACTGGGTATTGATCCCAGTACCTCACGCTTACTAAGCGAGCCCTCTACCATCTGAGCTACGCCCGCCCCCCCGAAGACTGATGGTGCTACATACAGCCATATAGAAGACACAGACCCTTGCACTCCCATTATTCAGCAGACAAACACTACTCTCTATGTATCCGTTAGGGTGTCTTTCAGGTTTCGTGCATTCTGTATCGAATCGTAGTTGGCCACACTGAAAGTGGCACGTATAACGTCGAAAATAGAGTTCGGACACCGCTCTGAGTAAGACGAAGGTGTTGTCCACCCTCTAGACTTCAATGAGGTTAAGCCGTGATACCTAAGACAGATCTGCACTCGATGACACCTCGATTACAGCCGGTCCCCACACTTACATCTTGCTCTCCTTACGTCAGTATACATCATATCAGTTTGTGACGCTGGCTTTGCAACATCTTGCGTGCCTTTAGGTTCGCCGCGACCAACACTTACAATGCACTGCCCACAAAAAATTGAGGCGCCGCGGCTTGAACCCTGCACCTTTCTCATGCGAAGCGAACGCTCTACCATCTCAGCTACGCCCCAGGCACGACCAAACTGCGCTATTCCCCATTCTTTGCGACTCTGATGCGCACGGACACGATGGTTGGTTGGTTTGTAGCGGTGAAGGGAGCAGAGTACAAAGGCGCGGACACGTTCATATACACAAAAGTTCCAAGTAGTTTCGATGCTCTGGTATTACAAATGCAAATTCCGTCTGTTTTTAACGTCTTAAATTGAAAGAGCCGTCACAAATTGCTCCGTTTTCACTCCTTGTCGACAATCATACAGCACCTGAGGTAACAAACACATCTCGAGCCCCATTGTGCACTCCATTATTCATGCCAACTCAGTGCCTCGCTCTTTACTACTGTGTACTAATCTTGTCGTCCAACTGCAAAACACTGGGCCACAACAAGTTTCCGCGTTTCCATTGCACTGCGCATACTACAAAACGCTCCCCAAACTTGGCACTCACCCACGCAGCCGACTTTTCCGACTTTCCACGACGCTCACGCAACGCTCACGCTAGTGACAGCATTATTTATAGTTCGACGTCGCGCAAAAGCGAATCAGCACATTTCGCCTACGGCTTAGGCCGCCCTCCTAGAGTGGCTGCTCGGTGTCTGCAGGCAGCGAGGGTCAGCTAGCTTCCTGTGTTCGCACCTATGTCACCTGTGCTTGCTTGTCAGAGACAGACTATCGCAAAACATACAACTCACTCCATGAATTGATTGCTACGGCATCTGTTATCAGCAGTCACAACTAGCAACACCAGTAGCAGCCGACTGCACGCAAAGAATAAGAATGTGCAGTGGGATTTACGTGAACTCGGCGCAAGGCAGATCCTTCCGACATAAGCTTGAGAATCTTACGGGAACACTTGTACTGTTTCTAAATAAAGTGGTGGCGTGGGAGGAGGGTGCTTCCCGCGCACTAATAACAGCACGCTTGCCAATTGTGGATGCTAATCATTCGCTTGTATCTTCCTAGACACATCTGCAGGCTGAGAATTATTCCACTTGCATGGCAAGGTGCGCATGTAGGTGTGTTAAAAAATCTGGAGGCACTGGGTATTGATCCCAGTACCTCACGCTTACTAAGCGAGCCCTCTACCATCTGAGCTACGCCCGCCCCCCCGAAGACTGATGGTGCTACATACAGCCATATAGAAGACACAGACCCTTGCACTCCCATTATTCAGCAGACAAACACTACTCTCTATGTATCCGTTAGGGTGTCTTTCAGGTTTCGTGCATTCTGTATCGAATCGTAGTTGGCCACACTGAAAGTGGCACGTATAACGTCGAAAATAGAGTTCGGACACCGCTCTGAGTAAGACGAAGGTGTTGTCCACCCTCTAGACTTCAATGAGGTTAAGCCGTGATACCTAAGACAGACCTGCACTCGATGACACCTCGATTACAGCCGGTCCCCACACTTACATCTTGCTCTCCTTACGTCAGTATACATCATATCAGTTTGTGACGCTGGCTTTGCAACATCTTGCGTGCCTTTAGGTTCGCCGCGACCAACACTTACAATGCACTGCCCACAAAAAATTGAGGCGCCGCGGCTTGAACCCTGCACCTTTCTCATGCGAAGCGAACGCTCTACCGTCTCAGCTACGCCCCAGGCACGACCAAACTGCGCTATTCCCCATTCTTTGCGACTCTGATGCGCACGGACACGATGGTTGGTTGGTTTGTAGCGGTGAAGGGAGCAGAGTACAAAGGCGCGGACACGTTCATATACACAAAAGTTCCAAGTAGTTTCGATGCTCTGGTATTACAAATGCATATTCCGTCTGTTTTTAACGTCTTAAATTGAAAGAGCCGTCACAAATTGCTCCGTTTTCACTCCTTGTCGACAATCATACAGCACCTGAGGTAACAAACACATCTCGAGCCCCATTGTGCACTCCATTATTCATGCCAACTCAGTGCCTCGCTCTTTACTACTGTGTACTAATCTTGTCGTCCAACTGCAAAACACTGGGCCACAACAAGTTTCCGCGTCTCCATTGCACTGCGCATACTACAAAACGCTCCCCAAACTTGGCACTCACCCACGCAGCCGACTTTTCCGACTTTCCACGACGCTCACGCTAGTGACAGCATTATTTATAGTTCGACGTCGCGCAAAAGCGAATGAGCACATTTCGCCTACGGCTTAGGCCGCCCTCCTAGAGTGGCTGCTCGGTGTCTGCAGGCAGCGAGGGTCTGCTAGCTTCCTGTGTTCGCACCTATGTCACCTGTGCTTGCTTGTCAGAGACAGACTATCGCAAAACATACAACTCACTCCATGAATTGATTGCTACGGCATCTGTTATCAGCAGTCAACAACTAGCAACACCAGTAGCAGCCGACTGCACGCAAAGAATAGGAATGTGCAGTGGGATTTACGTGAACTCGGCGCAAGGCAGATCTTTCCGACATAAGCTTGAGAATCTTACGGGAACACTTGTACTGTTTCTAAATAAAGTGGTGGCGTGGGAGGAGGGTGCTTCCCGCGCACTAATAACAGCACGCTTGCCAATTGTGGATGCTAATCATTCGCTTGTATCTTCCTAGACACATCTGCAGGCTGAGAATTATTCCACTTGCATGGCAAGGTGCGCATGTAGGTGTGTTAAAAAATCTGGAGGCACTGGGTATTGATCCAAGTACCTCACGCTTACTAAGCGAGCCCTCTACCATCTGAGCTACGCCCGCCCCCCCGAAGACTGATGGTGCTACATACAGCCATATAGAAGACACAGACCCTTGCACTCCCATTATTCAGCAGACAAACACTACTCTCTATGTATCCGTTAGGGTGTCTTTCAGGTTTCGTGCATTCTGTATCGAATCGTAGTTGGCCACACTGAAAGTGGCACGTATAACGTCGAAAATAGAGTTCGGACACCGCTCTGAGTAAGACGAAGGTGTTGTCCACCCTCTAGACTTCAATGAGGTTAAGCCGTGATACCTAAGACAGACCTGCACTCAATGACACCTCGATTACAGCCGGTCCCCACACTTACATCTTGCTCTCCTTACGTCAGTATACATCATATCAGTTTGTGACGCTGGCTTTGCAACATCTTGCGTGCCTTTAGGTTCGCCGCGACCAACACTTACAATGCACTGCCCACAAAAAATTGAGGCGCCGCGGCTTGAACCCTGCACCTTTCTCATGCGAAGCGAACGCTCTACCATCTCAGCTACGCCCCAGGCACGACCAAACTGCGCTATTCCCCATTCTTTGCGACTCTGATGCGCACGGACACGATGGTTGGTTGGTTTGTAGCGGTGAAGGGAGCAGAGTACAAAGGCGCGGACACGTTCATATACACAAAAGTTCCAAGTAGTTTCGATGCTCTGGTATTACAAATGCAAATTCCGTCTGTTTTTAACGTCTTAAATTGAAAGAGCCGTCACAAATTGCTCCGTTTTCACTCCTTGTCGACAATCATACAGCACCTGAGGTAACAAACACATCTCGAGCCCCATTGTGCACTCCATTATTCATGCCAACTCAGTGCCTCGCTCTTTACTATTGTGTACTAATCTTGTCGTCCAACTGCAAAACACTGGGCCACAACAAGTTTCCGCGTCTCCATTGCACTGCGCATACTACAAAACGCTCCCCAAACTTGGCACTCACCCACGCAGCCGACTTTTCCGACTTTCCACGACGCTCACGCAACGCTCACGCTAGTGACAGCATTATTTATAGTTCGACGTCGCGCCAAAGCGAATGAGCACATTTCGCCTACGGCTTAGGCAGCCCTCCTAGTGTGGCTGCTCGGTGTCTGCAGGCAGCGAGGGTCTGCTAGCTTCCTGTGTTCGCACCTATGTCACCTGTGCTTGCTTGTCAGAGACAGACTATCGCAAAACATACAACTCACTCCATGAATTGATTGCTACGGCATCTGTTATCAGCAGTCACAACTAGCAACACCAGTAGCAGCCGACTGCACGCAAAGAATAGGAATGTGCAGTGGGATTTACGTGAACTCGGCGCAAGGCAGATCTTTCCGACATAGGCTTGAGAATCTTACGGGAACACTTGTACTGTTTCTAAATAAAGTGTAGGCGTGGGAGGAGGGTGCTTCCCGCGCACTAATAACAGCACGCTTGCCAATTGTGGATGCTAATCATTCGCTTGTATCTTCCTAGACACATCTGCAGGCTGAGAATTATTCCACTTGCATGGCAAGGTGCGCATGTAGGTGTGTTAAAAAATCTGGAGGCACTGCGTATTGATCCCAGTACCTCACGCTTACTAAGCGAGCCTTCTACCATCTGAGCTACGCCCGCCCCCCCGAAGACTAATGGTGCTACATACAGCCATATAGAAGACACAGACCCTTGCACTCCCATTATTCAGCAGACAAACACTACTCTCTATGTATCCGTTAGGGTGTCTTTCAGGTTTCGTGCATTCTGTATCGAATCGTAGTTGGCCACACTGAAAGTGGCACGTATAACGTCGAAAATAGAGTTCGGACACCGCTCTGAGTAAGACGAAGGTGTTGTCCACCCTCTAGACTTCAATGAGGTTAAGCCGTGATACCTAAGACAGATCTGCACTCGATGACACCTCGATTACAGCCGGTCCCCACACTTACATCTTGCTCTCCTTACGTCAGTATACATCATATCAGTTTGTGACGCTGGCTTTGCAACATCCTGCGTGCCTTTAGGTTCGCCGCGACCAACACTTACAATGCACTGCCCACAAAAAATTGAGGCGCCGCGGCTTGAACCCTGCACCTTTCTCATGCGAAGCGAACGCTCTACCATCTCAGCTACGCCCCAGGCAAGAGCAATCTGCGCTATTCCCCATTCTTTGCGACTCTGATGCGCACGGACACGATGGTTGGTTGGTTTGTAGCGGTGAAGGGAGCAGAGTACAAAGGCGCGGACACGTTCATATACACAAAAGTTCCAAGTAGTTTCGATGCTCTGGTATTACAAATGCCAATTCCGTCTTGTTTTAACGTCTTAAATTGAAAGAGCCGTCACAAATTGCTCCGTTTTCACTCCTTGTCGACAATCATACAGCACCTGAGGTAACAAACACATCTCGAGCCCCATTGTGCACTCCATTATTCATGCCAACTCAGTGCCTCGCTCTTTACTATTGTGTACTAATCTTGTCGTCCAACTGCAAAACACTGGGCCACAACAAGTTTCCGC
This sequence comes from Schistocerca gregaria, assembly GCF_023897955.1. NCBI lineage: Eukaryota > Metazoa > Arthropoda > Insecta > Orthoptera > Acrididae > Schistocerca > Schistocerca gregaria. Next base: position 28,964,734 of record NC_064929.1, on the reverse strand, counting down.
GTCTCCATTGCACTGCGCATACTACAAAACGCTCCCCAAACTTGGCACTCACCCACGCAGCCGACTTTTCCGACTTTCCACGACGCTCACGCAACGCTCACGCTAGTGACAGCATTATTTATAGTTCGACGTCGCGCCAAAGCGAATGAGCACATTTCGCCTACGGCTTAGGCAGCCCTCCTAGTGTGGCTGCTCGGTGTCTGCAGGCAGCGAGGGTCTGCTAGCTTCCTGTGTTCGCACCTATGTCACCTGTGCTTGCTTGTCAGAGACAGACTATCGCAAAACATACAACTCACTCCATGAATTGATTGCTACGGCATCTGTTATCAGCAGTCACAACTAGCAACACCAGTAGCAGCCGACTGCACGCAAAGAATAGGAATGTGCAGTGGGATTTACGTGAACTCGGCGCAAGGCAGATCTTTCCGACATAGGCTTGAGAATCTTACGGGAACACTTGTACTGTTTCTAAATAAAGTGTAGGCGTGGGAGGAGGGTGCTTCCCGCGCACTAATAACAGCACGCTTGCCAATTGTGGATGCTAATCATTCGCTTGTATCTTCCTAGACACATCTGCAGGCTGAGAATTATTCCACTTGCATGGCAAGGTGCGCATGTAGGTGTGTTAAAAAATCTGGAGGCACTGCGTATTGATCCCAGTACCTCACGCTTACTAAGCGAGCCTTCTACCATCTGAGCTACGCCCGCCCCCCCGAAGACTAATGGTGCTACATACAGCCATATAGAAGACACAGACCCTTGCACTCCCATTATTCAGCAGACAAACACTACTCTCTATGTATCCGTTAGGGTGTCTTTCAGGTTTCGTGCATTCTGTATCGAATCGTAGTTGGCCACACTGAAAGTGGCACGTATAACGTCGAAAATAGAGTTCGGACACCGCTCTGAGTAAGACGAAGGTGTTGTCCACCCTCTAGACTTCAATGAGGTTAAGCCGTGATACCTAAGACAGATCTGCACTCGATGACACCTCGATTACAGCCGGTCCCCACACTTACATCTTGCTCTCCTTACGTCAGTATACATCATATCAGTTTGTGACGCTGGCTTTGCAACATCCTGCGTGCCTTTAGGTTCGCCGCGACCAACACTTACAATGCACTGCCCACAAAAAATTGAGGCGCCGCGGCTTGAACCCTGCACCTTTCTCATGCGAAGCGAACGCTCTACCATCTCAGCTACGCCCCAGGCAAGAGCAAACTGCGCTATTCCCCATTCTTTGCGACTCTGATGCGCACGGACACGATGGTTGGTTGGTTTGTAGCGGTGAAGGGAGCAGAGTACAAAGGCGCGGACACGTTCATATACACAAAAGTTCCAAGTAGTTTCGATGCTCTGGTATTACAAATGCCAATTCCGTCTTGTTTTAACGTCTTAAATTGAAAGAGCCGTCACAAATTGCTCCGTTTTCACTCCTTGTCGACAATCATACAGCACCTGAGGTAACAAACACATCTCGAGCCCCATTGTGCACTCCATTATTCATGCCAACTCAGTGCCTCGCTCTTTACTTCTGTGTACTAATCTTGTCGTCCAACTGCAAAACACTGGGCCACAACAAGTTTCCGCGTCTCCATTGCACTGCGCATACTACAAAACGCTCCCCAAACTTGGCACTCACCCACGCAGCCGACTTTTCCGACTTTCCACGACGCTCACGCTAGTGACAGCATTATTTATAGTTCGACGTCGCGCAAAAGCGAATGAGCACATTTCGCCTACGGCTTAGGCCGCCCTCCTAGAGTGGCTGCTCGGTGTCTGCAGGCAGCGAGGGTCTGCTAGCTTCCTGTGTTCGCACCTATGTCACCTGTGCTTGCTTGTCAGAGACAGACTATCGCAAAACATACAACTCACTCCATGAATTGATTGCTACGGCATCTGTTATCAGCAGTCACAACTAGCAACACCAGTAGCAGCCGACTGCACGCAAAGAATAGGAATGTGCAGTGGGATTTACGTGAACTCGGCGCAAGGCAGATCTTTCCGACATAGGCTTGAGAATCTTACGGGAACACTTGTACTGTTTCTAAATAAAGTGTAGGCGTGGGAGGAGGGTGCTTCCCGCGCACTAATAACAGCACGCTTGCCAATTGTGGATGCTAATCATTCGCTTGTATCTTCCTAGACACATCTGCAGGCTGAGAATTATTCCACTTGCATGGCAAGGTGCGCATGTAGGTGTGTTAAAAATTCTGGAGGCACTGGGTATTGATCCCAGTACCTCACGCTTACTAAGCGAGCCCTCTACCATCTGAGCTACGCCCGCCCCCCCGAAGACTAATGGTGCTACATACAGCCATATAGAAGACACAGACCCTTGCACTCCCATTATTCAGCAGACAAACACTACTTTCTATGTATCCGTTAGGGTGTCTTTCAGGTTTCGTGCATTCTGTATCGAATCGTAGTTGGCCACACTGAAAGTGGCACGTATAACGTCGAAAATAGAGTTCAGACACCGCTCTGAGTAAGACGAAGGTGTTGTCCACCCTCTAGACTTCAATGAGGTTAAGCCGTGATACCTAAGACAGATCTGCACTCGATGACACCTCGATTACAGCCGGTCCCCACACTTACATCTTGCTCTTCTTACGTCAGTATACATCATATCAGTTTGTGACGCTGGCTTTGCAACATCTTGCGTGCCTTTAGGTTCGCCGCGACCAACACTTACAATGCACTGCCCACAAAAAATTGAGGCGCCGCGGCTTGAACCCTGCACCTTTCTCATGCGAAGCGAACGCTCTACCATCTCAGCTACGCCCCAGGCACGACCAAACTGCGCTATTCCCCATTCTTTGCGACTCTGATGCGCACGGACACGATGGTTGGTTGGTTTGTAGCGGTGAAGGGAGCAGAGTACAAAGGCGCGGACACGTTCATATACACAAAAGTTCCAAGTAGTTTCGATGCTCTGGTATTACAAATGGAAATTCCGTCTGTTTTTAACGTCTTAAATTGAAAGAGCCGTCACAAATTGCTCCGTTTTCACTCCTTGTCGACAATCATACAGCACCTGAGGTAACAAACACATCTCGAGCCCCATTGTGCACTCCATTATTCATGCCAACTCAGTGCCTCGCTCTTTACTACTGTGTACTAATCTTGTCGTCCAACTGCAAAACACTGGGCCACAACAAGTTTCCGCGTCTCCATTGCACTGCGGATACTACAAAACGCTCCCCAAACTTGGCACTCACCCACGCAGCCGACTTTTCCGACTTTCCACGACGCTCACGCAACGCTCACGCTAGTGACAGCATTATTTATAGTTCGACGTCGCGCCAAAGCGAATGAGCACATTTCGCCTACGGCTTAGGCAGCCCTCCTAGTGAGGCTGCTCGGTGTCTGCAGGCAGCGAGGGTCTGCTAGCTTCCTGTGTTCGCACCTATGTCACCTGTGCTTGCTTGTCAGAGACAGACTATCGCAAAACATACAACTCACTCCATGAATTGATTGCTACGGCATCTGTTATCAGCAGTCACAACTAGCAACACCAGTAGCAGCCGACTGCACGCAAAGAATAGGAATGTGCAGTGGGATTTACGTGAACTCGGCGCAAGGCAGATCTTTCCGACATAAGCTTGAGAATCTTACGGGAACACTTGTACTGTTTCTAAATAAAGTGGTGGCGTAGGAGGAGGGTGCTTCCCGCGCACTAATAACAGCACGCTTGCCAATTGTGGATGCTAATCATTCGCTTGTATCTTCCTAGACACATCTGCAGGCTGAGAATTATTCCACTTGCATGGCAAGGTGCGCATGTAGGTGTGTTAAAAAATCTGGAGGCACTGGGTATTGATCCCAGTACCTCACGCTTACTAAGCGAGCCCTCTACCATCTGAGCTACGCCCGCCCCCCCGAAGACTGATGGTGCTACATACAGCCATATAGAAGACACAGACCCTTGCACTCCCATTATTCAGCAGACAAACACTACTCTCTATGTATCCGTTAGGGTGTCTTTCAGGTTTCGTGCATTCTGTATCGAATCGTAGTTGGCCACACTGAAAGTGGCACGTATAACGTCGAAAATAGAGTTCGGACACCGCTCTGAGTAAGACGAAGGTGTTGTCCACCCTCTAGACTTCAATGAGGTTAAGCCGTGATACCTAAGACAGATCTGCACTCGATGACACCTCGATTACAGCCGGTCCCCACACTTACATCTTGCTCTCCTTACGTCAGTATACATCATATCAGTTTGTGACGCTGGCTTTGCAACATCTTGCGTGCCTTTAGGTTCGCCGCGACCAACACTTACAATGCACTGCCCACAAAAAATTGAGGCGCCGCGGCTTGAACCCTGCACCTTTCTCATGCGAAGCGAACGCTCTACCATCTCAGCTACGCCCCAGGCACGACCAAACTGCGCTATTCCCCATTCTTTGCGACTCTGATGCGCACGGACACGATGGTTGGTTGGTTTGTAGCGGTGAAGGGAGCAGAGTACAAAGGCGCGGACACGTTCATATACACAAAAGTTCCAAGTAGTTTCGATGCTCTGGTATTACAAATGCAAATTCCGTCTGTTTTTAACGTCTTAAATTGAAAGAGCCGTCACAAATTGCTCCGTTTTCACTCCTTGTCGACAATCATACAGCACCTGAGGTAACAAACACATCTCGAGCCCCATTGTGCACTCCATTATTCATGCCAACTCAGTGCCTCGCTCTTTACTACTGTGTACTAATCTTGTCGTCCAACTGCAAAACACTGGGCCACAACAAGTTTCCGCGTCTCCATTGCACTGCGCATACTACAAAACGCTCCCCAAACTTGGCACTCACCCACGCAGACGACTTTTCCGACTTTCCACGACGCTCACGCTAGTGACAGCATTATTTATAGTTCGACGTCGCGCAAAAGCGAATGAGCACATTTCGCCTACGGCTTAGGCAGCCCTCCTAGTGTGGCTGCTCGGTGTCTGCAGGCAGCGAGGGTCTGCTAGCTTCCTGTGTTCGCACCTATGTCACCTGTGCTTGCTTGTCAGAGACAGACTATCGCAAAACATACAACTCACTCCATGAATTGATTGCTACGGCATCTGTTATCAGCAGTCACAACTAGCAACACCAGTAGCAGCCGACTGCACGCAAAGAATAGGAATGTGCAGTGGGATTTACGTGAACTCGGCGCAAGGCAGATCTTTCCGACATAAGCTTGAGAATCTTACGGGAACACTTGTACTGTTTCTAAATAATGTGGTGGCGTGGGAGGAGGGTGCTTCCCGCGCACTAATAACAGCACGCTTGCCAATTGTGGATGCTAATCATTCGCTTGTATCTTCCTAGACACATCTGCAGGCTGAGAATTATTCCACTTGCATGGCAAGGTGCGCATGTAGGTGTGTTAAAAATTCTGGAGGCACTGGGTATTGATCCCAGTACCTCACGCTTACTAAGCGAGCGCTCTACCATCTGAAGTACGCCCGCCCCCCCGAAGACTAATGGTGCTACTTACAGCCATATAGAAGGTACAGACCCTTGCACTCCCATTATTCAGCAGACAAACACTACTCTCTATGTATCCGTTAGGGTGTCTTTCAGGTTTCGTGCATTCTGTATCGAATCGTAGTTGGCCACACTGAAAGTGGCACGTATAACGTCGAAAATAGAGTTCGGACACCGCTCTGAGTAAGACGAAGGTGTTGTCCACCCTCTAGACTTCAATGAGGTTAAGCCGTGATACCTAAGACAGATCTGCACTCGATGACACCTCGATTACAGCCGGTCCCCACACTTACATCTTGCTCTCCTTACGTCAGTATACATCATATCAGTTTGTGACGCTGGCTTTGCAACATCTTGCGTGCCTTTAGGTTCGCCGCGACCAACACTTACAATGCACTGCCCACAAAAAATTAAGGCGCCGCGGCTTGAACCCTGCACCTTTCTCATGCGAAGCGAACGCTCTACCATCTCAGCTACGCCCCAGGCACGACCAAACTGCGCTATTCCCCATTCTTTGCGACTCTGATGCGCACGGACACGATGGTTGGTTGGTTTGTAGCGGTGAAGGGAGCAGAGTACAAAGGCGCGGACACGTTCATATACACAAAAGTTCCAAGTAGTTTCGATGCTCTGGTATTACAAATGCAAATTCCGTCTGTTTTTAACGTCTTAAATTGAAAGAGCCGTCATAAATTGCTCCGTTTTCACTCCTTGTCGACAATCATACAGCACCTGAGGTAACAAACACATCTCGAGCCCCATTGTGCACTCCATTATTCATGCCAACTCAGTGCCTCGCTCTTTACTACTGTGTACTAATCTTGTCGTCCAACTGCAAAACACTGGGCCACAACAAGTTTCCGCGTCTCCATTGCACTGCGCATACTACAAAACGCTCCCCAAACTTGGCACTCACCCACGCAGCCGACTTTTCCGACTTTCCACGACGCTCACGCAACGCTCACGCTAGTGACAGCATTATTTATAGTTCGACGTCGCGCAAAAGCGAATGAGCACATTTCGCCTACGGCTTAGGCCGCCCTCCTAGAGTGGCTGCTCGGTGTCTGCAGGCAGCGAGGGTCTGCTAGCTTCCTGTGTTCGCACCTATGTCACCTGTGCTTGCTTGTCAGAGACAGACTATCGCAAAACATACAACTCACTCCATGAATTGATTGCTACGGCATCTGTTATCAGCAGTCAACAACTAGCAACACCAGTAGCAGCCGACTGCACGCAAAGAATAGGAATGTGCAGTGGGATTTACGTGAACTCGGCGCAAGGGAGATCTTTCCGACATAGGCTTGAGAATCTTACGGGAACACTTGTACTGTTTCTAAATAAAGTGTAGGCGTGGGAGGAGGGTGCTTCCCGCGTACTAATAACAGCACGCTTGCCAATTGTGGATGCTAATCATTCGCTTGTATCTTCCTAGACACATCTGCAGGCTGAGAATTATTCCACTTGCATGGCAAGGTGCGCATGTAGGTGTGTTAAAAATTCTGGAGGCACTGGGTATTGATCCCAGTACCTCACGCTTACTAAGCGAGCGCTCTACCATCTGAGCTACGCCCGCCCCCCCGAAGACTAATGGTGCTACTTACAGCCATATAGAAGACACAGACCCTTGCACTCCCATTATTCAGCAGACAAATACTACTCTCTATGTATCCGTTAGGGTGTCTTTCAGGTTTCGTGCATTCTGTATCGAATCGTAGTTGGCCACACTGAAAGTGGCACGTATAACGTCGAAAATAGAGTTCGGACACCGCTCTGAGTAAGACGAAGGTGTTGTCCACCCTCTAGACTTCAATGAGGTTAAGCCGTGATACCTAAGACAGATCTGCACTCGATGACACCTCGATTACAGCCGGTCCCCACACTTACATCTTGCTCTCCTTACGTCAGTATACATCATATCAGTTTGTGACGCTGGCTTTGCAACATCTTGCGTGCCTTTAGGTTCGCCGCGACCAACACTTACCATGCACTGACCACAAAAAATTGAGGCGCCGCGGCTTGAACCCTGCACCTTTCTCATGCGAAGCGAACGCTCTACCATCTCAGCTACGCCCCAGGCACGACCAAACTGCGCTATTCCCCATTCTTTGCGACTCTGATGCGCACGGACACGATGGTTGGTTGGTTTGTAGCGGTGAAGGGAGCAGAGTACAAAGGCGCGGACACGTTCATATACACAAAAGTTCCAAGTAGTTTCGATGCTCTGGTATTACAAATGCAAATTCCGTCTGTTTTTAACGTCTTAAATTGAAAGAGCCGTCATAAATTGCTCCGTTTTCACTCCTTGTCGACAATCATACAGCACCTGAGGTAACAAACACATCTCGAGCCCCATTGTGCACTAAATTATTCATGCCAACTCAGTGCCTCGCTCTTTACTACTGTGTACTAATCTTGTCGTCCAACTGCAAAACACTGGGCCACAACAAGTTTCCGCGTCTCCATTGCACTGCGCATACTACAAAACGCTCCCCAAACTTGGCACTCACCCACGCAGCCGACTTTTCCGACTTTCCACGACGCTCACGCTAGTGACAGCATTATTTATAGTTCGACGTCGCGCAAAAGCGAATGAGCACATTTCGCCTACGGCTTAGGCCGCCCTCCTAGAGTGGCTGCTCGGTGTCTGCAGGCAGCGAGGGTCTGCTAGCTTCCTGTGTTCGCACCTATGTCACCTGTGCTTGCTTGTCAGAGACAGACTATCGCAAAACATACAACTCACTCCATGAATTGATTGCTACGGCATCTGTTATCAGCAGTCAACAACTAGCAACACCAGTAGCAGCCGACTGCACGCAAAGAATAGGAATGTGCAGTGGGATTTACGTGAACTCGGCGCAAGGGAGATCTTTCCGACATAGGCTTGAGAATCTTACGGGAACACTTGTACTGTTTCTAAATAAAGTGTAGGCGTGGGAGGAGGGTGCTTCCCGCGTACTAATAACAGCACGCTTGCCAATTGTGGATGCTAATCATTCGCTTGTATCTTCCTAGACACATCTGCAGGCTGAGAATTATTCCACTTGCATGGCAAGGTGCGCATGTAGGTGTGTTAAAAATTCTGGAGGCACTGGGTATTGATCCCAGTACCTCACGCTTACTAAGCGAGCGCTCTACCATCTGAGCTACGCCCGCCCCCCCGAAGACTAATGGTGCTACTTACAGCCATATAGAAGACACAGACCCTTGCACTCCCATTATTCAGCAGACAAATACTACTCTCTATGTATCCGTTAGGGTGTCTTTCAGGTTTCGTGCATTCTGTATCGAATCGTAGTTGGCCACACTGAAAGTGGCACGTATAACGTCGAAAATAGAGTTCGGACACCGCTCTGAGTAAGACGAAGGTGTTGTCCACCCTCTAGACTTCAATGAGGTTAAGCCGTGATACCTAAGACAGATCTGCACTCGATGACACCTCGATTACAGCCGGTCCCCACACTTACATCTTGCTCTCCTTACGTCAGTATACATCATATCAGTTTGTGACGCTGGCTTTGCAACATCTTGCGTGCCTTTAGGTTCGCCGCGACCAACACTTACCATGCACTGACCACAAAAAATTGAGGCGCCGCGGCTTGAACCCTGCACCTTTCTCATGCGAAGCGAACGCTCTACCATCTCAGCTACGCCCCAGGCACGACCAAACTGCGCTATTCCCCATTCTTTGCGACTCTGATGCGCACGGACACGATGGTTGGTTGGTTTGTAGCGGTGAAGGGAGCAGAGTACAAAGGCGCGGACACGTTCATATACACAAAAGTTCCAAGTAGTTTCGATGCTCTGGTATTACAAATGCAAATTCCGTCTGTTTTTAACGTCTTAAATTGAAAGAGCCGTCACAAATTGCTCCGTTTTCACTCCTTGTCGACAATCATACAGCACCTGAGGTAACAAACACATCTCGAGCCCCATTGTGCACTCCATTATTCATGCCAACTCAGTGCCTCGCTCTTTACTACTGTGTACTAATCTTGTCGTCCAACTGCAAAACACTGGGCCACAACAAGTTTCCGCGTCTCCATTGCACTGCGCATACTACAAAACGCTCCCCAAACTTGGCACTCACCCACGCAGCCGACTTTTCCGACTTTCCACGACGCTCACGCTAGTGACAGCATTATTTATAGTTCGACGTCGCGCAAAAGCGAATGAGCACATTTCGCCTACGGCTTAGGCCGCCCTCCTAGTGTGGCTGCTCGGTGTCTGCAGGCAGCGAGGGTCTGCTAGCTTCCTGTGTTCGCACCTATGTCACCTGTGCTTGCTTGTCACAGACAGACTATCGCAAAACATACAACTCACTCCATGAATTGATTGCTACGGCATCTGTTATCAGCAGTCAACAACTAGCAACACCAGTAGCAGCCGACTGCACGCAAAGAATAGGAATGTGCAGTGGGATTTACGTGAACTCGGCGCAAGGGAGATCTTTCCGACATAGGCTTGAGAATCTTACGGGAACACTTGTACTGTTTCTAAATAAAGTGTAGGCGTGGGAGGAAGGTGCTTCCCGCGTACTAATAACAGCACGCTTGCCAATTGTGGATGCTAATCATTCGCTTGTATCTTCCTAGACACATCTGCAGGCTGAGAATTATTCCACTTGCATGGCAAGGTGCGCATGTAGGTGTGTTAAAAATTCTGGAGGCACTGGGTATTGATCCCAGTACCTCACGCTTACTAAGCGAGCGCTCTACCATCTGAGCTACGCCCGCCCCCCCGAAGACTAATGGGGCTACTTACAGCCATATAGAAGACACAGACCCTTGCACTCCCATTATTCAGCAGACAAACACTACTCTCTATGTATCCGTTAGGGTGTCTTTCAGGTTTCGTGCATTCTGTATCGAATCGTAGTTGGCCACACTGAAAGTGGCACGTATAACGTCGAAAATAGAGTTCGGACACCGCTCTGAGTAAGACGAAGGTGTTGTCCACCCTCTAGACTTCAATGAGGTTAAGCCGTGATACCTAAGACAGATCTGCACTCGATGACACCTCGATTACAGCCGGTCCCCACACTTACATCTTGCTCTCCTTACGTCAGTATACATCATATCAGTTTGTGACGCTGGCTTTGCAACATCTTGCGTGCCTTTAGGTTCGCCGCGACCAACACTTACAATGCACTGCCCACAAAAAATTGAGGCGCCGCGGCTTGAACCCTGCACCTTTCTCATGCGAAGCGAACGCTCTACCATCTCAGCTACGCCCCAGGCACGACCAAACTGCGCTATTCCCCATTCTTTGCGACTCTGATGCGCACGGACACGATGGTTGGTTGGTTTGTAGCGGTGAAGGGAGCAGAGTACAAAGGCGCGGACACGTTCATATACACAAAAGTTCCAAGTAGTTTCGATGCTCTGGTATTACAAATGCAAATTCCGTCTGTTTTTAACGTCTTAAATTGAAAGAGCCGTCACAAATTGCTCCGTTTTCACTCCTTGTCGACAATCATACAGCACCTGAGGTAACAAACACATCTCGAGCCCCATTGTGCACTCCATTATTCATGCCAACTCAGTGCCTCGCTCTTTACTACTGTGTACTAATCTTGTCGTCCAACTGCAAAACACTGGGCCACAACAAGTTTCCGCGTCTCCATTGCACTGCGCATACTACAAAACGCTCCCCAAACTTGGCACTCACCCACGCAGCCGACTTTTCCGACTTTCCACGACGCTCACGCAACGCTCACGCTAGTGACAGCATTATTTATAGTTCGACGTCGCGCAAAAGCGAATGAGCACATTTCGCCTACGGCTTAGGCCGCCCTCCTAGTGTGGCTGCTCGGTGTCTGCAGGCAGCGAGGGTCTGCTAGCTTCCTGTGTTCGCACCTATGTCACCTGTGCTTGCTTGTCAGAGACAGACTATCGCAAAACATACAACTCACTCCATGAATTGATTGCTACGGCATCTGTTATCAGCAGTCAACAACTAGCAACACCAGTAGCAGCCGACTGCACGCAAAGAATAGGAATGTGCAGTGGGATTTACGTGAACTCGGCGCAAGGGAGATCTTTCCGACATAGGCTTGAGAATCTTACGGGAACACTTGTACTGTTTCTAAATAAAGTGTAGGCGTGGGAGGAGGGTGCTTCCCGCGTACTAATAACAGCACGCTTGCCAATTGTGGATGCTAATCATTCGCTTGTATCTTCCTACACACATCTGCAGGCTGAGAATTATTCCACTTGCATGGCAAGGTGCGCATGTAGGTGTGTTAAAAATTCTGGAGGCACTGGGTATTGATCCCAGTACCTCACGCTTACTAAGCGAGCGCTCTACCATCTGAGCTACGCCCGCCCCCCCCGAAGACTAATGGGGCTACTTACAGCCATATAGAAGACACAGACCCTTGCACTCCCATTATTCAGCAGACAAACACTACTCTCTATGTATCCGTTAGGGTGTCTTTCAGGTTTCGTGCATTCTGTATCGAATCGTAGTTGGCCACACTGAAAGTGGCACGTATAACGTCGAAAATAGAGTTCGGACACCGCTCTGAGTAAGACGAAGGTGTTGTCCACCCTCTAGACTTCAATGAGGTTAAGCCGTGATACCTAAGACAGATCTGCACTCGATGACACCTCGATTACAGCCGGTCCCCACACTTACATCTTGCTCTCCTTACGTCAGTATACATCATATCAGTTTGTGACGCTGGCTTTGCAACATCTTGCGTGCCTTTAGGTTCGCCGCGACCAACACTTACAATGCACTGCCCACAAAAAATTGAGGCGCCGCGGCTTGAACCCTGCACCTTTCTCATGCGAAGCGAACGCTCTACCATCTCAGCTACGCCCCAGGCACGACCAAACTGCGCTATTCCCCATTCTTTGCGACTCTGATGCGCACGGACACGATGGTTGGTTGGTTTGTAGCGGTGAAGGGAGCAGAGTACAAAGGCGCGGACACGTTCATATACACAAAAGTTCCAAGTAGTTTCGATGCTCTGGTATTACAAATGCAAATTCCGTCTGTTTTTAACGTCTTAAATTGAAAGAGCCGTCACAAATTGCTCCGTTTTCACTCCTTGTCGACAATCATACAGCACCTGAGGTAACAAACACATCTCGAGCCCCATTGTGCACTCCATTATTCATGCCAACTCAGTGCCTCGCTCTTTACTACTGTGTACTAATCTTGTCGTCCAACTGCAAAACACTGGGCCACAACAAGTTTCCGCGTCTCCATTGCACTGCGCATACTACAAAACGCTCCCCAAACTTGGCACTCACCCACGCAACCGACTTTTCCGACTTTCCACGACGCTCACGCAACGCTCACGCTAGTAACAGCATTATTTATAGTTCGACGTCGCGCAAAAGCGAATGAGCATATTTCGCCTACGGCTTAGGCCGCCCTCCTAGAGTGGCTGCTCGGTGGCTGCAGGCAGCGAGGGTCTGCTAGCTTCCTGTGTTCGCACCTATGTCACCTGTGCTTGCTTGTCAGAGACAGACTATCGCAAAACATATAACTCACTCCATGAATTGATTGCTACGGCATCTGTTATCAGCAGTCACAACTAGCAACACCAGTAGCAGCCGACTGCACGCAAAGAATAGGAATGTGCAGTGGGATTTACGTGAACTCGGCGCAAGGCAGATCTTTCCGACATAGGCTTGAGAATCTTACGGGAACACTTGTACTGTTTCTAAATAAAGTGTAGGCGTGGGAGGAGGGTGCTTCCCGCGCACTAATAACAGCACGCTTGCCAATTGTGGATGCTAATCATTCGCTTGTATCTTCCTAGACACATCTGCAGGCTGAGAATTATTCCACTTGCATGGCAAGGTGCGCATGTAGGTGTGTTAAAAATTCTGGAGGCACTGGGTATTGATCCCAGTACCTCACGCTTACTAAGCGAGCGCTCTACCATCTGAGCTACGCCCGCCCCCCCGAAGACTAATGGTGCTACATACAGCCATATAGAAGACACAGACCCTTGCACTCCCATTATTCAGCAGACAAACACTACTCTCTATGTATCCGTTAGGGTGTCTTTCAGGTTTCGTGCATTCTGTATCGAATCGTAGTTGGCCACACTGAAAGTGGCACGTATAACGTCGAAAATAGAGTTCGGACACCGCTCTGAGTAAGACGAAGGTGTTGTCCACCCTCTAGACTTCAATGAGGTTAAGCCGTGATACCTAAGACAGATCTGCACTCGATGACACCTCGATTACAGCCGGTCCCCACACTTACATCTTGCTCTCCTTACGTCAGTATACATCATATCAGTTTGTGACGCTGGCTTTGCAACATCTTGCGTGCCTTTAGGTTCGCCGCGACCAACACTTACAATGCACTGCCCACAAAAAATTGAGGCGCCGCGGCTTGAACCCTGCACCTTTCACATGCGAAGCGAACGCTCTACCATCTCAGCTACGACCCAGGCACAACCAAACTGCGCTATTCCCCATTCTTTGCGACTCTGATGCGCACGGACACGATGGTTGGTTGGTTTGTAGCGGTGAAGGGAGCAGAGTACAAAGGCGCGGACACGTTCATATACACAAAAGTTCCAAGTAGTTTCGATGCTCTGGTATTACAAATGCAAATTCCGTCTGTTTTTAACGTCTTAAATTGAAAGAGCCGTCACAAATTGCTCCGTTTTCACTCCTTGTCGACAATCATACAGCACCTGAGGTAACAAACACATCTCGAGCCCCATTGTGCACTCCATTATTCATGCCAACTCAGTGCCTCGCTCTTTACTACTGTGTACTAATCTTGTCATCCAACTGCAAAACACTGGGCCACAACAAGTTTCCGCGTCTCCATTGCACTGCGCATACTACAAAACGCTCCCCAAACTTGGCACTCACCCACGCAGCCAACTTTTCCGACTTTCCACGACGCTCACGCAACGCTCACGCTAGTGACAGCATTATTTATAGTTCGACCTCGCGCCAAAGCGAATGAGCACATTTCGCCTACGGCTTAGGCAGCCCTCCTAGAGTGGCTGCTCGGTGTCTGCAGGCAGCGAGGGTCTGCTAGCTTCCTGTGTTCGCACCTATGTCACCTGTGCTTGCTTGTCAGAGACAGACTATCGCAAAACATACAACTCACTCCATGAATTGATTGCTACGGCATCTGTTATCAGCAGTCACAACTAGCAACACCAGTAGCAGCCGACTGCACGCAAAGAATAGGAATGTGCAGTGGGATTTACGTGAACTCGGCGCAAGGCAGATCTTTCCGACATAGGCTTGAGAATCTTACGGGAACACTTGTACTGTTTCTAAATAAAGTGTAGGCGTGGGAGGAGGGTGCTTCCCGCGTACTAATAACAGCACGCTTGCCAATTGTGGATGCTAATCATTCGCTTGTATCTTCCTAGACACATCTGCAGGCTGAGAATTATTCCACTTGCATGGCAAGGTGCGCATGTAGGTGTGTTAAAAATTCTGGAGGCACTGGGTATTGATCCCAGTATCTCACGCTTACTAAGCGAGCGCTCTACCATCTGAGCTACGCCCGCCCCCCCGAACACTAATGGTGCTACATACAGCCATATAGAAGACACAGACCCTTGCACTCCCATTATTCAGCAGACAAACACTACTCTCTATGTATCCGTTAGGGTGTCTTTCAGGTTTCGTGCATTCTGTATCGAATCGTAGTTGGCCACACTGAAAGTGGCACGTATAACGTCGAAAATAGAGTTCGGACACCGCTCTGAGTAAGACGAAGGTGTTGTCCACCCTCTAGACTTCAATGAGGTTAAGCCGTGATACCTAAGACAGATCTGCACTCGATGACACCTCGATTACAGCCGGTCCCCACACTTACATCTTGCTCTCCTTACGTCAGTATACATCATATCAGTTTGTGACGCTGGCTTTGCAACATCTTGCGTGCCTTTAGGTTCGCCGCGACCAACACTTACAATGCACTGCCCACAAAAAATTGACGCGCCGCGGCTTGAACCCTGCACCTTTCTCATGCGAAGCGAACGCTCTACCATCTCAGCTACGCCCCAGGCACGACCAAACCGCGCTATTCCCCATTCTTTGCGACTCTGATGCGCACGGACACGATGGTTGGTTGGTTTGTAGCGGTGAAGGGAGCAGAGTACAAAGGCGCGGACACGTTCATATACACAAAAGTTCCAAGTAGTTTCAATGCTCTGGTATTACAAATGCAAATTCCGTCTGTTTTTAACGTCTTACATTGAAAGAGCCGTCACAAATTGCTCCGTTTTCACTCCTTGTCGACAATCATACAGCACCTGAGGTAACAAACACATCTCGAGCCCCATTGTGCACTCCATTATTCATGCCAACTCAGTGCCTCGCTCTTTACTACTGTGTACTAATCTTGTCGTCCAACTGCAAAACACTGGGCCACAACAAGTTTCCGCGTCTCCATTGCACTGCGCATACTACAAAACGCTCCCCAAACTTGGCACTCACCCACGCAGCCGACTTTTCCGACTTTCCACGACGCTCACGCAACGCTCACGCTAGTGACAGCATTATTTATAGTTCGACGTCGCGCCAAAGCGAATGAGCACATTTCGCCTACGGCTTAGGCAGCCCTCCTAGAGTGGCTGCTCGGTGTCTGCAGGCAGCGAGGGTCTGCTAGCTTCCTGTGTTCGCACCTATGTCACCTGTGCTTGCTTGTCAGAGACAGACTATCGCAAAACATACAACTCACTCCATGAATTGATTGCTACGGCATCTGTTATCAGCAGTCACAACTAGCAACACCAGTAGCAGCCGACTGCACGCAAAGAATAGGAATGTGCAGTGGGATTTACGTGAACTCGGCGCAAGGCAGATCTTTCCGACATAAGCTTGAGAATCTTACGGGAACACTTGTACTGTTTCTAAATAAAGTGTAGGCGTGGGAGGAGGGTGCTTCCCGCGTACTAATAACAGCACGCTTGCCAATTGTGGATGCTAATCATTCGCTTGTATCTTCCTAGACACATCTGCAGGCTGAGAATTATTCCACTTGCATGGCAAGGTGCGCATGTAGGTGTGTTAAAAATTCTGGAGGCACTGGGTATTGATCCCAGTACCTCACGCTTACTAAGCGAGCGCTCTACCATCTGAGCTACGCCCGCCCCCCCGAACACTAATGGTGCTACATACAGCCATATAGAAGACACAGACCCTTGCACTCCCATTATTCAGCAGACAAACACTACTCTCTATGTATCCGTTAGGGTGTCTTTCAGGTTTCGTGCATTCTGTATCGAATCGTAGTTGGCCACACTGAAAGTGGCACGTATAACGTCGAAAATAGAGTTCGGACACCGCTCTGAGTAAGACGAAGGTGTTGTCCACCCTCTAGACTTCAATGAGGTTAAGCCGTGATACCTAAGACAGATCTGCACTCGATGACACCTCGATTACAGCCGGTCCCCACACTTACATCTTGCTCTCCTTACGTCAGTATACATCATATCAGTTTGTGACGCTGGCTTTGCAACATCTTGCGTGCCTTTAGGTTCGCCGCGACCAACACTTACAATGCACTGCCCACAAAAAATTGAGGCGCCGCGGCTTGAACCCTGCACCTTTCTCATGCGAAGCGAACGCTCTACCATCTCAGCTACGCCCCAGGCACGACCAAACCGCGCTATTCCCCATTCTTTGCGACTCTGATGCGCACGGACACGATGGTTGGTTGGTTTGTAGCGGTGAAGGGAGCAGAGTACAAAGGCGCGGACACGTTCATATACACAAAAGTTCCAAGTAGTTTCGATGCTCTGGTATTACAAATGCAAATTCCGTCTGTTTTTAACGTCTTAAATTGAAAGAGCCGTCACAAATTGCTCCGTTTTCACTCCTTGTCGACAATCATACAGCACCTGAGGTAACAAACACATCTCGAGCCCCATTGTGCACTCCATTATTCATGCCAACTCAGTGCCTCGCTCTTTACTACTGTGTACTAATCTTGTCGTCCAACTGCAAAACACTGGGCCACAACAAGTTTCCGCGTCTCCATTGCACTGCGCATACTACAAAACGCTCCCCAAACTTGGCACTCACCCACGCAGCCAACTTTTCCGACTTTCCACGACGCTCACGCAACGCTCACGCTAGTGACAGCATTATTTATAGTTCGACGTCGCGCCAAAGCGAATGAGCACATTTCGCCTACGGCTTAGGCAGCCCTCCTAGTGTGGCTGCTCGGTGTCTGCAGGCAGCGAGGGTCTGCTAGCTTCCTGTGTTCGCACCTATGTCACCTGTGCTTGCTTGTCAGAGACAGACTATCGCAAAACATACAACTCACTCCATGAATTGATTGCTACGGCATCTGTTATCAGCAGTCACAACTAGCAACACCAGTAGCAGCCGACTGCACGCAAAGAATAGGAATGTGCAGTGGGATTTACGTGAACTCGGCGCAAGGCAGATCTTTCCGACATAAGCTTGAGAATCTTACGGGAACACTTGTACTGTTTCTAAATAAAGTGGTGGCGTGGGAGGAGGGTGCTTCCCGCGCACTAATAACAGCACGCTTGCCAATTGTGGATGCTAATCGTTCGCTTGTATCTTCCTAGACACATCTGCAGGCTGAGAATTATTCCACTTGCATGGCAAGGTGCGCATGTAGGTGTGTTAAAAATTCTGGAGGCACTGGGTATTGATCCCAGTACCTCACGCTTACTAAGCGAGCGCTCTACCATCTGAGCTACGCCCGCCCCCCCGAAGACTCATGGTGCTACATACAGCCATATAGAAGACACAGACCCTTGCACTCCCATTATTCAGCAGACAAACACTACTCTCTATGTATCCGTTAGGGTGTCTTTCAGGTTTCGTGCATTCTGTATCGAATCGTAGTTGGCCACACTGAAAGTGGCACGTATAACGTCGAAAATAGAGTTCGGACACCGCTCTGAGTAAGACGAAGGTGTTGTCCACCCTCTAGACTTCAATGAGGTTAAGCCGTGATACCTAAGACAGATCTGCACTCGATGACACCTCGATTACAGCCGGTCCCCACACTTACATCTTGCTCTCCTTACGTCAGTATACATCATATCAGTTTGTGACGCTGGCTTTGCAACATCTTGCGTGCCTTTAGGTTCGCCGCGACCAACACTTACAATGCACTGCCCACAAAAAATTGAGGCGCCGCGGCTTGAACCCTGCACCTTTCTCATGCGAAGCGAACGCTCT
This sequence comes from Schistocerca gregaria, assembly GCF_023897955.1. Lineage (NCBI taxonomy): Eukaryota > Metazoa > Arthropoda > Insecta > Orthoptera > Acrididae > Schistocerca > Schistocerca gregaria. The sequence goes on along the minus strand of NC_064929.1, from coordinate 28,946,094 downwards.
ACCATCTCAGCTACGCCCCAGGCACGACCAAACCGCGCTATTCCCCATTCTTTGCGACTCTGATGCGCACGGACACGATGGTTGGTTGGTTTGTAGCGGTGAAGGGAGCAGAGTACAAAGGCGCGGACACGTTCATATACACAAAAGTTCCAAGTAGTTTCGATGCTCTGGTATTACAAATGCAAATTCCGTCTGTTTTTAACGTCTTAAATTGAAAGAGCCGTCACAAATTGCTCCGTTTTCACTCCTTGTCGACAATCATACAGCACCTGAGGTAACAAACACATCTCGAGCCCCATTGTGCACTCCATTATTCATGCCAACTCAGTGCCTCGCTCTTTACTACTGTGTACTAATCTTGTCGTCCAACTGCAAAACACTGGGCCACAACAAGTTTCCGCGTCTCCATTGCACTGCGCATACTACAAAACGCTCCCCAAACTTGGCACTCACCCACGCAGCCAACTTTTCCGACTTTCCACGACGCTCACGCAACGCTCACGCTAGTGACAGCATTATTTATAGTTCGACGTCGCGCCAAAGCGAATGAGCACATTTCGCCTACGGCTTAGGCAGCCCTCCTAGTGTGGCTGCTCGGTGTCTGCAGGCAGCGAGGGTCTGCTAGCTTCCTGTGTTCGCACCTATGTCACCTGTGCTTGCTTGTCAGAGACAGACTATCGCAAAACATACAACTCACTCCATGAATTGATTGCTACGGCATCTGTTATCAGCAGTCACAACTAGCAACACCAGTAGCAGCCGACTGCACGCAAAGAATAGGAATGTGCAGTGGGATTTACGTGAACTCGGCGCAAGGCAGATCTTTCCGACATAAGCTTGAGAATCTTACGGGAACACTTGTACTGTTTCTAAATAAAGTGGTGGCGTGGGAGGAGGGTGCTTCCCGCGCACTAATAACAGCACGCTTGCCAATTGTGGATGCTAATCGTTCGCTTGTATCTTCCTAGACACATCTGCAGGCTGAGAATTATTCCACTTGCATGGCAAGGTGCGCATGTAGGTGTGTTAAAAATTCTGGAGGCACTGGGTATTGATCCCAGTACCTCACGCTTACTAAGCGAGCGCTCTACCATCTGAGCTACGCCCGCCCCCCCGAAGACTCATGGTGCTACATACAGCCATATAGAAGACACAGACCCTTGCACTCCCATTATTCAGCAGACAAACACTACTCTCTATGTATCCGTTAGGGTGTCTTTCAGGTTTCGTGCATTCTGTATCGAATCGTAGTTGGCCACACTGAAAGTGGCACGTATAACGTCGAAAATAGAGTTCGGACACCGCTCTGAGTAAGACGAAGGTGTTGTCCACCCTCTAGACTTCAATGAGGTTAAGCCGTGATACCTAAGACAGATCTGCACTCGATGACACCTCGATTACAGCCGGTCCCCACACTTACATCTTGCTCTCCTTACGTCAGTATACATCATATCAGTTTGTGACGCTGGCTTTGCAACATCTTGCGTGCCTTTAGGTTCGCCGCGACCAACACTTACAATGCACTGCCCACAAAAAATTGAGGCGCCGCGGCTTGAACCCTGCACCTTTCTCATGCGAAGCGAACGCTCTACCATCTCAGCTACGCCCCAGGCACGACCAAACCGCGCTATTCCCCATTCTTTGCGACTCTGATGCGCACGGACACGATGGTTGGTTGGTTTGTAGCGGTGAAGGGAGCAGAGTACAAAGGCGCGGACACGTTCATATACACAAAAGTTCCAAGTAGTTTCGATGCTCTGGTATTACAAATGCAAATTCCGTCTGTTTTTAACGTCTTAAATTGAAAGAGCCGTCACAAATTGCTCCGTTTTCACTCCTTGTCGACAATCATACAGCACCTGAGGTAACAAACACATCTCGAGCCCCATTGTGCACTCCATTATTCATGCCAACTCAGTGCCTCGCTCTTTACTACTGTGTACTAATCTTGTCGTCCAACTGCAAAACACTGGGCCACAACAAGTTTCCGCGTCTCCATTGCACTGCGCATACTACAAAACGCTCCCCAAACTTGGCACTCACCCACGCAGCCAACTTTTCCGACTTTCCACGACGCTCACGCAACGCTCACGCTAGTGACAGCATTATTTATAGTTCGACGTCGCGCCAAAGCGAATGAGCACATTTCGCCTACGGCTTAGGCAGCCCTCCTAGTGTGGCTGCTCGGTGTCTGCAGGCAGCGAGGGTCTGCTAGCTTCCTGTGTTCGCACCTATGTCACCTGTGCTTGCTTGTCAGAGACAGACTATCGCAAAACATACAACTCACTCCATGAATTGATTGCTACGGCATCTGTTATCAGCAGTCACAACTAGCAACACCAGTAGCAGCCGACTGCACGCAAAGAATAGGAATGTGCAGTGGGATTTACGTGAACTCGGCGCAAGGCAGATCTTTCCGACATAAGCTTGAGAATCTTACGGGAACACTTGTACTGTTTCTAAATAAAGTGGTGGCGTGGGAGGAGGGTGCTTCCCGCGCACTAATAACAGCACGCTTGCCAATTGTGGATGCTAATCGTTCGCTTGTATCTTCCTAGACACATCTGCAGGCTGAGAATTATTCCACTTGCATGGCAAGGTGCGCATGTAGGTGTGTTAAAAATTCTGGAGGCACTGGGTATTGATCCCAGTACCTCACGCTTACTAAGCGAGCGCTCTACCATCTGAGCTACGCCCGCCCCCCCGAAGACTCATGGTGCTACATACAGCCATATAGAAGACACAGACCCTTGCACTCCCATTATTCAGCAGACAAACACTACTCTCTATGTATCCGTTAGGGTGTCTTTCAGGTTTCGTGCATTCTGTATCGAATCGTAGTTGGCCACACTGAAAGTGGCACGTATAACGTCGAAAATAGAGTTCGGACACCGCTCTGAGTAAGACGAAGGTGTTGTCCACCCTCTAGACTTCAATGAGGTTAAGCCGTGATACCTAAGACAGATCTGCACTCGATGACACCTCGATTACAGCCGGTCCCCACACTTACATCTTGCTCTCCTTACGTCAGTATACATCATATCAGTTTGTGACGCTGGCTTTGCAACATCTTGCGTGCCTTTAGGTTCGCCGCGACCAACACTTACAATGCACTGCCCACAAAAAATTGAGGCGCCGCGGCTTGAACCCTGCACCTTTCTCATGCGAAGCGAACGCTCTACCATCTGAGCTACGCCCCAGGCATGACCAAACTGCGCTATTCCCCATTCTTTGCGACTCTGATGCGCACGGACACGATGGTTGGTTGGTTTGTAGCGGTGAAGGGAGCAGAGTACAAAGGCGCGGACACGTTCATATACACAAAAGTTCCAAGTAGTTTCGATGCTCTGGTATTACAAATGCAAATTCCGTCTGATTTTAACGTCTTAAATTGAAAGAGCCGTCACAAATTGCTCCGATTTCACTCCTTGTCGACAATCATACAGCACCTGAGGTAACAAACACATCTCGAGCCCCATTGTGCACTCCATTATTCATGCCAACTCAGTGCCTCGCTCTTTACTACTGTGTACTAATCTTGTCGTCCAACTGCAAAACACTGGGCCACAACAAGTTTCCGCGTCTCCATTGCACTGCGCATACTACAAAACGCTCCCCAAACTTGGCACTCACCCACGCAGCCAACTTTTCCGACTTTCCACGACGCTCACGCAACGCTCACGCTAGTGACAGCATTATTTATAGTTCGACGTCGCGCCAAAGCGAATGAGCACATTTCGCCTACGGCTTAGGCAGCCCTCCTAGTGTGGCTGCTCGGTGTCTGCAGGCAGCGAGGGTCTGCTAGCTTCCTGTGTTCGCACCTATGTCACCTGTGCTTGCTTGTCAGAGACAGACTATCGCAAAACATACAACTCACTCCATGAATTGATTGCTACGGCATCTGTTATCAGCAGTCACAACTAGCAACACCAGTAGCAGCCGACTGCACGCAAAGAATAGGAATGTGCAGTGGGATTTACGTGAACTCGGCGCAAGGCAGATCTTTCCGACATAAGCTTGAGAATCTTACGGGAACACTTGTACTGTTTCTAAATAAAGTGGTGGCGTGGGAGGAGGGTGCTTCCCGCGCACTAATAACAGCACGCTTGCCAATTGTGGATGCTAATCGTTCGCTTGTATCTTCCTAGACACATCTGCAGGCTGAGAATTATTCCACTTGCATGGCAAGGTGCGCATGTAGGTGTGTTAAAAATTCTGGAGGCACTGGGTATTGATCCCAGTACCTCACGCTTACTAAGCGAGCCCTCTACCATCTGAGCTACGCCCGCCCCCCCGAAGACTAATGGTGCTACATACAGCCATATAGAAGACACAGACCCTTGCACTCCCATTATTCAGCAGACAAACACTACTCTCTATGTATCCGTTAGGGTGTCTTTCAGGTTTCGTGCATTCTGTATCGAATCGTAGTTGGCCACACTGAAAGTGGCACGTATAACGTCGAAAATAGAGTTCGGACACCGCTCTGAGTAAGACGAAGGTGTTGTCCACCCTCTAGACTTCAATGAGGTTAAGCCGTGATACCTAAGACAGATCTGCACTCGATGACACCTCGATTACAGCCGGTCCCCACACTTACATCTTGCTCTCCTTACGTCAGTATACATCATATCAGTTTGTGACGCTGGCTTTGCAACATCTTGCGTGCCTTTAGGTTCGCCGCGACCAACACTTACAATGCACTGCCCACAAAAAATTGAGTCGCCGCGGCTTGAACCCTGCACCTTTCTCATGCGAAGCGAACGCTCTACCATCTCAGTTACGCCCCAGGCACGACCAAACTGCGCTATTCCCCATTCTTTGCGACTCTGATGCGCACGGACACGATGGTTGGTTGGTTTGTAGCGGTGAAGGGAGCAGAGTACAAAGGCGCGGACACGTTCATATACACAAAAGTTCCAAGTAGTTTCGATGCTCTGGTATTACAAATGCAAATTCCGTCTGTTTGTAACGTCTTAAATTGAAAGAGCCGTCACAAATTGCTCCGTTTTCACTCCTTGTCGACAATCATACAGCACCTGAGGTAACAAACACATCTCGAGCCCCATTGTGCACTCCATTATTCATGCCAACTCAGTGCCTCGCTCTTTACTACTGTGTACTAATCTTGTCGTCCAACTGCAAAACACTGGGCCACAACAAGTTTCCGCGTCTCCATTGCACTGCGCATACTACAAAACGCTCCCCAAACTTGGCACTCACCCACGCAGCCAACTTTTCCGACTTTCCACGACGCTCACGCTAGTGACAGCATTATTTATAGTTCGACGTCGCGCCAAAGCGAATGAGCACATTTCGCCTACGGCTTAGGCAGCCCTCCTAGAGTGGCTGCTCGGTGTCTGCAGGCAGCGAGGGTCTGCTAGCTTCCTGTGTTCGCACCTATGTCACCTGTGCTTGCTTGTCAGAGACAGACTATCGCAAAACATACAACTCACTCCATGAATTGATTGCTACGGCATCTGTTATCAGCAGTCACAACTAGCAACACCAGTAGCAGCCGACTGCACGCAAATAATAGGAATGTGCAGTGGGATTTACGTGAACTCGGCGCAAGGCAGATCTTTCCGACATAGGCTTGAGAATCTTACGGGAACACTTGTACTGTTTCTAAATAAAGTGTAGGCGTGGGAGGAGGGTGCTTCCCGCGTACTAATAACAGCACGCATGCCAATTGTGGATGCTAATCATTCGCTTGTATCTTCCTAGACACATCTGCAGGCTGAGAATTATTCCACTTGCATGGCAAGGTGCGCATGTAGGTGTGTTAAAAATTCTGGAGGCACTGGGTATTGATCCCAGTACCTCACGCATACTAAGCGAGCGCTCTACCATCTGAGCTACGCCCGCCCCCCCCCCCCCCGAAGACTCATGGTGCTACATACAGCCATATAGAAGACACAGACCCTTGCACTCCCATTATTCAGCAGACAAACACTACTCTCTATGTATCCGTTAGGGTGTCTTTCAGGTTTCGTGCATTCTGTATCGAATCGTAGTTGGCCACACTGAAAGTGGCACGTATAACGTCGAAAATAGAGTTCGGACACCGCTCTGAGTAAGACGAAGGTGTTGTCCACCCTCTAGACTTCAATGAGGTTAAGCCGTGATACCTAAGACAGATCTGCACTCGATGACACCTCGATTACAGCCGGTCCCCACACTTACATCTTGCTCTCCTTACGTCAGTATACATCATATCAGTTTGTGACGCTGGCTTTGCAACATCTTGCGTGCCTTTAGGTTCGCCGCGACCAACACTTACAATGCACTGCCCACAAAAAATTGAGGCGCCGCGGCTTGAACCCTGCACCTTTCTCATGCGAAGCGAACGCTCTACCATCTGAGCTACGCCCCAGGCACGACCAAACTGCGCTATTCCCCATTCTTTGCGACTCTGATGCGCACGGACACGATGGTTGGTTGGTTTGTAGCGGTGAAGGGAGCAGAGTACAAAGGCGCGGACACGTTCATATACACAAAAGTTCCAAGTAGTTTCGATGCTCTGGTATTACAAATGCAAATTCCGTCTGTTTTTAACGTCTTAAATTGAAAGAGCCGTCACAAATTGCTCCGTTTTCACTCCTTGTCGACAATCATACAGCACCTGAGGTAACAAACACATCTCGAGCCCCATTGTGCACTCCATTATTCATGCCAACTCAGTGCCTCGCTCTTTACTACTGTGTACTAATCTTGTCGTCCAACTGCAAAACACTGGGCCACAACAAGTTTCCGCGTCTCCATTGCACTGCGCATACTACAAAACGCTCCCCAAACTTGGCACTCACCCACGCAGCCGACTTTTCCGACTTTCCACGACGCTCACGCTAGTGACAGCATTATTTATAGTTCGACGTCGCGCCAAAGCGAATGAGCACATTTCGCCTACGGCTTAGGCCGCCCTCCTAGAGTGGCTGCTCGGTGTCTGCAGGCAGCGAGGGTCTGCTAGCTTCCTGTGTTCGCACCTATGTCACCTGTGCTTGCTTGTCAGAGACAGACTATCGCAAAACATACAACTCACTCCATGAATTGATTGCTACGGCATCTGTTATCAGCAGTCACAACTAGCAACACCAGTAGCAGCCGACTGCACGCAAAGAATAGGAATGTGCAGTGGGATTTACGTGAACTCGGCGCAAGGCAGATCTTTCCGACATAGGCTTGAGAATCTTACGGGAACACTTGTACTGTTTCTAAATAAAGTGTAGGCGTGGGAGGAGGGTGCTTCCCGCGCACTAATAACAGCACGCTTGCCAATTGTGGATGCTAATCATTCGCTTGTATCTTCCTAGACACATCTGCAGGCTGAGAATTATTCCACTTGCATGGCAAGGTGCGCATGTAGGTGTGTTAAAAATTCTGGAGGCACTGGGTATTGATCCCAGTACCTCACGCTTACTAAGCGAGCGCTCTACCATCTGAGCTGCGCCCGCCCCCCCGAAGACTCATGGTGCTACATACAGCCATATAGAAGACACAGACCCTTGCACTCCCATTATTCAGCAGACAAACACTACTCTCTATGTATCCGTTAGGGTGTCTTTCAGGTTTCGTGCATTCTGTATCGAATCGTAGTTGGCCACACTGAAAGTGGCACGTATAACGTCGAAAATAGAGTTCGGACACCGCTCTGAGTAAGACGAAGGTGTTGTCCACCCTCTAGACTTCAATGAGGTTAAGCCGTGATACCAAAGACAGATCTGCACTCGATGACACCTCGATTACAGCCGGTCCCCACACTTACATCTTGCTCTCCTTACGTCAGTATACATCATATCAGTTTGTGACGCTGGCTTTGCAACATCTTGCGTGCCTTTAGGTTCGCCGCGACCAACACTTACAATGCACTGCCCACAAAAAATTGAGGCGCCGCGGCTTGAACCCTGCACCTTTCTCATGCGAAGCGAACGCTCTACCATCTCAGCTACGCCCCAGGCACGACCAAACCGCGCTATTCCCCATTCTTTGCGATTCTGATGCGCACGGACACGATGGTTGGTTGGTTTGTAGCGGTGAAGGGAGCAGAGTACAAAGGCGCGGACACGTTCATATACACAAAAGTTCCAAGTAGTTTCGATGCTCTGGTATTACAAATGCAAATTCCGTCTGTTTTTAACGTCTTAAATTGAAAGAGCCGTCACAAATTGCTCCGTTTTCACTCCTTGTCGACAATCATACAGCACCTGAGGTAACAAACACATCTCGAGCCCCATTGTGCACTCCATTATTCATGCCAACTCAGTGCCTCGCTCTTTACTACTGTGTACTAATCTTGTCGTCCAACTGCAAAACACTGGGCCACAACAAGTTTCCGCGTCTCCATTGCACTGCGCATACTACAAAACGCTCCCCAAACTTGGCACTCACCCACGCAGCCGACTTTTCCGACTTTCCACGACGCTCACGCTAGTGACAGCATTATTTATAGTTCGACGTCGCGCCAAAGCGAATGAGCACATTTCGCCTACGGCTTAGGCCGCCCTCCTAGAGTGGCTGCTCGGTGTCTGCAGGCAGCGAGGGTCTGCTAGCTTCCTGTGTTCGCACCTATGTCACCTGTGCTTGCTTGTCAGAGACAGACTATCGCAAAACATACAACTCACTCCATGAATTGATTGCTACGGCATCTGTTATCAGCAGTCACAACTAGCAACACCAGTAGCAGCCGACTGCACGCAAAGAATAGGAATGTGCAGTGGGATTTACGTGAACTCGGCGCAAGGCAGATCTTTCCGACATAAGCTTGAGAATCTTACGGGAACACTTGTACTGTTTCTAAATAAAGTGTAGGCGTGGGAGGAGGGTGCTTCCCGCGCACTAATAACAGCACGCTTGCAAATTGTGGATGCTAATCGTTCGCTTGTATCTTCCTAGACACATCTGCAGGCTGAGAATTATTCCACTTGCATGGCAAGGTGCGCATGTAGGTGTGTTAAAAATTCTGGAGGCACTGGGTATTGATACAATACCTCACGCTTACTAAGCGAGCCCTCTACCATCTGAGCTACGCCCGCCCCCCCGAAGACTAATGGTGCTACATACAGCCATATAGAAGACACAGACCCTTGCACTCCCATTATTCAGCAGACAAACACTACTCTCTATGTATCCGTTAGGGTGTCTTTCAGGTTTCGTGCATTCTGTATCGAATCGTAGTTGGCCACACTGAAAGTGGCACGTATAACGTCGAAAATAGAGTTCGGACACCGCTCTGAGTAAGACGAACGTGTTGTCCACCCTCTAGACTTCAATGAGGTTAAGCCGTGATACCTAAGACAGATCTGCACTCGATGACACCTCGATTACAGCCGGTCCCCACACTTACATCTTGCTCTCCTTACGTCAGTATACATCATATCAGTTTGTGACGCTGGCTTTGCAACATCTTGCGTGCCTTTAGGTTCGCCGCGACCAACACTTACAATGCACTGCCCACAAAAAATTGAGGCGCCGCGGCTTGAACCCTGCACCTTTCTCATGCGAAGCGAACGCTCTACCATCTCAGCTACGCCCCAGGCACGACCAAACCGCGCTATTCCCCATTCTTTGCGACTCTGATGCGCACGGACACGATGGTTGGTTGGTTTGTAGCGGTGAAGGGAGCAGAGTACAAAGGCGCGGACACGTTCATATACACAAAAGTTCCAAGTAGTTTCGATGCTCTGGTATTACAAATGCAAATTCCGTCTGTTTTTAACGTCTTAAATTGAAAGAGCCGTCAGAAATTGCTCCGTTTTCACTCCTTGTCGACAATCATACAGCACCTGAGGTAACAAACACATCTCGAGCCCCATTGTGCACTCCATTATTCATGCCAACTCAGTGCCTCGCTCTTTACTACTGTGTACTAATCTTGTCGTCCAACTGCAAAACACTGGGCCACAACAAGTTTCCGCGTCTCCATTGCACTGCGCATACTACAAAACGCTCCCCAAACTTGGCACTCACCCACGCAGCCAACTTTTCCGACTTTCCACGACGCTCACGCAACGCTCACGCTAGTGACAGCATTATTTATAGTTCGACGTCGCGCCAAAGCGAATGAGCACATTTCGCCTACGGATTAGGCAGCCCTCCTAGTGTGGCTGCTCGGTGTCTGCAGGCAGCGAGGGTCTGCTAGCTTCCTGTGTTCGCACCTATGTCACCTGTGCTTGCTTGTCAGAGACAGACTATCGCAAAACATACGACTCACTCCATGAATTGATTGCTAAGGCATCTGTTATCAGCAGTCACAACTAGCAACACCAGTAGCAGCCGACTGCACGCAAAGAATAGGAATGTGCAGTGGGATTTACGTGAACTCGGCGCAAGGCAGATCTTTCCGACATAAGCTTGAGAATCTTACGGGAACACTTGTACTGTTTCTAAATAAAGTGGTGGCGTGGGAGGAGGGTGCTTCCCGCGCACTAATAACAGCACGCTTGCAAATTGTGGATGCTAATCGTTCGCTTGTATCTTCCTAGACACATCTGCAGGCTGAGAATTATTCCACTTGCATGGCAAGGTGCGCATGTAGGTGTGTTAAAAATTCTGGAGGCACTGGGTATTGATACAATACCTCACGCTTACTAAGCGAGCCCTCTACCATCTGAGCTACGCCCGCCCCCCCGAAGACTAATGGTGCTACATACAGCCATATAGAAGACACAGACCCTTGCACTCCCATTATTCAGCAGACAAACACTACTCTCTATGTATCCGTTAGGGTGTCTTTCAGGTTTCGTGCATTCTGTATCGAATCGTAGTTGGCCACACTGAAAGTGGCACGTATAACGTCGAAAATAGAGTTCGGACACCGCTCTGGGTAAGACGAAGGTGTTGTCCACCCTCTAGACTTCAATGAGGTTAAGCCGTGATACCTAAGACAGATCTGCACTCGATGACACCTCGATTACAGCCGGTCCCCACACTTACATCTTGCTCTCCTTACGTCAGTATACATCATATCAGTTTGTGACGCTGGCTTTGCAACATCTTGCGTGCCTTTAGGTTCGCCGCGACCAACACTTACAATGCACTGCCCACAAAAAATTGAGGCGCCGCGGCTTGAACCCTGCACCTTTCTCATGCGAAGCGAACGCTCTACCATCTCAGCTACGCCCCAGGCACGACCAAACCGCGCTATTCCCCACTCTTTGCGACTCTGATGCGCACGGACACGATGGTTGGTTGGTTTGTAGCGGTGAAGGGAGCAGAGTACAAAGGCGCGGACACGTTCATATACACAAAAGTTCCAAGTAGTTTCGATGCTCTGGTATTACAAATGCAAATTCCGTCTGTTTTTAACGTCTTAAATTGAAAGAGCCGTCACAAATTGCTCCGTTTTCACTCCTTGTCGACAATCATACAGCACCTGAGGTAACAAACACATCTCGAGCCCCATTGTGCACTCCATTATTCATGCCAACTCAGTGCCTCGCTCTTTACTACTGTGTACTAATCTTGTCGTCCAACTGCAAAACACTGGGCCACAACAAGTTTCCGCGTCTCCATTGCACTGCGCATACTACAAAACGCTCCCCAAACTTGGCACTCACCCACGCAGCCAACTTTTCCGACTTTCCACGACGCTCACGCTAGTGACAGCATTATTTATAGTTCGACGTCGCGCCAAAGCGAATGAGCACATTTCGCCTACGGATTAGGCAGCCCTCCTAGTGTGGCTGCTCGGTGTCTGCAGGCAGCGAGGGTCTGCTAGCTTCCTGTGTTCGCACCTATGTCACCTGTGCTTGCTTGTCAGAGACAGACTATCGCAAAACATACAACTCACTCCATGAATTGATTGCTACGGCATCTGTTATCAGCAGTCACAACTAGCAACACCAGTAGCAGCCGACTGCACGCAAAGAATAGGAATGTGCAGTGGGATTTACGTGAACTCGGCGCAAGGCAGATCTTTCCGACATAAGCTTGAGAATCTTACGGGAACACTTGTACTGTTTCTAAATAAAGTGGTGGCGTGGGAGGAGGGTGCTTCCCGCGCACTAATAACAGCACGCTTGCCAATTGTGGATGCTAATCGTTCGCTTGTATCTTCCTAGACACATCTGCAGGCTGAGAATTATTCCACTTGCATGGCAAGGTGCGCATGTAGGTGTGTTAAAAATTCTGGAGGCACTGGGTATTGATCCCAGTACCTCACACTTACTAAGCGAGCCCTCTAACATCTGAGCTACGCCCGCCCCCCCGAAGACTAATGGTGCTACATACAGCCATATAGAAGACACAGACCCTTGCACTCCCATTATTCAGCAGACAAACACTACTCTCTATGTATCCGTTAGGGTGTCTTTCAGGTTTCGTACATTCTGTATCGAATCGTAGTTGGCCACACTGAAAGTGGCACGTATAACGTCGAAAATAGAGTTCGGACACCGCTCTGAGTAAGACGAAGGTGTTGTCCACCCTCTAGACTTCAATGAGGTTAAGCCGTGATACCTAAGACAGATCTGCACTCGATGACACCTCGATTACAGCCGGTCCCCACACTTACATCTTGCTCTCCTTACGTCAGTATACATCATATCAGTTTGTGACGCTGGCTTTGCAACATCTTGCGTGCCTTTAGGTTCGCCGCGACCCACACTTACAATGCACTGCCCACAAAAAATTGAGGCGCCGCGGCTTGAACCCTGCACCTTTCTCATGCGAAGCGAACGCTCTACCATCTCAGTTACGCCCCAGGCACGACCAAACTGCGCTATTCCCCATTCTTTGCGACTCTGATGCGCACGGACACGATGGTTGGTTGGTTTGTAGCGGTGAAGGGAGCAGAGTACAAAGGCGCGGACACGTTCATATACACAAAAGTTCAAAGTAGTTTCGATGCTCTGGTATTACAAATGCAAATTCCGTCTGTTTTTAACGTCTTAAATTGAAAGAGCCGTCACAAATTGCTCCGTTTTCACTCCTTGTCGACAATCATACAGCACCTGAGGTAACAAACACATCTCGAGCCCCATTGTGCACTCCATTATTCATGCCAACTCAGTGCCTCGCTCTTTACTACTGTGTACTAATCTTGTCGTCCAACTGCAAAACACTGGGCCACAACAAGTTTCCGCGTCTCCATTGCACTGCGCATACTACAAAACGCTCCCCAAACTTGGCACTCACCCACGCAGCCGACTTTTCCGACTTTCCACGACGCTCACGCTAGTGACAGCATTATTTATAGTTCGACGTCGCGCAAAAGCGAATGAGCACATTTCGCCTACGGCTTAGGCCGCCCTCCTAGAGTGGCTGCTCGGTGTCTGCAGGCAGCGAGGGTCTGCTAGCTTCCTGTGTTCGCACCTATGTCACCTGTGCTTGCTTGTCAGAGACAGACTATCGCAAAACATACAACTCACTCCATGAATTGATTGCTACGGCATCTGTTATCAGCAGTCACAACTAGCAACACCAGTAGCAGCCGACTGCACGCAAAGAATAGGAATGTGCAGTGGGATTTACGTGAACTCGGCGCAAGGCAGATCTTTCCGACATAGGCTTGAGAATCTTACGGGAACACTTGTACTGTTTCTAAATAAAGTGTAGGCGTGGGAGGAGGGTGCTTCCCGCGCACTAATAACAGCACGCTTGCCAATTGTGGATGCTAATCATTCGCTTGTATCTTCCTAGACACATCTGCAGGCTGAGAATTATTCCACTTGCATGGCAAGGTGCGCATGTAGGTGTGTTAAAAATTCTGGAGGCACTGGGTATTGATCCCAGTACCTCACGCTTACTAAGCGAGCGCTCTACCATCTGAGCTACGCCCGCCACCCCGAAGACTCATGGTGCTACATACAGCCATATAGAAGACACAGACCCTTGCACTCCCATTATTCAGCAGACAAACACTACTCTCTATGTATCCGTTAGGGTGTCTTTCAGGTTTCGTGCATTCTGTATCGAATCGTAGTTGGCCACACTGAAAGTGGCACGTATAACGTCGAAAATAGAGTTCGGACACCGCTCTGAGTAAGACGAAGGTGTTGTCCACCCTCTAGACTTCAATGAGGTTAAGCCGTGATACCTAAGACAGATCTGCACTCGATGACACCTCGATTACAGCCGGTCTCCACACTTACATCTTGCTCTCCTTACGTCAGTATACATCATATCAGTTTGTGACGCTGGCTTTGCAACATCTTGCGTGCCTTTAGGTTCGCCGCGACCAACACTTACAATGCACTGCCCACAAAAAATTGAGGCGCCGCGGCTTGAACCCTGCACCTTTCTCATGCGAAGCGAACGCTCTACCATCTCAGCTACGCCCCAGGCACGACCAAACTGCGCTATTCCCCATTCTTTGCGACTCTGATGCGCACGGACACGATGGTTGGTTGGTTTGTAGCGGTGAAGGGAGCAGAGTACAAAGGCGCGGACACGTTCATATACACAAAAGTTCCAAGTAGTTTCGATGCTCTGGTATTACAAATGCAAATTCCGTCTGTTTTTAACGTCTTAAATTGAAAGAGCCGTCACAAATTGCTCCGTTTTCACTCCTTGTCGACAATCATACAGCACCTGAGGTAACAAACACATCTCGAGCCCCATTGTGCACTCCATTATTCATGCCAACTCAGTGCCTCGCTCTTTACTACTGTGTACTAATCTTGTCGTCCAACTGCAAAACACTGGGCCACAACAAGTTTCCGCATCTCCATTGCACTGCGCATACTACAAAACGCTCCCCAAACTTGGCACTCACCCACGCAGCCGACTTTTCCGACTTTCCACGACGCTCACGCTAGTGACAGCATTATTTATAGTTCGACGTCGCGCAAAACCGAATGAGCACATTTCGCCTACGGCTTAGGCCGCCCTCCTAGAGTGGCTGCTCGGTGTCTGCAGGCAGCGAGGGTCTGCTAGCTTCCTGTGTTCGCACCTATGTCACCTGTGCTTGCTTGTCAGAGACAGACTATCGCAAAACATACAACTCACTCCATGAATTGATTGCTACGGCATCTGTTATCAGCAGTCACAACTAGCAACACCAGTAGCAGCCGACTGCACGCAAAGAATAGGAATGTGCAGTGGGATTTACGTGAACTCGGCGCAAGGCAGATCTTTCCGACATAGGCTTGAGAATCTTACGGGAACACTTGTACTGTTTCTAAATAATGTGTAGGCGTGGGAGGAGGGTGCTTCCCGCGCACTAATAACAGCACGCTTGCCAATTGTGGATGCTAATCATTCGCTTGTATCTTCCTAGACACATCTGCAGGCTGAGAATTATTGCACTTGCATGGCAAGGTGCGCATGTAGGTGTGTTAAAAATTCTGGAGGCACTGGGTATTGATCCCAGTACCTCACGCTTACTAAGCGAGCGCTGTACCATCTGAGGTACGCCCGCCCCCCCGAAGACTAATGGTGCTACATACAGCCATATAGAAGACACAGACCCTTGCACTCCCATTATTCAGCAGACAAACACTACTCTCTATGTATCCGTTAGGGTGTCTTTCAGGTTTCGAGCATTCTGTATCGAATCGTAGTTGGCCACACTGAAAGTGGCACGTATAACGTCGAAAATAGAGTTCGGACACCGCTCTGAGTAAGACGAAGGTGTTGTCCACCCTCTAGACTTCAATGAGGTTAAGCCGTGATACCTAAGACAGATCTGCACTCGATGACACCTCGATTACAGCCGGTCCCCACACTTACATCTTGCTCTCCTTACGTCAGTATACATCATATCAGTTTGTGACGCTGGCTTTGCAACATCTTGCGTGCCTTTAGGTTCGCCGCGACCAACACTTACAATGCACTGCCCACAAAAAATTGAGGCGCCGCGGCTTGAACCCTGCACCTTTCTCATGCGAAGCGAACGCTCTACCATCTCAGCTACGCCCCAGGCACGACCAAACTGCGCTATTCCCCATTCTTTGCGACTCTGATGCGCACGGACACGATGGTTGGTTGGTTTGTAGCGGTGAAGGGAGCAGAGTACAAAGGCGCGGACACGTTCATATACACAAAAGTTCCAAGTAGTTTCGATGCTCTGGTATTACAAATGCAAATTCCGTCTGTTTTTAACGTCTTAAATTGAAAGAGCCGTCACAAATTGCTCCGTTTTCACTCCTTGTCGACAATCATACAGCACCTGAGGTAACAAACACATCTCGAGCCCCATTGTGCACTCCATTATTCATGCCAACTCAGTGCCTCGCTCTTTACTACTGTGTACTAATCTTGTCGTCCAACTGCAAAACACTGGGCCACAACAAGTTTCCGCATCTCCATTGCACTGCGCATACTACAAAACGCTCCCCAAACTTGGCACTCACCCACGCAGCCGACTTTTCCGACTTTCCACGACGCTCACGCTAGTGACAGCATTATTTATAGTTCGACGTCGCGCAAAACCGAATGAGCACATTTCGCCTACGGCTTAGGCCGCCCTCCTAGAGTGGCTGCTCGGTGTCTGCAGGCAGCGAGGGTCTGCTAGCTTCCTGTGTTCGCACCTATGTCACCTGTGCTTGCTTGTCAGAGACAGACTATCGCAAAACATACAACTCACTCCATGAATTGATTGCTACGGCATCTGTTATCAGCAGTCACAACTAGCAACACCAGTAGCAGCCGACTGCACGCAAAGAATAGGAATGTGCAGTGGGATTTACGTGAACTCGGCGCAAGGCAGATCTTTCCGACATAGGCTTGAGAATCTTACGGGAACACTTGTACTGTTTCTAAATAAAGTGTAGGCGTGGGAGGAGGGTGCTTCCCGCGCACTAATAACAGCACGCTTGCCAATTGTGGATGCTAATCATTCGCTTGTATCTTCCTAGACACATCTGCAGGCTGAGAATTATTCCACTTGCATGGCAAGGTGCGCATGTAGGTGTGTTAAAAATTCTGGAGGCACTGGGTATTGATCCCAGTACCTCACGCTTACTAAGCGAGCGCTCTACCATCTGAGCTACGCCCGCCACCCCGAAGACTAATGGTGCTACATACAGCCATATAGAAGACACAGACCCTTGCACTCCCATTATTCAGCAGACAAACACTACTCTCTATGTATCCGTTAGGGTGTCTTTCAGGTTTCGTGCATTCTGTATCGAATCGTAGTTGGCCACACTGAAAGTGGCACGTATAACGTCGAAAATAGAGTTCGGACACCGCTCTGAGTAAGACGAAGGTGTTGTCCACCCTCTAGACTTCAATGAGGTTAAGCCGTGATACCTAAGACAGATCTGCACTCGATGACACCTCGATTACAGCCGGTCCCCACACTTACATCTTGCTCTCCTTACGTCAGTATACATCATATCAGTTTGTGACGCTGGCTTTGCAACATCTTGCGTGCCTTTAGGTTCGCCGCGACCAACACTTACAATGCACTGCCCACAAAAAATTGAGGCGCCGCGGCTTGAACCCTGCACCTCTCTCGTGCGAAGCGAACGCTCTACCATCTGAGCTACGCCCCAGGCACGACCAAACTGCGCTATTCCCCATTCTTTGCGACTCTGATGCGCACGGACACGATGGTTGGTTGGTTTGTAGCGGTGAAGGGAGCAGAGTACAAAGGCGCGGACACGTTCATATACACAAAAGTTCCAAGTAGTTTCGATGCTCTGGTATTACAAATGCAAATTCCGTCTGTTTTTAACGTCTTAAATTGAAAGAGCCGTCACAAATTGCTCCGTTTTCACTCCTTGTCGACAATCATACAGCACCTGAGGTAACAAACACATCTCGAGCCCCATTGTGCACTCCATTATTCATGCCAACTCAGTGCCTCGCTCTTTACTACTGTGTACTAATCTTGTCGTCCAACTGCAAAACACTGGGCCACAACAAGTTTCCGCGTCTCCATTGCACTGCGCATACTACAAAACGCTCCCCAAACTTGGCACTCACCCACGCAGCCGACTTTTCCGACTTTCCACGACGCTCACGCAACGCTCACGCTAGTGACAGCATTATTTATAGTTCGACGTCGCGCAAAAGCGAATAAGCACATTTCGCCTACGGCTTAGGCCGCCCTCCTAGAGTGGCTGCTCGGTGTCTGCAGGCAGCGAGGGTCTGCTAGCTTCCTGTGTTCGCACCTATGTCACCTGTGCTTGCTTGTCAGAGACAGACTATCGCAAAACATACAACTCACTCCATGAATTGATTGCTACGGCATCTGTTATCAGCAGTCACAACTAGCAACACCAGTAGCAGCCGACTGCACGCAAAGAATAGGAATGTGCAGTGGGATTTACGTGAACTCGGCGCAAGGCAGATCTTTCCGACATAGGCTTGAGAATCTTACGGGAACACTTGTACTGTTTCTAAATAAAGTGTAAGCGTGGGAGGAGGGTGCTTCCCGCGCTCTAATAACAGCACGCTTGCCAATTGTGGATGCTAATCATTCGCTTGTATCTTCCTAGACACATCTGCAGGCTGAGAATTATTCCACTTGCATGGCAAGGTTCGCATGTAGGTGTGTTAAAAATTCTGGAGGCACTGGGTATTGATCCCAGTACCTCACGCTTACTAAGCGAGCGCTCTACCATCTGAGCTACGCCCGCCCCCCCGAAGACTCATGGTGCTACATACAGCCATATAGAAGACACAGACCCTTGCACTCCCATTATTCAGCAGACAAACACTACTCTCTATGTATCCGTTAGGGTGTCTTTCAGGTTTCGTGCATTCTGTATCGAATCGTAGTTGGCCACACTGAAAGTGGCACGTATAACGTCGAAAATAGAGTTCGGACACCGCTCTGAGTAAGACGAAGGTGTTGTCCACCCTCTAGACTTCAATGAGGTTAAGCCGTGATACCTAAGACAGATCTGCACTCGATGACACCTCGATTACAGCCGGTCCCCACACTTACATCTTGCTCTCCTTACGTCAGTATACATCATATCAGCGACCAACACTTACAATGCACTGCCCACAAAAAATTGAGGCGCCGCGGCTTGAACCCTGCACCTTTCTCATGCGAAGCGAACGCTCTACCATCTCAGCTACGCCCCAGGCACGACCAAACTGCGCTATTCCCCATTCTTTGCGACTCTGATGCGCACGGACACGATGGTTGGTTGGTTTGTAGCGGTGAAGGGAGCAGAGTACAAAGGCGCGGACACGTTCATATACACAAAAGTTCCAAGTAGTTTCGATGCTCTGGTATTACAAATGCAAATTCCGTCTGTTTTTAACGTCTTAAATTGAAAGAGCCGTCACAAATTGCTCCGTTTTCACTCCTTGTCGACAATCATACAGCACCTGAGGTAACAAACACATCTCGAGCCCCATTGTGCACTCCATTATTCATGCCAACTCAGTGCCTCGCTCTTTACTACTGTGTACTAATCTTGTCGTCCAACTGCAAAACACTGGGCCACAACAAGTTTCCGCGTCTCCATTGCACTGCGCATACTACAAAACGCTCCCCAAACTTGGCACTCACCCACGCAGCCGACTTTTCCGACTTTCCACGACGCTCACGCTAGTGACAGCATTATTTATAGTTCGACGTCGCGCAAAAGCGAATGAGCACATTTCGCCTACGGCTTAGGCCGCCCTCCTAGAGTGGCTGCTCGGTGTCTGCAGGCAGCGAGGGTCTGCTAGCTTCCTGTGTTCGCACCTATGTCACCTGTGCTTGCTTGTCAGAGACAGACTATCGCAAAACATACAACTCACTCCATGAATTGATTGCTACGGCATCTGTTATCAGCAGTCACAACTAGCAACACCAGTAGCAGCCGACTGCACGCAAAGAATAGGAATGTGCAGTGGGATTTACGTGAACTCGGCGCAAGGCAGATCTTTCCGACATAGGCTTGAGAATCTTACGGGAACACTTGTACTGTTTCTAAATAAAGTGTAGGCGTGGGAGGAGGGTGCTTCCCGCGCACTAATAACAGCACGCTTGCCAATTGTGGATGCTAATCATTCGCTTGTATCTTCCTAGACACATCTGCAGGCTGAGAATTATTCCACTTGCATGGCAAGGTTCGCATGTAGGTGTGTTAAAAATTCTGGAGGCACTGGGTATTGATCCCAGTACCTCACGCTTACTAAGCGAGCGCTCTACCATCTGAGCTACGCCCGCCCCCCCGAAGACTCATGGTGCTACATACAGCCATATAGAAGACACAGACCCTTGCACTCCCATTATTCAGCAGACAAACACTACTCTCTATGTATCCGTTAGGGTGTCTTTCAGGTTTCGTGCATTCTGTATCGAATCGTAGTTGGCCACACTGAAAGTGGCACGTATAACGTCGAAAATAGAGTTCGGACACCGCTCTGAGTAAGACGAAGGTGTTGTCCACCCTCTAGACTTCAATGAGGTTAAGCCGTGATACCTAAGACAGATCTGCACTCGATGACACCTCGATTACAGCCGGTCCCCACACTTACATCTTGCTCTCCTTACGTCAGTATACATCATATCAGTTTGTGACGCTGGCTTTGCAACATCTTGCGTGCCTTTAGGTTCGCCGCGACCAACACTTACAATGCACTGCCCACAAAAAATTGAGGCGCCGCGGATTGTACCCTGCACCTTTCTCATGCGAAGCGAACGCTCTACCATCTCAGCTACGCCCCAGGCACGACCAAACTGCGCTATTCCCCATTCTTTGCGACTCTGATGCGCACGGACACGATGGTTGGTTGGTTTGTAGCGGTGAAGGGAGCAGAGTACAAAGGCGCGGACACGTTCATATACACAAAAGTTCCAAGTAGTTTCGATGCTCTGGTATTACAAATGCAAATTCCGTCTGTTTTTAACGTCTTAAATTGAAAGAGCCGTCACAAATTGCTCCGTTTTCACTCCTTGTCGACAATCATACAGCACCTGAGGTAACAAACACATCTCGAGCCCCATTGTGCACTCCATTATTCATGCCAACTCAGTGCCTCGCTCTTTACTACTGTGTACTAATCTTGTCGTCCAACTGCAAAACACTGGGCCACAACAAGTTTCCGCGTCTCCATTGCACTGCGCATACTACAAAACGCTCCCCAAACTTGGCACTCACCCACGCAGCCGACTTTTCCGACTTTCCACGACGCTCACGCAACGCTCACGCTAGTGACAGCATTATTTGTAGTTCGACGTCGCGCCAAAGCGAATGAGCACATTTCGCCTACGGCTTAGGCAGCCCTCCTAGTGTGGCTGCTCGGTGTCTGCAGGCAGCGAGGATCTGCTAGCTTCCTGTGTTCGCACCTATGTCACCTGTGCTTGCTTGTCAGAGACAGACTATCGCAAAACATACAACTCACTCCATGAATTGATTGCTACGGCATCTGTTATCAGCAGTCACAACTAGCAACACCAGTAGCAGCCGACTGCACGCAAAGAATAGGAATGTGCAGTGGGATTTACGTGAACTCGGCGCAAGGCAGATCTTTCCGACATAAGCTTGAGAATCTTACGGGAACACTTGTACTGTTTCTAAATAAAGTGGTGGCGTGGGAGGAGGGTGCTTCCCGCGCACTAATAACAGCACGCTTGCCAATTGTGGATGCTAATCATTCGCTTGTATCTTCCTAGACACATCTGCAGGCTGAGAATTATTCCACTTGCATGGCAAGGTGCGCATGTAGGTGTGTTAAAAATTCTGGAGGCACTGGGTATTGATCCCAGTACCTCACGCTTACTAAGCGAGCCCTCTACCATCTGAGCTACGCCCGCCCCCCCGAAGACTAATGGTGCTACATACAGCCATATAGAAGACACAGACCCTTGCACTCCCATTATTCAGCAGACAAACACTACTCTCTATGTATCCGTTAGGGTGTCTTTCAGGTTTCGTGCATTCTGTATCGAATCGTAGTTGGCCACACTGAAAGTGGCACGTATAACGTCGAAAATAGAGTTCGGACACCGCTCTGAGTAAGACGAACGTGTTGTCCACCCTCTAGACTTCAATGAGGTTAAGCCGTGATACCTAAGACAGATCTGCACTCGATGACACCTCGATTACAGCCGGTCCCCACACTTACATCTTGCTCTCCTTACGTCAGTATACATCATATCAATTTGTGACGCTTA
Organism: Schistocerca gregaria; assembly: GCF_023897955.1. Taxonomy (NCBI): domain Eukaryota; kingdom Metazoa; phylum Arthropoda; class Insecta; order Orthoptera; family Acrididae; genus Schistocerca; species Schistocerca gregaria. The sequence goes on along the minus strand of NC_064929.1, from coordinate 28,924,085 downwards.
CTTTGCATCATCTTGCGTGCCTTTAGGTTCGCCGCGACCAACACTTACAATGCACTGCCCACAAAAAATTGAGGCGCCGCGGCTTGAACCCTGCACCTTTCTCATGCGAAGCGAACGCTCTACCATCTCAGCTACGCCCCAGGCACGACCAAACTGCGCTATTCCCCATTCTTTGCGACTCTGATGCGCACGGACACGATGGTTGGTTGGTTTGTAGCGGTGAAGGGAGCAGAGTACAAAGGCGCGGACACGTTCATATACACAAAAGTTCCAAGTAGTTTCGATGCTCTGGTATTACAAATGCAAATTCCGTCTGTTTTTAACGTCTTAAATTGAAAGAGCCGTCACAAATTGCTCCGTTTTCACTCCTTGTCGACAATCATACAGCACCTGAGGTAACAAATACATCTCGAGCCCCATTGTGCACTCCATTATTCATGCCAACTCAGTGCCTCGCTCTTTACTACTGTGTACTAATCTTGTCGTCCAACTGCAAAACACTGGGCCACAACAAGTTTCCGCGTCTCCATTGCACTGCGCATACTACAAAACGCTCCCCAAACTTGGCACTCACCCACGCAGCCGACTTTTCCGACTTTCCACGACGCTCACGCTAGTGACAGCATTATTTATAGTTCGACGTCGCGCAAAAGCGAATGAGCACATTTCGCCTACGGCTTAGGCAGCCCTCCTAGTGTGGCTGCTCGGTGTCTGCAATCAGCGAGGATCTGCTAGCTTCCTGTGTTCGCACCTATGTCACCTGTGCTTGCTTGTCAGAGACAGACTATCGCAAAACATACAACTCACTCCATGAATTGATTGCTACGGCATCTGTTATCAGCAGTCACAACTAGCAACACCAGTAGCAGCCGACTGCACGCAAAGAATAGGAATGTGCAGTGGGATTTACGTGAACTCGGCGCAAGGCAGATCTTTCCGACATAAGCTTGAGAATCTTACGGGAACACTTGTACTGTTTCTAAATAAAGTGGTGGCGTGGGAGGAGGGTGCTTCCCGCGCACTAATAACAGCACGCTTGCCAATTGTGGATGCTAATCATTCGCTTGTATCTTCCTAGACACATCTGCAGGCTGAGAATTATTCCACTTGCATGGCAAGGTGCGCATGTAGGTGTGTTAAAAATTCTGGAGGCACTGGGTATTGATCCCAGTACCTCACGCTTACTAAGCGAGCCCTCTACCATCTGAGCTACGCCCGCCCCCCCCGATACTAATGGTGCTACATACAGCCATATAGAAGACACAGACCCTTGCACTCCCATTATTCAGCAGACAAACACTACTCTCTATGTATCCGTTAGGGTGTCTTTCAGGTTTCGTGCATTCTGTATCGAATCGTAGTTGGCCACACTGAAAGTGGCACGTATAACGTCGAAAATAGAGTTCGGACACCGCTCTGAGTAAGACGAACGTGTTGTCCACCCTCTAGACTTCAATGAGGTTAAGCCGTGATACCTAAGACAGATCTGCACTCGATGACACCTCGATTACAGCCGGTCCCCACACTTACATCTTGCTCTCCTTACGTCAGTATACATCATATCAATTTGTGACGCTTACTTTGCAACATCTTGCGTGCCTTTAGGTTCGCCGCGACCAACACTTACAATGCACTGCCCACAAAAAATTGAGGCGCCGCGGCTTGAACCCTGCACCTTTCTCATGCGAAGCGAACGCTCTACCATCTCAGCTACGCCCCAGGCGCTATTCCCCATTCTTTGCGACTCTGATGCGCACGGACACGATGGTTGGTTGGTTTGTAGCGGTGAAGGGAGCAGAGTACAAAGGCGCGGACACGTTCATATACACAAAAGTTCCAAGTAGTTTCGATGCTCTGGTATTACAAATGCAAATTCCGTCTGTTTTTAACGTCTTAAATTGAAAGAGCCGTCACAAATTGCTCCGTTTTCACTCCTTGTCGACAATCATACAGCACCTGAGGTAACAAATACATCTCGAGCCCCATTGTGCACTCCATTATTCATGCCAACTCAGTGCCTCGCTCTTTACTACTGTGTACTAATCTTGTCGTCCAACTGCAAAACACTGGGCCACAACAAGTTTCCGCGTCTCCATTGCACTGCGCATACTACAAAACGCTCCCCAAACTTGGCACTCACCCACGCAGCCGACTTTTCCGACTTTCCACGACGCTCACGCTAGTGACAGCATTATTTATAGTTCGACGTCGCGCCAAAGCGAATGAGCACATTTCGCCTACGGCTTAGGCAGCCCTCCTAGTGTGGCTGCTCGGTGTCTGCAGGCAGCGAGGATCTGCTAGCTTCCTGTGTTCGCACCTATGTCACCTGTGCTTGCTTGTCAGAGACAGACTATCGCAAAACATACAACTCACTCCATGAATTGATTGCTACGGCATCTGTTATCAGCAGTCACAACTAGCAACACCAGTAGCAGCCGACTGCACGCAAAGAATAGGAATGTGCAGTGGGATTTACGTGAACTCGGCGCAAGGCAGATCTTTCCGACATAAGCTTGAGAATCTTACGGGAACACTTGTACTGTTTCTAAATAAAGTGGTGGCGTGGGAGGAGTGTGCTTCCCGCGCACTAATAACAGCACGCTTGCCAATTGTGGATGCTAATCATTCGCTTGTATCTTCCTAGACACATCTGCAGGCTGAGAATTATTCCACTTGCATGGCAAGGTGCGCATGTAGGTGTGTTAAAAATTCTGGAGGCACTGGGTATTGATCCCAGTACCTCACGCTTACTAAGCGAGCCCTCTACCATCTGAGCTACGCCCGCCCCCCCGAAGACTAATGGTGCTACATACAGCCATATAGAAGACACAGACCCTTGCACTCCCATTATTCAGCAGACAAACACTACTCTCTATGTATCCGTTAGGGTGTCTTTCAGGTTTCGTGCATTCTGTATCGAATCGTAGTTGGCCACACTGAAAGTGTCACGTATAACGTCGAAAATAGAGTTCGGACACCGCTCTGAGTAAGACGAAGGTGTTGTCCACCCTCTAGACTTCAATGAGGTTAAGCCGTGATACCTAAGACAGATCTGCACTCGATGACACCTCGATTACAGCCGGTCCCCACACTTACATCTTGCTCTCCTTACGTCAGTATACATCATATCAGTTTGTGACGCTGGCTTTGCAACATCTTGCGTGCCTTTAGGTTCGCCGCGACCAACACTTACAATGCACTGCCCACAAAAAATTGAGGCGCCGCGGCTTGAACCCTGCACCTTCCTCATGCGAAGCGAACGCTGTACCATCTCAGCTACGCCCCAGGCACGACCAAACTGCGCTATTCCCCATTCTTTGCGACTCTGATGCGCACGGACACGACGGTTGGTTGGTTTGTAGCGGTGAAGGGAGCAGAGTACAAAGGCGCGGACACGTTCATATACACAAAAGTTCCAAGTAGTTTCGATGCTCTGGTATTACAAATGCAAATTCCGTCTGTTTTTAACGTCTTAAATTGAAAGAGCCGTCACAAATTGCTCCGTTTTCACTCCTTGTCGACAATCATACAGCACCTGAGGTAACAAACACATCTCGAGCCCCATTGTGCACTCCATTATTCATGCCAACTCAGTGCCTCGCTCTTTACTACTGTGTACTAATCTTGTCGTCCAACTGCAAAACACTGGGCCACAACAAGTTTCCGCGTCTCCATTGCACTGCGCATACTACAAAACGCTCCCCAAACTTGGCACTCACCCACGCAGCCGACTTTTCCGACTTTCCACGACGCTCACGTTAGTGACAGCATTATTTATAGTTCGACGTCGCGCCAAAGCGAATGAGCACATTTCGCCTACGGCTTAGGCCGCCCTCCTAGAGTGGCTGCTCGGTGTCTGCAGGCAGCGAGGGTCTGCTAGCTTCCTGTGTTCGCACCTATGTCACCTGTGCTTGCTTGTCAGAGACAGACTATCGCAAAACATACAACTCACTCCATGAATTGATTGCTACGGCATCTGTTATCAGCAGTCACAACTAGCAACACCAGTAGCAGCCGACTGCACGCAAAGAATAGGAATGTGCAGTGGGATTTACGTGAACTCGGCGCAAGGCAGATCTTTCCGACATAGGCTTGAGAATCTTACGGGAACACTTGTACTGTTTCTAAATAAAGTGTAGGCGTGGGAGGAGGGTGCTTCCCGCGCACTAATAACAGCACGCTTGCCAATTGTGGATGCTAATCATTCGCTTGTATCTTCCTAGACACATCTGCAGGCTGAGAATTATTCCACTTGCATGGCAAGGTGCGCATGTAGGTGTGTTAAAAATTCTGGAGGCACTGGGTATTGATCCCAGTACCTCACGCTTACTAAGCGAGCGCTCTACCATCTGAGCTACGCCCGCCCCCCCGAAGATTAATGGTGCTACATACAGCCATATAGAAGACACAGACCCTTGCACTCCCATTATTCAGCAGACAAACACTACTCTCTATGTATCCGTTAGGGTGTCTTTCAGGTTTCGTGCATTCTGTATCGAATCGTAGTTGGCCACACTGAAAGTGGCACGTATAACGTCGAAAATAGAGTTCGGACACCGCTCTGAGTAAGACGAACGTGTTGTCCACCCTCTAGACTTCAATGAGGTTAAGCCGTGATACCTAAGACAGATCTGCACTCGATGACACCTCGATTACAGCCGGTCCCCACACTTACATCTTGCTCTCCTTACGTCAGTATACATCATATCAGTTTGTGACGCTGGCTTTGCAACATCTTGCGTGCCTTTAGGTTCGCCGCGACCAACACTTACAATGCACTGCCCACAAAAAATTGAGGCGCCGCGGCTTGAACCCTGCACCTTTCTCGTGCGAATCGCACGCTCTACCATCTGAGCTACGCCCCAGGCACGACCAAACTGCGCTATTCCCCATTCTTTGCGACTCTGATGCGCACGGACACGATGGTTGGTTGGTTTGTAGCGGTGAAGGGAGCAGAGTACAAAGGCGCGGACACGTTCATATACACAAAAGTTCCAAGTAGTTTCGATGCTCTGGTATTACAAATGCAAATTCCGTCTGTTTTTAACGTCTTAAATTGAAAGAGCCGTCACAAATTGCTCCGTTTTCACTCCTTGTCGACAATCATACAGCACCTGAGGTAACAAACACATCTCGAGCCCAATTGTGCACTCCATTATTCATGCCAACTCAGTGCCTCGCTCTTTACTACTGTGTACTAATCTTGTCGTCCAACTGCAAAACACTGGGCCACAACAAGTTTCCGCGTCTCCATTGCACTGCGCATACTACAAAACGCTCCCCAAACTTGGCACTCACCCACGCAGCCGACTTTTCGACTTTCCACGACGCTCACGCAACGCTCACGCTAGTGACAGCATTATTTATAGTTCGACGTCGCGCCAAAGCGAATGAGCACATTTCGCCTACGGCTTAGGCAGCCCTCCTAGTGTGGCTGCTCGGTGTCTGCAGGCAGCGAGGATCTGCTAGCTTCCTGTGTTCGCACCTATGTCACCTGTGCTTGCTTGTCAGAGACAGACTATCGCAAAACATACAACTCACTCCATGAATTGATTGCTACGGCATCTGTTATCAGCAGTCACAACTAGCAACACCAGTAGCAGCCGACTGCACGCAAAGAATAGGAATGTGCAGTGGGATTTACGTGAACTCGGCGCAAGGCAGATCTTTCCGACATAAGCTTGAGAATCTTACGGGAACACTTGTACTGTTTCTAAATAAAGTGGTGGCGTGGGAGCAGGGTGCTTCCCGCGCACTAATAACAGCACGCTTGCCAATTGTGGATGCTAATCATTCGCTTGTATCTTCCTAGACACATCTGCAGGCTGAGAATTATTCCACTTGCATGGCAAGGTGCGCATGTAGGTGTGTTAAAAATTCTGGAGGCACTGGGTATTGATCCCAGTACCTCACGCTTACTAACCGAGCCCTCTACCATCTGAGCTACGCCCGCCCCCGAAGACTGATGGTGCTACATACAGCCATATAGAAGACACAGACCCTTGCACTCCCATTATTCAGCAGACAAACACTACTCTCTATGTATCCGTTAGGGTGTCTTTCAGGTTTCGTGCATTCTGTATCGAATCGTAGTTGGCCACACTGAAAGTGGCACGTATAACGTCGAAAATAGAGTTCGGACACCGCTCTGAGTAAGACGAACGTGTTGTCCACCCTCTAGACTTCAATGAGGTTAAGCCGTGATACCTAAGACAGATCTGCACTCGATGACACCTCGATTACAGCCGGTCCCCACACTTACATCTTGCTCTCCTTACGTCAGTATACATCATATCAGTTTGTGACGCTGGCTTTGCAACATCTTGCGTGCCTTTAGGTTCGCCGCGACCAACACTTACAATGCACTGCCCACAAAAAATTGAGGCGCCGCGGCTTGAACCCTGCACCTTTCTCATGCGAAGCGAACGCTCTACCATCTCAGCTACGCCCCAGGCGCGACCAAACTGCGCTATTCCCCATTCTTTGCGACTCTGATGCGCACGGACACGATGGTTGGTTGGTTTGTAGCGGTGAAGGGAGCAGAGTACAAAGGCGCGGACACGTTCATATACACAAAAGTTCCAAGTAGTTTCGATGCTCTGGTATTACAAATGCAAATTCCGTCTGTTTTTAACGTCTTAAATTGAAAGAGCCGTCACAAATTGATCCGTTTTCACTCCTTGTCGACAATCATACAGCACCTGAGGTAACAAACACATCTCGAGCCCCATTGTGCACTCCATTATTCATGCCAACTCAGTGCCTCGCACTTTACTACTGTGTACTAATCTTGTCGTCCAACTGCAAAACACTGGGCCACAACAAGTTTCCGCGTCTCCATTGCACTGCGCATACTACAAAACGCTCCCCAAACTTGGCACTCACCCACGCAGCCGACTTTTCCGACTTTCCACGACGCTCACGCTAGTGACAGCATTATTTATAGTTCGACGTCGCGCAAAAGCGAATGAGCACATTTCGCCTACGGCTTAGGCCGCCCTCCTAGAGTGGCTGCTCGGTGTCTGCAGGCAGCGAGGGTCTGCTAGCTTCCTGTGTTCGCACCTATGTCACCTGTGCTTGCTTGTCAGAGACAGACTATCGCAAAACATACAACTCACTCCATGAATTGATTGCTACGGCATCTGTTATCAGCAGTCACAACTAGCAACACCAGTAGCAGCCGACTGCACGCAAAGAATAGGAATGTGCAGTGGGATTTACGTGAACTCGGCGCAAGGCAGATCTTTCCGACATAGGCTTGAGAATCTTACGGGAACACTTGTACTGTTTCTAAATAAAGTGTAGGCGTGGGAGGAGGGTGCTCCCCGCGCACTAATAACAGCACGCTTGCCAATTGTGGATGCTAATCATTCGCTTGTATCTTCCTAGACACATCTGCAGGCTGAGAATTATTCCACTTGCATGGCAAGGTGCGCATGTAGGTGTGTTAAAAATTCTGGAGGCACTGGGTATTGATCCCTGTACCTCACGCTTACTAAGCGAGCCCTCTACCATCTGAGCTACGCCCGCCCCCCCGAAGACTAATGGTGCTACATACAGCCATATAGAAGACACAGACCCTTGCACTCCCATTATTCAGCAGACAAACACTACTCTCTATGTATCCGTTAGGGTGTCTTTCAGGTTTCGTGCATTCTGTATCGAATCGTAGTTGGCCACACTGAAAGTGGCACGTATAACGTCGAAAATAGAGTTCGGACACCGCTCTGAGTAAGACGAAGGTGTTGTCCACCCTCTAGACTTCAATGAGGTTAAGCCGTGATACCTAAGACAGATCTGCACTCGATGACACCTCGATTACAGCCGGTCCCCACACTTACATCTTGCTCTCCTTACGTCAGTATACATCATATCAGTTTGTGACGCTGGCTTTGCAACATCTTGCGTGCCTTTAGGTTCGCCGCGACCAACACTTACAATGCACTGCCCACAAAAAATTGAGGCGCCGCGGCTTGAACCCTGCACCTTTCTCGTGCGAAGCGAACGCTCTACTATCTGAGCACGCTTGCCAATTGTGGATGCTAATCATTCGCTTGTATCTTCCTAGACACATCTGCAGGCTGAGAATTATTCCACTTGCATGGCAAGGTGCGCATGTAGGTGTGTTAAAAATTCTGGAGGCACTGGGTATTGATCCCAGTACCTCACGCTTACTAAGCGAGCCCTCTACCATCTGAGCTACGCCCGCCCCCGAAGACTAATGGTGCTACATACAGCCATATAGAAGACACAGACCCTTGCACTCCCATTATTCAGCTGACAAACACTACTCTCTATGTATCCGTTAGGGTGTCTTTCAGGTTTCGTGCATTCTGTATCGAATCGTAGTTGGCCACACTGAAAGTGGCACGTATAACGTCGAAAATAGAGTTCGAACACCGCTCTGAGTAAGACGAACGTGTTGTCCACCCTCTAGACTTCAATGAGGTTAAGCCGTGATACCTAAGACAGATCTGCACTCGATGACACCTCGATTACAGCCGGTCCCCACACTTACATCTTGCTCTCCTTACGTCAGTATACATCATATCAGTTTGTGACGCTGGCTTTGCAACATCTTGCGTGCCTTTAGGTTCGCCGCGACCAACACTTACAATGCACTGCCCACAAAAAATTGAGGCGCCGCGGCTTGAACCCTGCACCTTTCTCATGCGAAGCGAACGCTCTACCATCTCAGCTACGCCCCAGGCGCGACCAAACTGCGCTATTCCCCATTCTTTGCGACTCTGATGCGCACGGACACGATGGTTGGTTGGTTTGTAGCGGTGAAGGGAGCAGAGTACAAAGGCGCGGACACGTTCATATACACAAAAGTTCCAAGTAGTTTCGATGCTCTGGTATTACAAATGCAAATTCCGTCTGTTTTTAACGTCTTAAATTGAAAGAGCCGTCACAAATTGATCCGTTTTCACTCCTTGTCGACAATCATACAGCACCTGAGGTAACAAACACATCTCGAGCCCCATTGTGCACTCCATTATTCATGCCAACTCAGTGCCTCGCACTTTACTACTGTGTACTAATCTTGTCGTCCAACTGCAAAACACTGGGCCACAACAAGTTTCCGCGTCTCCATTGCACTGCGCATACTACAAAACGCTCCCCAAACTTGGCACTCACCCACGCAGCCGACTTTTCCGACTTTCCACGACGCTCACGCTAGTGACAGCATTATTTATAGTTCGACGTCGCGCAAAAGCGAATGAGCACATTTCGCCTACGGCTTAGGCCGCCCTCCTAGAGTGGCTGCTCGGTGTCTGCAGGCAGCGAGGGTCTGCTAGCTTCCTGTGTTCGCACCTATGTCACCTGTGCTTGCTTGTCAGAGACAGACTATCGCAAAACATACAACTCACTCCATGAATTGATTGCTACGGCATCTGTTATCAGCAGTCACAACTAGCAACACCAGTAGCAGCCGACTGCACGCAAAGAATAGGAATGTGCAGTGGGATTTACGTGAACTCGGCGCAAGGCAGATCTTTCCGACATAGGCTTGAGAATCTTACGGGAACACTTGTACTGTTTCTAAATAAAGTGTAGGCGTGGGAGGAGGGTGCTCCCCGCGCACTAATAACAGCACGCTTGCCAATTGTGGATGCTAATCATTCGCTTGTATCTTCCTAGACACATCTGCAGGCTGAGAATTATTCCACTTGCATGGCAAGGTGCGCATGTAGGTGTGTTAAAAATTCTGGAGGCACTGGGTATTGATCCCTGTACCTCACGCTTACTAAGCGAGCCCTCTACCATCTGAGCTACGCCCGCCCCCCCGAAGACTAATGGTGCTACATACAGCCATATAGAAGACACAGACCCTTGCACTCCCATTATTCAGCAGACAAACACTACTCTCTATGTATCCGTTAGGGTGTCTTTCAGGTTTCGTGCATTCTGTATCGAATCGTAGTTGGCCACACTGAAAGTGGCACGTATAACGTCGAAAATAGAGTTCGGACACCGCTCTGAGTAAGACGAAGGTGTTGTCCACCCTCTAGACTTCAATGAGGTTAAGCCGTGATACCTAAGACAGATCTGCACTCGATGACACCTCGATTACAGCCGGTCCCCACACTTACATCTTGCTCTCCTTACGTCAGTATACATCATATCAGTTTGTGACGCTGGCTTTGCAACATCTTGCGTGCCTTTAGGTTCGCCGCGACCAACACTTACAATGCACTGCCCACAAAAAATTGAGGCGCCGCGGCTTGAACCCTGCACCTTTCTCGTGCGAAGCGAACGCTCTACTATCTGAGCTACGCCCCAGGCACGACCAAACTGCGCTATTCCCCATTCTTTGCGACTCTGATGCGCACGGACACGATGGTTGGTTGGTTTGTAGCGGTGAAGGGAGCAGAGTACAAAGGCGCGGACACGTTCATATACACAAAAGTTCCAAGTAGTTTCGATGCTCTGGTATTACAAATGCAAATTCCGTCTGTTTTTAACGTCTTAAATTGAAAGAGCCGTCACAAATTGCTCCGTTTTCACTCCTTGTCGACAATCATACAGCACCTGAGGTAACAAACACATCTCGAGCCCCATTGTGCACTCCATTATTCATGCCAACTCAGTGCCTCGCTCTTTACTACTGTGTACTAATCTTGTCGTCCAACTGCAAAACACTGGGCCACAACAAGTTTCCGCGTCTCCATTGCACTGCGCATACTACAAAACGCTCCCAAAACTTGGCACTCACCCACGCAGCCGACTTTTCCGACTTTCCACGACGCTCACGCTAGTGACAGCATTATTTATAGTTCGACGTCGCGCCAAAGCGAATGAGCACATTTCGCCTACGGCTTAGGCAGCCCTCCTAGTGTGGCTGCTCGGTGTCTGCAGGCAGCGAGGATCTGCTAGCTTCCTGTGTTCGCACCTATGTCACCTGTGCTTGCTTGTCAGAGACAGACTATCGCAAAACATACAACTCACTCCATGAATTGATTGCTACGGCATCTGTTATCAGCAGTCACAACTAGCAACACCAGTAGCAGCCGACTGCACGCAAAGAATAGGAATGTGCAGTGGGATTTACGTGAACTCGGCGCAAGGCAGATCTTTCCGACATAAGCTTGAGAATCTTACGGGAACACTTGTACTGTTTCTAAATAAAGTGGTGGCGTGGGAGGAGGGTGCTTCCCGCGCACTAATAACAGCACGCTTGCCAATTGTGGATGCTAATCATTCGCTTGTATCTTCCTAGACACATCTGCAGGCTGAGAATTATTCCACTTGCATGGCAAGGTGCGCATGTAGGTGTGTTAAAAATTCTGGAGGCACTGGGTATTGATCCCAGTACCTCTCGCATACTAAGCGAGCGCTCTACCATCTGAGCTACGCCCGCCCCCCCGAAGACTAATGGTGCTACATACAGCCATATAGACGACACAGACCCTTGCACTCCCATTATTCAGCAGACAAACACTACTCTCTATGTATCCGTTAGGGTGTATTTCAGGTTTCGTGCATTCTGTATCGAATCGTAGTTGGCCACAATGAAAGTGGCACGTATAACGTTGAAAATAGAGTTCGGACACCGCTCTGAATAAGACGAACGTGTTGTCCACCCTCTAGACTTCAATGAGGTTAAGCCGTGATACCTAAGACAGATCTGCACTCGATGACACCTCGATAACAGCCGGTCCCCACACTTACATCTTGCTCTCCTTACGTCAGTATACATCATATCAGTCTGTGACGCTGGCTTTGCAACATCTTGCGTGCCTTTAGGTTCGCCGCGACCAACACTTACAATGCACTGACCACAAAAAATGGAGGCGCCGCGTCTCGAACCCTGCACCTTTCTAATGCGAAGCGAACGCTCTACCAACTGAGCTACGCCCCAGGCACGACCAAAATGCGCTATTCCCCATTCTTTGCGACTCTGATGCGCACGGACACGATGGTTGGTTGGTTTGTAGCGGTGAAGGGAGCAGAGTACAAAGGCGCGGACACGTTCATATACACAAAAGTTCCAAGTAGTTTCGATGCTCTGGTATTACAAATGCAAATTCCGTCTGTTTTTAACGTCTTAAATTGAAAGAGCCGTCACAAATTGCTCCGTTTTCACTCCTTGTCGACAATCATACAGCACCTGAGGTAACAAACACATCTCGAGCCCCATTGTGCACTCCATTATTCATGCCAACTCAGTGCCTCGCTCTTTACTACTGTGTACTAATCTTGTCGTCCAACTGCAAAACACTGGGCCACAACAAGTTTCCGCGTCTCCATTGCACTGCGCATACTACAAAACGCTCCCCAAACTTGGCACTCACCCACGCAGCCGACTTTTCCGACTTTCCACGACGCCCACGCAACGATCACGCTAGTGACAGCATTATTTATAGTTCGTCGTCGCGCCAAAGCGAATGAGTACATTTCGGCTACGGCTTAGGCCGCCCTCCCAGAGTGGCTGCTCGGTGTCTGCAGGCAGCGAGGGTCTGCTAGCTTCCTGTGTTCGCACCTATGTCACCTGTGCTTGCTTGTCAGAGACAGACTATCGCAAAACATACAACTCACTCCATGAATTGATTGCTACGGCATCTGTTATCAGCAGTCACAACTAGCAACACCAGCAGCAGCCGACTGCACGCAAAGAATAGGAATGTGCAGTGGGATTTACGTGAACTCGGCGCAAGGCAGATCTTTCCGACATAGGCTTGAGAATCTTACGGGAACACTTGTACTGTTTCTAAATAAAGTGGTGGCGTGGGTGGAGGGTGCTCCCCGCGCACTAATAACAGCACGCTTGCCAATTGTGGATGCTAACCATTCGCTTGTATCTTCCTAGACACATCTGCAGGCTGAGAATTATTCCACTTGCATGGCAAGGTGCGCATGTAGGTGTGTTAAAAATTCTGGAGGCACTGGGTATTGATCCCAGTAGCTCTACCATCTGAGCTACGCCCGCTCCCCCGAAGACCCATGGTGCTACATAAAGCCATATAGAAGACACAGACCCTTGCACTCCCATTATTCAGCAGACAAACACTACTCTCTATGTATCCGTTAGGGTGTCTTTCAGGTTTCGTGCATTCTGTATCGAATCGTAGTTGGCCACACTGAAAGTGGCACGTATAACGTCGAAAATAGAGTTCGGACACCGCTCTGAGTAAGACGAACGTGTTGTCCACCCTCTAGACTTCAATGAGGTTAAGCCGTGATACCTAAGACAGATCTGCACTCGATGACACCTCGATTACAGCCGGTCCCCACACTTACATCTTGCTCTCCTTACGTCAGTATACATCATATCAGTTTGTGACGCTGGCTTTGCAACATCTTGCGTGCCTTTAGGTTCGCCGCGACCAACACTTACAATGCACTGCCCACAAAAAATTGAGGCGCCGCGGCTTGAACCCTGCACCTTTCTCATGCGAAGCGAACGCTCTACCATCTGGGCTACGCCCCAGGCACGACCAAACTGCGCTATTCCCCATTCTTTGCGACTCTGATGCGCACGGACACGATGGTTGGTTGGTTTGTAGCGGTGAAGGGAGCAGAGTACAAAGGCGCGGACACGTTCATATACACAAAAGTTCCAAGTAGTTTCGATGCTCTGGTATTACAAATGCAAATTCCGTCTGTTTTTAACGTCTTAAATTGAAAGAGCCGTCACAAATTGCTCCGTTTTCACTCCTTGTCGACAATCATACAGCACCTGAGGTAACAAACACATCTCGAGCCAAATTGTGCACTCCATTATTCATGCCAACTCAATGCCTCGCTCTTTACTACTGTGTACTAATCTTGTCGTCCAACTGCAAAACACTGGGCCACAACAAGTTTCAAAAAAATGGTTCAAATGGCTCCGAGCACTATGGGACTCAACTGCTGTGGTCATTAGTCCCCTAGAACTTAGAACTACTTAAACCTAACTAACCTAAGGACATCACACACATCCACGCCCGAGGCAGGATTCGAACCTGCGACCGTAGCAGTCGCACGGTTCCGGACTGCGCGCCTAGAACCGCGAGACCACCGCGGCCGGCAACAAGTTTCCGCGTCTCCATTGCACTGCGCATACTACAAAACGCTCCCCAAACTTGGCACTCACCCACGCAGCCGACTTTTCCGACTTTCCACGAAGCTCACGCTAGTGACAGCATTATTTATAGTTCGACGTCGCGCCAAAGCGAATGAGCACATTTCGCCTACGGCTTAGGCAGCCCTCCTAGTGTGGCTGCTCGGTGTCTGCAGGCAGCGAGGGTCTGCTAGCTTCCTGTGTTCGCACCTATGTCACCTGTGCTTGCTTGTCAGAGACAGACTATCGCAAAACATACAACTCACTCCATGAATTGATTGCTACGGCATCTGTTATCAGCAGTCACAACTAGCAACACCAGTAGCAGCGGACTGCACGCAAAGAATAGGAATGTGCAGTGGGATTTACGTGAACTCGGCGCAAGGCAGATCTTTCCGACATAGGCTTGAGAATCTTACGGGAACACTTGTACTGTTTCTAAATAAAGTGGTGGCGTGGGAGGAGGGTGCTTCCCGCGCACTAATAACAGCACGCTTGCCAATTGTGGATGCTAATCATTCGCTTGTATCTTCCTAGACACATCTGCAGGCTGAGAATTATTCCACTTGCATGGCAAGGTGCGCATGTAGGTGTGTTAAAAATTCTGGAGGCACTGGGTATTGATCCCAGTACCTCTCGCATACGAAGCGAGCGCTCTACCATCTGAGCTACGCCCGCCCCCCACGAAGACTAATGGTGCTACATACAGCCATATAGACGACACAGACCCTTGCACTCCCATTATTCAGCAGACAAACACTACTCTCTATGTATCCATTAGGGTGTACTTCAGGTTTCGTGCATTCTGTATCGAATCGTAGTTGGCCACAATGAAAGTGGCACGTATAACGTAGAAAATAGAGTTCGGACACCGCTCTGAGTAAGTCGAACGTGTTGTCCACCCTCTAGACTTCAATGAGGTTAAGCCGTGATACCTAAGACAGATCTGCACTCGATGACACCTCGTAACAGCCGGTCCCCACACTTACATCTTGCTCTCCTTACGTCAGTATACATCATATCAGTCTGTGACGCTGGCTTTGCAACATCTTGCGTGCCTTTAGGTTCGCCGCGACCAACACTTACAATCCACTGACCACAAAAAATTGAGGCGCCGCGGCTTGAACCCTGCACCTTTTACATGCGAAGCGAACGCTCTACCAACTGAGCTACGCCCCAGGCACGACCAAACTGCGCTATTCCCCATTCTTTACGACTCTGATGCGCACGGACACGATGGTTGGTTGGTTTGTAGCGGTGAAGGGAGCAGAGTACAAAGGCGCGGACACGTTCATATACACAAAAGTTCCAAGTAGTTTCGATGCTCTGGTATTACAAATGCAAATTCCGTCTGTTTTTAACGTCTTAAATTGAAAGAGCCGTCACAAATTGCTCCGTTTTCACTCCTTGTCGACAATCATACAGCACCTGAGGTAACAAACACATCTCGAGCCCCATTGTGCACTCCATTATTCATGCCAACTCAGTGCCTCGCTCTTTACTACTGTGTACTAATCTTGTCGTCCAACTGCAAAACACTGGGCCACAACAAGTTTCCGCGTCTCCATTGCACTGCGCATACTACAAAACGCTCCCCAAACTTGGCACTCACCCACGCAGCCGACTTTTCCGACTTTCCACGACGCTCACGCTAGTGACAGCATTATTTATAGTTCGACGTCGCGCCACAGCGAATGAGCACATTTCGCCTACGGCTTGGGCCGCCCTCCTAGTGTGGCTGCTCGGTGTCTGCAGGCAGCGAGGGTTTGCAAGCTTCCTGTGTTCGCACCTATGTCACCTGTGCTTGCTTGTCAGAGACAGACTATCGCAAAACATACAACTCACACCATGAATTGATTGCTACGGCATCTGTTATCAGCAGTCACAACTAGCAACACCAGTAGCAGCCGACTGCACGCAAAGAATAGGAATGTGCAGTGGGATTATGTGAACTCGGCGCAAGGCAGATCTTTCCGACATAGGCTTGACAATCTAACGGGAACACTTGTACTGTTTCTAAATAAAGTGTAGGCGTGGGAGGAGGGTGCTTCCGGCTCACTAATAACAGCACGCTTGCCAATTGTGGATGCTAATCATTCGCTTGTATCTTCTTAGACACATCTGCAGGCTGAGAATTATTCCACTTGCATGGCAAGGTGCGCATGTAGGTGTGTTAAAAATTCTGGAGGCACTGGGTATTGATCCCAGTACCTGTCGCATACTAAGCGAGCGCTCTACCATCTGAGCTACGCCCGCCCCCCACGAAGACTAATGGTGCTACATACAGCCATATAGACGACACAGACCCTTGCACTCCCATTATTCAGCAGACAAACACTACTCTCTATGTATCCATTAGGGTGTACTTCAGGTTTAGTGCATTCTGTATCGAATCGTAGTTGGCCACAATGAAAGTGGCACGTATAACGTAGAAAATAGAGTTCGGACACCGCTCTGAGTAAGACGAACGTGTTGTCCACCCTCTAGACTTCAATGATGTTAAGCCGTGATATCTAAGACAGATCTGCACTCGATGACACCTCGTAACAGCCGGTCCCCACACTTACATCTTGCTCTCCTTACGTCAGTATACATCATATCAGTCTGTGACGCTGGCTTTGCAACATCTTGCGTGCCTTTAGGTTCGCCGCGACCAACACTTACAATGCACTGACCACAAAAAATTGAGGCGCCGCGGCTTGAACCCTGCACCTTTCACATGCGAAGCGAACGCTCTACCAACTGAGCTACGCCCCAGGCACGACCAAACTGCGCTATTCCCCATTCTTTGCGACTCTGATGCGCACGTTCACGATGGTTGGTTGGTTTGTAGCGGTGAAGGGAGCAGAGTACAAAGGCGCGGACACGTTCATATACACAAAAGTTCCAAGTAGTTTCGATTCTCTGGTATTACAAATGCAAATTCCGTCTGTTTTTAACGTCTTAAATTGAAAGAGCCGTCACAAATTGCTCCGTTTTCACTCCTTGTCGACAATCATACAGCACCTGAGGTAACAAACACATCTCGAGCCACATTGTGCACTCCATTATTCATGCCAACTCAGTGCCTCGCTCTTTACTACTGTGTACTAATCTTGTCGTCCAACTGCAAAACACTGGGCCACAACAAGTTTCCGCGTCTCCATTGCACTGCCCATACTACAAAACGCTCCCCAAACTTGGCACTCACCCACGCAGCCGACTTTTCCGACTTTCCACGACGCTCACGCTAGTGACAGCATTATTTATAGTTCGACGTCGCGCCACAGCGAATGAGCACATTTCGCCTACGGCTTAGGCCGCCCTCCTAGTGTGGCTGCTCGGTGTCTGCAGGCAGCGAGGTTTTGCAAGCTTCCTGTGTTCGCACCTATGTCACCTGTGCTTGCTTGTCAGAGACAGACTATCGCAAAACATACAACTCACTCCATGAATTGATTGCTACGGCATCTGTTATCAGCAGTCACAACTAGCAACACCAGTAGCAGCCGACTGCTCGCAAAGAATAGGAATGTGCAGTGGGATTTACGTGAACTCGGCGCAAGGCAGATCTTTCCGACATAGGCTTGAGAATCTTACGGGAACACTTGTACTGTTTCTAAATAAAGTGGTGGCGTGGGAGGAGGGTGCTTCCCGCGCACTAATAACAGCACGCTTGCCAATTGTGGATGCTAATCATTCGCTTGTATCTTCCTAGACACATCTGCAGGCTGAGAATTATTCCACTTGCATGGCAAGGTGCGCATGTAGGTGTGTTAAAAATTCTGGAGGCACTGGGTATTGATCCCAGTACCTCTCGCATACTAAGCGAGCGCTCTACCATCTGAGCTACGCCCGCCTCCCACGAACACTAATGGTGCTACATACAGCCATGTAGACGACACAGACCCTTGCACTCCCATTATTCAGCAGACAAACACTACTCTCTATGTATCCATTAGGGTGTACTTCAGGTTTCGTGCATTCTGTATCGAATCGTAGTTGGCCACAATGAAAGTGGCACGTATAACATTGAAAATAGAGTTCGGACACCGCTCTGAGTAAGACGAACGTGTTGTCCACCCTCTAGACTTCAATGAGGTTAAGCCGTGATACCTAAGACAGATCTGCACTCGATGACACCTCGATAACAGCCGGTCCCCACACTTACATCTTGCTCTCCTTACGTCAGTATACATCATATCAGTCTGTGACGCTGTCTTTGCAACATCTTGCGTGCCTTTAGGTTCGCCGCGACCAACACTTACAATGCACTGACCACAAAAAATTGAGGCGCCGCGGCTTGAACCCTGCACCTTTCACATGCGAAGCGAACGCTCTACCAACTGAGCTACGCCCCAGGCACGACCAAACTGTGCTATTCCCCATTCTTTGCGACTCTGATGCGCACGGACACGATGGTTGGTTGGTTTGTAGCGGTGAAGGGAGCAGAGTACAAAGGCGCGGACACGTTCATATACACAAAAGTTCCAAGTAGTTTCGATGCTCTGGTATTACAAATGCAAATTCCGTCTGTTTTTAACGTCTTAAATTGAAAGAGCCGTCACAAATTGCTCCGTTTTCACTCCTTGTCGACAATCATACAGCACCTGAGGTAACAAACACATCTCGAGCCCCATTGTGCACTCCATTATTCATGCCAACTCAGTGCCTCGCTCTTTACTACTGTGTACTAATCTTGTCGTCCAACTGCAAAACACTGGGCCACAACAAGTTTCCGCGTCTCCATTGCACTGCGCATACTACAAAACGCTCCCCAAACTTGGCACTCACCCACGCAGCCGACTTTTCCGACTTTCCACGACGCTCACGCAACGCTCACGCTAGTGACAACATTATTTATAGTTCGACGTCGCGCCACAGCGAATGAGCACATTTCGCCTACGGCTTAGGCCGCCCTCCTAGTGTGGCTGCTCGGTGTCTGCAGGCAGCGAGGGTTTGCAAGCTTCCTGTGTTCGCACCTATGTCACCTGTGCTTGCTTGTCAGAGACAGACTATCGCAAAACATACAACTCACTCCATGAATTGATTGCTACGGCATCTGTTATCAGCAGTCACAACTAGCAACACCAGTAGCAGCCGACTGCTCGCAAAGAATAGGAATGTGCAGTGGGATTTACGTGAACTCGGCGCAAGGCAGATCTTTCCGACATGGGCTTGAGAATCTTACGGGAACACTTGTACTGATTCTAAATAAAGTGGTGGCGATGGGGGAGGGTGCTCCCCGCGCACTAATAACAGCACGCTTGCCAATTGTGGATGCTAATCATTCGCTTGTATCTTCCTAGACACATCTGCAGGCTGAGAATTATTCCACTTGCATGGCAAGGTGTGCATGTAGGTGTGTTAAAAATTCTGGAGGCACTGGGTATTGATCCCAGTACCTCTCGCATACTAAGCGAGCGCTCTACCATCTGAGCTACGCCCGCCCCCCACGAAGACTATTGGTGCTACATACAGCCATATAGACGACACAGACCCTTGCACTCCCATTATTCAGCAGACAAACACTACTCTCTATGTATCCATTAGGGTGTACTTCAGGTTTCGTACATTCTGTATCGAATCGTAGTTGGCCACAATGAAAGTGGCACGTATAACGTTGAAAATAGAGTTCGGACACCGCTCTGAGTAAGACGAACGTGTTGTCCACCCTCTAGACTTCAATGAGGTTAAGCCGTGATACCTAAGACAGATCTGCACTCGATGACACCTCGATAACAGCCGGTCCCCACACTTACATCTTGCTCTCCTTACGTCAGTATACATCATATCAGTCTGTGACGCTGGCTTTGCAACATCTTGCGTGACTTTAGGTTCGCCGCGACCAACACTTACAATGCAATGACCACAAAAAATTGAGGCGCCGCGGCTTGAACCCTGCACCTTTCACATGAGAAGCGAACGCTCTACCAACTGAGCTACGCCCCAGGCACGACCAAACTGCGCTATTCCCCATTCTTTGCGACTCTGATGCGCACGGACACGATGGTTGGTTGGTTTGTAGCGGTGAAGGGAGCAGAGTACAAAGGCGCGGACACGTTCATATACACAAAAGTTCCAAGTAGTTTCGATGCTCTGGTATTACAAATGCAAATTCCGTCTGTTTTTAACGTCTTAAATTGAAAGAGCCGTCACAAATTGCTCCGTTTTCACTCCTTGTCGACAATCATACAGCACCTGAGGTAACAAACACATCTCGAGCCCCATTGTGCTCTCCATTATTCATGCCAACTCAGTGCCTCGCTCTTTACTACTGTGTACTAATCTTGTCGTCCAACTGCAAAACACTGGGCCACAAGTTTCCGCGTCTCCATTGCACTGCGCATACTACAAAACGCTCCCTAAACTTGGCACTCACCCACGCGGCCGACTTTTCCGACTTTCCACGACGCCCACGCAACGCTCACGCTAGTGACAGCATTATTTATAGTTCGACGTCGCGCCAAAGCGAATGAGCACATTTCGCCTACGGCTTAGGCCGCCCTCCTACTACGGCTGCTCGGTGTCTGCAGGCAGCGAGGGTCTGCTAGCGTCCTGTGTTCGCACCTATGTCACCTGTGCTTGCTTGTCAGAGACAGACTATCGCAAAACATACAACTCACTCCATGAATTGATTGCTACGGCATCTGTTATCAGCAGTCACAACTAGCAACACCAGTAGCAGCCGACTGCACGCAAAGAATAGGAATGTGCAGTGGGATTTACGTGAACTCGGCGCAAGGCAGATCTTTCCGACATAGGCTTGAGAATCTTACGGGAACACTTGTACTGTTTCTAAATAAAGTGGTGGCGTGGGAGGAGGGTGCTTCCCGCGCACTAATAACAGCACGCTTGCCAATTGTGGATGCTAATCATTCGCTTGTATCTTCCTAGACACATCTGCAGGCTGAGAATTATTCCACTTGCATGGCAAGGTGCGCATGTAGGTGTGTTACAAATTCTGGAGGCACTGGGTATTGATCCCAGTACCTCTCGCACACTAAGCGAGCGCTCTGCCATCTGAGCTACGCCCGCCCCCCACGCTACATACAGCCATATAGACGACACAGACCCTTGCACTCCCATTATTCAGCAGACAAACACTACTCTCTATGTATCCATTAGGGTGTACTTCAGGTTTCGTGCATTCTGTATCGAATCGTAGTTGGCCACAATGAAAGTGGCACGTATAACGTTGAAAATAGAGTTCGGACACCGCTCTGAGTAAGACGAACGTGTTGTCCACCCTCTAGACTTCAATGAGGTTAAGCCGTGATACCTAAGACAGATCTGCACTCGATGACACCTCGATAACAGCCCGTCCCCACACTTACATCTTGCTCTCCTTACGTCAGTATACATCATATCAGTCTGTGACGCTGGCTTTGCAACATCTTGCGTGCCTTTAGGTTCGCCGCGACCAACACTTACAATGCACTGACCACAAAAATTGGAGGCGCCGCGGCTTGAACCCTGCACCTTACAAATGCGAAGCGAACGCTCTACCAACTGAGCTACGCCCCAGGCACGACCAAACTGCGCTATTCCCCATTCTTTGCGACTCTGATGCGCACGGACACGATGGTTGGTTGGTTTGTAGCGGTGAAGGGAGCAGAGTACAAAGGCGCGGACACGTTCATATACACAAATGTTCCAAGTAGTTTCGATGCTCTGGTATTACAAATGCAAATTCCGTCTGTTTTTAACGTCTTATATTGAAGGAGCCGTCACAAATTGCTCCGTTTTCACTCCTTGTCGACAATCATACAGCACCTGAGGTAACAAACACATCTCGAGCCCCATTGTGCACTCCATTATTCATGCCAACTCAGTGCCTCGCTCTTTACTACTGTGTACTAATCTTGTCGTCCAACTGCAAAACACTGGGCCACAACAAGTTTCCGCGTCTCCATTGCACTGCGCATACTACAAAACGCTCCCCAAACTTGGCACTCACCCACGCAGCCGACTTTTCCGACTTTCCACGAAGCTCACGCAACGCTCACGCTAGTGACAGCATTATTTATAGTTCGACGTCGCGCGAAAGCGAATGAGCACATTTCGCCTACGGCTTAGGCCGCCCTCCTAGAGTGGATGCTCGGTGTCTGCAGTCAGCGAGGGTCTGCTAGCTTCCTGTGTTCGCACCTATGTCACCTGTGCTTGCTTGTCAGAGACAGACTATCGCAAAACATTCAACTCACTCCATGAATTGATTGCTACGGCATCTGTTATCAGCAGTCACAACTAGCAACACCAGTAGCAGCCGACTGCACGCAAAGAATAGGAATGTGCAGTGGGATTTACGTGAACTCGGCGCAAGACAGATCTTTCCGACATAGGCTTGAGAATCTTACGGGAACACTTGTACTGATTCTAAATAAAGTGGTGGCGATGGAGGAGGGTGCTCCCCGCGCACTAATAACAGCACGCTTGCCAATTGTGGATGCTAATCATTCGCTTGTATCTTCCTAGACACATCTGCAGGCTGAGAATTATTCCACTTGCATGGCAAGGTGTGCATGTAGGTGTGTTAAAAATTCTGGAGGCACTGGGTATTGATACCAGTACCTCTCGCATACTAAGCGAGCGCTCTACCATCTGAGCTACGCCCGCCCCCCACGAAGACTAAAGGTGCTACATACAGCCATATAGACGACACAGACCCTTGCACTCCCATTATTCAGCAGACAAACACTACTCTCTATGTATCCATTAGAGTGTACTTCAGGTTTCGTGCATTCTGTATCGAATCGTAGTTGGCCACAATGAAAGTGGCACGTATAACGTTGAAAATAGAGTTCGGACACCGCTCTGAGTAAGACGAACGTGTTGTCCACCCTCTAGACTTCAATGAGGTTAAGCCGTGATACCTAAGACAGATCTGCACTCGATGACACCTCGATAACAGCCGGTCCCCACACTTACATCTTGCTCTCCTTACGCCAGTATACATCATATCAGTCTGTGACGCTGGCTTTGCAACATCTTGCGTGCCTTTAGGTTCGCCGCGACCAACACTTACCTTGCACTGACCACAAAAAATGGAGGCGCCGCGGCTTGAACCCTGCACCTTTCACATGCGAAGCGAACGCTCTACCAACTGAGCTACGCCCCAGGCACGACCAAACTACGCTATTCCCCATTCTTTGCGACTCTGATGCGCACGGACACGATGGTTGGTTGGATTGTAGCGGTGAAGGGAGCAGAGTACAAAGGCGCGGACACGTTCATATACACAAAAGTTCCAAGTAGTTTCGATGCTCTGGTATTACAAATGCAAATTCCGTCTGTTTTTAACGTCTTAAATTGAAAGAGCCGTCACAAATTGCTCCGTTTTCACTCCTTGTCGACAATCATACAGCACCTGAGGTAACAAACACATCTCGGGCCCCATTGTGCACTCCATTATTCATGCCAACTCAGTGCCTCGCTCTTTACTACTGTGTACTAATCTTGTCGTCCAACTGCAAAACTCTGGGCCACAACAAGTTTCCGCGTCTCCATTGCACTGCGCATACTACAAAACGCTCCCCAAACTTGGCACTCACCCACGCAGCCGACTTTTCCGACTTTCCACGACGCTCAAGCCAGTGACAGCATTATTTATAGATCGACGTCGCGCCAAAGCGAATGAGCACATTTCGCCTACGGCTTGGACCGCCCTCCTAGTGTGGCTGCTCGGTGTCTGCAGGCAGCGAGGGTCTGCTAGCTTCCTGTGTTCGCACCTATGTCACCTGTGCTTGCTTGTCAGACACAGACTATCGCAAAACATACAACTCACTCCATGAATTGATTGCTACGGCATCTGCTATCAGCAGTCACAACTAGCAACACCAGTAGCAGCCGACTGCACGCAAAGAATAGGAATGTGCAGTGGGATTTACGTGAACTCGGCGCAAGGCAGATCTTTCCGACATAGGCTTGAGAATCTTACTGGAACACTTGTACTGTTTCTAAATGAAGTGTAGGCGTGGGAGGAGGGTGCTAACCGCGCACTAATAACAGCACGCTTGCCAATTGTGGATGCTAATCATTCGCTTGTATCTTCCTAGACACATCTGCAGGCTGAGAATTATTCTACTTGCATGGCAAGGTGCGCATGTAGGTGTGTTAAAAATTCTGGAGGCACTGGGTATTGACCCAGTACCCCTCGCATACTAAGCGAGCGCTCTACCATCTGAGCTACGCCCGTCCCCCACGAAGACTAATGGTGCTACATACAGCCATATAGACGACACAGACCCTTACACTCCCATTATTCAGCAGACAAACACTACTCTCTATGTATCCGTTAGGGTGTACTTCAGGTTTCGTGCATTCTGTATCGAATCGTAGTTGGCCACAATGAAAGTGGCACGTATAACGTCGAAAATAGAGTTCGGACACCGCTCTGAGTAAGACGAACGTGTTGTCCACCCTCTAGACTTCAATGAGGTTAAGCCGTGATACCTAAGACAGATCTGCACTCGATGACACCTCGATAACAGCCGGTCCCCACACTTACATCTTGCTCTCCTTACGCCAGTATACATCATATCAGTCTGTGACGCTGGCTTTGCAACATCTTGCGTGCCTTTAGGTTCGCCGCGACCAACACTTACCTTGCACTGACCACAAAAAATTGAGGCGCCGCGGCTTGAACCCTGCACCTTTCACATGCGAAGCGAACGCTCTACCAACTGAGCTACGCCCCAGGCACGACCAAACTGCTTTATTCCCCATTCTTTGCGACTCTGATGCGCACGGACACGATGGTTGGTTGGTTTGTAGCGGTGAAGGGAGCAGAGTACAAAGGCGCGGACACGTTCATATACACAAAAGTTCCAAGTAGTTTCGATGCTCTGGTATTACACATGCAAATTCCGTCTGTTTTTAACGTTTTAAATTGAAAGAGCCGTCACAAATTGCTCCGTTTTCACTCCTTGTCGACAATCATACAGCACCTGAGGTAACAAACACATCTCGAGCCCCATTGTGCACTCCATTATTCATGCCAGCTCAGTGCCTCGCTCTTTACTACTGTGTACTAATCTTGTCGTCCAACTGCAAAACACTGGGCCACAACAAGTTTCCGCGTCTCCATTGCACTGCGCATACTACAAAACGCTCCCCAAACTTGGCACTCACCCACGCAGCCAACTTTTCCGACTTTCCACGACGCTCACGCTAGTGACAGCATTATTTATAGTTCGACGTCGCGCCACAGCGAATGAGCACATTTCGCCTACGGCTTAGGCCGCCCTCCTAGTGTGGCTGCTCGGTGTCTGCAGGCAGCGAGGGTCTGCAAGCTTCCTGTGTTCGCACCTATGTCACCTGTGCTTGCTTGTCAGAGACAGACTATCGCAAAACATACAACTCACTCCATGAATTGATTGCTACGGCATCTGTTATCAGCAGTCACAACTAGCAACACCAGTAGCAGCCGACTGCACGCAAAGAATAGGAATGTGCAGTGGGATTTACGTGAACTCGGCGCAAGGCAGATCTTTCCGACATAGGCTTGAGAATCTTACGGGAACACTTGTACTGTTTCTAAATTAAGTGTAGGCGTGGGAGGAGGGTGCTTCCCGCTCACTAATAACAGCACGCTTGCCAATTGTGGATGCTAATCATTCGCTTGTATCTTCCTAGACACATCTGCTGGCTGTGAATTATTCCACTTGCATGGCAAGGTGCGCATGTAGGTGTGTTAAAAATTCTGGAGGCACTGGGTATTGATCCCAGTACCTCTCGCATACTAAGCGAGCGCTCTACCATCTGAGCTTCGCCCGGCCCCCGAAGAATAATGTTGCTACATACAGCCATATAGACGACACAGACCCTTGCACTCCCATTATTCAGCAGACAAACACTATTCTCTATGTATCCGTTAGGGTGTCTTTCAGGTTTCGTGCATTCTGTATCGAATCGTAGTTGGCCACAATGAAAGTGGCACGTATAACGTAGAAAATAGACTTCGGACACCGCTCTGAGTAAGACGAACGTGTTGTCCACCCTCTAGACTTCAATGAGGTTAAGCCGTGATACCTAAGACAGATCTGCACTCGATGACACCTCGATAACAGCCGGTCCCCACACTTACATCTTGCTCTCCTTACGTCAGTATACATCATATCAGTCTGTGACGCTGGCTTTGCAACATCTTGCGTGCCTTTAGGTTCGCCGCGACCACAAAAAATGGAGGGGCCGCGGCTTGAGGCCTGGACCTTTCACATGCGAAGCGAACGCTCTACCAACTGAGCTACGCCACATGCACGACGAAACTGCGCTATTCCCCATTCTTTGCGACTCTGATGCGCACTGACACGATGGTTGGTTGGTTTGTAGCGGTGAAGGGAGCAGAGTACAAAGGCGCGGACACGTTCATATACACAAAAGTTCCAAGTAGTTTCGATGCTCTGGTATTACAAATGCAAATTCCGTCTGTTTTTAACGTCTTAAATTGAAAGAGCCGTTACAAATTGCTCCGTTTTCACTCCTTGTCGACAATCTACATCTACATCTACATCTACATCCGTACTCCGCAAGCCACCTGACGGTGTGTGGCGGAGGGTACCCTGAGTACCTCTATCGGTTCTCCCTTCTATTCCAGTCTCGTATTGTACGTGGAAAGAAGGACTGTCGGTATGCTTCTGTGTGGGCTCTAATCTCTCTGATTTTATCCTCATGGTCTCTTCGCGAGATATACGTAGGAGGGAGCAATATACTGCTTGACTCTTCGGTGAAGGTATGTTCTCGAAACTTCAACAAAAGCCCGTACCGAGCTACTGAGCGTCTTTCCTGCAGAGTCTTCCACTGGAGTTTATCTATCATCTCCGTAACGCTTTCGCAATTACTAAATGATCCTGTAACGAAGCGCGCTGCTCTCCGTTGGATCTTCTCTATCTCTTCTATCAACCCTACCTGGTGCGGATCCCACACTGCTGAGCAGTATTCAAGCATTGGGCGAACAAGCGTACTGTAACCTACTTCCTTTGTTGTCGGATTGCATTTCCTTAGGATTCTTCCAATGAATCTCAGTCTGTCATCTGCTTTACCGACGATCAACTTTATATGATCATTCCATTTTAAATCACTCCTAATGCGTACTCCCAGATAATTTATGGAATTAACTGCTTCCAGTTGCTGACCTGCTATTTTGTAGCTAAATGATAAGGGACCTATCTTTCTATGTATTCGCATCACAGTACACTTCGCTACATTGAGATTCAATTGCCATTCCGTGCACCATGCGTCAATTCGCTGCAGATCCTCCTGCATTTCAGTACAATTTTCCATTGTTGCAACCTCTCGATACACCACAGCATCATCTGCAAAAAGCCTCAGTGAACTTCCGATGTCATCCACCAGGTCATTTATGTATATTGTGAATAGCAACGGTCCTATGACACTCTCCTGCGGCACACCTGAAATCACTCTTACTTCGGAAGACTTCTCTCCATTGAGAATGACGTGCTGCGTTCTGTTATCTAGGAACTCCTCAATCCAATCACACAATTGATCTGATAGTCCGTATGCTCTTACTTTGTTCATTAAACGACTATGGGGAACTGTGTCAAACGCCTTGCGGAAGTCAAGAAACACGGCATCTACCTGTGAACCCGTGTCTAAGGCCCTCTGAGTCTCGTGGACGAATAGCGCGAGCTGGGTTTCACACGATCGTCTTTTTCGAAACCCATGCTGATTCCTACAGAGTAGATTTCTAGTCTCCAGAAAAGACATTATACTCGAACATAATACGTGTTCCAAAATTCTACAACTGATCGACGTTAGAGATATAGGTCTATAGTTCTGCACATCTGTTCGACGTCCCTTCTTGAGAACGGGGATGACCTGTGCCCTTTTCCAATCCTTTGGAACGCTTCGCTCTTCTAGAGACCTACGGTACACCGCTGCAAGAAGGGGGGCAAGTTCCTTCGCGTACTCTGTGTAAAATCGAACTGGTATCCCATCAGGACCAGCGGCCTTTCCTCTTCTGAGCGATTTTACTTGTTTCTCTATCCCTCTGTCGTCTACTTCGATATCTACCATTTTGTCAACTGTGCGACAATCTAGAGAAGGAAGCACAGTGCAGTCTTCCTCTGTGAAACAGCTTCGGAAGAAGACATTTAGTAATTCGGCCTTTAGTCTGTCATCCTCTGTTTCAGTACCATTTTGGTCACAGAGTGTCTGGACATTTTGTTTTGATCCACCTACCGCTTTGACATAGGACCAAAATTTCTTAGGATTTTCTGCCAAGTCAGTACATAGAACGTTACTTTCGAATTCATTGAAAGCCTCTCGCATAGCCCTCCTCACACTACATTTCGCTTCGCGTAATTTTTGTTTGTCTGCAAGGCTTTGGCTATGTTTATGTTTGCTGTGAAGTTCCCTTTGCTTCCGCAGCAGTTTTCTAACTCGGTTGTTGTACCACGATGGCTCTTTTCCATCTCTTACGATCTTGCTTGGCACATACTCATCTAACGCATATTGTACCATGGTTTTGAACTTTGTCCACTGATCCTCAACACTATCTGCACTTGAGACAAAACTTTTGTGTTGAGCCGTCAGGTACTCTGTAATCTGCTTTTTGTCACTTTTGCTAAACAGAAAAATCTTCCTACCTTTTTTAATATTTCTATTTACGGCTGAAATCATCGACGCAGTAACCGCTTTATGATCGCTGATTCCCTGTTCTGCATTAACTGATTCAAATAGTTCGGGTCTGTTTGTCACCAGAAGGTCTAATATATTATCGCCACGAGTCGGTTTTCTGTTTAACTGCTCAAGGTAGTTTTCAGATAAAGCACTTAAAAATATTTCACTGGATTCTTTGTCCCTGCCACCCGTTATGAACGTTTGAGTCTCCCAGTCTATATCCGGCAAATTAAAATCTCCACCCAGAACTATAACATGGTGGGGAAATCTACTCGAAATATTTTCCAAATTATTCTTCAGGTGCTGAGCCACAACAGCTGCTGAGCCCGGGGGCCTATAGAGACATCCAATTATCATGTCTGAGCCAGCTTTAACCGTGACCTTCACCCAAATCATTTCACAATTCGAATCTCCGTCAATTTCCTTCGATACTATTGCACTTCTTATCGCTATAAACACGCCTCCCCCTTCACTGTCCAGCCTATCTCTGCGGTATACATTCCAATCAGAGTTTAGGATTTCATTACTGTTTACGTCTGGTTTCAGCCAACTTTCTGTTCCTAGTACTATATGGGCGTTGTGACCGTTTATTAATGAGAGCAGTTCTGGGACCTTTCTATAGACGCTTCTGCAGTTTACTATTAGCACATTAATATTGTTATTCCTTGTTGCATTTTGCCTACTCCTGCCTTGCCGCGTCTCAGGAGGCACCTGAGGTAACAAACACATCTCGAGCCCCATTGTGCACTCCCTTATTCATGCCAACTCAGTGCCTCGCTCTTTACCACTGTGTACCAATCTTGTCGTCCAACTGCAAAACACTGGGCCACAAGAAGTTTCCGCGACTCCATTGCACTGCGCATACTACGAAACGCTCCCCAAACTTGGCACTCACCCACGCAGCCGACTTTTCTTACTTTCCACGACGCTCACGCTAGTGACAGCATTATTTATAGTTCGACGTCGCGCCAAAGCGAATGAGCACATTTCGCCTACGGCTTAGGCCGCCCTCCTAGTGTGGCTGCTCGGTGTCTGCAGGCAGCGAGGGTCTGCAAGCTTCCTGTGTTCGCACCTATGTCACCTGTGCTTGCTTGTCAGAGACAGACTATCGCAAAACATACAACTCACTCCATGAATTGATTGCTACGGCATCTGTTATCAGCAGTCACAACTAGCAACACCAGTAGCAGCCGACTGCACGCAAAGAATAGGAATGTGCAGTGGGATTTACGTGAACTCGGCGCAAGGCAGATTTTTCCGACATAGGCTTGAGAATCTTACGGGAACACTTGTACTGTTTCTAAATTAAGTGTAGGCGTGGGAGGAGGGTCTTCCCGCGCACTAATAACAGCACGCTTGCCAATTGTGGTTGCCAATCATTCGCTTGCATCTTCCTAGACTCGTCTGCTGGCTGTGAATTATTCCACTTGCAATGCAAGGTGCGCATGTAGGTGTGTTAAAAATTCTGGGGGCACTAAGTATTGATCCCAGTACCTCTCGCACACTAAGCGAGCGCTCTACCATCTGAGCTACGCCTGCCCCCCCCCCCCCCCCCCGAAGACTAATGGTACTACATACAGCCATATAGACGACACAGACCCTTGCACTCCCATTATTCAGCAGACAAACACTACTCTCTATGTATCCGTTAGGGTGTCTTTCAGGTATCGTGCATTCTGTATCGAATCGTAGTTGGCCACAATGAAAGTGGCACGTATAACGTCGAAAATAGAGTTCGGACACCGCTCTGAGTAAGACGAACGTGTTGTCCACCCTCTAGACTTCAATGAGGTTAAGCCGTGATACCTAAGACAGATCTGCACTCGATGACACCTCGATAACAGCCGGTCCCCACACTTACATCTTGCTCTCCTTACGTCAGTATACATCATATCAGTCTGTGACGCTGGCTTTGCAACATCTTGCGTGCCTTTAGGTTCGCCGCGACCAACACTTACCTTGCACTGACCACAAAAAATGGAGGCGCCGCGGCTTGAACCCCGGACCTTTCACATTCTAAGCGAACGCTCTACCAACTGAGCAACGCCCCACGCACGAACTAACTGCGCTATTGCCCATTCTTTGCGACTCTGATGCGCACGGACACGATGGTTTGTTGGTTTGTAGCGGTGAAGGGAGCAGAGTACAAATGCGCGGACACGTTCATATACACAAAAGTTCCAAGTAGTTTCGATGCTCTGGTATTACAAATGCAAATTCCGTCTGTTTTTAACTTCTTAAATTGAAAGAGCCGTCACAAATTGCTCCGTTTTCACTCCTTGTCGACAATCATACAGCACCTGAGGTAACAAACACATCTCGAGCCCCATTGTGCACTCCATTATTCATGCCAACTCAGTGCCTCGCTCTTTACCACTGTGTACCAATCTTGTCGTCCAACTGCAAAACACTGGGCCACAACAAGTTTCCGCGTCTCCATTGCACTGCGCATACTACGAAACGCTCCCCAAACTTGGCACTCACCCACGCAGCCGACTTTTCCGACTTTCCACGACGCTCACGCAACGCTCACGCTAGTGACAGCATTATTTATAGTTCGACGTCGCGCCAAAGTGAATGAGCACATTTCGCCTACGGCTTAGGCCGCCCTCCTAGTGTGGCTGCTCGGTGTCTGCAGGCAGCGAGGGTCTGCAAGCTTCCTGTGTTCGCACCTATGTCACCTGTGCTTGCTTGTCGAGACAGACTATCGCAAAACATACAACTCACTCCATGAATTGATTGCTACGGCATCTGTTATCAGCAGTCACAACTAGCGACACCAGTAGCAGCCGTCTGCACGCAAAGAATAGGAATGTGCAGTGGGATTTACGTGAACTCGGCGCAAGGAAGATCTTTCCGACATAGCCTTGAGAATCTTACGGGAACACTTGTACTGTTTCTAAATTAAGTGTAGGCGTGGGAGGAGGGTGCTTCCCGCGCACTAATAACAGCACGCTTGCCAATTGTGGATGCTAATCATTCGCTTGTATCTTCCTAGACACATCTGCTGGCTGTGAATTATTCCACTTGCATGGCAAGGTGCGCATGTAGGTGTGTTAAAATTTATGGAGGCACTGGGTATTGATCCCAGTACCTCTCGCATACTAAGCGAGCGCTCTACCATCTGAGCTACGCCCGCCCCCCACGAAGACTAATGGTGCTACATACAGCCATATAGACGACACAGACTCTTGCACTCCCATTATTCAGCAGACAAACACTACTCTCTATGTATCCGTTAGGGTGTCTTTCAGGTTTCGTGCATTCTGTACCGAATCGTAGTTGGCCACAATGAAAGTGGCACGTATAACGTCGAAAATAGAGTTCGGACACCGCTCTGAGTAAGACGAACGTGTTGCCCACCCTCTAGACTTCAATGAGGTTAAGCCGTGATACCTAAGACAGATCTGCACTCGATGACACCTCGATAACAGCCGGTCCCCACACTTACATCCTGCTCTCCTTACGTCAGAATACATCATATCAGTCTGTGACGCTGGCTTTGCAACATCTTGCGTGCCTTTAGGTTCGCCGCGACCAACACTTACCTTGCACTGACCAAAGAAAATGGAGGCGCCGCGGTTTGAACCCCGGACCTTTTACATTCTAAGCGAACGCTCTACCAACTGAGCAACGCCCCATGCACGAACTATCTGCGCTATTCCCCATTCTTTGCGACTCTGATGCGCACGGACACGATGGTTGGTTGGTTTGTAGCGGTGAAGGGAGCAGAGTACAAACGCGGACACGTTCATATACACAAAGGTTCCAAGTAGTTTCGATGCTCTGGTATTACAAATGCAAATTCCGTCTGTTTTTAACGTCTTAAATTGAAAGAGCCGTCACAAATGGCTTCGTTTTCACTCCTTGTCGACAATCATACAGCACCTGAGGTAACAAACACATCTCTAGCCCCATTGTGCACTCCATTATTCATGCCAACTCAGTGCCTCGCCCTTTACCACTGTGTACCAATCTTGTCGTCCAACTGCAAAACACTGGGCCACAACAAGTTTCCGCGTCTCCATTGCACTGCGCATACTACGAAACGCTCCCCAAACTTGGCACTCACCCACGCAGCCAACTTTTCCGACTTTCCACGACGCTCACGCTAGTGACAGCATTATTTATAGTTCGACGTCGTGCCAAAGCGAATGAGCACATTTCGCCTACTACTTAGGCCGCCCTCCTAGTGTGGCTGCTCGGTGTCTGCAGGCAGCGAGGGTCTGCAAGCTTCCTGTGTTCGCACCTATGTCACCTGTGCTTGCTTGTCAGAGACAGACTATCACAAAACATACAATTCACTCCATGAATTGATTGCTACGGCATCTGTTATCAGCAGTCACAACTAGCAACACCTTTAGCAGCCGACTGCACGCAAAGAATAGGAATGTGCAGTGGGATTTACGTGAACTCGGCGCAAGGCAGATCTTTCCGACATAGGCTTGAGAATCTTACGGGAACACTTGTACTGTTTCTAAATTAAGTGTAGGCGTGAGAGGAGGGTCTTCCCGCGCACTAATAACAGCACGCTTGCCAATTGTGGTTGCCAATCATTCGCTTGCATCTTCCTAGACTCGTCTGCTGGCTGTGAATTATTCCACTTGCATGGCAAGGTGCGCATGTAGGTGTGTTAAAAATTCTGTAGGCACTGGGTATTGATCCCAGAACCTCTCGCATACTAAGCGAGCGCTCTACCATCTGAGCTACGCCCGCCCCCCCGAAGACTAATGGTGCCACATACAGCCATGTAGACGACACAGACCCTCGCACTCCCATTATTCAGCAGACAAACACTACTCTCTATGTATCTATGTCTTTCAGGTTTCGTGCATTCTGTATCGAATCGTAGTTGGCCACAATGAAAGTGGCACGTATAACGTCGAAAATAGAGTTCGGACTCCACTCTGAGTAAAACGAACGTGTTGTCCACCCTCTAGACTTCAATGAGGTTAAGCCGTGATACCTAAGACAGATCTGCACTCGATGACACCTCGATAACAGCCGGTCCCCACACTTACATCTTGCTCTCCTTACGTCAGTATACATCATATCAGTCTGTGACGCTGGCTTTGCAACATCTTGCGTGCCTTTAGGTTCGCCGCGACCAACACTTACCATGCACTGACCACAAAAAATGGAGGCACCGTGGATTGAACCCTTGACCTTTCACATGCGAAGCGAACGCTCTACCAAGTGAGCTACGCCCAATGCACGACCAAATTCCGCTATTCCCCATTCTTAGTGACTCTGATGTGCACGGACACGAAGGTTGGTTGGTTTGTAGCGGTGAAGGGAGCAGAGGACAAAGGCGCGGACACGTTCATATACACAAAATTTCCAAGTAGTTTCGATGCTCTGGTATTACAAATGCAAATTCCGTCTGTTTTTAACATCATATCAGTCTGTGACGCTGGATTTGCAACATCTTGCGTGCCCTTAGGTTCGCCGCGACCAACACTTACCATGCACTGACCACAAGAAATGGAGGCGCCGCGGCTTGAACCCTCGACCTTTCACATGCGAAGCGAACGCTGTACCAACTGAGCTACGCCAGATGCTCAACTAAACTGCGCTATTCCCCATTCTTTGCGACTCTGATGCGCACGGACACGATGATTGGTTGGTTTGTAGCGCTGAAGGGAGCAGAGTACAAAGGCGCGGACACGTTCATATACACAAAAGTTCCAAGTAGTTTCGATGCTCTGTTATTACAAATGCAAATTCCGTCGGTTTTTAACGTCTTAAATTGAAAGAGCCGTCACAAATTGCTCCGTTTTCACTCCTTGTCGACAGTCATACAGCACCTGAGGTAACAAACACATCTCGAGCCCCATTGTGCACTCCATTATTCATGCCAACTCAGTGCCTCGCCCTTTACTACTGTGTACCAATCTTGTCGTCCAGCTGCCAAACACTGGGCCACAACCAGTTTCCGCGTCTCCATTGCACTGCGCATACTACGAAACGCTCCCCAAACTTGGCACTCACCAACGCAGCCGACTTTTCCGACTTTCCACGACGCTCACGCAATGCTCACGCTAGTGACAGCATTATTTATAGTTCGACGTCGCGCCAAAGCGAATGAGCACATTTCGCCTACGGCTTAGGCCGTTCTCATAGTGTGGCTGCTCGGTGTCTGCATGCAGTGAGGGTCTGCAAGCTTCCTGTGTTCGCACCTATGTCACCTGTGCTTGCTTGTCAGAGACAGACTATCGCAAAACATACAACTCACTCCATGAATTGATTGCTACGGCATCTGTTATCAGCAGTCACAACTAGCAACACCAGTAGCAGCCGACTGCACGCAAAGAATAGGAATGTGCAGTGGGATTTACGTGAACTCGGCGCAAGGCAGATCTTTCCGACATAGGATTGAGAATCTTACGGGAACACTTGTACTGTTTCTAAATGAAGTGTAGGCGTGGGAGGAGGGTGCTTCCCGCGCACTAATACCAGCTCGCTTGCCAATTGTGGATGCTAATCATTCGCTTGTATCTTCCTAGACACATCTGCTGGCTGTGAATTATTCCACTTGCATGGCAAGGTGCGCATGTAGGTGTGTTAAAAATTCTGGAGGCACTGGGTATTGATCGCATACTAAGCGAGCGCTCTACCATCTGAGCTACGCCCGCCCCCCCCCCCCCCACCCCGAAGACTAATGGAGCTACATAGAGCCATATAGACGACACAGACCCTTGCACTCCCATTATTCAGCAGACAAACACTACTCTCTATGTATCCGTTAGAGTGTCTTTCAGGTTTCGTGCATTCTGTATCGAATCGTAGTTGGCCACAATGAAAGTGGCACGTATAACGTCGAAAATAGAGTTCGGACACCGCTCTGAGTAAGGCGAACGTGTTGTCCACCCTCTAGACTTCAATGAGGTTAAGCCGTGATACCTAAGACAGATCTGCACTCGATGACACCTCGATAACAGCCGGTCCCCACACTTACATCTTGCTCTCCTTACGTCAGTATACATCATTTAGTCTGTGACTCTGGCTTTGCAACATCTTGCGTGCCCTTAGGTTCTCATGCGACCAACACTTACCATGCACTGACCACAAAAAATGGAGGCGTCGCGGCTTGAACCCTGGACCTTTCACATGCGAAGCGAACGCTCTACCAAGTGAGCTACGCCCCATGCACGACCAAACTGCACTATTCCCCATTCTTTGCGACTCTGATGCGCACGGACACGATGGTTGGTAGGTTTGTAGCGGTGAAATGAGCAGAGTACAAAGGCGCGGACACGTTCATATACACAAAAGTTCCAAGTAGTTTCGATGCTCTGGTATTACAAATGCAAATTCCATCTGTTTTTAACGTCTTAAATTGAAAGAGCCGTCACAAATTGCTCCGTTTTCACTCCTTGTCGACAATCATACAGCACCTGAGGTAACAAACACATCTCGAGCCCCATTGTGCACTCCATTATTCATCCCAACTCAGTGCCTCCCTCTTATTACTGTGTACCAATCTTGTCGTCCAACTGCAAAACACTGGGCCACAACAAGTTTCCGTGTCTCCATTGCACTGCGCATACTACGAAACGCTCCCCAAACTTGGCACTCACCCACGCAGCCGGCTTTTACGACTTTCCACGACGCTCACGCTAGTGACAGCATTATTTGTAGTTCGACGTCGCGCCAAAGCGAATGAGCACATTTCGCCTACGGCTTAGGCCGCCCTCCTTGTGTGGCTGCTGGGTGTATGCAGGCAGCGAGGGTCAGCAAGCTTCCTGTGTTCGCACCTATGTCACCTGTGCTTGCTTGTCAGAGACAGACTATCGCAAAACATACAACTCACTCCATGAATTGATTGCTACGGCATCTGTTATCAGCAGTCACAACTAGCAACACCAGCAGCAGCCGACTGCACGCAAAGAATAGGAATGTGCAGTGGGATTTACGTGAACTCGGCGCAAGGCAGATATTTCCGACATAGGCTTGAGAATCTTACGGGAACACTTGTACTGTTTCTAAATTAAGTGTAGGCGTGGGAGGAGGGTGCTTCCCGCGCACTAATAACAGCACGCTTGCCAATTGTGGATGCTGATCATTCGCTTGTATCTTCCTAGACACATCTGCTGGCTGTGAATTATTCCACTTGCATGGCAAGGTGCGCATGTAGGTGTGTTAAAAATTCTGTAGGCACTGGGTATTGATGCCAATACCTCTCGCATACTAAGCGAGCGCTCTACCATCTGAGCTACGTCCGCCCCCCGAACACTAATGGTGCTACATACAGCCATATAGACGACACAGACCCTTGCACTTCCATTATTCTGCAGACAAACACTACTCTCTATGTATCCGTTAGGGTGTCTTTCAGGTTGCATGCATTCTGTATCGAATCGTAGTTGGCCACAATGAAAGTGGCACGTATAACGTCGAAAATAGAGTTCGGACACCGCTCTGAGTAAGACGAACGTGTTGTCCACCCTCTAGACTTCAATGAGGTTAAGCCGTGATACCTAAGACAGATCTGCACTCGATGACACCTCGATAACAGCCGATCCCCACACTTACATCTTGCTCTCCTTACGTCAGTATACATCATATCAGTCTGTGACGCTGGCTTTGCAACATCTTGCGTGCCTTTAGGTTCGCCGCGACCAACACTTACCATGCACTGACCACAAAAAATGGAGGCGCCGCACCTTGAACCCTGGACCTTTCAAATGCGAAGCGAACGCTGTACCAACTTTTTTTTTATTTTTTATTTTTATATTTTTTTATTTTTTATTGATCGACGCAGAAGAAGTAAATTAAAATTTGTGCCACGGCCGGGACTCGAAACCGGGTCATCTTGCTTACTTTTTTTTTTTTTTAAATTTCTAATAAGACGCTACCCTTTTTTTTATCTGGACAGGAAAGGAAAAACTACAAAAAAAATGTCTATTTGCCTCCGCCACTTGTATTCTAACAAAAAAATTAAATTAAATGCACCTCTTCAGGCGTTGGCACCTATCTACACCTATTCCAAAACAACTAACCTATTACTGCAAAGGTGTAGGAAAGGAAGAAAGTAGGGGGGAAGAAACATAGAGAGTAGCGATAAAAAAATGAAATTTGTTGTGAACAGGAACTTTTTTTTTTAGTTTATTGTATTGCATTTTTGTTTTCTTTATGTCTCTTTGTTTTTTTTTTGTATGTATGTTTTTATTTATTCATTTTTTTGTATTATGGCAGTCGTTGCACCAGAATTCTAGGAGTCGCTTGCGCCGTCTGATTGGCGGAACATCCAAACGTGTCTTCTCGAAATTTTAGTGGGGATTCCGTGTGTAGTACGTTCAGAACATCATATCGGTAAAAAAGCATCAGCATCTCATGGCTTGGACGTTCCAGCTGGAAGGCGGGTCATGAAAGGCGCTCCGTAGAAAATTGGAAAAGAACTGCTTGTATCTGGGGTTGCGAACAAGTGCACAATGTCGATCGTTAAGGTACGTCCAATAACCTAGTTCTGATTTCTCATCGGGCCCAAAAAGGTAGCGGACTGTATGACCGCGTATCCAATTCACGGCATTAGTTTTTGTTGTGGGGTAATGAATCACATCCGGGAATAGAAGCGTCAGGAAAATAATCTGAGCAGGCGGCTGTCGGGTGAGGAATCCAGGATACGCTGCGCGAGCCTCCAGGCGTCAGCAGACGGACCACATGAGAACCGATGAGCGTCCGTGTCCTCTACACCACAGTGAACACAGAGTGGTGTGTCAGCAAGGCGGATGCGGTGCAAACGAGACTGGTTGACCTGTTTGCCATTGACGGTGATATACCAGGTGGACTGAACGCTGGTGTCGAGGTAACCAGCATGCACTGCTTTCCACACACGGCGCCATATGATCTGGGGAAACTTGTGTTCAATGGGGTTGGGGGTTTGACACATTTGTAAGGTGTCGTATACAGTCTTTGTCTGGAGTATACGGAGAAGGGGTAAGGAGTGCAGAATGTAACTGATTTCAAAGAAGAAGTACCGAAAGTGATAAAAGGGGGGTGGAATGTCGGATAACATGACCGGGGCTGACATGGAGACTGGTGCGTATTCACGCAAAAGCAGTCCGGTCAGGCTCGTCGGGCAGCGACGCCAGACTTTCAGTTGGGAGCTAACAAAAAGTGCGGTAACTCTGTCTGGCACATGGAATAAGCCCACTCCACCACGCTCCCGCGGGAGGGCAAGGGAGGAATATTGAACTTTAAATAACATCCCGGCACAGACAAAGGATCCCATCGCCATCAACATACGACGTGCGAGGGTAATCGGAACCGGGAACACTTGTGCCACATGGGGGATGCGTGAGGCGTGATAAACATTTACGTATTGCGCGCGCTGTATAATGTCGAGGGATCGAAGCCGGTGGTCCACAAGGCCAGCCCTGATCGTTTGTAGGAGACGTCGACCGTTGGTTGCCGCTGAGCGACGGAGGTCATTCATAAAATCAATGCCCAAACAGCGGACACTGGTGGCCACACTTAGAGGAGCGACAGATCTTTCTGGTAGACCCTCACCAATGAGCAGAACCTTCGATTTGGAAATGTTAAGAGAACTGCCCGATGCCTCCCCATAAGTCGTCACCCAAGTCAGAGCAGCGCGAACGTCGTCTTCATTGCGGAGGTAGAGGACTAGATCGTCAGCATAGGCTGTACAACAGAAGCGGTGCCCATGCAATGTCAGGCCCACCAGGCGTTGGCGAAGCCCCTGTAGGAGGGGCTCTAATGCCAAGGCATACAGTATCGTGGAAAGTGGGCATCCCTGTCGGACAGAGCGCTCGATCGCTAGAGGCGCGGTGAGGCGACCATTACAGAGTATTCTTGAAGTTGCGCCGCTCAAGAGCCGCATTACCACGGTGATTGTGCGAACCGGAAAACCCATGTGTTGGAGGACCGATTTCAGAAAAGTATGGTCGACAAGGTCGAAAGCTTGACGGAAGTCAAGCGATGCCAATGCGCCAGGTAAATGTCGCGAGCGCGCGAGCGCAATCATGTCCCTATAACGGCAAAGGGCCGTATGGATGTTGTTGTCACCGCCCAACGAAGTCTGATCAAGGGAGGTGACGGATCTTGCTGCCTTCTTGAGGCGTGAGGCCAACAAACGGGTGAAAATTTTCATGTCACTGTTGAGTAGAGTGATGGGCCGGCAATCACAGATCCGTGATCGCCCATGTGGCTTGGGGACCAGGATGATGACCCCATCAAGGAAGGTGGCTGGGATCATCGTTGTGGGTGACATCAATTCACGACAGATGGACGTCCAAGCAGGTAACAAAAGGTAGCTAAAATACTTGTAAAAGTCGAGGGGGAGGCCGTCAGGTCCAGGGGACTTGTTGGCAGCCCCCACCTTGATTGCATCTAGGACTTCATCAGAGGTCACTTGTTCCTGAAGTTCTTGAGCCACATCCTCTGGCATGGTGTTGACAGTCATTGCTGCCACCTCCTCAATTAAGGTCGGGGGATGAGGGACGGCAGCGAACAGTTGACGGAAATGAGAATAGAAAGCGTGACCAATGTCGCATTGCGTAGTGTGTCGTCGTCCTTCCGCATCTGTGAGATCGTGGATGAGGGTTCGACGACGACGTCGGCGTTCCCTGAGTAGGTGGTACATCGATGGCGTTTCATGAGGCATATGGTCACGGGTGCAGGATCTGACAATAGTCCCTTCTAAGCGCCGTCGCGTGAGGGAAGTGATCTGCGCTTTAGCACGATGCACCATCATCTGACGATCAGGAGAGAAGGCCATCGAAGTGCAGTCACGAAGGACTGCATAATAAAAGTCCATGGTGCTCGCTTGCCAGGCTTTGAAGTCTTTGCCATATCCTATCAGCGCCCTGCGCAGAGCTGGTTTCGCGCATGATACCCACCACGATAAGGTGGATGCGTAGGCGGGGCGACGACGATGACAGAGGGCCCACGCATCCTCAACGATTCGTCGGCAGTCAGGGACAGTCAGGTGGGAAACGTTGAATTTCCACAAGCCGCGGCTGTGCCACACTTGTTGGCGGGCGAGGACGACATCGCAGATGTAGGCGTCATGGTCAGAGAAAGCCAGAGGCCATACTTCGGCATGTCGAGTGTCGGCAGCAAGGGAACGTGTGAGGTATATACGATCGAGACGACTAGATGAATGCGCCGTATAATATGTGAAACCTGCACGGGTGCCATGCACCTTTGTCCATGTGTCAACAAGCTGGAGTCTGTCGATGATGACGGAGAGGGCCGCACAAGGGGAATGATGCGGTAATTGATCTTCAGGCCTTTGCGTGGAGTTGAAATCGCCACCGAGGACTATATCATCTAGGGGACCCTCAAACAGCGGCGTTACCTCGTCAGCAAAGAAAGTGTGTCGATCACGACGTCGACTGGAGCCGGACGGCGCATATACATTGAGGATACGGACGCCGAACAGCGTGAGAGCCATACCCCTAGCATTAGCAAGGTACACTACATCTTCAGCAGGGAGTCCAGAACGGAGGAGGATGGCAACTCCACTACCGTTGTCAGAAGCATGGGAGATGTGTGCCACGTAGCCAGTGGGGGCATGGAAATCGGCGACAAACACTTCTTGGAGGAGGGCAATGTCGACATCAGCAGCATAAATGGTCTCACGGAACATTGCCAGTTTATGGGGGGCCCGAATGGTGGCCAGATTCATCGTCGCTATGCGGTAATGTTGGGGGCGTGCTCCCACCATTGGCACAGATGTTCCGGCAGAGATGTCTGGCTGGCGTGTAACATCTGACGTAGTCACCGTTGTCGTAATCACTGGCTGGAAGGTGGGTCAGGCACCTCCATGGGGCACTGCCTGATGGGAGGACCACCATCTCGAACTGCTCCTTCGTCGATATCATCAGCCCAGGAGACTGGAACAGACGGTGAGCGACTGTCACACTCCTCGAGGGCGAGTTGTAGCGACGCTGCTGTAGTGGGGTCCAGGGAGGCACCCTCCTTGGAATCCGTCATATTCGTGTGAGATCGTTCTTCAGATGGGACATCAGGAGCAGCCTCTCCTGTCGTCAGAACGCTCGAAGGGAGATCACTGTCGTGTATCAGCTCCACTGCCTGTGATGCCACATGAAGAAGTGTGTCGTCAGATGGCGTTTGACTCCTCTTCTTCCGTTTTCTGGGCGACCGTTGCTTTCGGAGGTGCTGTTCTGAATCAGAATGTCGATGTTCGATGTCCGAGGTCGCGCCAGTCTGAAGAAAGGCAGAGGTAGGCACCGCATTCGCGTCGATGTCCATCGAGCTCTGGAGAGTTGGTGGTGTCGTAGCCGTCAGAGGAGATGATGCCGGTGAGGCCATGGCAGCACCGTCATTTCCAGTGGGGAGTGCCGGGTGGAGAAGAGGTGCTTCCTGAAGTGACGCATCGGGGCTGCGTACGGCTGTGGCGTAGCTATCTGGTAAAGAAGCGGGCGTCACTTTGGGAGCTGAGTCACTGGTCGGGACCTGGAGCAAACGTCGGCGGAGACATTCTGACCGAACATGGCCCTCCTGTCCGCAACCGGCACAAGTCCGCGGCTGGCCATCATACATAACGATGGCTCGCACGCCACCTATCAGCAGATAGGATGGTACATGTTTGGAGAGTTCGATTTTGATTTGGCGGACACCATTCAACACGTTGTATGTCGTGAATGTCTGCCATTTCTCGGCGATGTGCCCCACAACATTGCCATAGGGTCGGAAAGCTTCGACGACCACATCATGCGGCACTTCGAAAGGGAGCTCAAAAACCCGGATTTTTCGAAGTCCGAAACCAGCGTGATCGACCGTCACCTCTCCAATATGCCCGACTGAATGTTTAAACTTGAGTCCGCGTGCGTATTGTCGAACTACGTTAGCACTCGCTTCCTCCGTCGTCATCTTAATATAGACGATGCTGCTAGTGATAGAGAAATGAATACCTATCACTTCCTGAGGGTCCAGACGTAGCTCTTCGCGAATGAATTGTTCAATTTCAAAAGCGCGTGGTCTAGCATGTTCAGCTTGGAATGTTACGTTAACTGTCGCTCGGCGGTAACAGTGCGCCATGAGGTGCAATAGAAATGGACGCTACACAACACGAAATACCGCGACGCGGAAGTAAACAAACTACGGTGCGCTGTCCGGCGCGCGGAGCCGGTCCGCACGCGACCACGGCCGAAAGCCGACTGCCAAATGAGCTACGCCCCATGCACGACAAAATTGCACGATTCCCCATTCTTTGCGACTCTGATGCGCGCGGACACGATGGTTGGTTGGTTTGTAGCGGTGAAGGGAGCAGAGTACAAAGGCGCGGACACGTTCATATACACGAAAGTTCCAAGTAGTTTCGATGCTCTGGTGTTACAAATGCAAATTCCGTCTGTTTTTAACGTCTTAAATTGAAAGAGCTGTCACAAATTGCTCCGTTTTCACTCCTTGTCGACAATCATACAGCACCTGAGGTAAGAAACACATCTCGAGCCCCATTGTGCACTCCATTATTCATGCCAACTCAGTGCCTCGCTCTTTACTACTGTGTACCAATCTTATCGTCCAACTGCCAAACACTGGGCCACAACCAGTTTCCGCGTCTCCATTGCACTGCGCATACTACGAAACGCTCCCCAAACTTGGCACTCACCAACGCAGCCGACTTTTCCGACTTTCCACGACGCTCACGCAATGCTCACGCTAGTGACAGCATTATTTATAGTTCGACGTCGCGCCAAAGCGAATGAGCACATTTCGCCTACGGCTTAGGCCGCCCTCCTAGTGTGGCTGCTCGGTGTCTGCATCCAGCGGGGGTCTGCAAGCTTCCTGTGTTCGCTCCTATGTCACCTGTGCTTGCTTGTCAGAGACAGACTATCGCAAAACATACAACTCACTCCATGAATTGATTGCTACGGCATCTGTTATCAGCAGTCACAACTAGCAACACCAGTAGCAGCCGACTGCACGCAAAGAATACGAATGTACAGTGGGATTTACGTGAACTCGGCGCAAGGCAGATCTTTCCGACATAGGCTTGAGAATCTTACGGGAACACTTGTACTGTATCTAAATTATGTGTAGGCGTGGGAGGAGGGTGCTTCGCGCGCACTAATAACAGCACGCTTGCCAATTGTGGATGCTAATCATTCGCTTGTATCTTCCTAGACACATCTGCTGGCTGTGAATTATTCCACTAGCATGGCAAGGTGAGCATGTAGGTGTGTTAAAAATCCTGGAGGCACTGGGTATTGATCCCAGTACCTCTCGCATACTAAGCGAGCGCTCTACCATCTGAGCTACGCCCGCCCCCGAACGCTAATGGTGCTACATACAGCCATATACACGACACAGACCCTTGCACTTCCATTATTCAGCAGACAAACACTACTCTCTATGTATCCGTTAGGGTGTCTTTCAGGTTTCATGCATTCTGTATCGAATCGTAGTTGGCCACAATGAAAGTGGCACGTATAACGACGAAAATAGAGTTCGGACACCGCTCTGAGTAAGGCGAACGTGTTGTCCACCCTCTAGACTTCAATGAGGTTAAGCCGTGATACCTAAGACAGATCTGCACTCGATGAAACCTCGATAACAGCCGGTCCCCACGCTTACATCTTGCTCTCCTTACGTCAGTATACATCATATCAGTCTGTGACGCTGGCTTTGCAACATCTTGCGTGCCTTTAGGTTCGCCGCGACCAACACTTACCATGTACTGACCCAAAAAATGTAGGAACCGCTGTTTGAACCCTGGACCATTGACATGCGAAGCGAACGCTCTACAAACTGAGCTACGCCCCATGCACGACAAAACTGTGCCATTCCCCATTCTTTGCGACTTTGATGCGCACAGACACGATGGTTGGTTGGTTTGTAGCGGTGAATTGAGCAGAGTACAAAGGCGCGGACACGTTCATATAAACAAAACTTCCAAGTAGTTTCGATGCTCTGGTATTACAAATGCAAATTCCGTCTGTTTTTTACATCATATCAGTCTGTGACGCTGGCCTTGCAACATCTTGCGTGCCTTTAGGTTCGCCGCGACCAACACTTACCATGCACTGACCACAAAAAATGAAGGCGCCGCGCCTTGAACCCTGGACCTCCCACATGCGAAGCGAACGCTCTACAAACTGAGCTACGCCCCATGCACGACCAAACTGCGCTATTCCCTATTCTTTGCGACTCTGATGCGCACGGACACGATGGTTGGTTGGTTTGTAGCGGTGAAGGGAGCAGAGTACAAAGGCGCGGACACGTTCATATACACAAAAGTTCCAAGTAGTTTCGATGCTCTGGTATTACAAATGCAAATTCCATCTGTTTTTAACATCATA
Organism: Schistocerca gregaria; assembly: GCF_023897955.1. Lineage (NCBI taxonomy): Eukaryota > Metazoa > Arthropoda > Insecta > Orthoptera > Acrididae > Schistocerca > Schistocerca gregaria. The sequence goes on along the minus strand of NC_064929.1, from coordinate 28,879,130 downwards.
TCAGTCTGTGACGCTGGCTTTGCAAAATCTTGCGTGCCCTTAGGTTCGCCGCGACCAACACTTACCATGCACTGACCACAAAAAATGGAGGCGCCGCGGCTTGAACCCTGGACCTTTCACATGCGAAGCGAACGCTCTACCAACTTTTTTTTGTTAACTTAAGGAAAATAAAGAAAGTAAAATTTTTACTCAAGGGAAGGCTCGAACCAAGGACCTCACATTTCGCAGCTCTTTCTTGTAACCTTTTTTTTATCTATTTTTTTTTTTTACTACTTACACTACCCAAACACAAGTCCGGTAAAACTAACATTCAAAAATCCTTGGAAAAACTAAGACTAATTTGAAACACAAAAAACCTCTGAAGAAAAAAAAGAAGGCTTTGCCTGAAACATGAATATATGTCTTTACGATCTTTGATTATATGACGCAAACATCATTCTCAATGCAGCAAATCAGAGAATTGGATATAAGATAATGAATTTGGAAGAAAAATAAAAAAAAATTGTTTCCGCCCGGGATCGAACCGGGGACCTCCCGCGTGTTAGGCGGATGTGATAATGACTTTTTTTTGAGAATGCATAAAAAAACAAGGCAGCCATGCGCAAAAAGTTGCCAATAAAGTGAACTAAAAAGGGCCATCTTGCTCGCCGCGGTCACATTGGTAGGCGGGCGGCCAGGAACGGGCGGTCGTCATTACATTGGACATCACCAGCCACCAATCGTTGGAGCGCCCGGGGCCGCTGCACACAGCCACAGACTGTTTCTGTTACCATAGGGGAATCGTGGGAAGATCACATCTACAAGTTAATGTCTTCTCACACCCTGCACACCCCAGCTGGATGGTGGGTCTATGAATGACGAACCCAAATAGTTCGCAAAAAGGTTCCGGTAATCCTGTCTGTTCGTTAAGACCAGAAACTCGTCGATCATATAGTACCATAAATCGAGGACGTGTTTGTCTCCATCGCGATATATGTAGTGTATCGCCATTCCTCGTACCCAATTAACCGCATTCATCCGGGTCATAGGGAAATAGACAGCGTCGGGATGAAAGAGTTCTTGGGGTAAAATCGAAACGTAGGGGCTGCGGGGCAGGAAAGCCAGGATCTGGCGGATCAGTTTCCAGCACTCACAGTTCAGTCTATGTTCGTCCGTGTCTAACGTCGTGCAACGAGGGCACACAGGGTCGTCAATTAGGTGAATGGCATGCAGCCGTTGTCGGGTTGGAAGTTTCTCGTTAACGACCACATACCACGTCGACCGCACGAAAGTAGACAGGAACGGCGCGTGGATGGCTCGCCAAACCGCGGCCAGTCGACCGTAGGGTGGCGCCGTACAATGTCGTTATCCGGAGTCTAGTGCTGGAGAGCACTATAATAAGTCTTCGCTGTCGGATTCCGTGTCTCCGATATAACCCGCAACACATAGCTATGCTCTACGAAAAACGTTGTAATATGTGACAGCGAGGGCGATAAATGTCCAACTGGTACCGGTGGGTACAGCGTACGTGGGGCCACTTCTTCAATCAGTAGGCCGGGGAGACTGGCTGTTGGTGAAAGCCAGAGTCGCCTCATGGAACGGAGATACAGTGCCAGCGCTCTGTGCTTGACGTGAGTGAGTCCAACACTGCCTTTGTCGAAGGGTAAAGTAAGCGTAACAAAACGGATCTTGAAAACAGCACCATCGTTCACCACGTGTCCAAACACTGCCTGTATCCTGGAAGCCATCGTGTCCGTCATCGGCAGTACATGGGCGTAATGGTTAAGGTGAGAAGCCATGTACACATTGACGTATTGGGCGCGTTGCAAAATGTTCAATGATCTGAATTTATTGAGACGAGCCTCTAAACAGAGTCGTCGGAAGACCATACGATACGTAAAGGCCACCGTGCGTTGTATTTGTCGATGGAGTGATATCCCTAAACACTTGAGCATCGGGACCTTTGTCAGAGGTACGGCCAGACCTGCAGGCATTCCTCGTCCTACCTCCATGTAGCGTGATTTCCGAAGGTTGAGCACACTGCCTGCCACCGCCCCATACTGGTGGAGCCAGGAAAACGCCGTGTGTATTTCGTCACCAGACCGTGCTAAGAACATCACATCGTCGGCGTATGCACCACATCGAAAAGGTTACAGAACGGAGGGTAAGTCCTTCCAAGCGTCGCCGTAGTCCGTGAAGAGCTGGTTCGAGGGCAACGGCGAAGAGCATGGCAGAAAGAGGACAACCCTGCGGGACGGACCTGTTGACACGGACGGGGGCGGACCGACAGCCGTTGATCATAATCCTCGTGACAGCCCCATGGATCAATCGAAGCACAACAGACGTCGTCAGACGCGGGACACCGATGTGTTCCATAACAGCACGCAGGAAACCATGGTTAACGCGGTCGAAAGCATGGTCGAAGTCCAGCGCAACAAGAGCGCCTTGGAGGCTGCAAGTTTGCATGAGCGCCACCACGTCTCTATAGGTGCTTAAAGTCGTAAACACATTAGTGTCGCCCCTGAGGCAGGTTTGATCAGTGTGAATGGCCGCCATTACCGAAGGTTTGAGCCTCTCACGGAGCATGCGTGTCAACAGCTTATAGTCAGTGTTTAGCATTGTCAACGGGCGAAAATCAAGAGGGCGACGGCCTCCGCCGGGTTTGGGCACAGGGATCAAGAGACCCTCAGTAAAGTCAGATGGTACCTGAAAATCGGCGTCCAGGAGTTCACTGTACATCCTGACCCACATTGGGCCCATGAGATCAAAGAACCGCTTGTAAAATTCAAGAGGGAGGCCGTCAGGACCAGGCGTTCTGTTGGGAGAGCCACGCAGCAGAGGCTCTCGCAGTTCTTCCAAAGTCACCGCCGACAAGAGCGTAGCATCATCTTGTAGGTTCCGAGAGACTGGTAGGTCAGATAGGACTTCCCTGACCCCTACATTCATGTGGGACTCCCTCTCGTAAAGAAGTTTATATGACTGTGTGACCTCTCGGACGATATCCATTTGTGCGTCAACTCGTCGCCCATCCTCCGTCTCGGTAATGAGATGCCTCTTGCGTCTTCTGCGTTCTTGAATGATATGGTGGAGGGAAGGTCGTTCACCACGAACATCATCAGTCGTCCTCGCTCGCACCCGCACACCCGCAAGACGTACGGCGTTGATACGAAGCAATTGTGCCTTGACGCGTTGTACTCAGGCGACGGCGGTTGTACAGCCAGTTCGCGGAGAGCAGTATACTAGAAATCAGTAGTCGCAGTATACCAGCGCGCTTGGTCGCGTCCATAGCTGACTAATGTTCGGCACAGTGCGGGTTTTGCACACCGTAACCACCATTGAAGTACAGAACGGTAGGCGGGTAAACGCCGGTGGCAATTGCTCCATGTGGACTCGACTGCGCGTCTGCAATTTATCTCATCAAGAAGGGCCACATTGAGGCGCCACGGACCCCTACTTCGGCGGACGCGCTGGTGGGGAAGGGTGAGAGTACACACATATGCGAGGTGATCCGTGAACGCTGCCGGCCACATCTCAGCGTCGACAACGGCCGATCGCAGGCCGCGGGTGACGTAGACTCGATCCAAACGGCTCGCAGAGTGACTAGTAAAGTAGGTGTGTGCTCGACGGTCGCCGTGTTGGATGATCCAGGTGTCCAACAAGGCCAAGTCCTGTACAAGTGCCTGGAGTGCCGGGCAGGTGGTATAGTGTGGCTCCTGGTCGGATGGGCGAAGCACACAATTAAAATCGCAGCCTACTACCAAGTGGTCGGTAGTGCCCTGGAAGAGCGGGGCTATATCTTCGGCAAAAAAGGTGCGCCGTTCTCTCCTTTTGCCGGTGCCTGAAGGAGCATATAAGTTCACCAGACGTACTGTACCAATCGTGAGTGCGACCCCCCGGGCCGACGGTAAATAGGAGACATCAGTGGCCATTATCCCTTCCCGCCGTACCTCCGCCGCCCACATCTGCATTCATAGTGTAGGCGTCATATCCGTAGGCATCGAGACAGAGTCCTGATCGGACTTCTTGAAGGAAAACAACGTCCAGATCCGCAGCGCGTAACGTATCCTTCAGCATACGGGTCTTGACATCAGATGTAATGCCATTGACATTGATCGTGGCGAGGCGGTATGCCTGGTCCATCAAGTCTCGGGAGGTGACCATGGTATGACAGGAGGGCAGTAGTCGTGACGTGGAGCGCCGGTCTTGCGAAGTGCTAGGCAGCGACGAGAGGTGCTCATGCTGCCCTAGGCGTCTGTCGCCGGCCGCGTAGACGCTGCCATCGGCATCGGTACATCGTCTTGGTCCTGTAACGCATCCTGCAACTCCATCTCCTGCGCCCAGTCGCCCAGGGACGTTGACACCACTGGATCTCGAGAGGCAGACGGAGGCAAGGGTGCATCCCCGGTGTCGGAGCTGCGGTGATCTCCCGCATCCCCATGTGGTCCAGGCCCAGCGGTAGTGGGAGAAGACGTCGAACCGTGTGAGACGGTAGGGTCGCATGTGTCGGCGCGGTGGAGCGGTTGAGGCACCTCGTCATCCAGCGGTGCCGCCTCGGGCTGTTCTACGTCGTCGGTTGTCTTGCGCCGCTTCTTATGACGCTTGGGTGATTTCTGCTTACGCTGCCGCGCCTCTGTTTCCGACGTAGGGCAAGGGGAGGACGCTGCATCCCGTGCATCAACTTCCATCGCACCGTCGGCGAGCCGTTGTGACGGTGCGCCGGGGTCCGACGAAAGGACATCAGTAGCATCAGCACTGAAAGACGCTTGGGGCTCCGTGGAAGCTACTGCAGGGTCCTCCAAAGCTCGCACCAATACAGTGGGGTCGTCATATACAGCTGGCGTCTCCCGTCTCGCCGCCGCAACATACGTAATCGGCAGAGAGGTCGGTGTCGACGGACGAATCTGGTCGGTCGAGGGTGTCTGCACGAGACGGCGTTGCAGGCATTCGGTACGCATGTGTCCCATCTGTCCACAACCGGAGCAGGTTCTCGGCTGACCGTCGTAAATAATTATTGCCCTGCAACCAGCGATCGTGAGATACGAAGGAATATGGCGATGCAGGTCAATACGGACTTGTCGCACCCCGTTAAGGACAGGGTAGGTGTCGAAGGTCTTCCATTTTTCGGCCGTGTGGCCGAGAACTGTTCCATAGGGTCGAAGAGCAAGGGTGACCTAATCTGCTGGAACTTCAAAAGGGAGCTCAAACACGCGCATATTTTGGATTCCCAATCCAGCACGTTCAAGCGTCACCACACCCACGTTTCCGTCTGAGTGGCAGAACCGATAACCTGCCGTCGAGCGTCTGAGAAGTTTGTCACATGCTTCGTCGTCAGTGAACTTAAGATATACGACGCTGGAGACAATTGATAAGTGGATACCGATCAGCTCGTTAGGATCAACATGTATCACATCGCGTAAAAAACGCTGTACTTCGTGGGCCTTGGGTCTAGAGTACGTAGTGTCGAACTGCAGCTTGATCGTGGCTTTCCGATACGAAAGAGCCATCGTGTGTCAGGAACATGACGGCAATACGTAACACTAGCGCGCCGGCGCGGTAAACAACAACACACCCGGATACGCGACACGGAGCGGCCGGGACGTACCGCACCGCTCCACAGCCAAAGGCCGAATTGCCAACTGAGCTACGCCCCATGCACGACCAAATTGGCTATTCCCCATACTTTGCGACTCTGATGCGCACGGACACGATGGTTGGTTGGTTTGTAGCGCTGAAGGGAGCAGAGTACAAAGGCGCGGACACGTTCATATACACAAAAGTTCCAAGGAGTTTCGATGCTCTGGTATTACAAATGCAAATTCCGTCTGTTTTTAACGTCTTAAATTGAAAGAGCCGTCACAAATTGCTCCGTTTTCACTCCTTGTCGACAATCATACAGCACCTGAGGTAACAAACACATCTCGAGCCCCATTGTGCACTCCATTATTCATGCCAACTCAGTGCCTCGCTCTTTACTACTGTGTACCAATCTTGTCGTCCAACTGCAAAACACTGGGCCACAACAAGCTTCCTCGTCTCCATTGCACTGCGCATACTACGAAACGCTCCCCAAAATAGGCACTCACCCACGCAGCCGACTTTTCCGACTTTCCACGACGCTCACGCTAGTGACAGCATTATTTATAATTCGACGTCGCGCCAAAGCGAATGAGCACATGTCGCCTACGGCTTAGGCCGCCCTTCTAGTGTGGATGCTCGGTGTCTGCAGGCAGCGAGGGTCTGCAAGCTTCCTGTGTTCGCACCTATGTCACCTGTGCTTGATTGTCAGAGACAGACTATCGCAAAACATACAACTCACTCCATGAACTGATTGCTACGGCATCTGTTGTCAGCAGTCACAACTAGCAACACCAGTAGCAGCCGACTGCACGCAAAGAATAGGAATGTGCAGTGGGATTTACGTGAACTCGGCGCAAGGCAGATCTTTCCGACATAGGCTTGAGAATCTTACGGGAACACTTGCACTGTTTCTAAATTAAGTGAAGGCGTGGGAGGAGGGTGCTTCCCGCGCACTAATAACAGCACGCTTGCCAATTGTGGATGCTAATCATTCGCTTGTATCTTCCTAGACACATCTGCAGGCTGTGAATTATTCCACTAGCATTGCAAGGTGCGCATGTAGGTGTGTTAAAAATTCTGCAGGCACTGGGTATTGATCCCAGTACCTCTCGCATACTAAGCGAGCGCTCTACCATCTGAGCTACGCCCGCCCTCCGAAGACTAATGGTGCTACATACAGCAATATATACGACACAGACCCATGCACTCCCATTATTCAGCAGACAAACATTACTCTCTATGTATCCGTTAGGGTGTCTTTCAGGTTTCGAATATTCTGTATCGAATCGTAGTTGTCCACAATGAAAGTGGCACGAATAACGTCGAAAAAAGAGTTCGGACACCGCTCTGAGTAAGACGAACGTGTTGTCCAGCCTCTAGACTTCAATGAGGTTAAGCCGCGGCTTGAACCCTGCACCTTTCACATGTGAAGCGAACGCTCAACCAACTGAGCTACGCCCCATGCACGACCGAACTGCGCTATTCCCCATTCTTTGCGACTCCGATGTGCACGGACACGATGGTTGGTTGGTTTGTAGCGGTGAAGGGAGCAGAGTACAAAGGCGCGGGCACGTTCATATACACAAAGGTTCCAAAGGTTACAAATGCAAATTCCGTCTGTTTTTAACGTCTTAAATTGAAAGAGCCGTCACAAATTGCTCCGTTTTCACTCCTTGTCGACAATCATACAGCACCTGAGGTAACAAACACATCTCGAGCACCATTGTGCACTCCATTACGACGACGACGACGACGACCGCGAGAGGCTCTGAGATTTGTGAGAAACACATCTATAAAATGTAATTGAGACTGCCTCGTCCCACATTATGCCGTATCGCTTTGGCAAATGCTTTATCTGCGCCATTCGCCTTAATCACATCTGAGAGTAATTCTTAATAAAACGCGTGTCGCTAATTGTTCGTCATCACAGATACTGTTTGCTATACGGCCAGGACGCGCAACTGATTTCCAAAATAAGTCTTCCTCCTGTGAGAATGGAACTCACGACCCCTGGTTTACTAGACCAGTGCTCTACCACTGAGCTAAAGAGGCGCGGCCTAGCGGCACTTTAGCGTAGTTTGTCCGTACGGTCGACTGAATCATCAGACTTCAGCTGACAACACTTCATATTTTCAACTAATATTTGCAGCTATGGCGACCCATTACTGCTTGGCTACACATCTGACACGTAGCCGATGTTCTCTCCAAACAAAACCACTTGCACTTCAGAACATGACTTTCACACATGTCTACAAAATCACCTTTACTTTCAAATACAGTTCCTTGCGACTGATGGAGACGTAGGCAAATTTTAAAGTTGCTATTTCCATTACATCACGTTAATCAGAAAAACGGTAATTTAAATGTGCAGCGGAAAAAAATTCCGTTCCGCCCAGCGTAGGACTCGAACCCAAGACCCTGTGATTAAGAGTCTCATGCTCTACCGACTGAGCTAGCCGTGCTAACTCGTTGGATACCTGCTGGGTAGCAGATCACACAGTACTCGTTTGGGTTGGTTGGTCCCATACAGAATCCCTCCATGCTGCCTAATGTTTTCCTAACGTCACACTCGTCACGTACTTCACTTTTATTTCATAATCATTTCTGAGAGGTAAAGGAGTTGCATGACAATCTGCAGAGCTAGCAGCGTCAAAATTAACACACATATTGATGTGACTCAAAAGCTGAACGAGTTACTTTCCGACGTTGTTTTAGATGTGCAAGTGCCAGTCAAAACTCGCGGTGACGGCACTCTGCCGACCATTTCGCTAGTTAACACCGGTCTTGTTGTGTGTGTTTCAAGCTCAAGACCATCTCCAAGCACAAAATGGTACACAGCAACATTCAGACGGTTTCGAACTGCTCAATTGCCACATTAAAACGGTACGTTTCTTTTTCAGAACTGGAAAAACACGATCATGACACGATTCGAACCTGCAATCTTCGCATCCGAAGTCCAACACCTTATCTATTAGACCACACCGTCACTGACGAACAAGTATAACTAATATACGACTCATCTCGAAACGCTCACACCCCCTGAGGAATTGTGTTTTCGTTCCACACAGGCGCTGCCCCTTGCTCTATCCCACCAATTCGTTACATTCAACCTCTTACGAGATCGACCAAATATAGAATGGCAAACAAGACCACACACTTTGTGCATTCGGAATCGAAGGCAGGGTGTCCCTCGCCGCATTTGCTACGTTGGCCATTTGCCACTTCTGCAGAAACGGCGGCGGCGACGCCGACGACGACCGCGAGAGGCTCTGAGATTTGTGAGAAATACATCTATAAAATGTAATTCAGACTACCTCGTCCCACCTTATGCCGTACCGCTTTGGCAAATGCTTTATCTGCGCCATTCGCCGTAATCACATCTGAGAGTAATTCCTAATAAAACGCCTGTCGCTAATTGTTCGTCATCACATATACTGTTTGCTATACGGCCACGACGCGCAACTGATTTCCAAAACTCGTCTTTCTCCTGTGAGGATGGAACTCACGACCCCTGGTTTACTAGACCAGTGCTCTACCACTGAGCTAAAGAGGCGCGGCCTACCGGCAATTTTGCGTACTTCGGCCGTACGGTCGTCTGAATCATCAGACTTCAGCTGACAACACTTCATATTTTCAACTAATATTTGCAGCTATGTCGACCCATTACTGCTTGGCTACACATCTGACACGTAGCCGATGTTCTCTCCAAACAAAACCACTTGCACTTCAGAACTTGACTTTCACACATGTCTACAAAATCACCTTCACCTTCAAATACAGTTTCTTGCGACTGATGGTGTCGTAGGCAAATTTTAAAGTTGCTATTTCCATTACATCACGTTAATCAGAAAAACGGTAATTTACATCTGCAGCGGAAAAAAATTCCGTTCCGCCCAGCGTAGGGCTCAAACCCACGACCCTGTGATTAAGAGTATCATGCTCTACTGACTGAGCTAGCCGTGCTAACTCGTTGCATACCTGCTGGGTAGCAGATCACACAGTACTCGTTTGGGTTAGTTGGTCTCATACAGAATCCCTCCATGCTGCCTAATGTTTTCCTAACGTCACACTCGTCACGTACTTCACTTTTATTTTATAATCATTTCTGAGAGGTAAAGGAGTTGCATGACAATCTGCAGAGCTAGCAGCGTCAAAATTAACACACATACTTGATGTGACTCAAAAGCTGAACGAGTTACTTTCCGACGTTGTTTTAGATGTGCAAGTGCCAGTCAAAACTCGCGGTGACGGCACTCTGCCGACCATTTCGCTAGTTAACACCGGTCTTGTTGTGTGTGTTTCAAGCTCAAGACCATCTCCAAGCACAAAATGGTACACAGCAACATTCAGACGGTTTCGTACTGCTCAATTGCTACATTAAAACGGTATGTTTCTTTTTCAGAATTGGAAAAACACGACCCTGACACGATTCGAACCTGCAATCTTCGTATCCGAAGTCCAACGCCTTATCTAGTAGACCACACCGTCACTGACGACAAAGTATAACTTATATACGACTCATCTCGAAACGCTCACACCCCCTGAGGAATTGTGTTTACGTTCCACACAGCCGCTGCCTCTTGCTCTATCCCACCCATTCGTTACATTCAACCTTTTACGAGACCGACCAAATATAGACTGGCAAACAAGACCACACACTTTGTGCATTCGGAATCGAAGGCAGGGTGTCCCTCGCCGCATTTGCTACGATGGCCATTTGCTACTTCTGCAGAAACGGCGGCGACGACAACGACGACGACGACCGCGAGAGGCTCTGAGATTTGTGAGATATACATCTATAAAATGTAATTCGGACTGCCTAGCCCCACCTTATGCCGTACCGCTTTGGCAAATGCTTTATCTGCGCCATTCGCCTTAATCACATCTGAGAGTAATTCTTAATAATACGCCTGTCGCTAATTGTTCATCATCACAGATACTGTTTGCTATACGGCCACGACGCGCAACTGATTTCCAAAATTCGTCTTCCTACTGTGAGAATTGAACTCACGACTCCTGGTTTACTAGACCAGTGCTCTACAACTGAGCTAAAGAGGCGCGGCCTAGCGGCAATTTTGTGAACTTCGTCCGTACGGTCGTCTGAATCATCAGGCTTCAGCTGACAACACTTCATATTTTCAACTAATATTTGCACCTGTGGCGACCCATTACTGCTTGGCTACACATCTGACACATAGCCGATGTACTCTCCAAACAAAACCACTTGCACTTCAGAACATCACTTTCACACATGTCTACAAAATCACCTTCAAATACAGTTTCTTGCGACTGATGGTGTCGTAGGCAAATTTTAAAGTTGCAATTTCCATTACATCACGTTAATCAGAAAAACGGTAATTTACATCTGCAGCGGAAAAAAATTCCGTTCCGCCCAGCGTAGAGCTCGAACCCAAGACTCTGTGATGAAGAGCCTCAAGCTCTACCGACTGAGCTAGCCGTGCTAACTCGTTGGATACCTGCTGGCTAGCAGATCACACAGTACTCGTTTGGGTTGGTTGCTCCCATACAGATTCCCTCCATGCTGCCTAATGTTTTCCTAACGTCACACTCGTCACGTACTTCACTTTTATTTCGTAATCATTTCTGAGAGTTAAAGGAGTTGCATGACAATCTGCAGAGCTAGCAGCGTCAAAATTAACACACATACTTGATGTGACTCAAAAGCTGAACGAGTTACTTTCCGACGTTGTTTTAGATGTGCAAGTGCCAGTCAAAACTCGCGGTGACGGCACTCTCCGACCATTTCGCTAGTTAACACCGGTCTTGTTGTGTGTGTTTCAAGGTCAAGACCATCTCCAAGCAGAAAATGGTCAACAGCAAAATTCAGACGGTTTCGTACTGCTCAATTACTACATTAAAACGGTATGGTTCTTTTTCAGAACTGGAAAAACACGACCGTGACACGATTCGAACCTGCAAACTTCGGATCCGAAGTCCAACGCCTTATCTATTAGGCCACACCGTCACTGACGACCAAGTATAACTTATATACGACTCATCTCGAAACGCTCACACCCCCTGAGGAATTGTGTTTACGTTCCACACAGCCGCTGCCCCTTGCTCTATCCCACCCATTCGTTACATTCAACCTCTTACGAGACCGACCAAATATAGACTGGCAAACAAGACCACACACTTTGTGCATTCGGAATCGAAGGCAGGGTGTCCCTCGCCGCATTTGCGACGATGGCCATTTGCTACTCCTGCAGAAACGGCGGAGGCGGCGGCGACGACGACGACGACGACGACGACGACGACGACGACGACGACCGCGAGAGGCTCTGAGTTTTGTGAGAAATACATCTATAAAATGTAATTCAGACTGCCTCGTCCCACCTTACGCCGTACCGCCTTGGCAAATGCTTTATCTGCGCCATTCGCCTTAATCACATCTGAGAGTAATTCTTAATAAAACGAGTGTGGCTAATTGTTGGTCGTCACAGATACTGTTGCTATACGGCAACGACGCGCAACTGATTTCCAAAATTCGTCTACCTCCTGTGAGAATGGAACTCACGACCCCTGGTTTACTAGACCAGTGCTCTACCACTGAGCTAAAGAGGCGCCGCCTAGCGGCAAGTTTGTGTACTTCGTCCGTACGGTCGTCTGAATCATCAGACTTCAGCTGACAACACTTCATATTTTCAACTAATATTTGCACCTATGGCGACCCATTACTGCTTGGCTACACATCTGACACATAGCCGATGTTCTCTCCAAACAAAACCACTTGCACTGCAGAACATGACTTTTACACATGTCTACAAAATCACCTTCACCTTCAAATACAGTTTCTTGCGACTGATGGAGACGTAGGCAAATTTTAAAGTTGCTATTTCCATTACATCACGTTAATCAGAAAAACGGTAATTTACATCTGCAGCGGAAAAAAATTCCGTTCCGCCCAGCGTAGGGCTCGAACCCAAGACTGTGATTAAGAGTCTCATGCTCTACCGACTGAGCTAGCCGTGCTAACTCGTTGGATACCTGCTGGGTAGCAGATCACACAGTAGTCGTTTGGGTTGGTTGCTCCCATACAGATTCCCTCCATGCTGCCTAATGTTTTCCTAATGTCACACTCGTCACGTACTTCACTTTTATTTCATAATCATTTCTGAGAGGTAAAGGAGTTGCATGACAATCTGCAGAGCTAGCAGCGTCAAAATTAACACACATACTTGATGTGACTCAAAAGCTGAACGAGTTACTTTCCGACGTTGTTTTAGATGTGCAAGTGCCAGTCAAAACTCGCGGTGACGGCACTCTCCGACCATTTCGCTAGTTAACACCGGTCTTGTTGTGTGTGTTTCAAGGTCAAGACCATCTCCAAGCAGAAAATGGTCAACAGCAATATTCAGACGGTTTCGTACTGCTCAATTACTACATTAAAACGGTATGTTTCTTTTTCAGAAATGGAAAAACACGACCGTGACACGATTCGAACCTGCAATCTTCGGATCCGAAGTCCAACGCCTTATCTATTTTTTTTTTATTGCTACATTAAAACGGTATGTTTCTTTTTCAGAACTGACAAAACACGAGCGTGACAGCATTCGAACCTGTAGTCTTCAGATCCGAAGTCCGACGGCTTATCAATTTTTTTTCTGCTTGACCACTTTTTTTTGGCGACTTGGACCGCTTTTTATTGTTTTTTATAAGGATGCATATCAGTAGGCGCATGGCGGGGACAACGAGGGCAGGGGTCAAAGAACTCGAGGCCTGGCCACGATGCCCCCACCATCACTCCCACCGAATGGCTCCTTCAGTGCATTTTAATTGTTATAGAAAAGCGGGTATAGTCGTGTATATTTTTCGCCTGCTCTCTTTATTGTGGTAAGGAGCGCTGGTTGTACGACATCTGGGGGTGAGATCCCATTGCAAAGCCGTCATTCGCGTTTTCAGTCAACAGACATTCGAGTAAGAAACATGTGATTATACTGCAATATACAGCGAGCATTTATGAGACACTTATTGGGGGGCAGACGTAACATGAATGGTTAAAAGAAGAGGCATTTCCTTCATCTTAAACGTAGATTCCGACTTCACTTCTTCATTACCCCTAAAATAGTACATTTAGTGTTAGACTGAGCGCTTTAACCAACGCCTATTCGTTCGAATAAAATGATCAACATGTTTCCATATATTTTCCTGTGGTCTGCATGTTGCTGAATGTTGCTGTACTCCATCTGCATAAAAAGCTTGAATTCCGTTTCGTCGTCACCACCTATTTTATTGATAATGTAATGGACAAACTGTCCCATTAACCAGTGTATTGCATTATTTGTGGTTTTCGGGTAATATTTAGTTTCAGGTCTGAAAAGCACCATAGGAGTAATAGAATTGGATGACGTTCGTTGCAGTAGTGCAAGACTTTTCCTGAGCCAATGCCAATTGTTGAGATTTCCAGCACACATAAATCTATGAATCACAGTGTCAACTAGTTTACATTTCTGACATAACGGGGTTTCAGCTTTCCCAATTTTATAAAGCCGCTCGTTGGTGCTGACAATATTATTGACGGCTTTGTACCATGCCGTTACCACATCTGAATTGAGCCCGTTAAAACTAATATTCTCCCAAATTGCATCCTAGTTGTGACTCATATATTTCGTGGCAATTTTATTTTGTCCTTCATATTGTTGTCTTTGTCTCATGATATCTCTGGCTGTAATGTGCAGTGAAGTTCTGAGTTTCTCGTTAACATAGCTCAATTCTGTGTACAAGATCCTAACGTATCGCAGTCGGGGGTTAATTTTTTGTACGTCTGCCGGTGGTTGAAGGCTTTCTGGTTGGACACATTTAAACAATTGTGTAGTAATACTGCCGGGGTTGGCGTGAAATATGTTTAAAGACCTTTTTATGAAAAGCGCAGAAGCTTTATTGCGTATGTCTACCAGTCCGAGGCCTCCATTTCTAGGATGTAAAGTCGCAGTTCTTAGGTTAACCCTGACGATTTCCCCCTTCCATAAGAAATTTGCAACCCACGACATTATTTTCTGAGCTATCAACTTCGGCAAGGAAAAAACTTGTGCCATATAGAATACCTTTGAGAGAATGCATAAGTTAATGAACCTGACCCTCTGAACCTGGTTCATAAGTCGTTTTGAGTTCTCAATAAGTCCCCCTTGAATCTTTGTTAAAACCTCTTTCCAATTGAGGGCTGTCATCCTCATTGGACATGCCGTCAGGATTGTCCCCAGGGTTTTATGGGTGGTAACGGACTTCGCCCAATCGCTGTGTATCCGTTCAAGACCCCGCATTCCCAGGATTGTACTTTTATTTTAGTTTGCTGTCGCACCCGATGCGCGGCAGTAGTTTTTAAGAATGGCCCCTAGTCGAATTACATCATCTTGCCCTCTTATGACGACACCAACATCGTCAGCATAGGCTCTCACTACAGTTTTCCTGCCAGTTATAGTTATGCCCTTTAACCTTTCATGAACACTTCTTAAAAAGGGCTCTAACGACACAACAAACAAAAACATAGATAAGGGACTTTCCTGTGGGATGCCGCCGTTTATTTGAATTTGCGGCGTCAGCTGACAGTTGACAGCTAATTTAGCGTTCAGACCAGTAGCAACGTTTTTATAACATTAACTGTTTTGTGGACGAGTCCCATTTTTGTCAGTACCTCAAATAGGAAGCGGGGATTCACCGAGTCGAAAGCCTTAGTAAAATCTATAAAAAGTAAAGCACATTTGATGGAAACCGATGCTAAGGCGATGATGTCTCTATATTCAGAAATCGTATTGAAAATACTTCTATTTGCTGCACATGACTGATGTTGACTAATTAATTTGTCGGTCAGAGGGGAAAGGCTCTTGTTTAAAATCCTGCATACTATTTTGTAGTCAGAGTTTAAAAGTGTAATAGGGCGGTAATTGTTTAAACTTTTCGTCCCTTTGTTTTTCGGTAGAAGTACAATTTTGCTGTCTTTAAAATCTGCAGGTATCGTCTGCTCGTTATAAATCTCATTGACAATGCATGTAAACGTGTCACCAATTAAAAACCAGAACTTTCTGTAAAATTCTACAGGGAGTCCGTCGGGTCCAGCAGATTTATTCACCGGGGACTTGGTTATTGTCTCACGAACCTCTTCGTTACTGACTTCAGAAAGGATATCGTCGTTTTCAGAACTTGTCAATTGTGGGGATAAAACACTGAGAAACTCTTGCAGAGACCCCTCGTGAGGTGGGCTGGAGGAATATAATGCATAGTAGTACTGGTATACTGCATTTAGAATCTCCTTCTGAGACGTCAGTGTTGTCCCATTGGGGGTTTTAAGTTCACTAATAACAGTGCGTCGCCTATTCTTTGCATGCCGAAGCAGATGATATAAGGATGTTGTTTCATCATCTACCACCGACTTCGCCTTTGACTTCAGTTTTAAACCTTCCATCTGTTGTCTTTTAATGGCGAGTAATTTCGCTTTGGTGTGTCTGATGTCTTGTAATCTAATGGTTGACACGTTTGCCTGTTCATAGAGGTCTCGCAACAAACTGTAATAAAATTCCAGACTGTTTTTTAACTCCCACGCTCTTTCTCTGCTGTATCTGATACACACTTTTCTCAGTCTCGGCTTTGCAACCTTAATCCACCAGTCTAATACTGTGGGGTGCCTCTCGATCGACCGCAGACATAAGGTCCACGCATCCGATAACCGCGTCTGCCAAATCTTGCTCTTTTAAGAGAGAGACATTTAGATGCCACTGGTTCCTAAAAATCTGAATCGGCTGTGGAGCTAAATTAATGCACGCCTTCATACTGCAGTGGTCACTAAAATATACAGGTACGATTTCTGAATTTAGTAGACATCTTTCCAAGTTTTGGGAAACATAGATTCTGTCTATTCTACTGCGCGAAGTCTGTGTTACATACGTATATTCAACCTTCGTTGGATATTTTAGTTCCCATGCGTCCTTTAGTTTTAGGTTGGTTACTAGGCGTTTAAGTTCTAAAGAACCGTTAAAATGTGGTTGTTGATCTTTACGATTTAACACACAGTTAAAATCACCGCCCATTATAAAACTGTTTGGTTGTCGACGTAATAAATATATAAGTACCTCTTTATAAAATGCTGCCCTGTCCTGTCTATTACTATTTCCTGAGGGCGCGTATAAGTTAATCAATGTGGTACCTAAAACGTTAATACTATTTGCCCTTCCAGATTCCAACCGCTCCAATTGAGATACGGGAATCCCTTCCCTGAGCAGAACCGCTGTTCCTGTATGTGTGTCACAAGATACGTTAACAATTGCGGTGTATCCTGGTATTACAAATTCCGTCGTTACAACCTCCTGTAGCAAAGCGATATCGGTTCCAGAGACATACAAAAATTCCTTGAGAGCAGCTAACTTTAATGAGGTTCGAATTTTATTTATATTGATCGTTGTGATAGAGTATGCTTGCATCTCTAACTTGCTACTGGCCACCGACAATGTTGGTCAAAAAACTGTTGTACTTTTGGTATGCTGAAATCCGGTTTAGAACTACAGTCATTCAGAACTTGGTAGCAGTCCTAGTAACACGGTCGCTAAACGTTAGTTTGTCTGCCATTGTCATCCCGCACCTTAGTACTGAGGGGCTGGTCGACATTGAGTGTGTCAGGAGGCTCATCTTGAGCACCTTCTCTGACAATTTCATATCGTATATTTTTCTGTGATTTTGCGTCCGACTTGTCCGCTTTTTGTTTGGCTTGGGTGCGAGAAACAGTAAGATTCGGTTGTGGTTTTAGCGTACGGCGGTGGACGCCTTGAAAACCCTGACCTGATTTTGTTGTGGCAACACTCGACGCGGCCGCTTCAGCAGCAGTGTCTAGAGAGACCTGGTTTGTAAACACTGCCTGCTGTTTACATGCTACCTTCGGTTGTTGTGACGCTTGCGACGGTGTTTGCTTATTTTCCGTTTCAGGAGTAAACACTTTCACCTGTTTACACTCTGGTGCCGGTTGCTGTGCTGTTGCGGTGTCGCGTTGTTGTTGTTCTACCGCTTCCGCGAACTTCCCGTCGGTAAACAGCTGATTATCGCTGTTTTCAGCTGGGCAAGTTGTCACTGCTTGGGGGACTTCTACTTTCTTGCTGTCGGCAGCTGCCGTTGCATTTTCTGGCAGTGAGCGAGATGTATCAGAAACTGCAATTAAATCTACTTGCATTCCGTCTTGGGGCACATGCAAATTTTCATCGCCAGCTTTCTGTTTACGTACAGCAGGAGATTGTCGGGAGGTGTCATCATGAGAATGATCATCTGTATGTTCATGTGGGGCCGGCCGCGGTGGTCTCGCGGTTCTAGGCGCTCAGTCCGGAACCGTGCGACTGCTACGGTCGCAGGTTCGAATCCTGCCTCGGGCATGGATGTGTGTGATGTCCTTAGGTTAGTTAGGTTTAATTAGTTCTAAGTTCTAGGCGACTGATGACCTCAGACGTTAAGTCGCATAGTGCTCAGAGCCATTTGAACCATTTTTTTGTTCATGTGGTCGTTTCTTGGTTAGTACGTCTAACTCACGGGCAGAGGAATCACAATTGAAGCGTGTTACCAGGGGTGGAAAATCACTGCCATCAACAGCAATAGTTCCAGTACTAGGTACAGAATCCGAACCCTCACGCTGTTTGGCTGTGTTATCGGTTGCCAAAACTTCGCTCAAGGTCATCTTGCGGCGTTGGACTATATGTGTTTTTAGAACAAAGACACGACGCAGACAGTCCTGCCTTAAATGACCCGATTCATTGCATATATGGCACGTAGGGGTTTGACCAGTATAAATCACGTGTGCTTTACGCCCGTCAACAGTTATATGAGATGGGATATTCGTCTTTACTTCCATCTCTACCGAACGAATACCATTGAAGCTCTGAATTTTAAATTGCTTCGACCAACGTTCGTTAACTATATCCTTTACCTCACCATATTGAGACAGGGCAACCTTGATTTTCTCATTATCTATCTCGATAGGTAAATTTAACACCCGCACAGATCTATAAAGAGCATCAGCTCTCCTGATAGCCACTTTACTTGTAGTGCCGTCTCTATGCAAAAATTCGACATGATACCCGAATTTTCCAATAATTTTATCGACCGAAACGGGATACAAAAACTTTACGAAAACACAGTAGTTGTCAGTATCTAGCTGAGTGGTATGCACCATATAAGAATTTATGCCAAGCACCTGATCAAGCCAATCATGAATTTCCAGAGCAGTCGGCTGAACACGTCGTGTTTCCTTAGCGAAGGCAAAAACCAGCGTATTCTTCCTCACAGTTGTAGCCATGGTATGCAGTAATCAAGGGGAGATTCTGGTAATTACCGAAAACTCCACAAACGACAAATAATCGTCGGTAGAAAACACAAAAACAGAACACAGGAGGCAGAAAAAACACGAGTTACACACGAAGAAAATCACAAAACTCAAAAACACCGAAACACAAAGGTAAACACTGGCGAAACACTGTCTACACGCAGCAACGGTGACACGTCCGTACGCGTCGGCAGCTAGAGCCAGAAAACCGAATCTATTAGGCCACACCGTCACTGACGACCAATTATAACTTATATACAACTCATCTCGAACGCTCACACCCCCTGAGGAATTGTGTTTTCGTTCCACACAGCCGCTGCACCTTGCTCTATCCCACCCATTCGTTACATTCAACCTCTTACGAGACCGACCAAATATAGACTGGCAAACAAGACCACACACTTTGTGGATTCGGAATCGAAGGCAGGGTGTCCCTCGCCGCATTTGCTACGATGGCCATTTGCTACTTCTGCAGAAACGGCAGCGGCGGCAGCGGCGACGACGACGACGACGACGACGACGACGACGACGACGACGACGACCGCGAGAGGCTCTAGAGTGTGAGAAATACATTTATAAAATGTAATTGAGACTGCCTCGTCCCACCTTATGCCGTACCGCTTTGGCAAATGCTTTATCTGCGCCATTCGCCTTAATCTCATCTGAGAGTAATTCTTAATAATACGCCTGTCGCTAATTGTTCGTCATCACAGATACTGTTTGCTATACGGCCACGACGCGCAATTGATTTCCAAAATTCGTCTTCCTCCTGTGAGAATGGAACTCACGACCCCTGGTTTACTAGACCAGTGCTCTACCACTGAGCTAAACAGGCGCCGCCTAGCGGCACTTTTGCGTACTTCGTCCGTACGGTCGTCTGAATCATCAGACTTCAGCTGACAACACTTCATATTTTCAACTAATATTTGCAGCTATGGCGACCCATTACTGCTTGGCTACACATCTGACACGTAGCCGATGTTCTCTCCAAACAAAACCACTTGCACTTCAGAACATGACTTTCACACATGTCTAAAAAATCACCTTCACCTTCAAATACAGTTTCTTGCGACTGATGGAGACGTAGGCAAATTTTAAAGTTGCTATTTCCATTACATCACGTTAATCAGAAAACGGTAATTAAATCTGCGGCGGAAAAAATTCCGTTCCGCCCAGCGTAGGGCTCGAACCCAAGACCCTGTGATTAAGAGTCTCATGCTCTACCGACTGAGCTAGCCGTGCTAACTCGTTGGATACCTGCTGGCTAGCAGATCACACAGTACTCGTTTGGGTTGGTTGCTCCCATACAGCGTCCCTCCATTCTGCCTAATGTTTTCCTGACGTCACACTCGTCACGTACTTCACTTTCATTTCATAATCATTTCTGAGAGGTAATGGAGTTGCATGACAATCTGCAGAGCTAGCAGCGTCAAAATTAACACACATACTTGATGTGACTCAAAAGCTGAACGAGTTACTTTCCGACGTTGATTTAGATGTGCAAGTGCCAGATAAAACTCGCGGTGACGGCACTCTGCCGACCATTTCGCTAGTTAACGCCGGTGTTGTTTTGTGTGTTTCAAGCTCAAGACCATCTCCAAGCAGAAAATGGTCAACAGCAACATTCAGACGGTTTCGTACTGCTCAATTGCTACATTAAAACGGTATGTTTCTTTTTCAGAACTGGAAAAACACGACCGTGACAGGATTCCAACCTGCAATCTTCGGATCCGAAGTCCAACGCCTTATCTATTAGGCCACACCGTCACTGACGAACAAGTATAACTTATATACAACTCATCTCGAAACGCTCACACCCCCTGAGGAATTGTGTTTTCGTTCCACACAGCCACTGCCCCTTGCGCTACCCCACCCATTCGTTACATTCAGCCTCTTACGAGACCGACCAAATATAGACTGGCAAACAAGACCACACACTTTGTGCATTCGGAATCGAAGGCAGGGTGTCCCTCGCCGCATTTGCTACGATGGCCATTTGCTACTTCTGCCGAAACGGCGGCGGCGACGACGACGACCGCGAGAGGCTCTGAGATTTGTGAGAAATACATCTATAAAATATAATTCAGACTGCCTTGTCCCACCTTATGCCGTACCGCTTTGCAAATGCTTTATCTGCGCCATTCGCCTTAATCACATCAGAGAGTAATTCTTAATAAAACGCCTGTCGCTAATTGTTCGTCATCACAGATACTGTTTGCTATACAGCCACGACGCGCATCTCATTTCCAAATTCGTCTTCCTCCTGTAAGGATGGAACTCACGACCCCTGGTTAGTTAGACCAGTGCTCAACCACTGAGCTAAAGAGGCGCGGCCTAGTTGCAATTTTGCGTACTTTATCCGTACGGTCGTCTGAATCATCAGACTTCAGGTGACAACACTTCATATTTTCAACTAATATTTGCAGCTATGGCGACCCATTACTGCTTGGCTACACATCTGACACGTAGCCGATGTTCTCTCCAAACAAAACCACTTGCACTTCAGAACATGACTTTCATACATGTCTACAAAATCACCTTCACCTTCAAATACAGTTTCTTGCGACTGATGGAGACGTAGGCAAATTTTAAAGTTGCTATTTCCATTACATCACGTTAATCAGAAAAACGGTAATTTACATCTGCAGCGGAAAAAAATTCCGTTCCGCCCAGCGTAGGGCTCAAACCCACGACCCTGTGATTAAGAGTCTCACGCTCTACCGACTGTGCAAGCCGTGATAACTTGTTGGATACCTGCTGGGTAGCATATCACACAGTACTCGTTTGGGTTGGTTGGTTCCATACAGAAAGCCTCCATCCTGCCTAATGTTTTCCTAACGTCACTATCGTCACGTACTTCACTTTTATTTCATAATCATTTCTGAGAGGTAAAGGAATTGCTTGACAATCTGTTGAGCTAGCGGCGTCAAAATTAACACACATACTTGATGTGACTCAAAGCTGAACGAGTTACTTTCCGACGTTGATTTAGATGTGCAAGTGCCAGACAAAACTCGCGGTGACGGCACTCTGCCGACCATTTCGCTAGTTAACGCCGGTGTTGTTTTGTGTGTTTCAAGCTCAAGACCATCTCCAAGCAGAAAATGGTCAACACCAACATTCAGACGGTTTCGTACTGATCAATTGCTACATTAAAACGGTATGTTTCTTTTTCAGAACTGGGAAAACACGACCGTGACAGGATCCGAACATGCAATCTTCGGATCCGAAGTCCAACGCCTTATCTATTAGGCCACACGGTCACTGACAACCAAGTATAACGTATATACGACTCATCTCGTAACGCTCACACCCCTGAGGAATTGTGTTTTCGTTCTACACAGCCGCTGCCCCTTGCTCTTTCCCACCCATTCGTTACATTCAACCTCTTACGCGACCGAACAAATATAGACTGGGAAATAAGACCACACACTTTGTGCATTCGGAATCGAAGGCAGGGCGTCCCTCGCCGCATTTGCTACGATGGCCATTTGCTACTTCTGCAGAAGCGGCGGCGGCGACGACGTCGTCGAAGACGACGACGACGACGACGACCCCGAGGGGCTCTGAGATATGTGAGAAATACATCTATAAAATGTAATTCAGACTGCCTCGTCCCACCTTATTCTGTACCGCTTTGGCAAATGCTTTATCTGCGCCATTCGCCTTAATCACATCTGAGAGTAATTCTTAATATAACGCTTGTCGCTAATTGTTCGTCATCACAGATACTGTTTGCTATACGGCCACGACGCGCAACTGATTTCCAAAATTCGTCTCCCTCAAGTGGGGATGGATCTTAGGACCCCTGTTATACTAGACCAGTGCCCTACCACGTTTTTTTTTTTTTTAACGCGCAACTTATTTATAAAATTTATCTTTTTCCTGTGAGGATGGAACTTACGACCCATGGTTTATTAGACCAATTCTCTACCACTTTTTTTGTTTTCTTTGTTTACCATCTTTTTCTTGTTGTTTCAATTTATTTTTCCTTTCTTTTTTTGTGTATTACTTGATATGCCATTGTTTAAAATTTAGGGGTGACACTCAGATTCAGGCCTGCGGAAACAAAGCGGGCAGGGGTCGAAACCCGAGGCCTGGCCACGATGACTCCACCGTCCTGTTTCCGAATGTCACCTGTACTACGGCGTCGTACTTTCCCCTACTGTCTCGGTTCTTGGTCTCACGTTTGTTTTTCTTGTTCGTCTTAAATATCCACGAAAACTTCAGTCCAGGTTTAGAAAAGTAGTTTACAGAAAGGTGGCAAATCCAGAAACAGTATATAGGAAATCGGCTAACACAGGCGACCTTAGCCAACACCCTCCCTTTCTAATGTCAGGCTAAGCATATTTCCAAAATCTTCACGGAGTCGTGGCATGCGCAATCTGTTCCAGTAAGCAGTAAGAATGTACTGTCGAAACGTTAGGTGTTCATCCTCTTCATGACAACTAATAACAAAATGTACGAAGTGTCCAAGCAACCACATAACGGTATTGAGCTTCGTTCGCGGATAAAAGGAAGAATCGGGCCGTACGATGATGTCAATGGTATAAGCCGTTTCGGCAGTCCTAGTGACAAAAGCCAGTTGTTTCCTGAGCCAAATCCAATTAGCAAGGTGCCCACTGCAGATGAATCGATGCTCAAGTGTGTCCACTAGACCACACCGAGTGCAGTTGTCCGTGTCAGAAAGACCAATACGGTGCAGTCGTACGTTGGTGGGGAACAAACCATTAACTACCCTACACCACGTGGACGCCACAGCCATAGTGTGGATCGGCAGACTAACATTCTTCCAGACGTTCTTCCAGGACACTGATGGAGACGCCAGTTCGATTGGATTGGGACCGGCCAGCCCCTCCCAACGGGCACTCAAGCTCTTGGTCGTTGGCACCGGTCGTCGCAAGAAGACGTCACCGAGGTAACTAACCGCAATATAAAATTCCCGGACGTGTTTCAACTTAAAATTGAGGCGACCGACGTCGACAGGTGGAGCAAGGCTCTTCGGACGCACAACAGTAAAAAGTCTGGATGTAATTGAAGTCACTTCTTGCGTAACAATTAGAGTCGTACGGCGGGCGTACAAGGCAGATGCCTTGCGAGTAATGTCAGTGAGGCCCAAGCCTCCGCAGATACGCGGTTTCGTCATAACCTCGTAACCCAACTTGAATAGATGACCCTTCCATATAAACCTGCTAGACAATTGGAGCAACCGTTTCGCCACCATAATGGGAAGGGGGAACAGCTGAGCAACATAATAGGCTTTACATAACACGTATATGTCTAAAATTCTGATTTTTTGCAAAATGGTAGCAGAGCGCTGCTCATGGACCATCAGAGCCCCCTGTATCTTCTCGGTGACAGATTTCCAATTAAGAGCCGCCATTTTTATGGGACACCGATCAATGCTAATCCCCAATGACGTATGGCGATCGACAAAAGTGGCCCAAGGGACATCAGCATCGCGAAACCCTCGAATATCAAGGAACTTACATTTACCCTGATTGAGACGCGCTCCAGAGACACAACAGTATGCATCAACCGCCCCTTTCAACAATGTAATATCATCACGTTGACGGAGGAGAACAACGACATCGTCCGCGTACGCCTTAACAGTGAGCTTCCCACCAGAGAGGGTCATACCCTGAAGCTTGAAGGCAAGAGTCCGAAGCAGCGGTTCCAGGGACAATATGAATAGAGACATAGAGAGCGGACTACCCTGAGGTACCCCTCGGCGGATAGCAAAGGGCGGCGTCAGCTGCCCATTGACTGACACCCGAGCAGTTATTCCCCTATACAAATTACCAAGAACACCACGTGATGAAGCGTTAAAACCTATTGTATCTAAAACATGATCTAAAAACACATGACTGACGTGGTCAAAAGCCTTATAAAAATCGAGGAAAGCAAAGGCACAATGAACGTTTGTAACCGCCGCAACCGAGACAACATCCCGATATTCGGCTACTGGGGTCAGAATAGATCTACCAGGAAAACAACATTGATGTGCATCAATCACACCCCGAAGCAGTGAAGACAATCGACTATTGAGTGCTCTAGCAGCTGTCTTGTAATCAAAGTTCAGCAATGTGAGCGGACGAAGATTGGCAGTAGATAAACGACCAGTGGACTTCGCAATTAAAACAATTTTCCCTACTTTAAAATCGGCAGGCACATCCATCCCCCTGACAATCTCATTTAAATTCTGCGTAAAAGTGCCACCAAAAAGAGGCCAAAAACGGAGATAAAATTCTTTAGGCAGGCCGTCTGGACCCGGCGATTTACCGGACGGAGAGTGAGCAATAAAATCAAAAACATCATCTACCTGGAACTCCTGGAGAAAGTCGCCGTTCGCGTCAGGCGTGATCGTCGCAGGAAGATCCTCAAGGACATCATCAGAAAGTGACGCACCAGAATCATCGGCAGAATAGAGACTAGCGTAATACTGATGAAGAGCACGAGTCATTTCCTCCTGTGCAATAAGCTGTCGTCCATCATCCACCATAAGAGAAGAGATGAAGGAGCGACGACGTCGAGTCTGATGCCGCAGCAGGTGGTACAAAGAAGTCAGTTCACCTTGAACAAGAGAGTGAGGTTTCGACTTTACTCGCAGACCATCCAACTGTCGTCGTTGGAGGGTCAAGAGCTTGGCTTTAATACGACGAACATCATGGATCCGCAGAGGAGAAGGATCCGCCGCGTCATACAGTTCACGCAGGACAGAGTGTAAAATTCATACGTGTTCTTAAAATCACGCGCCCTTGCGGCACAGTAAAAAACCAAAGCCTGACGAATCTTGGGCTTGGCAAACGCAGTCCACCAAACGAGCAAGGAGGGGTAACGCGGGACGGAGCGAAGACGTCGCTCCCACACGGCACTTACAACTTCATCAATGGCACTGTCGGCAAGGTGGGAAACATTTAACATCCACTGGGAACGATAAAGTTTTGCTGGTTGGTGACTAAGATTTACAGTTGCAGTAAAAGCACAATGGTCAGAAAAACTAGTAGGAATAACATCGACAGAAAGAATGTTATCACATAAAAAATCAGAGAAGTAGAATCTGTCGAGTCTAATGCATGAGGACGCGGTAAAATACGTAAATTTCACCAGGGTTGGATATTTGTGTTCCCAAACATCACGCAGGTGCATCGTACGAACCAAGTCATGTAAATCTCGGCAATAATTAAAATTGGAGGACTTTTCTTCAGGGCGTAAAACACAATTAAAATCGCCTCCGAGCAGGAGACTCCGAGGACTCTTGCGTAAAAGATAAATAAGCTCTTCCTTATAAAAGCGCGATCGAGCCACAGTGCGACCCGAACCAGAGGGGGCATACAAAACAACTAGGTGGAGATCAAAAAGACGACAACCAATCCCACGGCCAGAGTCAAGGAATTCAATGTCAGTAATAGGAATACCTTCTCGAAAGAAAAGAGCAGTTCCTCTTGAATTCTCCGGTGCGACATTGAAAACAGTTTGAAATCCAGGTAGAGAGAGATCAGAAAACAATACTTCCTGCAAAAATACTACGTCCGCACAGGAGTCGTAAAGAAACTGCCGCAAAGAGGCAATGCGAACGTCGGACTCAATACGGTTAACATTTAAGGTAAGAAAGGTGTATGCTTGAACCATGGAGAGAAAAGCGAGGGAAGAAATCACCTACACCGACGCATCAACATCACAGTCCATAGCAGGGGAGACGGAGGCATCCGAGGGAAGGAGACTGCTACCATCTTCCGCGGATCCCTTACGTTTTGGTTTTTTACAACAGCAGTAACGTTAGGCTGAACGCGTAATTTGCGTCGGCTGACGGGCAAGGAAGCGGCAGCCGCCGATGACGTAGGAGGGTCAAGTTCTGTATCTGACAACACCCGCGCCGGTCCACAGTCAGAGTCCGGGGTCGCGGGGGAAACAGCCGACGAAACGGACTGGTCTACACCAGTATTAGCTTCCGGCAAACATGGACTACACGGAGGCGAAACGTGAGCAGGAAGCTCAGAAACTGCTAAGTTGGAAGGAAGCGGAGCAGCTCCGCTGGCAGAGGTGTGGGGCAGCGAGGCAGGAAGTTGTTGCGACTCAACTTGTTGTGACAACGAAGTCGGTTCGGAAGGCGGCGCCAACAGGCCCGACCGACGAGCCGACTCGAGAGAAGCCGTGTCGGAAGCCGAAGGGGCGTCAGCAGCCGCTACCGGAACAGCTACTTCAGGGGAACAGGGAGCATCTACACTACTCTGTGGCTCGGAGGATGTCGGTCTCTCGGATTGGGGCATCTCGGGGAGATCCTCATCCGTACTATTTCCATCTTGTGCGCGACACCGTTTATTGTTCAAAAGCGGCACACCCACCTGAGGAAACGACTGAACAACATCAGATTTGGCACGTAAAGGAGGAAATTCTGTGTCAGGGGCGTGCACAACCTGCGGCTTGGCGCTACTACCACTGGACTGTTCGACACCAAGAGCAGAACCACCTGCAACGAGGTCAGCGACCGTTAACTTGCGACGCTGTTCGAGAGAATTTTTTAACACAAAAACCCTCCGCGGACAGTTGGTACGCACGTGGCCACTCTCATTACACAAGAAACAGGTGCCAACTTGACCACTATATGTTACATGGACACGATATCCACCGATCTGCAGGTGCGAGGGTATATTCTGCTTCACGTGCATTTCGACGGAACGAATGCCACTGTAACACTGCAGGCGATGTTGGCTGGACCAGCGTTCAACGCGAATACTCTTAACATCACCATACTTGAGTAAACCTTCCTTAAGATACACATTATCCACCTCCGGCGGAAGGTTGTAAACACGAACACTGGTGTACGTAATGGAAGCATTTGAAAGCAGTACGGTACTGACAGAATCATCCCGATGCCGAAAGAGAACCTGATGACCAAATTTGGAAATAATTTTATCAACCTGAAGGGGGTCCATAAATTTAACAAAGTAAACATAGAGTTCGGTATCAAAATATGCAGTGTGCACCTGATACGAATTAATGCCAAAGGTATCTACTAAGCAATCATGAATCTCAAGGGAACTAGGTTGCACATGGCGGATGGACTTGTCGAAAGCAAAACGAACTGTAGATTGACGAGGAATAACCTGAGACGACATTTTCAAAAACTACGCGGTCTAAACCGCTACACAAAAAACACTGAAATACACACAGAAAGTAACACAACGAACGAAACAACGACGGAGAAAAACTTACAGAAGGTACAACACTACACGTAAACAAACGATATCCCACTATACGTAACGCTACGGCGGAGCGGAAGACTAGGCACGTCCACACTGCACGGCGTCTGAAGCGGAACTGTATATTAGGCCACACGGTCACTGACGACCAAGTATAACTTATATACGACTCATCTCGAAACGCTCACACCCCTTGAGGAATTGTGTTTCCGTTCCACACAGCCACTGCCCCTTGCTCTATCCCACCCATTCGTTACATTCAACCTCTTACGAGACCGACCAAATATAGACTGGCAAACAAGACCCCACTCTTTGTGCATTCGGAATCGAAGGCAGGGTGTCCCTCGCCGCATTTGCTACGATGGCCATTTGCTACTTCTGCAGAAACGGCGGCGGCGGCGACGACGACGACGACGACGACGACGACGACGACGACGACGACGACGACGACGACGACCGCGAGAGGCTCAGAGATTTGTGAGACATACATCTATAAAATGTAGTTCACACTGCCTCGTCCCGCCTTATGCCGTACCGCTTTGGCAAATGCTTTATCTGCGCCATTCGCCTTAATCACATCTGAGAATAATTCTAAATAAAACGCCTCTCGCTAATTGTTCGTCACCACAGATACTGTTTGCTATACGCCCATGACGCGCAACTGATTTCCAAAATTCGTCTTCCTCCTGTGAGGATGGAACTCACGACTCCTGGTTCACTAGACAAGTGCGCTACCACTGAGCTAAAGAGGCGCGGCCTAGCGGAACTTTTGCTTACTTCGTCCGTACGGTCGTCTGAATCATCAGACTTCAGCTGACAACACTTCATATTTTCGACTAATATTTGCACCTATAGCGACCCATTACTGCTTATCTACACATCTGACACGTAGCCGATGTTCTCTCCAAATAAAACCACCTGCACTTCAGAACATGACTTTCACACATGTCTACAAAATCACCTTCACCCTGAAATACAGTTTTCTTGCGACTGGTTGAGACGTAGGCATATTTTAAAGTTGCTATTTCCATTACATCACGTTAATCAGAAAATCGGTAATTTAAATCTGCAGCGGAGAAAAATTCCGTTCCGCCCAGCGTAGGGCTCGAACCAACGACCCTGTGATTAAGAGTCTCATACTCTACCGAGTGAGGTAGCCGTACTAACTCGTTGGATACCTGCTGGGTCGCAGATCACACTGTACTCGTTTGGGTTGGTTGGTCCCATCCAGAATCTCTCCATGCTGCCTAATGTTTTCCTAACGTCACACTCGTCACGTACTTCACTTTCATTTCATAATCATTTCTGAGAGGTAAAGGAATTGCATGACAATCTGCAGAGCTAGCGGCGTCAAAATTAACACACATACTTGACGTGACTCAAAAGCCGAACGAGTTACTTTCCGACGTTGTTTTAGATGTGCAAGTGCCAGTCAAACCTCGCCGTGAGGGCACTCTGCCGACCATTTCGCTAGTTAACACCGGTCTTGTTGTGTGTGTTTCAAGCTCAAGACCATCTCCAAGCACCAAATGGTCAACAGCAACATTCAGACGGTTTCGTACTGCACAATTGCTACATTAAAACGGTATGTTTCTTTTTCAGAACTGGAAAAACACGACCGTGACAGGATTCGAACCTGCAATCTCCGGATCCGAAGTCCGACGCCTTATCCATTTTTTTTGTTTCTTTTTCTTTTTTTTTTTTTTTTTTTTTTTTTGGGCCTCCCATCACCCCTTTTAGCCCATCCTTGCGCTCTCCATAATTCGCCTTCATCAGGCTCGGCTTCTCACGCCATGTACATAACCATAAACTGATGAGACAAGGTTAACCCCTTTATCGCGGAGAAACTAATGTACTCTTTCTTTGGGCTTATTGATAATGTGAAAAAAGAATGAAGTCTTCAGTAGGTAGAAACAGAAGTTATGTTCAGTTTGTTTCCTTCTTCATCGCTGTTTTTTGTTGTCACACTTAAAGCAAATAGGCTTCCTTGACAAAGAAACGTCAGAGGGCATTCCGAAACTGCCTCTTCTCTCTGAAAATGCTTAAAAAAAACATATTCGGTGAGAAGCAACTATTTATAATGGCTTCTTGAAAAATAAATTAATAAACGTTGAACTCAAAGAACGGCAATTCCGGTAAAAACTAAAACAATTTTTTTTTCCACGATTGTAAAGTAAGTTAGTAGTGGTGAACACTCTCTTACGTTTGTCTTCTGTGTCCGCAGATATTTCTTGTTAATTCTTTTACATCAAGGTCTTGATTAAAAAATTGGCGTATGTTTCTTTGTATTTACTAGTCTTCAGTAATATGTGATGCTCAGTTAGCAGATAGATCCAAAAATCCTCTTGGCTTTTCTCTTCCTTCGTGAAGAGGTAATGTACCGTTGCCGCTTTCAGCCAATTGACTGCGTTGCGTTTCGTGTTAGGAAAGGGTACATCATCCGGTGTCAAAAAGTCCGCAGGCGTTATAGCGTTAGGTGACGTTCGAAGGATGAGTGCCAGCTTTCGTCGGACATTCAGCCATATATCTTTAACCTTGTCACACACGAAACGATGTTCTTCGTTATCAATGAAACTACACGTTGCACACAAAGGCGAATCCGCTAAGTGGATCGTATGAAGTTTCGAGTTTGTTGCAACTTTCCTATTTACAACAAAGTACCATGTTGCTTTCAGATGAGTAGCTAAGTTACGGTTATGAATATTTGCCCATATCACTTTCCAGTTAGGACATGGATAGTTTTGTTCTATTTTGTTGTTCTTCTTTTCTCCCATCAATTTACCATATATTTCTTTTACGTTTGTCATGTCTTTTTCCGGAATTCTTGAATGTAGGTAGCTATATTCTATTAAAAACCATCGTAAATGGTAAAGTCCGCTCGGTGTGTGCTGCACATTAATGGGTGGAGAGAGGTCATCTGGAGCTATTTCAGATAGAAAGTGTGAGGCGACTCAGCTGCCGGATTGTCTCCATTGTTGAAACGTATTGGAGATGTACAGAGCCTGCGACTTTTTAGTAACATTCGTTAAATTTAAGCCGCCATTATTAGAGGCGAGCGTCAGAGTGTCATACTGGATTTTAAATATGTGGCCAAGGCTCACAAAATAGCCTATTGCTGACATAATTTGTTTGGCGATGCCGGCGGGTATTGTCAGTATCTGGGCGACATAATTGACTTTGGAAGTAATAGAGACGTTCGCTAAAGACACTCTCTGAATGTCATTTAATTGTCGAATACTATGTGTCCGTACACTAGCTCGTATGGTAGTTAGTACTTGTCTATAGTTGGCCGCAATAGTTTGACGTATATTTTTTCGGAAATCAATGCCGAGACACTTCAAGGCTGTTAGCTCACGTAACTGACCGTGTGTGCGCATGCCAATGCCACGTCCGATATTGAATATGCCGGACTTGGTTTTGTTTAACCTCGCGGCTGACGCTCGTTCGTATTTTTCTATTATGTGCATTGCCGTCTCGACTTCCGCTACATTCATAACGAGAAACCCAACATCGTCCGCATAAGCTTTACATATTATTTTGTTTCCTCGTATTTGTAATCCTTGTAACCGCTGAGTCAAGGTAGCGAGCAAAGGTTAGATGGCCATGGCAAAAAGTGCCATGGACAACGGACAACCTTGCCTGACGGAACAAACGATCTCGACTGGCCGGCTAGGCTGTCCATTTATGATGATTCTGGAGGAGTTATTCGTTACCAAACGTCGTATGAGGTCAACGAATCTCGGCGGAAAACCCATTGCGCCTATCGTTTTCAGGAGGTAGGAGTGGCTGATCCTGTCGAAGGCTTTATCGAAATCTAACGACACGATGGCATATTTTAGTCGACATACTTCTGCTATTGAAATTATGTCGCGGTAGTCGGACAGCGTCTGCTGAATTTTCCTACCCTTGCCCACGCTAGACTGATATGGGCCGGTGACGCTGGCCATTACATTTTTAAGTCTGTGGGCTAAGAGCCGCGAAAAAATTTTATAGTCACTGTTCAGCAGAGTGATTGGTCTCAAATTTCCAATTTTCTTGCCAGCCGATTTTTTTGCAATTAATACTATCATACCTTCGCGAAAATCTTTCGGTATCTCCTTATTGAGGTTCAGAAGTTCATTACAGATGCATGTAATTCTATGTTTTATATGTTCCCAGAAGACTTGATAAAATTCTGCTGGTATGCCGTCAGCTCCAGGGGATTTATTTTTTGCACTTTGATAGACAGCATAGTGTACATCGTCTTCGGTCGCCTCCGCTATTAGAGCTTCCGCGTACGCGTTACCAACGCGTCTTTGCAGGTGGGTCAGTAAATCGTCCTGTGCTTTTTCGTCTACCTCTTTATGTGAAAACAAGTTGTCGAAATGGGTTAGTATCTCTGCTTTTATTTCGTTGTGCATTGTCAAGGTGGTTCCATTATCAGTTTTAAGCTCCGTCAGTATTTTGCGGAATCCTCGTTTAGTTTCACGAATCACATGATATACCGAAGGGGCTTCTTTTTGCGCCACAGTCTCTGCTCTTGACCTTATTTGGTATCCTTCAAGCTGTTGTCGCCTTAATGTCAGTATTTTTGCCTGGATTTTTTTAATTCTCCCATGGTTACCAATAGATGGAGCACCTTGCAGGTAGAGTTCTCGGAGACAATGAAAGTAAAATTCTATCGTACTTTTCCGCCAAAAGCTCTTCTCCCGGGAGTAGTTAATGAAACATCTCCGGATCTGAGGTTTGGCGCATTTGAGCCACTAATCCAAAGTCGAGTGGTAAGAGATGAGTTTGGTCTCGCAGGCTCTCCAAGTGGTGAGAAAGGCTTCTCGACAGGCAGCATCTTTTAAGTGTGAAACATTATGTTTCCATGGACCTTTATATCGACAGGTTCCTTGTCGTTCCAAATTTAATGTGCATATATATGCAGCGTGGTCTGAAAAAACGGTTGGCCAAATTTCAGACTGCAGGATGCGGTGTTTCAGATTGGGCGAGACATATATTCGATCCAACCGGCTCGCTGAATGATTAGTGAGGTGGGTAAAGCCGGGTGCCGCGCCGTGCTTTTGCTCCCACGAATCAGTTAAACGGAGGTCGGTGACGATACGTTCCAGGTCCGGCGATTTGTTGTAGTTCGGAGTTTGGTCTTTGGCATGTATGACACTGTTAAAGTCGCCTCCAAGGATGGTATGGGTGCAGTGTACACCAAACAAAGGAACAATTCCCTCTTTAAAAAACTGTGCTCGTTGGCACCGATTGGTGGAACCAGATGGGGCATATACATTAATAATCCTGGTGTTATAAAGCGGAGTGTAATTAGGAAAAACTCTGGCAACATATCATTTCGAAAAAAACATTAAGAAATCTGACCCGAGAGACATGTGGACACAAGTCAGTAAAACCGGTCAGACTAGAAATATTCATGACTTGGGAAGGGATCAGTCGGCTTCTCCGTGTCTGGGACAGTATCCGTCACGGCGATGACATTCAAGACGACGTCATCTCGTGGTGTGGCCATCGTGGTGACTGTAACGGTTCCTGTGGTGTCCATAATTGCGTCCTCCTTTGTAGTGTCGTCGACATCGTCTGCCCACGGATTCGACAGCCCTGTCATCGGCTCGTCATTAAGTGGTGCACTATATTCAGGTGTTTGCTGGTGATTTTTATCTTCGGTTCGGGTAATTGCTACGTCATCGGAGGGCAAACTGGCAGAACCTGAGGTACTATCCAAGGACACAGGGTCTTCGTTAGATGACTGCTGATTGCACTGCAAGTTCTCAGATGCAGATTGACGTATTTTGCCCCCTATTTGCTTCGCCTGTTCACGCAGTTGTGGTGCAGTCTGCTCTGCACCTTGACGCGCGATCCTCCGTTTTTTAGATTTCTTGGGAGATGCGTCTCGTGGTGGACTTTGGACGGTACCTGAAGAAGCCTCAGGTTGCAAAGTAGCACTACTCGAAGTGACTGACGCCAGGTCTGATTTCATTGCACTTGACGGGCTGTGGTCAGTGCCTAAGGCAGCTGCAGGATTCGGAGGAGCACCACTAGAAACGGCTGGTTGCGAGTCCGTTTTCTGTGCACCTGATACGCTTTTGATACCTCCTAAAGAAGCTCCACGATGCAGAGGAGCACTACCCGAAGCGACTGAGGTCGCGTCCGTATCCATTGCCTCATTGGGCTATTCCACGGCGACAAGGGCAGGAGCAGATATGTCTTCGCAGGAGGGTTGAGTGTCTACAGATGCTACACCTGAGTCAGTCGGTTGGTCGGTCGCTTGTGGGTCGGTATTCGTAGTAACTTCGGGGGGCGCAGTGGCACTTGCAAAACCGCGCACTACGGCGACATATGTCACGGGCAGCGTTGACATAGCAGGGGGCCTGACGGCATCGCCGGCAGGCAGTTGCGCCACTCGCCTTTGAACACATTCTGCACGAACGTGGCCTGGCAAATTACAGACAGCACACGTTTTCGGTTCGTCATCATACATCACAACAGCTCTATATCCGCAGACGTTTATAAACGACGGAATGTGCTTCTGCAATTCGACTTTTAATTGGCGCACACCATTCAAAACAGGGAATTTGTGTGCAGCAGACCACCGTTCGGCAATATTACTCAAAACTTTCCCGTATGGAGCAATAACTGCATTTATCTGGACACTTGTAATTTCAAAGGGAAGTTCAAAGACTCGCACGGTCCGAATACCTAGACCAGCATGGGCAACGGTAACCTCCCCAACATTTCCGTCAGCATGTTTAAATTTCAGAATGCCACCACAAGATCGAACTATCCTTTCACACAATTCTGGACTGGCAAGTTTCACGAAAACCACACTGTTCATAATCGAGAAATGTATGCCGATAATATCACCAAGTCCTATT
Source organism: Schistocerca gregaria (assembly GCF_023897955.1). Taxonomy (NCBI): domain Eukaryota; kingdom Metazoa; phylum Arthropoda; class Insecta; order Orthoptera; family Acrididae; genus Schistocerca; species Schistocerca gregaria. The sequence continues at coordinate 28,844,196 of NC_064929.1, read as the reverse complement.
TTAACATCATCCTCTAACCACTGTTCAACATCAAATGACCTCGGTCGGACAAAGTTGCGATCAAACGTGAATTTCAAAGTATCTTTTCGTTGCGGTTGCGACATCTCTTAATTCTTTTTCATGTCTACACAAATACTATAGACAGCGACGCGTTGCAGCAAGAGCAGACACTTACCACGCGGAGCTAACGCAGCACAGCACACAGCACGGCACGTCCGACCTCCAGCGCAGCCGCTGGCTGACTACCGACTGAGCTAGCCGTGCTGCCTCGTTGGGTACCTGCTGGGTAGCAGATCACACAGTACTCGTTTGGGTTGGTTGGTCCCATACAGAATCTCTCCATGCTGCCTAATGTTTTCCTAACGTCACACTCGTCACGTACTTCACTTTTATTTCATAATCATTTCTGAGAGGTAAAGGAATTGCATGACAATCTGCAGAGCTAGCGGCGTCAAAATTAACACACATACTTGATGTGACTCAAAAGCCGAACGAGTTACTTTCCGACGTTGTTTTAGATGTGCAAGTGCCAGTCAAACCTCGCGGTGAGGGCACTCTGCCGACCATTTCGCTAGTTAACACCGGTCTTGTTGTGTGTGTTACAAGCTCAAGACCATCTCCAAGCACAAAATGGTCAACAGCAACATTCAGACGGTTTCGTACTGCACAATTGCTACATTAAAACGGTATGTTTCTTTTTCAGAACTGGAAAAACACGACCGTGACAGGATTCGAACCTGCAATCTCCGGATCCGAAGTCCGACGCCTTATCCATTTTTTTTTTTTTTTTTTTGGCCCTCGCATCACCCCTTTTAGCCCATCCTTGCGCTCTCCATAATTCGCCTTCATCAGCGTCGGCTTCTCACGCCATGTACATAACCATAAACTGATGAGACAAGGTTAATCCCTTTATCGCGGAGAAACTAATGTACCCCTTCTTTGGGCTTATTGATAATGTGAAAAAGAATGAAGTCTTCAGTAGGTAGAAACAGAAGTTATGTTCAGTTTGTTTCCTTCTTCGTCGCTGTTTTTTGTTGTCACACTTAAAGCAAATAGGCTTCCTTGACAAAGAAATGTCAGAGGGCATTCCGAAACTGCCTCTTCTCTCTGAAAATGCTTAAAAAAACCATATTCGGTGAGAAGCAACTATTTATAATGGCTTCTTGAAAAATAAATTAATAAACGTTGAACTCAAAGAACGGCAATTCCGGTAAAAACTAAAACAATTTTTTTTTTCCACGATTGTAAAGTAAGTTAGTAGTGGTGAACACTCTCTTACGTTTGTCTTCTGTGTCCGCAGATATTTCTTGTTAATTCTTTTACATCAAGGTCTTGATTAAAAAATTGGCGTATGTTTCTTTATATTTACTAGTCTTCAGTAACATGTGATGCTCAGTTAGCAGATAGATCCAAAAATCCTCTTGGCTTTTCTCTTCCTTCGTGAAGAGGTAATGTACCGTTGCCGCTTTCAGCCAATTGACTGCGTTGCGTTCCGTGTTAGGAAAGGGTACATCATTCGGTGTCAAAAAGTCCGCAGGCGTTATAGCGTTAGGTGACGTTCGAAGGATGAGTGCCAGCTTTCGTCGGACATTCAGCCATATATCTTTAACCTTGTCACACACGAAACGATGTTCTTCGTTATCAATGAAACTACACGTTGCACACAAAGGCGAATCCGCTAAGTGGATCGTATGAAGTTTCGAGTTTGTTGCAACTTTCCTATTTACAACAAAGTACCATGTTGCTTTCAGATGAGTAGCTAAGTTACGGTTATGAATATTTGCCCATATCACTTTCCAGTTAGGACATGGATAGTTTTGTTCTATTTTGTTGTTCTTCTTTTCTCCCATCAATTTACCATATATTTCTTTTACGTTTGTCATGTCTTTTTCCGGAATTCTTGAATGTAGGTAGCTATATTCTATTAAAAACCATCGTAAATGGTAAAGTCCGCTCGGTGTGTGCTGCACATTAATGGGTGGAGAGAGGTCATCTGGAGCTATTTCAGATAGAAAGTGTGAGGCGACTCAGCTGCCGGATTGTCTCCATTGTTGAAACGTATTGGAGATGTACAGAGCCTGCGACTTTTTAGTAACATTCGTTAAATTTAAGCCGCCATTATTAGAGGCGAGCGTCAGAGTGTCATACTGGATTTTAAATATGTGGCCAAGGCTCACAAAATAGCCTATTGCTGACATAATTTGTTTGGCGATGCCGGCGGGTATTGTCAGTATCTGGGCGACATAATTGACTTTGGAAGTAATAGAGACGTTCGCTAAAGACACTCTCTGAATGTCATTTAATTGTCGAATACTATGTGTCCGTACACTAGCTCGTATGGTAGTTAGTACTTGTCTATAGTTGGCCGCAATAGTTTGACGTATATTTTTTCGGAAATCAATGCCGAGACACTTCAAGGCTGTTAGCTCACGTAACTGACCGTGTGTGCGCATGCCAATGCCACGTCCGATATTGAATATGCCGGACTTGGTTTTGTTTAACCTCGCGGCTGACGCTCGTTCGTATTTTTCTATTATGTGCATTGCCGTCTCGACTTCCGCTACATTCATAACGAGAAACCCAACATCGTCCGCATAAGCTTTACATATTATTTTGTTTCCTCGTATTTGTAATCCTTGTAACCGCTGAGTCAAGGTAGCGAGCAAAGGTTCGATGGCCATGGCAAAAAGTGCCATGGACAACGGACAACCTTGCCTGACGGAACAAACGATCTCGACTGGCCGGCTAGGCTGTCCATTTATGATGATTCTGGAGGAGTTATTCGTTACCAAACGTCGTATGAGGTCAACGAATCTCGGCGGAAAACCCATTGCGCCTATCGTTTTCAGGAGGTAGGAGTGGCTGATCCTGTCGAAGGCTTTATCGAAATCTAACGACACGATGGCATATTTTAGTCGACATACTTCTGCTATTGAAATTATGTCGCGGTAGTCGGACAGCGTCTGCTGAATTTTCCTACCCTTGCCCACGCTAGACTGATATGGGCCGGTGACGCTGGCCATTACATTTTTAAGTCTGTGGGCTAAGAGCCGCGAAAAAATTTTATTGTCACTGTTCAGCAGAGTGATTGGTCTCAAATTTCCAATTTTCTTGCCAGCCGATTTTTTTGCAATTAACACTATCATACCTTCGCGAACATCTTTCGGTATCTCCTTATTGAGGTTCAGAAGTTCATTACAGATGCATGTAATTCTATGTTTTATATGTTCCCAGAGGACTTGATAAAATTCTGCTGGTATGCCGTCAGCTCCAGGGGATTTATTTTTTGCACTTTGATAGACAGCATAGTGTACATCGTCTTCGGTCGCCTCCGCTATTAGAGCTTCCGCGTACGCGTTACCAACGCGTCTTTGCAGGTGGGTCAGTAAATCGTCCTGTGCTTTTTCGTCTACCTCTTTATGTGAAAACAAGTTGTCGAAGTGGGTTAGTATCTCTGCTTTTATTTCGTTGTGCATTGTCAAGGTGGTTCCATTATCAGTTTTAAGCTCCGTCAGTATTTTGCGGAATCCTCGTTTAGTTTCACGAATCACATGATATACCGAAGGGGCTTCTTTTTGCGCCACAGTCTCTGCTCTTGACCTTATTTGGTATCCTTCAAGCTGTTGTCGCCTTAATGTCAGTATTTTTGCCTGGATTTTTTTAATTCTCCCATGGTTACCAATAGATGGAGCACCTTGCAGGTAGAGTTCTCGGAGACAATGAAAGTAAAATTCTATCGTTCTTTTCCGCCAAAAGCTCTTCTCCCGGGAGTAGTTAATGAAACATCTCCGGATCTGAGGTTTGGCGCATTTGAGCCACTAATCCAAAGTCGAGTGGTAAGAGATGAGTTTGGTCTCGCAGGCTCTCCAAGTGGTGAGAAAGGCTTCTCGACAGGCAGCATCTTTTAAGTGTGAAACATTATGTTTCCATGGACCTTTATATCGACAGGTTCCTTGTCGTTCCAAATTTAATGTGCATATATATGCAGCGTGGTCTGAAAAAACGGTTGGCCAAATTTCAGACTGCAGGATGCGGTGTTTCAGATTGGGCGAGACATATATTCGATCCAACCGGCTCGCTGAATGATTAGTGAGGTGGGTAAAGCCGGGTGCCGCGCCGTGCTTTTGCTCCCACGAATCAGTTAAACGGAGGTCGGTGACGATACGTTCCAGGTCCGGCGATTTGTTGTAGTTCGGAGTTTGGTCTTTGGCATGTATGACACTGTTAAAGTCGCCTCCAAGGATGGTATGGGTGCAGTGTACACCAAACAAAGGAACAATTCCCTCTTTAAAAAACTGTGCTCGTTGGCACCGATTGGTGGAACCAGATGGGGCATATACATTAATAATCCTGGTGTTATAAAGCGGAGTGTAATTAGGAAAAACTCTGGCAACATATCATTTCGAAAAAAACATTAAGAAATCTGACCCGAGAGACATGTGGACACAAGTCAGTAAAACCGGTCAGACTAGAAATATTCATGACTTGGGAAGGGATCAGTCGGCTTCTCCGTGTCTGGGACAGTATCCGTCGCGGCGATGACATTCAAGACGACGTCATCTCGTGGAGTGGCCATCGTGGTGACTGTAACGGTTCCTGTGGTGTCCATAATTGCGTCCTCCTTTGTAGTGTCGTCGACATCGACAGCCCTGTCATCGGTTCGTCATTAAGTGGTGCACTATATTCAGGTGTTTGCTGGTGATTTTTATCTTCGGTTCGGGTAATTGCTACGTCATCGGAGGGCAAACTGGCAGAACCTGAGGTACTATCAAAGGACACAGGGTCTTCGTTAGATGACTGCTGATTGCACTGCAAGTTCTCAGATGCAGATTGACGTATTTTGCCCCCTATTTGCTTCGCCTGTTCACGCAGTTGTGGTGCAGTCTGCTCTGCACCTTGACGCACGATCCTCCGTTTTTTAGATTTCTTGGGAGATGCGTCTCGTGGTGGACTTTGGACGGTACCTGAAGAAGCCTCAGGTTGCAAAGTAGCACTACTCGAAGTGACTGACGCCAGGTCTGATTTCATTGCACTTGACGGGCTGTGGTCAGTGCCTAAGGCAGCTGCAGGATTCGGAGGAGCACCACTAGAAACGGCTGGTTGCGAGTCCGTTTTCTGTGCACCTGATACGCTTTTGATACCTCCTAAAGAAGCTCCACGATGCAGAGGAGCACTACCCGAAGCGACTGAGGTCGCGTCCGTATCCATTGCCTCATTGGGCTATTCCACGGCGACAAGGGCAGGAGCAGATATGTCTTCGCAGGAGGGTTGAGTGTCTACAGATGCTACACCTGAGTCGGTCGGTTGGTCGGTCGCTTGTGGGTCGGTATTCGTAGTAACTTCGGGGAGCGCAGTGGCACTTGCAAAAGCGCGCACTACGGCGACATATGTCACGGGCAGCGTTGACATAGCAGGGGGCCTGACGGCATCGCCGGCAGGCAGTTGCGCCACTCGCCTTTGAACACATTCTGCACGAACGTGGCCTGGCAAATTACAGACAGCACACGTTTTCGGTTCGTCATCATACATCACAACAGCTCTATATCCGCAGACGTTTATAAACGACGGAATGTGCTTCTGCAATTCGACTTTTAATTGGCGCACACCATTCAAAACAGGGAATTTGTGTGCAGCAGACCACCGTTCGGCAATATTACTCAAAACTTTCCCGTATGGAGCAATAACTGCATTTATCTGGACACTTGTAATTTCAAAGGGAAGTTCAAAGACTCGCACGGTCCGAATACCTAGACCAGCATGGGCAACGGTAACCTCCCCAACATTTCCGTCAGCATGTTTAAATTTCAGAATGCCACCACAAGATCGAACTATCCTTTCACACAATTCTGGACTGGCAAGTTTCACGAAAACCACACTGTTCATAATCGAGAAATGTATGCCGATAATATCACCAAGTCCTATTTTAACATCATCCTCTAACCACTGTTCAACATCAAATGACCTCGGTCGGACAAAGTTGCGATCAAACGTGAATTTCAAAGTATCTTTTCGTTGCGGTTGCGACATCTCTTAATTCTTTTTCATGTCTACACAAATACTATAGACAGCGACGCGTTGCAGCAAGAGCAGACACTTACCACGCGGAGCTAACGCAGCACAGCACACAGCACGGCACGTCCGACCTCCAGCGCAGCCGCTGGCTGACTACCGACTGAGCTAGCCGTGCTGCCTCGTTGCGTACCTGCTGGGTAGCAGATCACACAGTACTCGTTTGGGTTGGTTGGTCCCATACAGAATCTCTCCATGCTGCCTAATGTTTTCCTAACGTCACACTCGTCACGTACTTCACTTTTATTTCATAATCATTTCTGAGAGGTAAAGGAATTGCATGACAATCTGCAGAGCTAGCGGCGTCAAAATTAACACACATACTTGATGTGACTCAAAAGCCGAACGAGTTACTTTCCGACGTTGTTTTAGATGTGCAAGTGCCAGTCAAACCTCGCGGTGAGGGCACTCTGCCGACCATTTCGCTAGTTAACACCGGTCTTGTTGTGTGTGTTACAAGCTCAAGACCATCTCCAAGCACAAAATGGTCAACAGCAACATTCAGACGGTTTCGTACTGCACAATTGCTACATTAAAACGGTATGTTTCTTTTTCAGAACTGAAAAACACGACCGTGACAGGAATCGAACCTGCAATCTTCGGATCCGAAGTCCGACGCCTTATCCATTAGGCCACACGGTCATTGACGACCAAGTATAACTTATATACGACTCATCTCGAAACGCTCACACCCCCTGAGGAATTGTGTTTTCGTTCCACACAGCCGCTGCCCCTTACTCTTTCCCACCCATTCGTTACATTCAGCCTCTTTCGAGACCGACCAAACATAGACAGGAAAACAAGACCACACACTTTGCGCATTCGGAATCGATGGCAGGGTGTCTCTCGCCGCATTTGCTACGATGGCCGTTTGCTACTTCTGCAGAAGCGGCGGCGGCGACGACGACGACGACGACGACGACCGCGAGAGGCTCAGAGATTTGTGAGAAATACATCTATAAAATGTAATTCAGACTGCCTCGTCCCACCTTATGCCGTACCGCTTTGGCAAACGCTTTATCTGCGCCATTCGCCTTAATCACATCTGAGAGTAATTCTTAATAAAACGCCTGTCGCTAATTGTTCGTCATCACAGATACTGTTTGCTATACGGCCATGACGCGCAACTGATTTCCAAAATTCGTCTTCCTCCTGTGAGGATGGAACTCACGACTCCTGGTTTACTAGACCAGTGCTCTACCACTTTTTTTATATATATATAGCGTGACAGCATTCGAACCTGTAATCTTCAGATCCGAAGTCCGACGCCTGATCCATTTTTTTTTATTTTTTAGTCTGGCGCCTTGGACGGCTTTTTATTGTTTTTTATAAGGATGCATATCAGTAGGCGCATGACGGGGACAACGAGGGCAGGGGTCAAAGAACTCGAGGCCTGGCCACGATGCCCTAACCATCACTCCCACCGAATGGCTCCTTCAGTGCATTTTAATTGTTATAGAAAAGCGGGTATAGTCGTGTATATTTTTCGCCTGCTCTCTTTATTGTGGTAAGGAGCGCTGGTTGTACGACATCTGGGGGTGAGATCCCATTGCAAAGCCGTCATTCGCGTTTTCAGTCAACAGACATTCGAGTAAGAAACATGTGATCATATTGGAATATACATCGAGCATTTATAAGACACTTATTGGGTTGCAGACGTAACAAAAATGGATAAAAGAGGAGGCATTTCCTTCATCTTGAACGTAGATTCATACTTCACCTCTTCAGTACTCCTATAATAGTAGATTTAGTGTTAGACTGTGCGCTTTAACCAACACCTATTCGTTCGAATAAAATGATCAGCATGTTTCCATACATTTTCCTGTGGTCTGCATGTTGCTTAATGTTGCTGTACTCCATTTGCATAAAAAGCTTGAATTCCGTTTCGTCGTCACCACCTATTTTATTGATAATGTAATGGACAAACTGTCCCATTAACCAATGTAATGCATTATTTTTGGTTTTGGGGTAATACTTACTTTCAGGTCTGAAAAGCACCATAGGAGTAATGGAATTGGGTGACGTTCGTTGCAGTAGTGCAAGACGTTTCCTGAGCCAATGCCAGTTGTTGAGATTTCCAGCACACGTAAATCTATGAATCACAGTGTCAACTTGTTTACATTTCTGACATAAGGGGGTTTCAGCTTTCCCAATTTTATAAAGCCGCTCGTTGGTGCTGACAATATTATTGACGGCTTTGTACCATGCCGTTATCACATGTGAATTGAGCCCGTTAAAACTAATATTCTCCCAAATTGCATCCCAGTTGTGACTCATATATTTCGTGGCAATTTCATTTTGTCCTTCATATTGTTGTCTTTGTCTCATGATATCTCTGGCTGTAATTTGCAGTGAAGTTCTGAGTTTCTCGTTAACATAGCTCAATTCTGTGTACAAGATCCTAACGTATCGCAGGCGGGGGTTAATTTGTTGTACGTCTGCCAGTGGTTGAAGGCTTTCTGGTTGGACACATTTAAACAATTGTGTAGTAATACTGCCGGGGTTGGCGTGAAATATGTTTAAAGACCTTTTTATGAAAAGCGCAGATGCTTTATTGCGTATGTCCACCAGTCCGAGGCCTCCATTTCTAGGATGTAGAGTCGCAGTTCTTAGGTTAACCCTGAAGATTTCCCCCTTCCATAAGAAATTTGCAACCCTCGACATTATTTTCTGAGCTATCAACTTCGGCAAGGGAAAAACTTGTGCCATATAGAATGCCTTTGAGAGAATGCATAAGTTAATGAACCTGACCCTCTGAACCTGGTTCATAAGTCGTTGTGAGTTCTCAATAAGTCCCCCTTGAATCTTTGTTAATATCTCTTTCCAATTGAGGGCTGTCATCCTCATTGGACATGCCGTCAGGATTGTCCCCAGGGTTTTATGGGTGGTAACTGACTTCGCCCGATCGATGTGTATCCGTTCAAAACCCCGCATTCCCAGGATTGTACTTTTATTTTCGTTTGTTGTCGCACCGGATGGGCGGCAGTAGTTTTGAAGAATGGCCCCTAGTCGAATTACATCATCTTGCCCTCTTATGACGACACCAACATCGTCAGCATAGGCTCTCACTACAGTTTTCCTGCCAGTTATAGTTATGCCCTTTAACCTTTCATGAACACTTCTTAAAAAGGGCTCTAACGACACAACAAACAAAAACATAGATAAGGGACTTCCCTGTGGGATGCCGCGGTTTATTTGAATTTGCCGCGTCAGCTGACCGTTGACAGCTAATTTAGCGTTCAGACCAGTAGCAACGTTTTTTATAACATTAACTGTTTTGTGGACGAGTCCCATTTTTGTCAGTACCTCAAATAGGAAGCGGTGATTCACCGAGTCGAAAGCCTTATTAAAATCTATAAAAAGTAAAGCACATTTGATGGAAACCGATGCTAAGGCGATGATGTCTCTATATTCAGAAATCTTATTAAAAATACTTCTATTTGCTGCACATGACTGATGTTGACTAATTAATTTGTCGGTCAGAGGTGAGAGTCTCTTTTTTAAAATCCTGCATACTATTTTGTAGTCAGTGTTTAAAAGGGAAATAGGGCGGTAATTGTTTAACTTTTCGTCCCTTTGTTTTTCGGTAAAAGTACAATTTTGCTGTCTTTAAAATCTGCAGGTATCGTCTGCTCGTTAAAAATCTCATTGACAATGCATGTAAACGTGTCACCAATTAAGAACCAGAACTTTCTGTAAAATTCTACAGGGAGTCCGTCGGGTCCAGCAGATTTATTCACCGGGGACTGTTGTCTTTTAATGGCGAGTAATTTCGCTTTGGTGTGTCTGATGTCTTGTAATCTAATGGTTGACACGTTTGCCTGTTCATAGCGGTCTCGCAACAAACTGTAATAAAATTCCATACTGTTTTTTAACTCCCACGCTCTTTCTCTGCTGTATCTGGTACACACTTTTCTCAGTCTCGGCTTTGCAACCTTAATCCACCAGTCTAATACTGTGGGGTGCCTCTCGATCGACCGCAGACATAAGGTCCACGCATCCGATACCGCGTCTGCCAAACCTTGCTCTTTTAAGAGAGAGACGTTTAGATGCCACTGGTTCCTAAAAATCTGAATCGGCTGTGGAGCTAAATTAATGCACTCCTTCATACTGCAGTGGTCACTAAAATATACAGGTACGATTTCTGAATTTAGTAGACATCTTTCCAAGTTTTGGGAAACATAAATTCTGTCTATTCTACTGCGCGAAGTCGGTGTTATGTACGTATATATTCAACCTTCGTTGGATATTTTAGTTCCCATGCGTCCCTAAGTTTTAGGTAGGTTACTAGGCGTTTAAGTTCCAAAGAACCGTTAAAATGTTGTTGTTGATCTTTACGATTTAACACACAGTTAAAATCACCGCCCATTATAAAATTGTTTTGGTTTCGACGTAATAAATATATAAGTTCCTCTTTATAAAATGCTGCCCTGTCCTGTCTATTACTATTTCCTGAGGGCGCGTATAAGTTAATCAATGTGGTACCTAAAACGTTAATACTAATTGCCCTTCCAGATTCCAACCGCTCCACTTGAGATACGGGCATCCCTTCCCTGAGCAGAACCGCTGTTCCTGTATGTGTTTGACAAGATACGTTAACAATTGCGGTGTATCCTGGTATTACAAATTCCGTCGTTACAACCTCCTGTAGCAAAGCGATATCGGTTCCAGAGTCATACAAAAATTCCTTGAGAGCAGCTAGCTTTAATGAGGTTCGAATTTTATTTATATTGATCGTTGTGATAGAGTATGCTTGCATCTCTAACTTGCTATTGGCCACCGACAATTGTTGTACTTTTGGAGTGCTGAGATCCGGTTTAGAACTACAGTCATTCAGAACTTGGTAGCAGTCCTAGTAACACGGGCGCTAAACGTTAGTTTGTCTGCCATTGTCATCCTGCACCTTAGTACTGAGGGGCTGTTCGACATTGAGTGTGTCAGGAGGCTCATCTGGAGCACCTTCTCTGACAATTTCATATCGTATTTTTTTCTGTGATTTTACGTCTGACTTTTCCGCTTTTTGTTTGGCTTGGGTGCGAGAAACAGTAAGATTCGGTTGTGGTTTTAGCGTACGGCGGTGGACGCCGTGAAAACCCTGACCTGATTTTGTTGTGGCAACACTCGACGCGGCCGCTTCAGCAGCAGTGCCTAGAGAGACCTGGTTTGTAAACACTGCCTGCTGTTTACATGCTACCTTCGTTTGTTGTGATGCTTGTGACGGTGTTTGCTTATTTTCCGGTTCAGGAGTAAACACTTTCTCTTGTTTACACTCTGGTGCCGGTTGCTGTGCTGTTGCGGTGTCGTGGTGTTGTTGTTCTACCGCTTTCGCGAAGTTACCGTCGGTAAACAGCTGATTATCGCTGTTTTCAGCTGGGCAAGTTGTCACTGCTTGGGGGACTTCTACTTTCTCGCTGTCGGCAGCTGCTGTTGCATTTTCTGGCAGTGAGCGAGATGTATCAGAAACTGCAATTAAATCCACTTGCATTCCGTTTTGGGGCACATGCAGATTTTCATCGCCAGGTTTCTGTTTACGTACAGCAGGAGATTGTCGGGAGGTGTCATCATCAGAATGATAATCTGTATGTTCAAGTGGTCGTTTTTTGGTTAGTACGTCTAACTCACGGGCAGAGGAATCACAATTGAAGCGTGTTACCAGGGGTGGAAAATCACTGCCATCAACTGCAATAGTTCCAGAACTAGGTACAGGATCCGAACCCTCACCCTGTTTAGCTGTGTTATCGGTTGCCAAAACTTCGCTCAAGGTCATCTTGCGGGTTGGACTAAATTTGTTTTTAGTACAAAGATACGACGGGGACATTCCTGCCTTAAATGACCCGATTCATTGCATATATGGCACGTAGGGGTTTGACCAGTATAAATCACGTGTGCTTTATGCCCGTCAACAGTTATATGAGATGGGATATTCGTCTTTACTTCCATCTCTACCGAACGAATACCATTGAAGCTCTGAATTTTAAATTGCTTCGACCAACGTTCGTTAACTATACCCTTTACCTCAACATATTGAGACAGGGCAACCTTGATTTTCTCATTATCTATCTCGATAGGTAAATTTAACACCCGCACAGATCTATAAAGAGCATCAGCTCTCCTGATAGCCACTTTACTTGTAGTGCCGTCTCTATGCAAAAATTCGACATAATACCCGAATTTTCCAATAATTTTATCGACCGAAACGGGATCCAAAAACATTACGAAAACACAGTAGTTGTCAGTATCTAGCTGAGTGGTATGCACCTTATCAGAATTTATGCCAAGTACCTGATCAAGCCAATCATGAATTTCCAGAGCAGTCGGCTGAACACGTCGTGTTTCCTTAGCGAAGGCAAAAAACAGCGTATTCTTCCTCACAGTTGTAGCCATGGTATGCAGTAATCAAGGGGAGATACCGGTAATTACCGAAAACTCCACAAACGACAAATAATCGTCGATAGAAAACAAAAAAAACAGATCACACAGGAGGCAGAAGAATCACAAGCAACACACGAATAAAATCACAAAACTCAAAAACACCGAAACGCAAAAGTAAACACTGGCGAAACACTGACTACATGCAGCAAAAGGAGGCACGTCCGTACGCGTCGGCAGCTAGAGCCAGAAAAAACGCAACTGATTTCCAAAATTCGTTTTACTCCTGTGAGGATGGAACTCACGACTCCTGATTTACTAGACCTGTGCTCTACCACTGAGCTAAATAGGCACAGGTCTTGTTGTGTGTGTTTCAAGCTCAAGACCATCTCCAAGCACAAAATGGTCAACAGCAACATTCAGACGGTTTCGTATTGCACAATTGCTACATTAAAACGCTATGTTTGTTTTTCAGAAATGGAAAAACACGACCGTGACAGGAATCGAACCTGCAATTTTCGGATAAGAAGTCCGGCGCCTTGTCCATTAGGGCACACGGTCACTGACGACCAAGTATAACTTATATACGACTCATCTCGAAACGCTCACACCCCCTCAGGAATTGTGTTTTCGTTCCACACAGCCGCTGCCCCTGCCTCTCTCCCACCAATTCGTTACATTCAACCTCTTACGAGACCGACCAAACATAGACAGGAAAACAAGACCACACACGTTGCGCATTCGGAATCGATGGCAGGGTGTCCCTCGCCGCATTTGCTACGATGGCCATTTGCTACTTCTGCAGAAGCGGCGGCGGCGGCGGCGACGATGACGACGACGACGACGACGATGACGACGAGGACCGCGAGAGGCTCAGAGATTTGTGAGAAATACATCTATAAAATGTAATTCAGACTGCCTCGTCCAACCTTATGCCGTACCGCTTTGGCAAATGCTTTATCTGCGCCATTCGCCTTAATCACATCTGCGAGTAATTCTTAATAAAACGCCTGTCGCTAATTGTTCCTCATCACAGATACTGTTTGCTATACGGCCATGACGCGCAACTGATTTCCAAAATTCGTCTTCCTCCTGTGAGGATTTAACTCACGACTCCTGGTTTACTAGACCAGTGCTCTACCACTTTTTTCTTTTTTTATTTTTCTTTTTTTACCTGTAATCTTCAGATCCGAAGTCCGAGGCCTTATCCATTTTTTCCACTTTTTTACACCTTAACCAATTTTTTTTAGATAACAACGACCCCTGGTTTACTATACCAGTGCTCTACCACTTTTTTTTTTTTTTAACGCGCACTTCCGGTACCGGGAATCGAACCCGGGGAGGCGATATAGGTGTTGACCAGTTCAACTTTTTGGAGAGCATTCAGTTGCCTCATACTATGCTGTTGTACACATGCCGTGAACTTGTGAATAAATCTCAATAATTTACAGCAATGGTATTCTGTATCTTCCGGCGAAACTCAAGTCCTAAGCACTGTATACTGGTAAGTTCCCGTAATCGGGCATGGTTGGGGAAATGTATTTCCCCGTCCGACATTCATGATTCCAGATTTTTGCCAGTTCACCTTCGCCCCTGATGCCACCGCATATCGTTGAAGTATTTCAAGTGAGGACCTCACTTCTTGCGCGTTCACGACAAGAAAGCCGACATCATCTGCGTACGCACGGCACACAATCTTCTGTCTATTGATTTCCAATCCCTGCAAACGTTCAGTTAGCGTAGCAAGCAGAGGTTCTATGGCGATGGCAAAGAGAGCCATCGACATCGTACAGCCTTGCCTCACCGAACACGCGATATCAATCGCACCACTGAGGCGACCATTAATTTGGATTCGCGAAGTACTGTTACGGATCATATTGTCGATTACTTGAGTGAACTGGTGCGGAAATCCCAATTCTCGCATGACGTGGAAAAGGAATCGGTGGCTCACTCTGTCGAATGGTTTTTCAAAGTCTATCATTAAGAGGGCGCATTTTAATTTGCAGGCCTCCGCTACGGCTATCACATCTCTGTAATCCGTGAGCGTGTGGTAAATAGATCTATTTCTACCAACACTCGTTTGATACTGTCCTGTGATTGTGGACATGACATTTTTGAGCCGTTGGCTGAGGACACGGGCGATTAGTTTATAATCACTATTTAACAACGGGAGAGGTCTCAAGTTTGTTGGGTTGTCACTGCACGGGGTCTTGGGCAGTAAAACAACAATTCCCTGTCGAAATTCCTGCGGAATAACGTTACATGGGTTCATGAGTTCGTTACATATTGCAAGTAGCTTCGATTTCATCTGCGGCCACAAGGTTTGATATACTTCTGCAGGTAGGCCGTCCGAACCTGGAGATATATTTTTCGGACTCCGTAGGATAATGTCTGTTAATTCATCTTCTGTCACCTCTGTAATAAGCTGATTAGCCTCTGTGGGGCCGAGTCTCCGTGATAAATTTGTCGTAAAATCCGCAAACACGGTAACATCTGTTATTTTATTGGACATCAGGTCTCGATAGTACTCTTCAATCGCACTCAAGATTGCACTTTGTTTAGTAACTATGGCACCGGTACTGGTTCGGATCTGTGTAAAGATTTTCCGACGGCCTCGTCGACTTTCACGTAACATGTGATATATGGCAGCCTCTTCTTCTTGCACCGTCGTAGGAACTCGCGCCCGAACTTGAAAACCTTCCAACTGTTTCCGTTGCAGCGTTAAAATTTTTGCCTGAATTCTTTTGATGTGTGCAAAATTGCGGATATCGGTCGCATCAAATTTATGTAACTCCCGAAGACACTGAAAATAAAATTCCATCGTCCGTTTGTGCCACTGATTTTTCTGACGGGAGTAAATCATTAAAGTTTTCCTAATTTGAGGTTTGGCGCATTGGAGCCACCACTCGATCGCGGAGTTGTAGGAATTGAATTTACGTTCACAGACCGTCCAAGTGGACAGGAAGGCTTCTCGACATGCAGTATCTTGCAAATGTGCAATGTTGAACTTCCATAACCCTCGACTCCGGTAGGTTTCCTGTTGTTTCATGTTGACGGAACAGATATAGGCAGCATGGTCGGAATATACAGTAGGCCATATTTCGGTCTGTAGCAGGTGTTGCTTTAAATTACACGATATGTAAATTCTATCTAACCTAATTCCCGAATGACTGGTAAAATGTGTAAAACCCACTGCATTCCGTGCGTGGACGTCCAGGTGTCAGTTAAGCGGAGTTCTTGAATGATCTGTTCTAATTCAACACACCGATTAAAGTGCGGAGTTTGATCTATTTGACTAAGCACACAATTGAAATCTCCGCCAAAAATGACATCAGTGTAGTTGGTCCCGAAGAGGGGAAGGATCTCGTGGCGGAAAAATTCTGCACGGCGTTGCCTATTACTGGACCCAGAAGGTGCGTAAATATTAATCAGTCTGATGTTATTGACAGTTACTGCTATCCCTCTGCCGGTCACAAGTTTGGCCTCACAATTGGCAATGATCCCTTCTTTTAAGAGTAATGCTGTTCCAAGTTCGAAACCGTTGCCAGGGTTTATGAACGCGTTATACCCGGCTATGTGGTCTAACTCGATATCACTCACTTCCTGAAGCATTGCTATATCTATGTCAGCTGCGTATAACAAGTCTTGTAAGTTTTTCAGATTCAAATCGCTACGTATCTTATTGATATTGAGAGTCATGATCTTGTAGGCCTGCAAGGTGGTCATTGATGTTCCGTACGAAAGGAGTAGACGTTAGGATACGTCAGCTAGCTGTCAATTGGAGGCGCTGACAGTTTAGGTCGTTTGAGTAGCCATGGCAACGTGGACTTTGCTTCCATCAACTACTGAGAGAGGGGGCAAGGACCCAGTCGCGGGTGTTGAATCCTCCTGCATCTCTACATCATCTTTATTCGTTTCACACTCGTCTGCCCAATTAGGAGAGGAAAGGGTGCCTACTGGTTCAGGAAACGGTGGATTCGTATCCGGTCGCTCAGTGTTCTGAATCGGCATCTCATCTTGTCTGCTGTCGGACGTCGCGGGCGGCTCCGACACGGTGTTGTCAGATCGTGGTGCGTTACGTGAGCGCGAAGTCGAGGCGACAGCGTCAGCTGGTCCTTCTTTTAAATTCTGGCCGATTAATTTTGCCTTTCCCCGCAAGCTCGGTGCTGTATCTTCCGCACCTTGATGAGCCATGCTCCGTTTTTTATTTTTCTT
The DNA here is from genome assembly GCF_023897955.1 of Schistocerca gregaria. Lineage (NCBI taxonomy): Eukaryota > Metazoa > Arthropoda > Insecta > Orthoptera > Acrididae > Schistocerca > Schistocerca gregaria. The sequence continues at coordinate 28,827,543 of NC_064929.1, read as the reverse complement.
CGGAGATCTATTACCGCGTATTACTGCGTCAGAGTTCGGCATCGTTTCAGTCACTTGTTCGGACATGGTAGCAGGAGCCAGGGACATCTCCGTTAACTCAGCACCCTGTATGGGTTGTTCTACCACCATATCACTGGTCCTGTTAGTGTCATGGGTTTCAGAAACAGCCATCCCGAACGTGACTGTAGTGTCCGGTGATGCTACATTAACTGCGAGACTGGGTCCAGCAGGTGGATCACGAATCGGTTGTTTTGCCGGCTCACCGCGAGCAACCGACACGTACGATGCCGGTAATGTTGACATTGCGGGAGGGCGAACACTCTCTCCGGTTGGCAGTTGAGGTACACGACGCTGTAAACATTCCGCACGCACATGTCCCGTCGAGTTACATCTAGCACATGTCCTAGGTTGGCCATCATACGTTACGACTGCACGGTACCCACAAACCGTGACGTACGACGGAATATGTCGTTGCAAGTCTACTTTAAGCTGCCTGACGCCATTCAAAACCGGATATTTATGAGCCGGAGACCAACGTTCAGCAAAGTTACTCAAAACACTGCCATATGGCGATATCGCAACATTTATCAGATCGGCTGGTACCTCAAGGGGTAGTTCAAAAATGCGAATTGTTCGAAGTCAAAGCCCTGCGTGGGAAACAGTAACTACACCCACATTGCCATCACTATGCTTAAACTTCAAACCGGAACTGAAGGAGTCAACTATTTTGTCACAAAAATCGGCATCTCTCATCTTGATATAAACTATGCTAGACAAAATCGACAAATGTATACCAATAACCTGATGGATTCCAATTTTCATCACGTCTTCGATGAAATCCTCGATTTCGAAAGAGGTTGGTCGAGCAAATGAATTATCGAAAGTTAACTTCAAAGTATCTATCCTCATAGCTTGTGTCATCACTGATTCATCAACATCATTCCTCACACGCAAGAATAACCGCTGCTAGCGAACGACTTACCCCGCAGAAGTAAACAAGCCAGCCACAGCGCTGAGCACAGACATCACTGAGCTAAAGAGGTGCGGCCTAGCGGAACTTTTGCGTACTTCGTCCGTACGGTCGTCTGAATCATCAGACTTCAGCTGACAACACTTCATATTTTCGACTAATATTTGCAGATGTGGCGACCCATTACTGCTTGGCTACACATCTGACACGTAGCCGATGTTCTCTCCAAACAAAACCACCTGCACTTCAGAACATGATTTTCACACATGTCTACAAAATCACCTTCACCTTCAAATACAGTTTTCTTGCGACTGATAGAGACCTAGGCATATTTTAAAGTTGCTACTTCCATTACATCACGTTAATCAGAAAATCGGTAATTTACATCTGCAGCGGAAAAAAACTCAGTTACGCCCAGTGTATGGTTCGCACCCACGACCCTGTGATTAAGAGTCTCATGCTCTACCGACTGAGCTAGCCGTGCTGCCTCGTTGGATACCTGCTGGGTAGCAGATCACACAGTACTCGTTTGGGTTGGTTGGTCCCATACAGAATCTCTCCATGCTGCCTAATGTTTTCCTAACGTCACACTCGTCACGTACTTCACTTTTATTTCATAATCATTTTTGAGAGGTAAAGGAATTGCATGACAATCTGCAGAGCTAGCGGCGTCAAAATTAACACACGTACTTGACGTGACTCGAAAGCCGAACGAGTTACTTTCGGACGTTGTCTTAGATGTGCAAGTGCCAGTCAAACCTCGCGGTGAGGGCACTCTGCCGACCATTTCCCTGCTTAACCCCGGTCTTGTTGTGTGTGTTTCAAGCTCAAGACCATCTCCAAGCACAAAATGGTCAACAGCAACATTCAGACAGTTTCGTACTGCACAATTGCTACATTAAAACGGTATGTTTCTTTTTCAGAACTGGAAAAACCCGACCGTGACAGGATTCGAACCTGCAATCTTCGGATTTGAAGTCCGACGCCTTATCCATTTTTTTTTCTTTTTATTATCAGATTGACTTGGTATATTTCACGAGAATTCAGACAACCATAGTCAAATCATCATTTAATATTAGCTGCAAAAAGAAAATCAACAAATTAGGTGAAACACAAATAAAACATTTCTTCTGAAGGGGAAGACCAACCCGTTACCCCACCCGTATGAATTTTGGGTGTATATATATACATGCAAAAGAGAGAGAGAAAAAAAATTACGAAAAAATACAACAAGGGAGGGGACTCGAGCTCAGGGAAGAAACAATAATCACAGGGGAACTTAACCAACACCTTGACGGTTAAACACAAGAAAAAGCATATTCGCAAAAAGCGTTCGGTATTGTGGTAACCGCTGCCATTTCCAATGCGCAGTTGACAAATAATGGTGAAAAACGCGGGGATCTGGGTCATTACCGCCTTCAATGACGTAATGGACATAGTAACCCAAGAGCCAGACAATCGTGTACGTTTTCGTCTGAGGAAAATAAGAGATGTCCGGATGTAAGAAGATGTCGTCTGGGAATGAGGTTTCAGGCCCTCTAGTAAGAAAAGCTAATTGACGGCGGACCCAGAGCCAGTGATCCCGTCCGCAAGCAACTAGCCTGTGAAGTAAGGTGTCAGTTTGATGACATTCCTCACACTGATCAGTCGGACGAAGGCCAATACGAAAAAGACGATCACCAGTAGGTATCACACGGTAAATGACCTTATACCACGTTGAAACAATCTCCATCGGCAAAATGGGAAGACTAAGATGAGACCAGACCGTTTTCCATGACGTTGACGGGGAAGCAAGTTCAACAGAAGAAGGGAAACATGCTGTACCCCAACGGATTTGTAGCATGTTGGTAGTAATATGCGTCATAGAAAGTATATCAGCACCCAGAATAACGACAAGTACAAAGTATTCACGAATGTGCCGCAATTTAGGATTAATCCGTCCAACATCAACAGGAGGGGTCAGACTGGCCGGCCGGAGGCGGGAAAGTAAACGAGAGGTGACTGAATGCGGAGCCCGCGTACAGGTTAAAACATTGCGGCGGGCAAATAAGATGGACGTCTTCACTTTGATATCTGAAAGACCCAATCCTCCAAGCTTCCGAGGCCTGGCCACAACTTCATACCGGACACGGAAGACATGGCTGCGCCACAGAAATCGACTAGACAGCTGTTTCAGCCTGCGGGCCATCATCGCGGGAAGCGGGAAGACCTGCGCAACGTAGTATATTTTACTGAAGACATAGGTCTCTAAAACCCGTGCCTTGTGAAGGAGGCTAAGGGAACGGCGGTCATGTTCAAGGATCGCCCCGTGAACACGACTCGTAACCTCACGCCAATTTAGTGCCGCCATTTTGATCGGATTACGATCCACTATGATCCCCAAGGTCTTATGGCGATCGACAACCGTCGCCCAAGGAATGACGACATGATCAAAGCCTCTCAACGGCAGGAACGTGCATTTGCGATCATTAATTCGAGCACCAGCAAGACCACAATATGAATCCAAGGTATCCTTAAGCCGCGGTATGTCCTCGGCATGTCGTACTAAAACCATGACGTCATCGGCGTATGCACGGACTGCAAAAATTTCCCCCAATATATTCCAGCCACGTAAGTGCATGGTGAGATGGCGAAGTAAGGGCTCTAAGGATAGAACAAAAAGTGACATGGATAAGGGGCTTCCCTGGGGTAACCCCCGTCTGATCGATATCCGGGGGGTAGGGTGACCGTTCACAATCACCGAGACACTGATACCGGTAAAAAGATTAGTTAAGACTTGTCGAGCATCATTATTAAAGCCGACAGCGGTGAGCACTCTCGATAAAAAATCATGGCTGACGCGATCGAACGCTTTTTGGAAATCAAGAAAAAGCAAAGCCCCTGGGATATTAGCGGCAGCCGCCACCGAGATTACATCGCGACATTCGAGAACGGAAGTCAGTATCGTGCGTCCAGGCACACAGCTTTGGTGGGCGGCAATAATGGTATCGAGCAGCTTAGAGAGACGGATATTAATTGCTCGAGCGACAAGTTTATAATCAAAGTTAAGGAGAGTAATAGGACGGAGGGAATCAATTGCAGGTCGACCTGTGGATTTCGGGAGGAGGACCATTCTGCCTTCCTGAAAAGGAACAGGAAGTGAGACTCCCCGCATCACTTCATTTGCCATTGACGTTAAGGTGTCACCAATGAGCGGCAAAAATTGAACATAGAACTCCTTAGGAATACCATCTAATCCAGGCGACTTGCGGGACTGCGATCCTCCAACAACATCATTTATGTCATCCTTCTGAAAGGGACGCAGAAAGGCGTCGTTTAATTGAGGAGTGACGACGCGAGGCAGCAAGGAGGTAAAGTCGTCAAGAGAGGTTTCTGCCGGGACATGAGTATCGTACAGATCAGTAAAATAGGTGTAAACGAAGTCAGAAATGTCACGGTGAGAGGTGAACACGCGGCCGTCAGCGGTTGTGAGGGAGGCAAGGCACCCAAGTTTCCGGCGCGACCGTAAACGGACTAGATGGTAGAGTGACGTCAGTTCCTCTTGTAGAAGGGAACGTGGTTGAGACCTCGTCCGCAGGCCCTCCATTTGAATGCGTTTGAGCTGCAGCAATTTGGCTTTGATGCGCTGTATATCAGTAACCCGGAGGGGAGCATGCGTAGCACTATCGTACAGTTGACGTAAGACAGAATAGTAAAATTCTTGCGTTCGTCGATCTTCTGCCACCTTCGCAGCCCCAAAACGCATGAGAGCCCTACGGATGTGTGGTTTTGCATACAGTGTCCACCATGCCACGATAGACGGGTACCGGTCCATAGTACGAGAACAACGAGTCCAAATGTCCTCCAGGACGATACCAAGGGTTGTATCTTGCAAATACGCGATATTGAGCATCCAAGGAGGACGAAACAATTTTACCGGTTGTCGCTCGTAATTAAACGTAACGGCTACAGCGCAATGATCAGTAAAACAGGCTGGTATCACATCAACAGCCAGAAGTTGCCCACATAAGGAATCGGAAAGGTAAAAGCGATCGAGGCGACTGCTAGACGTGGGAGTAAAGTAGGTATGTCGTACAAGTGTAGGATAGCGAGAAACCCACACGTCACGCAGGTGCAAGGAGCGCACAAGGTCGTCGAGTTCTTCACTGAAATTAAAATTAGGAGACTGATCTACCGGCCGTAGAACACAATTGAAGTCCCCACCTAAAATTATCTTTGTCGGGGATTTACGAAGCAGGTAAATGACTTCTTCTTATTAGAAACTCGAGCGTGCGGTAGTACAACCCGAACCAGAAGGGGCATAAAGAAGGAGTAAACTGAGATCATAAAACGTGCACCCGATCCCCCTTCCACTGTCGAGTACTTCGAAATTCATCAACGGAATGCCTTCTCTATAAAACAAGGCAGTGCCCGTAGAAAGTTCGGAAGCGACATTAAAAAACGTCGAGAACCCAGGAATGGAAAACTGGTCGAATAGGACTTCCTGTAAAAAAACAACATCTGCCCCAGACTGATAGATAAACTGTCGCAAAGCGGCGAGCCGAAGCTCAGAACATATTCTGTTAATATTCAGAGTAAGAAATGTATATGCTTGTATGGAACTTCAACCTAGAAAGAAAAACAAAGATCGGTAGAGAGCCGTCAGCTGACGGAGCAGCATACAAGTAATCATACCAGAAACACGCGCTGAACCACAGAGAGAAAAACTACGAAACAGAACCCTCATCTTCCCACTGCTTTTTCTTCGGCCGTGACGCGGCTCTCCGTGGCTGTTTACGGATTCGACTGCGGCTCCGCGGTGCCGACGCTGCAGCGTTCGGCTGCGTAGGAGCGTCATGTAGACATTCCGTGTCAGATTGCAAGAGAGAGGCCTCTACATCCCACTCGTCCGCAGACATGGGTTCACGGTGGGACAGTTGGTGAATAACAACGGGATCCACTGGCTCTGGAGAATCAATCAGTTGTTTGATGGGAGGAGGCTGTGACCCAGAGGGGGCGACAGAAATTCCAGAAGGGGGTTGCGAAACAGAGTCAATAGGAGAAGTGTCAGAGAGCACCGGAGAAGACACGTGGCAACCAGAAGCAGGTTCCGTCACGGGCGTCTCCGAAGAGGCTGCCGCGGTAGCAGGAACAACGTCAGATAAGGTGTCAGGGAGCTTCTGCAAAGGCGTGATAGCACCTGTGGCTTCCTCATCCACGATTTCCGACTGAGAAAGAGAGTCCTTTACCGGAGGCCCATCGGAAGGGCGAGCCAATAAGGAAGATTCATCAGCCGCATCATCCTGTGTTCGCCGACGCTTGTTGTGAGAAATCAGCGCGGGAACATCGGAATTAAGGGCAGCAACCTCCCTACTCAAGGACAACGGGGGAAAATCACGGCCGTTGTCGGGCAACGGATCACTGCGTCCCTCAGTAACAGTGAGCGATTCAGTCCGAGATCCTTGCGGGAGAAGATCAGCTAAATTCAATTTTTTACGCTGTTCGTATGTAGGTTTTAATACCACCACACGCCGCGGACAATTAGTACGGAAATGACCAGTTTCATTACAATAATAACATGTTCCTTCCTGGCCACTGTACGTGATATGGACCCTATAACCACATACCTGTAGGTGACAAGGAATAGGTTTTTTGACCACCATTTCCACCGACCGAATACCACTATATACCTGTAAGCGGTGCTGAGCAGACCAGCGTTCCTTTCGAATATGGCGTACGTTCCCATAAGGAAGCAAAACGGACTTCAGAAAAGAGTCGTCAACCTCGGGCGGAAGGTTAAATACCCGAACATTCGTATATATCACTTCTGCATTTTCCAAGAGAAACATACTAGTGGAACCATCACGGTGCGTAAAGGGTACCTGAGAACCATGACGAGAAAGTAGCCTATCAACCTGGAGCGGGTCAAGAAACTTAACAAAAAACACATATAATTCGCTGTCGAAATATGCGGTATGCACCTGATCAGTAGTGACCTTAACTGTATCGACTAACCAGTCATGTATCTCCAAAGAACTGGGCTGGACGTGACGCGTGGATTTGTCAAAGGTAAAACTGACTGTACCTGTACGCGGAACTTTCGTGGGAACCATGGTGGACATCACGGCGAGAGACGACGCCGCGACAGGAAGGGCCGCACGAACACCAAACACCAGCCGACAACCAGCGATGCGACGCGCACGGAGACCAACACGGCACTAAACTGACAGGAGGAAAACACGCTGCGCTACGGTAGAGGCGGAACTAAGAGCACGACCTAGTCGCCCGACGCGCGAAGCGAGAAATCTAAAAATTGCCCATCCCTTGTGGGGATCGAACCCACGACACTAGGCCACACGGTCACTGACGACCTAGTATAACTTATATACGACTCATCTCGAAACGCTCACACCCCCTGAGGAATTGTGTTTTCGTTCCACACAGCCGCTGCCCCTTACTCTTTCCCACCCATTCGTTACATTCAACCTCTTACGAGACCGACCAAACATAGACAGGAAAACAAGACCACACACTTTGCGCATTCGGAATCGATGGCAGGGTGTCCCTCGCCGCATTTGCTACGATGGCCATTTGCTACTTCTGCAGAAGCGGCGGCGACGACGACGACGACGACGACGACGACGACCGCGAGAGGCTCAGTGATTTGTGAGAAATACATCTACAAAATGTAATTCAGACTGCCTCGTCCCACCTTATTCCGTACCGCTTTGGCAAATGCTTTATCTGCGCCATTCGCCTTAATCACATCTGAGAGTAATTCTAAATAAAACGCCTGTCGCTAATTGTTCGTCATCACAGATACTGTTTGCGTATACCACTGAGCTAAACAGGCGCGGCCTAGCGGAACTTTTGCGTACTTCGTCCGTACGGTCGTCTGAATCATCAGACTTCAGCTGACTATACTTCATATTTTCGACTAATATTTGCAGCTATGGCGACCCATTACTGCTTGGCTACACATCTGACACGTAGCCGATGTTCTCTCCAAACAAAACCACCTGCACTTCAGAACATGACTTTCACACATGTCTACAAAATCACCTTCACCTTCAAATACAGTTTCTTGCGACTGATGGAGACGTAGGCAAATTTTAAAGTTGCTATTTCCATTACATCACGTTAATCAGAAAATCGGCAATTTACATCTGCAGCGGAAAAAAATTCCGTTCCGCCCAGCGTAGGGCTCGAACACATGACCCTGTGATTAAGAGTCTCATGCTCTACCAACTGAGCTAGCCGTGCTGCCACGTTGGATACCTCCTGGGTAGCAGATCACACTGAACTCGTTTGGGTTGGTTGGTTCCATACAGAATCTCTCCATGCTGCCTAATGTTTTCCTAACGTCACACTCGTCACGTACTTCACTTTTATTTCATAATCATCTCTGAGAGGTAAAGGAATTGCATGACAATCTGCAGAGCTATCGGCGTCAAAATTAACACACATACTTGACGTGACTCAAAAGCCGAACGAGTTACTTTCCGACGCTCTTTTAGATGCGTATGTGCCAGACAAACCTCGCGGTGAGGTCACTCTGCCAACCATTTCGCTAGTTAACACCGGTCTTGTTGTGTGTGTTTCAAGCTCAAGACCATCTCCAAGCTCAAAATGGTCAACAGCAACATTCAGATGGTTTCGTACTTCTCAATTGTTACAGGAATTGCATGACAATCTGCAGAGCTATCGGCGTCAAAATTAACACACATACTTGACGTGACTCAAAAGCCGAACGAGTTACTTTCCGACGCTCTTTTAGATGTGTATGTGCCAGACAAACCTCGCGGTGAGGTCACTCTGCCAACCATTTCGCTAGTTAACACCGGTCTTGTTGTGTGTGTTTCAAGCTCAAGACCATCTCCAAGCTCAAAATGGTCAACAGCAACATTCAGATGGTTTCGTACTTCTCAATTGTTACATTAAAACAGTATGTTTCTTTTTCAGAACTGGATAAACACGACCGTGACAGAATTCGAACCTGCAATCTTAGAATCCGAAGTCCGACGCCTTATCCATTAGGCCATACGGTCACTGACCACGAAGTATAACTTATATACGACTCATCTCGAAACGCTCACTCCCCCTGAGGAATTGTGTTTTCGTTCCACACAGCCGCTGCCCCTTACTCTTTCCCTCCCATTCGTTACATTCAACCTCTTACGAGAACGACCAAACATAGACAGGAAAACAAGACCACACACTTTGCGCATTCGGAATCGATGGCAGGGTGTCCCTCGCCGCATTTGCTACGATGGCCATTTGCTACTTCTGCAGAAGCGGCTGCGACGACGACGACGACGACGACGACCGCGAGAGGATCAGAGATTTGTGAGAAATACAACTATAAAATGTAATTCAGACTGCCTCGTCCCACCTTATGCCGTACCGCTTTGGCAAATGCTTTATCTGCGCCATTCGCCTTAATCACATCTGAGAGTAATTCTTAAGAAAACGCCTGTCGCTAATTGTTCCTCATCACAGATACTGTTTGCTATACGGCCACGTTGCGCAACTGATTTCCAAGATTCGTCTTCCTCCTGTGAGGATGGATCTCACGAACCCTGGTTTACTAGACCAATGCTCTACCACTCTACCACTAAGCTAAACAGGCGCCGCCTAGTGGCACTTTTGCGTACTTCGTCCGTACGGTCGTCTGAATCATCAGACTTCAGCTGACAACACTTCATATTTTCGACTAATATTTGCAGCTATGGCGACCCATTCCTGCTTGGCTCCACATCTGACACTTAGCCGATGTTCTCTCCAAACAAAACCACCTGCACTTCAGAACATGACTTTCACACATGTCTACAATATCACCTTCACCTTCAAATACAGTTTTCTTGCGACTGATAGAGACGTAGGCAAATTTTAAAGTTGCTATTTCCAATACATCACGTTAATCAGAAAATCGGTAATTTACATCTGCAGCGGAAAAAAATTCCGTTCCGCCCAGCGTAGGGCTCGAACCCACGACCCTGTGAATAAGAGTCTCACGCTCTACCGACTGAGCTAGCCGTGCGGCCTCGTTGGATACCTGCTGGGTAGCAGATCACACTGTACTCGTTTGGGTTGGGTGGTCCCATACAGAATCTCTCCATGCTGCCTAATGTTTTCCTAACGTCACACTCGTCACGTACTTCAATTTTATTTCATAATCATTTCTGAGAGGTAAAGGAATTGCATGACAATCTGCAGAGCTAGCGGCGTCAAAATTAACACACATACTTCACGTGAGTCAAAAGCCGAACGAGTTACTTTTCGACGTTGTTTTAGATGTGCAAGAGCCAGTCAAAACTCGCGGTGAGGGCACTCTGCCGACCATTTCGCTAGTTAACACCGGTCTTGTTGTGAGTGTTTCAGGCTCAAGACCATCTCCAAGCACAGAATGGTCAACACCAACATTCAGACGATTTTCGTACTGCTCAATTGCTACATTAAAACGGTATGTTTCTTTATTCAGAACTGGAAAAACACGACCGTGACAGGATTCGAACCTGCAATCTTCGGATCCGAAGTTCGACGCCTCGTTTGATACCTGCTGGGTAGCAGATCACACTGTACTCGTTTGGGTTGGTTGGTCCCATACAGAATCTCTCCATGCTGCCTAATGTTTTCGTAACGTCACACTCGTCACGTACTTCACTTTTATTTCATAATCATTTCTGAGAGGTAAAGGAATTGCATGACAATCTGCAGAGCTAGCGGCGTCAAATTTAACACACATACTTGATGTGACTCAAAGGCCGAACGAGTTACTTTCCGACGTTGTTTTAGATGTGCAAGTGCCAGTCAAAACTCGCGGTGAGGGCACTCTGAAGACCATTTTGCTAGTTAACACCGGTCTTGTTGTGTGTGTTTAAGGCTCAAGACCATCTCCAAGCACAGAATGGTCAACAGCAACATTCAGACGGTTTCGTACTGCTCAATTGCTACATTAAAACGGTATGTTTCTTTTTCAGAACTGGAAAAACACGACTGTGACAGGATTCGAACCTGCAATCTTCGGATAAGAAGTCCGACGCCTTATCCATTAGGACACACGGTCACTGAAGACCAAGTACAACTTATATACGACTCATCACGAAACGCTCACGCCCCTGAGGAATTGTGTTTTCGCTCCACACAGCCGCTGTCCCTTACTCTTTCCCACCCATTCGTTACATTCAACCTCTTACGAGACCGACCAAACATAGACAGGAAAACAAGAGCACACACTTTGCGCATTCGGAATCGATGGCAGGGTGTCCCTCGCCGCGTTTGCTACGATGGCCATTTGCTACTTCAGCAGAAGCGGCGGCAGCGACGACGGCGACGACTGCGAGAGGCTCTGAGATTTGTGAGAAATACGTCTATAAAATGTAATTCAGACTGCCTCGTCCCACCTTATGCCGTACTGCTTTGGCAAATGCTTTATCTGCACCATTCGCCTTAATCACATCTGAGAGTAATTCTTAAGAAAACGCCTGTCGCTAATTGTTCGTCATCACAGATACTGTTTGCTATACGGCCACGTTGCGCAACTGATTTCCAAGATTCGTCTTCCTCCTGTGAGGATGGATCTCACGAACCCTGGTTTACTAGACCAATGCTTTACCACTGAGCTAAACAGGCGCCGCCTAGCGGCACTTTTGCGTACTTCGTCCGTACGGTCGTCTGAATCATCAGACTTCAGCTGACAACACTTCATATTTTCGACTAATATTTGCAGCTATGGCGACCCATTACTGCTTGGCTACACATCTGACACGTAGCCGATGTTCTCTCCAAACTAAACCACCTGCACTTCAGAACATGACTTTCACACATGTCTACAAAATCACCTTCACCTTCAAATACAGTTTTCTTGCGACTGATGGAGACGTAGGCAAATTTTAAAGTTGCTATTTCCATTACATCACGTTAATCAGAAAATCGGTAATTTACATCTGCAGCGGAAAAAAGTTCCGTTCCGCCCAGCGTAGGGCTCGAACCCACGACACTGTGAATAAGAGTCTCATGCTCTACAGACTGAGCTAGCCGTGCTGCCTCCTTGGATACCTGCTGGGTAGCAGATCACACTGTACTCGTTTGGGTTGGGTGGTCCCATACAGAATCTCTCCATGCTGCCTAATGTTTTCGTAACGTCACACTCGTCACGTACTTCACTTTCATTTCATAATCATTTCTGAGGGGTAAAGGAATTGCATGACAATCTGCAGAGCTAGCGGCGTCAAAATTAACACACATACTTGATGTCACTCAAAAGCCGAACGAGTTACTTTCCGACGTTGTTTTAGATGTGCAAGTGCCATTAAAAGCTCGCGGTGAGGGCACTCTGCCGACCATTTCGCTAGTTAAAACCGGTCTTGTTGTGTGTGTTTCAGGCTCAAGACCATCTCCAAGCACAGAATGGTCAACAGCAACATTCAGACGGTTTCGTACTGCTCAATTGCTACATTAAAACGGTATGTTTATTTTTCAGAACTGGAAAAACACGACCGTGACAGGATTCGAACCCGCAATCTTCGGATCCGAAGTCCTACGCCTTATCCATTAGGCCACACGGTCACTGAAGACCAAGTACAACTTATATACGACTCATCTCGAAACGCTCACGCCCCTGAGGAATTGTGTTTTCGTTCCACACAGCCGCTGACCCTTACTCTTTCCCACCCATTCGTTACATTCAACCTCTTACGAGACCGACCAAACATAGACAGGAAAACAAGACCACACACTTTGCGCATTCGGAATCGATGGCAGGGTGTCCCTCGCCGCATTTGCTACGATTGCCATTTGCTACTTCTGCAGAAGCGGCGGCGGCGACGACGGCGACAGGCTCAGAGATTTGTGAGAAATACATCTATAAAATGTAATTCAGACTGCCTCGACCCACCTTAAGCCGTACTGCTTTGGCAAATGCTTTATCTGCGATATTCGCCTTAATCCCATCTGAGAGTAATTCTTAATAATACGCCTGTCGCTAATTGTTCCTCATCACAGATACTGTTCGCTATACGGCCACGATGCGCAACTGATTTCCAAGATCCGTCTTCCTCCTGTGAGGATGGAACTCACGAACCCTGGTTTACTAGACCAATGCTCTACCACTGAGCTAAACAGGCGCCGCCTAGCGGCACTTTTGCGTACTTCGTCCGTACGGTCGTCTGAATCATCAGACTTCAGCTGACAACACTTCATATTTTCGACTAATATTTGCAGCTATGGCGACCCATTCCTGCTTGGCTACACATCTGACACGTAGCCGATGTTCTCTCCAAACAAAACCACCTGCACGTCGGAACATGACTTTCACACATGTCTACAAAATCACCTTCACCTTCAAATACAGTTTTCTTGCGACTGATGGAGACGTAGGCAAATTTTAAAGTTGCTATTTCCATTACATCTCCTTAATCAGAAAATCGGTAATTTACATCTGCAGCGGAAAAAAATTCCGTTCTGCCGAGCGTAGGGCTCGAACCCAAGATCCTGTGAATAAGAGCCTCATGCTCTACCGACTGAGATAGCCGTGCTGCGTCGTTAGATACCTGCTGGGTAGCAGATCACACTGTATTCGTTTGGGTTGGGTGGTCCCATACAGAATCTCTCCATGCTGCCTAATGTTTTCCTAACGTCACACTCGTCACGTACTTCACTTTTATTTCATAATCATTTCTGAGAGGTAAAGGAATTGCATGACAATCTGCAGAGCTAGCGGCGTCAAAATTAACACACATACCTGATGTGACTCAAAAGCCGAACGAGTTACTTTCCGACGTTGTTTTAGATGTGCAAATGCCAGTCAAAACTCGCGGTGAGGCCACTCTGCCGACCATTTCGCTAGTGAACACCGGTCTTGTTGTGTGTGTTTCAGGCTCAAGACCGTCTCCAAGCACAGAATGGTCAACAGCAACATTCAGACGCTTTCGTACTGCTCAATTGCTACATTAAAACGGTATGTTTCTTTTTCAGAACTGGAAAAACACGACAGTGACAGGATTCGAACCTGCAATCTTCGGATCCGAAGTCCGACGCCTTATCCATTAGGCCACACGGTCACTGACGACGAAGTTCAACTTATATACGACTCATCTCGAAACGCTCACGCCCCTGAGGAATTGTGTTTTCGTTCCACACAGCCGCTGCCCCTTACTCTTTCCCACCCATTCGTTACATTCAACCTCTTACTAGACCGACCAAACATAGACAGGAAAACAAGACCACACACTTTGCGCATTCGGAATCGATGGCAGGGTGTCCCTCGCCGCATTTGCTACGATATCCATTTGCTACTTCAGCAGAAGCGGCGGCGTCGACGACGGCGACGACCGCGAGAGGCTCTGAGATTTGTGAGAAATACATCTATAAAATGTAATTCAGACTGCCTCGACCCACCTTATGCCGTACTGCTTTGGCAAATGCTTTATCTGCGCCATTCGCCTTAATCACATCTGAGAGTAATTCTTAATAATACGCCTGTCGCTAATTGTTCCTCATCACAGATACTGTTTGCTATACGGCCACGATGCGCAACTGATTTCCAAGATTCGTCTTCCTCCTGTGAGGATGGAACTCACGAACCCTGGTTTACTAGACCAATGCTCTACCACTGAGCTAAACAGGCGCCGCCTAGCGGCACTTTTGCGTACTTCGTCCGTACGGTCGTCTGAATCATCAGACTTCAGCTGACAACACTTCATTTTTTCGACTATAATTTGCAGCTATAGCGACCCATTCCTGCTTGGCTACACATCTGACACTTAGCCGATGTTCTCTCCAAACAAAACCACCTGCACGTCGGAACATGACTTTCACACATGTCTACAAAATCACCTTCACCTTCAAATACAGTTTTCTTGCTACTGATGGAGACGTAGGCAAATTTTAAAGTTGCTATTTCCATTACATCACCTTAATCAGAAAATCGGTAATTTACATCTGCAGCGGAAAATAACTCCGTTCCGCCCAGCGTAGGGCTCGAATCCACGATCCTGTGAATAAGAGTCTCATGCTCTACCGACTGAGCTAGCCGTGCTGCGTCTTTAGATACCTGCTGGGTAGCAGATCACACTGTATTCGTTTGGGTTGGGTGGTTCCATACAGAATCTCTCCATGCTGCCTAATGTTTTCCTAACGTCACACTCGTCACGTACTTCACTTTTATTTAATAATCATTTCTGAGAGGTAAAGGAATTGCATGACAATCTGCAGAGCTAGCGGCGTCAAAATTAACACACATACCTGATGTGACTCAAAAGCCGAACGAGTTACTTTCCGACGTTGTTTTAGATGTGCAAGTGCCAGTCAAAACTCGCGGTGAGGGCACTCTGCCGACCATTTCGCTAGTTAACACCGGTCTTGTTGTGTGTGTTTCAGGCTCAAGACCGTCTCCAAGCACAGAATGGTCAACAGCAACATTCAGACGGTTTCGTACTGCTCAATTGCTACATTAAAACGGTATGTTTCTTTTTCAGAACTGGAAAAACACGACCGTGACAGGATTCGAACCTGCAATCTTCGGATCCGAAGTCCGACACCTTATCCATAGGCCACACGGTCACTGACGACAAAGTTCAACTTATATACGACTCATCTCGAAACGCTCACGCCCCTGAGGAATTGTGTTTTCGTTCCACACAGCCGCTGCCCCTTACTCTTTCCCACCCATTCGTTACATTCAACCACTTACGAGACCGACCAAACATAGACAGGAAAACAAGACCACACACTTTGCGCATTCGGAATCGATGGCAGGGTGTCCCTCGCCGCATTTGCTACGATGGCCATTTGCTACTTCTGCAGAAGCGGCGGCGGCGGCGGCGGCGGCGGCAGCGGCGACGACGACGACGACGACGACGACGACGACGACCGCGAGAGACTCTGAGATTTGTGAGAAATACATCTATAAAATGTAATTCAGACTGCCTCGTCCCACCTTATGCCGTACTGCTTTGGCAAATGCTTCATCTGCGCCATTCGCCTTAATAACATCTGAGAGTAATTCTTAATAATACGCCTGTCGCTAATTGTTCCACATCACAGACACTGTTTGCTATACGGCCACGATGCGCAACTGATTTCAGAGATTCGTCTTCCTCCTGTGAGGATGGAACTCACGAACCCTGGTTTACTAGACCAATGCTCTACCACTGAGCTAGACAGGCGCCGCCTAGCGGCACTTTTGCGTACTTCGTCCGTACGGTCATCTGAATCATCAGACTTCAGTTGACAACACTTCATATTTTCGACTAATATTTGCAGCTATGGCAACCCATTCATGCTTGGCCACACATCTGACACGTGGCCGATGTTCTCTCCAAACAAAACCACCTGCACTTCAGAACATGACTTTCACACATGTCTACAAAATCACCTTCACCTTCAAATACAGTTTTCTTGCTACTGATGGAGACGTAGGCAAATTTTAAAGTTGCTATTTCCATTACATCACCTTAATCAGAAAATCGGTAATTTACATCTGCAGCGGAAAATAATTCCGTTCCGCCCAGCGTAGGGCTCGAATCCAAAATCCTGTGAATAAGAGTCTCATGCTCTACCGACTGAGCTAGCCGTGCTGCGTCGTTAGATACCTGCTGGGTAGCAGATCACACTGTATTCGTTTGGGTGGGGTGGTTCCATACAGAATCTCTCCATGCTGCCTAATGTTTTCCTAACGTCACACTCGTCACGTACTTCACTTTTATTTAATAATCATTTCTGAGAGGTAAAGGAATTGCATGACAATCTGCAGAGCTAGCGGCGTCAAAATTAACACACATACCTGATGTGACTCAAAAGCCGAACGAGTTACTTTCCGACGTTGTTTTAGATGTGCAAGTGCCAGTCAAAACTCGCGGTGAGGGCACTCTGCCGACCATTTCGCTAGTTAACACCGGTCTTGTTGTGTGTGTTTCAGGCTCAAGACCGTCTCCAAGCACAGAATGGTCAACAGCAACATTCAGACGGTTTCGTACTGCTCAATTGCTACATTAAAACGGTATGTTTCTTTTTCAGAACTGGAAAAACACGACCGTGACAGGATTCGAACCTGCAACCTTCGCATCCGAAGTCCGACGCCTCATCCATTAGGCCACACGGTCACTGACGACGAAGTTCAACTTATATACGACTCATCTCGAAACGCTCACGCCCCTGAGGAATTGTGTTTTCGTTCCACACAGCCGCTGCCCCTTACTCTTTCCCACCCATTCGTTACATTCAACCACTTACGAGACCGACCAAACATAGACAGGAAAACAAGACCACACACTTTGCGCATTCGGAATCGATGGCAGGGTGTCCCTCGCCGCATTTGCTACGATGGCCATTTACTACTTCTGCAGAAGCGGCGGCGGCGACGACCGCGAGAGGCTCTGAGATTTGTGAGAAATACATCTATAAAATGTAATTCAGACTGCCTCGTCCCACCTTATGCCGTACTGCTTTGGCAAATGCTTTATCTGCGCCATTCGCCTTAATCACATCTGAGAGTAATTCTTAATAATACGCCTGTCGCTAATTGTTCCTCATCACAGATACTGTTTGCTATACGGCCACGATGCGCAACTGATTTCCAAGATTCGTCTTTCTCCTGTGAGGATGGAACTCACGAACCCTGGTTTACTAGACCAATGCCCTACCACTGAGTTAAACAGGCGCCGCCTAGCGGCACTTTTGCGTACTTCGTCCGTACGGTCGTCTGAATCATCAGACTTCAGCTGACAACACTTCATATTTTCGACTAATATTTGCAGCTATGGCGACCCATTACTGCTTGGCTACACATCTGACACGTAGCCGATGTTCTCTCCAAACAAAACCACCTGCACTACAGAACATGACTTTCACACATGTCTACAAAATCACCTTCACCTTCAAATACAGTTTTCTTCAGACTGATGGAGACGTAGGCAAATTTTAAAGTTGCTATTTCCATTACATCACGTTAATAAGAAAATCGGTAATTTACATCTGCAGCGGAAAAAAATTCCGTTCCGCCCAGCGTAGGGCTCGAACCCACGACCCTGTGAATAAGAGTCTCATGCTCTACCGATTGAGCTAGCCGTGCTGCGTCGTTAGATACCTGCTGGGTAGCAGATCACACTGTACTCGTTTGGGTTGGGTGGTCCCATACAGAATCTCTCCATGCTGCCTAATGTTTTCCTAACGTCACACTCGTCACGTACTTCACTTTTATTTCATAATCATTTCTGAGAGGTAAAGGAATTGCATGACAATCTGCAGAGCTAGCGGCGTCAAAATTAACACACATACTTGATGTGACTCAAAAGCCGAACGAGTTACTTTCCGACGTTGTTTTAGATGTGCAAGTGCCAGTCAAAACTCGCGGTGAGGGCACTCTGCCGACCATTTCGCTAGTTAACACCGGTCTTGTTGTGTGTGTTTCAGGCTCAAGACCATCTCCAAGCACAGAATGGTCAACAGCAACATTCAGACGGTTTCGTACTGCTCAATTGCTACATTAAAACGGTATGTTTGTTTTTCAGAACTGGAAAAACACGATCGTGACAGGATTCGAACCTGCAATCTTCGGATCCGAAGTCCGACGCCTTATCCATTAGGCCACACGATCACTGACGACCACGTACAACTTCTATACGACTCATCTCGAAACGGCGACGCCCCTGAGGAATTGTGTTTTCGTTCCACACAGCCGCTGCCCCTTACTCTTTCCCACCCATTCGTTACATTCAACCTCTTACAAGACCGACCAAACATAGACAGGAAAACAAGACCACACACTTTGCGCATTCGGAATCAATGGCAGTGTGCCCCTCGCCGCATTTGCCACAATGGCCATTTGCTACTTCTGCAGATGCGACGACGACGACGACGACGACGACGACGACGACGACGACGACGACCGCGAGAGGCTCTGAGATTTGTGAGAAATACATCTATAAAATGTAGTTCAGACTGCCTCGTCCCACCTTATGCCGTACCGCTTTGGCAAATGCTTTATCTTCGCCATTTGCCTTAATCCCATCTGAGAGTAATTCTTAATAATACGCCTGTCGCTAATTGTTCCTCATCACAGATACTGTTTGCTATACGGCCACGATGCGCAACCGATTTCCCAGATTCGTCTTCCTCCTGTCAGGATGGAACTCACGAACCCTGGTTTACTAGACCAATGCTCTACCACTGAGCTAAACAGGCGCCGCCTAGTGGCACTTTTGCGTACTTCGTCCATACGGTCGTCTGAATCATCAGACTTCAGCTGACAACACTTCATATTTTCGACTAATATTTGCAGCTATGGCGACCCATTACTGCTTGGCTACACATCTGACACGTAGCCGATGTTCTCTCCAAACAAAACCACCTGCACTACAGAACATGACTTTCACACATGTCTACAAAATCACCTTCACCTTCAAATACAGTTTTCTTGCGACTGATGGAGACGTAGGCAAATTTTAAAGTTGCTATTTCCATTACATCACGTTAATCAGAAAATCGGTAATTTACATCTGCAGCGGAAAAAATTTCCGTTCCGCCCAGCGTAGGGCTCGAACCCACGACCCTGTGAATAAGAGTCTCATGCTCTACCGACTGAGCTAGCCGTGCTGCCTCGTTGGATACCTGCTGGGTAGCAGATCACACTGTACTCGTTTGGGTTGGGTGGTCCCATACAGAATCTCTCCATGCTGCCTAATGTTTTCCTAACGTCACACTCGTCACGTACTTTACTTTTATTTCATAATCATTTCTGAGAGGTAAAGGAATTGCATGACAATCTGCAGAGCTAGCTGCGTCAAAATTAACACACATACTTGATGTGACTCAAAAGCCGAACGAGTTACTTTCCGACGTTGTTTTAGATGTGCAAGTGCTAGTCAAAACTCGCGGTGAGGGCACTCTGCCGACCATTTCGCTAGTTAACTACGGTCTTGTTGTGTGTTTCAGGCTCAAGACAATCTCCAAGCACAGAAGGGTCAACAGCAACATTCAGACGGTTTCGTACTGCTCGATTGCTACATTAAAACGGTATGTTTCTTTTTCAGAACTGGAAAACGCGACCGTGACAGGATTCGAACCTGCAATCTTCGGATCCGAAGTCCGACGCCTTATCCATTAGGCCACACGGTCACTGAAGACCAAGTACAACTTATATACGACTCATATCGAAACGCTCACGCCCCTGAGGAATTGTGTCTTCGTTCCACACAGCCGCTGCCCCTTACTCTTTCCCGCCCATTCGTTACATTCAACCTCTTACGAGACCGACCAAACATAGACAGGAAAACAAGACCACACACTTTGAGCATTCGGAATCGATGGCAGGGTGTCCCTCGCCGCATTTGCTACAATGGCAATTTGCTACTTCTGCAGAAGCGGCGGCGGCGGCGACGACGACGACGACGACGACAGGCTCTGAGATTTGTGAGAAGTACATCTATAGAATGTAATTCAGCCTGCCTCGTCCCACCTTACGCCGTACTGCTTTGGCAAATGCTTTATCTGCGCCATTCGCCTTAATCACATCTGAGAGTAATTCTTAATAATACGCCTGTCGCTAATGGTTCCTCATCACAGATACTGTTTGCTATACGGCCACGATGCGCAACTGATTTCCCAGATTCGTCTTCCTCCTGTGAGGATGGAACTCACGAACCCTGGTTTACTAGACCAATGCTCTACCACTGAGCTAAACAGGCGCCGCCTAGTGGCACTTTTGCGTACTTCGTCCGTACGGTCGTCTGAATCATCAGACTTCAGCTGACAACACTTCATATTTTCGACTAATATTTGCAGCTATGGCGACCCATTACTGCTTGGCTACACATCTGACACGTAGCTGATGTTCTCTCCAAACAAAACCACCTGCACCTCAGAACATGAGTTTCACACATGTCTACAAAATCACCTTCACCTTCAAATACAGTTTTCTTGCGACTGATGGAGACGTAGGCAAATTTTAAAGTTGCTATTTCCATTACATCACGTTAATCAGAAAATCGGTAATTTACATCTGCAGCGGAAAAAAATTCCGTTCCGCATAGCGAAGGGCTCGAACCCACGACCCTGTGAATAAGAGTCTCATGCTCTACCGACTGAGCTAGCCGTGCTGCCTCGTTGGATACCTGCTCGGCAGCAGATCACACTGTACTCGTTTGGGTTGGGTGGTCCCATACAGTATCTCTCCATGCTGCCTAATGTTTTCCTAACGTCACACTCGTCACGTTCTTCACTTTTATTTCATAATCATTTCTGAGAGGTAAAGGAATTGCATGAGAATCTGCAAGGCTTGCGGCGTCAAAATTAACTCACATACTTGATGTGACTCAAAAGCCGAACGAGTTACTTTCCGACGTTGTTTTAGATGTGCAAGTACCAGTCAAAACTCGCGGTGAGGGCACTCTGCCGACCATTTCGCTAGTTAACACCGGTCTTGTTGTGTGTGTTTCAGGCTAAAGACCATCTCCAAGCACAGAATGGTCAACAGCAACATTCAGACGTTTTCGTACTGCTCAATTGCTACATTAAAACGGTATGTTTGTTTTTCAGAACTGGAAAAACACGACCGTGACAGGAATCGAACCTGCAATCTTCGGATCCGAAGTCCGACGCCTTATCCATTAGGCCACACGGTCACTGACGACCAAGTACAACTTATATACGAGTCATCTCGAAACGCTCACGCCCCTGAGGAATTGTGTTTTCGTTCCACACAGCCGCTGCCCCTTACTCTTTCCCGCCCATTCGTTACATTCATCCTCGTAAGAGACCGACCAAACATAGACAGGAAAACAAGACCACACACTTTGAGCATTCGGAATCGATGGCAGGGTGTCCCTCGCCGCATTTGCTACTTCTGCAGAAGCGGCGGCGGCGACGACGACGACGACGACGACGACGACGACGACGACGACGACCGCGAGAGGCTCTGAGTTTTGTGAGAAGTACATCTATAGAATGTAATTCAGACTGCCTCGTCCCACCTTATGCCGTACTGCTTTGGCAAATGCTTTATCTGCGCCATTCGCCATAATCACATCTGAGAGTAATTCTTAATAATACGCCTGTCTCTAATTGTTCCTCACCACAGATACTGTTTGCTATACGGCCACGATGCGCAACTGATTTCCCAGATTCGTCTCCCTCCTGTGAGGATGGAACTCACGAACCCTGGTTTACTAGACCAATGCTCTACCACTCTACCACTAAGCTAAACAGGCGCCGCCTAGTGGCACTTTTGCGTACTTCGTCCGTACGGTCGTCTGAATCATCAGACTTCAGCTGACAACACTTCATATTTTCGACTAATATTTGCAGCTATGGCGACCCATTACTGCTTGGCTACACATCTGACACGTAGCCGATGTTCTCTCCAAACAAAACCACCTGCACTTCAGAACATGAGTTTCACACATGTCTACAAAATCACCTTCAGCTTCAAATACAGATTTCTTGCGACTGATGGAGACGTAGGCAAATTTTAAAGTTGCTATTTCCATTACATCACGTTAATCAGAAAAAAGTTAATTTACATCTGCAGCGGAAAAAATTTCCGTTCCGCCCAGCGTAGGGCTCGAACCCACGACCCTGTGAATAAGAGTCTCATGCTCTACCGACTGAGCTAGCCGTGCTGCCTCGTTGGATACCTGCTGGGTAGCAGATCACACTGTACTCGTTTGGGTTGGGTGGTCCCATACAGAATCTCTCCATGCTGCCTAATGTTTTCCTAACGTCACACTCGTCACGTACATCACTTTTATTTCATAATCATTTTTGAGAGGTAAAGGAATTGCATGACAATCTGCAGAGCTAGCGGCGTCAAAATTAACACACATACTAGATGTGACTCAAAAGCCGCACGAGTTACTTTCCGACGTTGTTTTAGATGTGCAAGTACCAGTCAAAACTCGCGGTGAGGGCACTCTGCCGTCCATTTCGCTAGTTAACACCGGTCTTGTTGTGTGTTTCAGGCTAAAGACCATCTCCAAGCACAGAATGGTCAACAGCAACATTCAGACGGTTTCGTATTGCTCAATTGCTACATTAAAACGGTATGTTTCTTTTTCAGAACTGGAAAATACGACCGTGACAGGATTCGAACCTGCAATCTTCGGATCCGAAGTCCGACGCCTTATCCATTAGTCCACATGGTCACTGACGACCAAGTACAATTTATATACGAGTCATCTCGAAACGCTCACGCCCCTGAGGAATTGTGTTTTCGTTCCACACAGCCGCTGCCCCTTACTCTTTCCCGCCCATTCGTTACATTCGACCTCTTACGAGACCGACCAAACATAGACAGGAAAACAAGACAACACACTTTGAGCATTCGGAATCGATGGCAGGGTGTCCCTCGCCGCATTTGCTACAATGGCAATTTGCTACTTCTGCAGAAGCGGCGGCGGCGGCGACGACGACGACGACGACGACGACGACCGCGAGTGGCTCTGAGATTTGTGAGAAGTACATCTATAGAATGTAATTCAAACTGCCTCGTCCCACCTTATGCCGTACTGCTTTGGCAAATGCTTTATCTGCGCCATTCGCTTTAATCACATCTGGGAGTAATTCTTAATAATACGCCTGTCGCTAATTGTTCCTCATCACAGATACTGTTTGCTATACGGCCACGATGCGCAACTGATTTCCCAGATTCGTCTTCCTCCTGTGAGGATGGAACTCACGAACCCTGGTTTACTAGACCAATGCTCTACCACTGAGCTAAACAGGCGCAGCCTAGTGGCACTTTTGCGTACTTCGTCCGTACGGTCGTCTGAATCATCAGACTTCAGCTGACAACACTTCATATTTTCGACTAATATTTGCAGCTATGGCGACCCATTACTGCTTGGCTACACATCTGACACGTAGCCGATGTTCTCTCCAAACAAAACCACCTGCACTTCAGAACATGAGTTTCACACATGTCTACAAAATCACCTTCACCTTCAAATACAGTTTTCTTGCGACTGATGGAGACGTAGGCAAATTTTAAAGTTGCTATTTCCATTACATCACGTTAATCAGAAAATCGGTAATTTACATCTGCAGCGGAAAAAAGTTCCGTTCCGCCCAGCGTAGGGCTCGAACCCACGACCCTGTGAATAAGAGTCTCATGCTCTATCGACTGAGCTAGCCGTGCTGCCTCGTTGGATACCTGCTGGGTAGCAGATCACACTGTACTCGTTTGGGTTGGGTAGTCCCATACAGTATCTCTCCATGCTGCCTAATGTTTTCCTAACGTCACACTCGTCACGTTCTTCACTTTTATTTCATAATCATTTCTGAGAGGTAAAGGAATTGCATGACAATCTGCAGAGCTTGCGGCGTCAAAATTAACACACATACTTGATGTGACTCAAAAGCCGAACGAGTTACTTTACGACGTTGTTTTAGATGTGCAAGTACCAGTCAAAACTCGCGGTTAGGGCACTCTGCCGACCATTTCGCTAGTTAACACCGGTCTTGTTGTGTTGTGTTTCAGGCTAAAGACCATCTCCAAGCACAGAATAGTCAACAGCAACATTCAGACGGTTTCGTACTGCTCAATTGCTACATTAAAACGGTATGTTTGTTTTTCAGAACTGGAAAAACACGACCGTGACAGGATTCGAACCTGCAATCTTCGGATCCGAAGTCCGACGCCTTATCCATTAGGCCACCTCTTACGAGACCGACCAAACATAGACAGGAAAACAAGACAACACACTTTGAGCATTCGGAATCGATGGCAGGGTGTCCCTCGCCGCATTTGCTACAATGGCAATTTGCTACTTCTGCAGAAGCGGCGGCGGCGGCGACGACGACGACGACGACGACGACCGCGAGTGGCTCTGAGATTTGTGAGAAGTACATCTATAGAATGTAATTCAAACTGCCTCGTCCCACCTTATGCCGTACTGCTTTGGCAAATGCTTTATCTGCGCCATTCGCTTTAATCACATCTGGGAGTAATTCTTAATAATACGCCTGTCGCTAATTGTTCCTCATCACAGATACTGTTTGCTATACGGCCACGATGCGCAACTGATTTCCCAGATTCGTCTTCCTCCTGTGAGGATGGAACTCACGAACCCTGGTTTACTAGACCAATGCTCTACCACTGAGCTAAACAGGCGCAGCCTAGTGGCACTTTTGCGTACTTCGTCCGTACGGTCGTCTGAATCATCAGACTTCAGCTGACAACACTTCATATTTTCGACTAATATTTGCAGCTGTGGCGACCCATTACTGCTTGGCTACACATCTGACACGTAGCCGATGTTCTCTCCAAACAAAACCACCTGCACTTCAGAACATGAGTTTCACACATGTCTACAAAATCACCTTCACCTTCAAATACAGTTTTCTTGCGACTGATGGAGACGTAGGCAAATTTTAAAGTTGCTATTTCCATTACATCACGTTAATCAGAAAATCGGTAATTTACATCTGCAGCGGAAAAAAGTTCCGTTCCGCCCAGCGTAGGGCTCGAACCCACGACCCTGTGAATAAGAGTCTCATGCTCTATCGACTGAGCTAGCCGTGCTGCCTCGTTGGATACCTGCTGGGTAGCAGATCACACTGTACTCGTTTGGGTTGGGTAGTCCCATACAGTATCTCTCCATGCTGCCTAATGTTTTCCTAACGTCACACTCGTCACGTTCTTCACTTTTATTTCATAATCATTTCTGAGAGGTAAAGGAATTGCATGACAATCTGCAGAGCTTGCGGCGTCAAAATTAACACACATACTTGATGTGACTCAAAAGCCGAACGAGTTACTTTACGACGTTGTTTTAGATGTGCAAGTACCAGTCAAAACTCGCGGTTAGGGCACTCTGCCGACCATTTCGCTAGTTAACACCGGTCTTGTTGTGTTGTGTTTCAGGCTAAAGACCATCTCCAAGCACAGAATAGTCAACAGCAACATTCAGACGGTTTCGTACTGCTCAATTGCTACATTAAAACGGTATGTTTGTTTTTCAGAACTGGAAAAACACGACCGTGACAGGATTCAAACCTGCAATCTTCGATTCCGAAGTCCGACGCCTTATCCATTAGGCCACACGGTCACTGACGACGAAGTACAACTAATATACGACTCATCTCGAAACGACCACGCCTCTGAGGAATTGTGTTTTCGTTCCATACAGCCGCTGCCCCTTATTCTTTCCCGCCCATTCGTTACATTCAACCTCTTACGAGACCGACCAAACATAGACAGGAAAACAAGACCACACACTTTGAGCATTCGGAATCGATGGCAGGGTGTCCCTCGCCGCATTTGCTACAATGGCCATTTGCTACTTCTGCAGAAGCGACGACGACGACCGCGAGAGGCTGTGAGATATGTGAGAAGTACATCTATAGAATGTAATTCAGACTGCCTCGTCCCACCTTATGCCATACTGCTTTGGCAAATGCTTTATCTGCGCCATTCGCCTTAATCACGTCTGAGAGTAATTCTTAATAGTACGCCTGTCGCTAATTGGTACTCATCACAGATACTGTTTGCTATACGGCCACGATGCGGAACTGATTTCCAAGATTCGTCTTCCTCCTGTGAGGATGGAACTCACGAACCCTGGTTTACTATACCAATGCTCCACCACTGAGCTAAACAGGCGCCGCCTAGCGGCTTTTTTGTGTACTTCGTCCGTACGGTCGTCTGAATCATCAAATTCAGCTGACAACACTTCATATTTTCGACTAATATTTGCAGCTATGGCGACCCATTACTGCTTGGCTACACATCTGACACGTAGCCGATGTTCTCTCCAAACAAAACCACCTGCACTTCTGAACATGACTTTCACACATGTCTACAAAATCACCTTCACCTTCAAATACAGTTTTCTTGCTACTGATGGAGACGTAGGCAAATTTTAAAGTTGCTATTTCCATTACATCACGTTAATCAGAAAATCGGTAATTTACATCTGCAGCGGAAAAAAATTCCGTTCCGCCCAGCGTAGGGCTCGAACCCACGACCCTGTGAATAAGAGTCTCATGCTCTACCGACTGAGCTAGCCGTGCTGCCTCGTTGGATACATGCTGGGTAGCAGATCACACTGTACTCGTTTGGGTTGGGTGGTACCATACAGAATCTCTCCATGCTGCCTAATGTTTTCCTAACGTCACACTCGTCACGTACTTCACTTTTATTTCATAATCATTTCAGAGAGGTAAAGGAATTGCATGACAATCTGCAGAGCTAGCGGCGTCAAAATTAACACACATACTTGATGTGACTCAAAAGCCGAACGAGTTACTTTCCGACGTTGTTTTAGATGTGCAAGTGCCAGTCAAAACTCGCGGTGAGGGCACTCTGCCGACCATTTCGCTAGTTAACACCGGTCTTGTTGTGTGTGTTTCAGGCTCAAGACCATCTCCAAGCACAGAATGGTCAACAGCAACATTCAGACGGTTTCGTACTGCTCAATTGCTACATTAAAACGGTATGTTTGTTTTTCAGAACTGGAAAAACACGATCGTGACAGGATTCGAACCTGCAATCTTCGGATCCGAAGTCCGACGCCTTATCCATTAGGCCACACGATCACTGACGACCACGTACAACTTCTATACGACTCATCTCGAAACGGCGACGCCACTGAGGAATTGTGTTTTCGTTCCACACAGCCGCTGCCCCTTACTCTTTCCCACCCATTCGTTACATTCAACCTCTCACGAGATCGACCACACACTTTGCGCATTCGGAATCGATGGCAGGGTGTCCCTCGCCGCATTTGCTACGATGGCCATTTGCTACTTCTGCAGAAGCGGCGGCGGCGGCGACGACGACGACGACGAGAGGCTCTGAGATTTGTCAGAAATACATCTATAAAATGTAATTCAGACTGCCTCGTCCCACCTTATGCCGTACTGCTTTGGCAAATGCTTTATCTGCGCCATTAGCCTTAATCCCATCTGAGAGTAATTCTTAATAATACGCCTGTCGCTAATTGTTCCTCATCACAGATACTGTTTGCTATACGGCCACGATGCGCAACTGATTTCCAAGATTCGTCTTCCTCCTGTGAGGATGGAACTCACGAACCCTGGTTTACTAGACCAATGCTCTACCACTGAGCTAGACAGGCGCCGCCTAGCGGCACTTTTGCGTACTTCGTCCGTACGGTTGTCTGAATCATCAGACTTCAGCTGACAACACTTCATATTTTCGACTAATATTTGCAGCTATGGCGACCCATTACTGCTTGGCTACACATCTGACACGTAGCCGATGTTCTCTCCAAACAAAACCACCTGCACTTCAGAACATGAGTTTCACACATGTCTACAATATCACCTTCAGCTTCAAATACAGTTTTCTTGCGACTGATGGAGACGTAAGCAAATTTTAAAGTTGCTATTTCCACTACATCACGTTAATCAGAAAATCGGTAATTTACATCTGCAGCGGAAAAAAATTCCGTTCCGCCCAGCGTAGGGCCAGAACCCACGACCCTGTGAATAAGAGTCTCATGCTCTACCGACTGAGCTAGCCGTGCTGCCTCCTTGGATACCTGCTGGGTAGCAGATCACACTGTACTCGTTTGGGTTGGGTGGTCCCATACAGAATCTCTCCATGCTGCCTAATGTTTTCCTAACGTCACACTCGTCACGTACTTCACTTTTATTTCATATTCATTTCTGAGAGTAAAGGAATTGCATGACAATCTGCAGAGCTAGCGGCGTCAAAATTAACACACATACTTGATGTGACTCAAAAGCCGAACGAGTTACTTTCCGACGTTGTTTTAGATGTGGAAGTGCCAGTCAAAACTCGCGGTGCGGGCACTCTGCCGACCATTTCGCTAGTTAACACCGGTCTTGTTGTGTGTGTTTCAGGCTCAAGACCATCTCCAAGCACAGAATGGTCAACAGCAACATTCAGACGGTTTCGTACTGCTCAATTGCTACATTAAAACGGTATGTTTCTTTTTCAGAACGGGAAAAAGACGACCGTGACAGGATTCGAACCTGCAATCTTCGGATCCGAAGTGCGACGCCTTATCCATTAGGCCACACGGTCACTGACGACCAAGTACAACTTATATACGACTCATCTCGAAACGACCACGCCCCTGAGGAATTGTGTTTTCGTTCCACACAGCCGCTGCCCCTTACTCTTTCCCACCCATTCGTTACATTCAACCTCTTACGAGACCAACCAAACATAGACAGGAAAACAAGACCACACACTTTGCGCATTCGGAATCGATGGCAGGGTATCCCTCGCCGCATTTGCTACTTCTGCAGAAGCGACGACAACGAAGACGACGACCACGACCGCGAGAGACTCTGAGATTTGTGAGAAATACATCTATAAAATGTAATTCAGACTGCCTCGTCCCACCTTATGCCGTACTGCTTTGGCAAATGCTTTATCTGCGCCATTCGCCTTAATCCCATCTGAGAGTAATTCTTAATAATACGCCTGTCGCTAATTGTTCCTCATCACAGATACTGTTTGCTATACGGCCACGATGCGCAACTGATTTCCAAGATTCGTCTTCCTCCTGTGAGGATGGAACTCACGAACCCTGGTTTACTAGACCAATGCTCTACCACTGAGCTAGACAGGCGCCGCCTAGCGGCACTTTTGCGTACTTCGTCCGTACGGTCGTCTGAATCATCGGACTTCAGCTGACAACACTTCATATTTTCGACTAATATTTGCAGCTATGGCGACCCATTGCTGCTTGGCTACACATCTGACACGTAGCCGATGTTCTCTCCAAACAAAACCACCTGCGCTTCAGAACATGAGTTTCACACAAGTCTACAAAATCACCTTCACTTTCAAATACAGTTTTCTTGCGACTGATGGAGACGTAGGCAAATTTTAAAGTTGCTATTTCTATTACATCACGTTAATCAGAAAATCGGTAATTTACATCTGCAGCGCAGAAAAATTCCGTTCCGCCCAGCGTAGGGCTCGAACCCACGACCCTGTGAATAAGAGTCTCATGCTCTACCGACTGAGCTAGCCGTGCTGCCTCCTTGGATACCTGCTGGGTAGCAGATCACACTGTACTCGTTTGGGTTGGGTGGTCCCATACAGAATCTCTCTATGCTGCCTAATGTTTTCCTAACGTCACACTCGTCACGTACTTTACTTTTATTTCATAATCGTTTCTGAGAGGTAAAGGAATTGCATGACAATCTGCAGAGCTAGCGGCGTCAAAATTAACACACATACTTGATGTGACTCAAAAGCCGAACGAGTTACTTTCCGACGTTGTTTTAGATGTGGAAGTGCCAGTCAAAACTCGCGGTGCGGGCACTCTGCCGACCATTTCGCTAGTTAACACCGGTCTTGTTGTGTGTGTTTCAGGCTCAAGACCATCTCCAAGCACAGAATGGTCAGCAGCAACATTCAGACGGTTTCGTACTGCTCAATTGCTACATTAAAACGGTATGTTTGTTTTTCAGAACTGGAAAAAGACGACCGTGACAGGATTCGAACCTGCAATCTTCGGATCCGAAGTGCGACGCCTTATCCATTAGACCACACGGTCACTGACGACCAAGTACAACTTATATACGACTCATCTCGAAACGACCACGCCCCTGAGGAATTGTGTTTTCGTTCCACACAGCCGCTGCCCCTTACTCTTTCCCACCCATTCGTTACATTCAACCTCTTACGAGACCAACCAAACATAGACAGGAAAACAAGACCACACACTTTGCGCATTCGGAATCGATGGCAGGGTATCCCTCGCCGCATTTGCTACGATGGCCATTTGCTACTTCTGCAGAAGCGACGACAACGACGACGACGACCACGACCGCGAGAGACTCTGAGATTTGTGAGAAATACATCTATAAAATGTAATTCAGACTGCCTCGTCCCACCTTATGCCGTACTGCTTTGGCAAATGCTTTATCTGCGCCATTCGCCTTAATCCCATCTGAGAGTAATTCTTAATAATACGCCTGTCGCTAATTGTTCCTCATCACAGATACTGTTTGCTATACGGCCACGATGCGCAACTGATTTCCAAGATTCGTCTTCCTCCTGTGAGGATGGAACTCACGAACCCTGGTTTACTAGACCAATGCTCTACCACTGAGCTAGACAGGCGCCGCCTAGCGGCACTTTTGCGTACTTCGTCCGTACGGTCGTCTGAATCATCGGACTTCAGCTGACAACACTTCATATTTTCGACTAATATTTGCAGCTATGGCGACCCATTGCTGCTTGGCTACACATCTGACACGTAGCCGATGTTCTCTCCAAACAAAACCACCTGCGCTTCAGAACATGAGTTTCACACAAGTCTACAAAATCACCTTCACTTTCAAATACAGTTTTCTTGCGACTGATGGAGACGTAGGCAAATTTTAAAGTTG
Organism: Schistocerca gregaria; assembly: GCF_023897955.1. NCBI lineage: Eukaryota > Metazoa > Arthropoda > Insecta > Orthoptera > Acrididae > Schistocerca > Schistocerca gregaria. Next base: position 28,796,258 of record NC_064929.1, on the reverse strand, counting down.
CTATTTCCATTACATCACGTTAATCAGAAAATCGGTAATTTTAATCTGCAGCGGAAAAAAATTCCGTTCCGCCCAGCGTAGCGCTCGAACCCACGACCCTGTGAATAAGAGTCTCATGCTCTACCGACTGAGCTAGCCGTGCTGCCTCGTTGGATACCTGCTGGGTAGCAGATCACACTGTACTCGTTTGAGTTGGGTGGTCCCATACAGTATCTCTCCATGCTGCCTAATGTTTTCCTAACGTCACACTCGTCACGTACTTCACTATTATTTCATAATCATTTCTGAGAGGCAAAGGAATTGCATGACATTCTGCAGAGTTAGCGGCGTCAAAATTAACACACATACTTGATGTGACTCAAAAGCCGAACGAGTTACTTTCCGACGTTGTTTTAGATGTGCAAGTGCCAGTCAAAACTCGTGGTAAGGGCACTCTGCCGACCATTTCGCTAGTTAACACCGGTCTTGTTGTGTGTGTTTCAGGTTCAAGACCATCTACAAGCACAAAATGGTCAACAGCAACATTCAGACGGTTTTGTACTGCTCAATTGCTACATTAAAACGATATGTTTCTTTTTCAGAACTGGAAAAACACGATCGTGACAGGATTCGAACCTGCAATCTTCGGATCCGATGACCGACGCCTTATCCATTAGGCCACACGGTCACTGACGACCAATGACAACTTATATACGACTCATCTCGAAACGACCACGCCCCTGAGGAATTGTGTTTTCGTTCCACACAGCCGCTGCCCCTTACTCTTTCCAACCCATTCGTTACATTCAACCTCTTACGAGACCGACCAAACATAGACAGGAAAACAAGACCACACACTTTGCGCATTCGGAATCGATGACAGGGTGTCCCTCACCGCATTTGCTACGATGACCATTTGCTACTTCTGCAGAAGCGGCGGCGGCGACGACGACGACGACGACGACGACAGGCTCTGAGATTTGTGAGAAATACATCTATAAAATGTAATTTAGACTGCCTCGGCCCACCTTATGCCGTACTGCTTTGGCAAATCCTTCACCTTCAAATACAGTTTTCTTGCGACTGATGGAGACGTAGGCAAATTTTAAAGTTGCTATTTCCATTACATCACGTTAATCAGAAAATCGGTAATTTACATCTGCAACGGAAAAAAAGTCTGTTCCGCCCAGCGTAGGGTTCGAACCCACGACCCTGTGAATAAGAGTCTCATGCTCTACCGACTGAGCTAGCCGTGCTGCCTCGTTGGATACCTGCTGGGTAGCAGATCACACTGTACTCGTTTGGGTTGGGTGGTCACATACAGAATCTCTCCATGCTGCCTAATGTTTTTCTAACGTCACACTCGTCACGTACTTTACTTTTATTTCATAATCATTTCTGAGAGGTAAAGGAATTGCATGACAATCTGCAGAGTTAGCGGCGTCAAAATTAACACACATACTTGATGTGACTCAAAAGCCGAACGAGTTACTTTCCGACGTTGTTTTAGATGTGCAAGTGCCAGTCAAAACTCGCGGTGAGGGCACTCTGCCGACCATTTCGCTAGTTAACACCGGCCTTGTTGTGTGTGTTTCAGGCTCAAGACCATCTCCAAGCACAGAATGGTCAACAGCAACATTCAGACGGTTTCGTACTGCTCAATTGCTACATTAAAACGGTATGTTTCTTTTTCAGAACTGGAAAAACACGTTCGTGACAGGATTCGAACCTGCAATCTTCGGATCCGAAGTCCGTTACTTTATCCATTAGGCCACACGGTCACTGACGACCAAGTGCAACTTAATACGACTCATCTCGAAATGCTCACGCCCCTGAGGAATTGTGTTTTCGTTCCACACAGCCGTGCCCCTTACTCTTTCCCACCCATTCGTTACATTCAACCTCTTACGAGACCGAACAAACATAGACAGGAAAACAAGACCACACACTTTGCGCATTCGGAATCGATGGCAGGGTGTCCCTCGCCGCATTTGCTACGATAGCCATTTGCTACTTCTGCAGAAGTGGCGGCAGCGGCGACGACGACGACGACGACGACGACGACGACGACGACAGGCTCTGAGATTTGTGAGAAATACATCTATAAAATGTAATTCAGACAGCCTCGGCCCACCTTATGCCGTACTGCTTTGGCAAATGCTTTATCTGCGCCATTCGCCTTAATCCCATCTGAGAGTAATTCTTAATAATACGCCTGTCGCTAATTGTTCCTCATCACAGATACTGTTTGCTATACGGCCACGATGCGCAACTGATTTCCAAGATTCGTCTTCCTCCTGTGAGGATGGAACTCACGAACTCTGGTTTACTAGACCAATGCTCTACCACTGAGCTAAACAGGCGCCGCCTAGCGGCACTTTTGTGTACTTCGTCCGTACGGTCGTCCGAATCATCAGACTTCAGCTGACAACACTTCATATTTTCGACTAATATTTGCAGCTATGGCGACCCATTACTGCTTGGCTACACATCTGACACGTAGCCGATGTTCTCTCCAAACAAAACCACCTGCACTTCAGAACATGAGTTTCACACATGTCTACAAAATCACCTTCAGCTTCAAATACAGTTTTCTTGCGACTGATGGAGACGTAAGCAAATTTTAAAGTTGCTATTTCCATTACATCACGTTAATCAGAAAATCGGTAATTTACATCTGCAGCGGAAAAAAATTCCGTTCCGCCCAGCGTAGGGCCAGAACCCACGACCCTGTGAATAAGAGTCTCATGCTCTACCGACTGAGCTAGCCGTGCTGCCTCCTTGGATACCTGCTGGGTAGCAGATCACACTGTACTCGTTTGGGTTGGGTGGTCCCATACAGAATCTCTCCATGCTGCCTAATGTTTTCCTAACGTCACACTCGTCACGTACTTCACTTTTATTTCATAATCATTTCTGAGAAGTAAAGGAATTGCATGACAATCTGCAGAGCTAGCGGCGTCAAAATTAACACACATACTTGATGTGACTCAAAAGCCGAACGTGTTACTTTTCGACGTTGTTTTAGATGTGGAAGTGCCAGTCAAAACTCGCGGTGCGGGCACTCTGCCGACCATTTCGCTAGTTAACACCGGTCTTGTTGTGTGTGTTTCAGGCTCAAGACCATCTCCAAGCACAGAATGGTCAACAGCAACATTCAGACGGTTTCGTACTGCTCAATTGCTACATTAAAACGGTATGTTTCTTTTTCAGAACAGGAAAAAGACAACCGTGACAGGATTCGAGCCTGCAATCTTCGGATCCGAAGTGCGACGCCTTATCCATTAGGCCACACGGTCACTGACGACCAAGTACAACTTATATACGACTCATCTCGAAACGACCACGCCCCTGAGGAATTGTGTTTTCGTTCCACACAGCCGCTGCCCCTTACTCTTTCCCACCCATTCGTTACATTCAACCTCTTACGAGACCAACCAAACATAGACAGGAAAACAAGACCACACACTTTGCGCATTCGGAATCGATGGCAGGGTATCCCTCGCCGCATTTGCTACGATGGCCATTTGCTACTTCTGCAGAAGCGACGACAACGACGACGACGACCACGACCGCGAGAGACTCTGAGATTTGTGAGAAATACATCTATAAAATGTAATTCAGACTGCCTCGTCCCACCTTATGCCGCACTGCTTTGGCAAATGCTTTATCTGCGCCATTCGCCTTAATCCCATCTGAGAGTAATTCTTAATAATACGCCTGTCGCTAATTGTTCCTCATCACAGATACTGTTTGCTATACGGCCACGATGCGCAACTGATTTCCAAGATTCGTCTTCCTCCTGTGAGGATGGAACTCACGAACCCTGGTTTACTAGACCAATGCTCTACCACTGAGCTAGACAGGCGCCGCCTAGCGGCACTTTTGCGTACTTCGTCCGTACGGTCGTCTGAATCATCGGACTTCAGCTGACAACACTTCATATTTTCGACTAATATTTGCAGCTATGGCGACCCATTACTGCTTGGCTACACATCTGACACGTAGCCGATGTTCTCTCCAAACAAAACCACCTGCGCTTCAGAACATGAGTTTCACACAAGTCTACAAAATCACCTTCACATTCAAATACAGTTTTCTTGCGACTGATGGAGACGTAGGCAAATTTTAAAGTTGCTATTTCCATTACATCACGTTAATCAGAAAATCGGTAATTTACATCTGCAGCGCAAAAAAATTCCGTTCCGCCCAGCGTAAGGCTCGAACCCGCGACCCTGTGAATAAGAGTCTCATGCTCTACCGACTGAGCTAGCCGTGCTGCCTCGTTGGATACCTGCTGGGTAGCAGATCACACTGTACTCATTTGGGTTGGGTGGTCCCATACAGAATCTCTCCATGCTGCCTAATGTTTTCCTAACGTCACACTCGTCACGTACTTTACTTTTATTTCATAATCATTTCTGAGAGGTAAAGGAATTTGCATGACAATCTGCAGAGCTAGCGGCGTCAAAATTAACACACATACCAGATGTGACTCAAAAGCCGAACGAGTTACTTTCCGACGTTGTTTTAGATGTGCAAGTGCCAGTCAAAACTCGCGGTGAGGGCACTCTGCCGACCATTTCGCTAGTTAACACCGGTCTTGTTGTGTGTGTTTCAGGCTCAAGACCATCTCCAAGCACAGAATGGTCAACAGCAACATTCAGACGGTTTCGTACTGCTCAATTGCTACATTAAAACGGTATGTTTCTTTTTCAGAACTGGAAAAACCAGATCGTGACAGGATTCGAACCTGCAATCATCAGATCCGAAGTCCGACGCCTTATGCATTAGGCCACACGATCACTGACGACCAAGTACAACTTATATACGACTCATCTCGAAACGGCGACGCCCCTGAGGAATTGTGTTTTCGTTCCACACAGCCGCTGCCCCTTACTCTTTCCCACCCATTCGTTACATTCAACCTCTTACGAGACCGACCAAACATAGCCAGGAAAACAAGACCACACACTTTGCGCATTCGGAATCGATGGCAGTGTGCCCCTCGCCGCATTTGCTACAATAGCCATTTGCTACTTCTGCAGATGTGGCGGTGGCGACGACGACGACGACGACGACCGCGAGAGGCTCTGAGATTTGTGAGAAATACATCTATAAAATGTAATTCAGACTGCCTCGTCCCACCATATGCCGTAATGCTTTGGCAAATGCTTTATCTGCGCCATTCGCCTTAATCCCATCTGAGAGTAATTCTTAATAATACGCCTGTCGCTAATTGTTCCTCATCACAGATACTGTTTGCTATACGGCCACGATGCGCAACTGATTTCCCAGATTCGTCTTCCTCCTGTGAGGATGGAACTCACGAACCCTGGTTTACTAGACCAATGCTCTACCACTGAGCTAGACAGGCGCCGCCTAGCGGCACTTTTGCTTACTTCGTCCGTACGGTCGTCTGAATCATCAGACTTCAGCTGACAACACTTCATATTTTCGACTAATATTTGCAGCTATGGCGACCCATTACTGCTTGGCTACACATCTGACACGTAGCCGATGTTCTCTCCAAACAAAACCACCTGCACTTCAGAACATGAGTTTCACACATGTCTACAAAATCACCTTCAGCTTCAAATACAGTTTTCTTGCGACTGATGGAGACGTAGGCAAATTTTAAAGTTGCTATTTCCATTACATCACGCTAATCAGAAAATCGGTAATTTTAATCTGCAGCGGAAAAAAATCCGTTCCGCCCAGCGTAGCGCTCGAACCCACGACCCTGTGAATAAGAGTCTCATGCTCTACCGACTGAGCTAGCTGTGCTGCCTCGTTGGATACCTGCTGGGTAGCAGATCACACTGTACTCGTTTGAGTTGGGTGGTCCCATACAGTATCTCTCCATGCTGCCTAATGTTTTCCTAACGTCACACTCGTCACGTACTTCACTATTATTTCATAATCATTTCTGAGAGGCAAAGGAATTGCATGACATTCTGCAGAGTTAGCGGCGTCAAAATTAACACACATACCAGATGTGACTCAAAAGCCGAACGAGTTACTTTCCGACGTTGTTTTAGATGTGCAAGTGCCAGTCAAAACTCGCGGTGAGGGCACTCTGCCGACCATTTCGCTAGTTAACACCGGCCTTGTTGTGTGTGTTTCAGGCTCAAGACCATCTCCAAGCACAGAATGGTCAACAGCAACATTCAGACGGTTTCGTACTGCTCAATTGCTACATTAAAACGGTATGTTTCTTTTTCAGAACTGGAAAAACACGTTCGTGACAGGATTCGAACCTGCAATCTTCGGATCCGAAGTCCGATACCTTATCCATTAGGCCACACGGTCACTGACGACCAAGTGCAACTTAATACGACTCATCTCGAAATGCTCACGCCCCTGAGGAATTGTGTTTTCGTTCCACACAGCCGTGCCCCTTACTCTTTCCCACCCATTCGTTACATTCAACCTCTTACGAGACCGACCAAACATAGACAGGAAAACAAGACCACACACTTTGCGCATTCGGAATCGATGGCAGGGTGTCCCTCGCCGCATTTGCTACGATAGCCATTTGCTACTTCTGCAGAAGTGGCGGCAGCGGCGACGACGACGACGACGACAGGCTCTGAGATTTGTGAGAAATACATCTATAAAATGTAATTCAGACAGCCTCGGCCCACCTTATGCCGTACTGCTTTGGCAAACGCTTTATCTGCGCCATTCGCCTTAATCCCATCTCAGAGTAATTCCTTATAATACGCCTGTCGCTAATTGTTCCTCATCACAGATACTGTTTGCTATACGGCCACGATGCGCAACTGATTTCCAAGATTCGTCTTCCTCCTGTGAGGATGGAACTCACGAACTCTGGTTTACTAGACCAATGCTCTACCACTGAGCTAAACAGGCGCCGCCTAGCGGCACTTTTGTGTACTTCGTCCGTACGGTCGTCCGAATCATCAGACTTCAGGTGACAACACTTCATATTTTCGACTAATATTTGCAGCTATGGCGACCCAATCCTGCTAGGCTACACATCTGACACGTAGCCGATGTTCTCTGCAAACGAAACAACCTGCACCTCAGAACATGACTTTCACACATGTCTACAAAATCACCTTCACCTTCAAATACAGTTTTCTTGTGACTGATCGACACGTAGGCAATTTTTAAAGTTGCTATTTCCATTACATCACGTTAATCAGAAAATCGGTAATTTACATCTGCAGCGGAAAAAAATTCCGTTCCGCCCAGCGTAGGGCTCGAACCCACGAATCTGTGAATAAGAGTCTCATGCTCTACCGACTGAGCTAGCCGTGCTGCCTCGTTGGATACCTGCTGGGTAGCAGATCACACTGTACTCGTTTGGGTTGGATGGTCCCGTACAGTATCTCTCCATGCTGCCTAATGTTTTCCTAACGTCACACTCGTCACCTACTTCACTTTTATTTCGTAATCATGTCTGAGAGGTAAAGGAATTGCATGACAATCTGCAGAGTTAGCGGCGTCAAAATTAACGCACATACTTGATGTGACTCAAAAGCCGAACGAGTTACTTTCCGACGTTGTTTTAGATGTGCAAGTGCCAGTCAAAACTCGTGGTAAGGGCAATCTGCCGACTTTTCGCTAGTTAACACCGGTCTTGTTGTGTGTGTTTCAGGTTCAAGACCATCTACAAGCACAAAATGGTCAACAGCAACATTCAGACGGTTTTGTACTGCTGAATTGCTACATTAAAACGGTATGTTTCTTTTTCAGAACTGGAAAAACACGATCGTGACAGGATTCGGACCTGCAATCTTCGGATCCGATGACCGACGCCTTATCCATTAGGCCACACGGTCACTGACGACCAATGTCAAATTATATACGACTCATCTCGAAACGACCACGCCCCTGAGGAATTGTGTTTTCGTTCCACACAGCCCATGCCCCTTACTCTTTCCAACCCATTCGTTTTATTCAACCTCTTACGAGACCGACCAAACATAGACAGGAAAACAAGACCACACACTTTGCGCATTCGGAATCGATGGCAGGGTGTCCCTCACCGCATTTGCTACGATGACCATTTGCTACTTCTGCAGAAGCGGCGGCGGCGACGACGACGACGACGACGACGACGACAGGCTCTGAGATTTGTGAGAAATACATCTATAAAATGTAATTTAGACTGCCTCGGCCCACCTTATGCCGTACTGCTTTGGCAAATCCTTCACCTTCAAATACAGTTTTCTTGCGACTGATGGAGACGTAGGCAAATTTTAAAGTTGCTATTTCCATTACATCACGTTAATCAGAAAATCGGTAATTTACATCTGCAGCGGAAAAAAAGTCTGTTCCGCCCAGCGTAGGGTTCGAACCCACGACCCTGTGAATAAGAGTCTCATGCTCTACCGACTGAGCTAGCCGTGCTGCCTCGTTGGATACCTGCTGGGTAGCAGATCACACTGTACTCGTTTGGGTTGGGTGGTCCCATACAGAATCTCTCCATGCTGCCTAATGTTTTTCTAACGTCACACTCGTCACGTACTACACTTTTATTTCATAATCATTTCTGAGAGGTAAAGGAATTGCATGACAATCTGCAGAGTTAGCGGCGTCAAAATTAACACACATACTTGATGTGACTCAAAAGCCGAACGAGTTACTTTCCGACGTTGTTTTAGATGTGCAAGTGCCAGTCAAAACTCGCGGTGAGGGCACTCGGCCGACCATTTCGCTAGTTAACACCGGCCTTGTTGTGTGTGTTTCAGGCTCAAGACCATCTCCAAGCACAGAATGGTCAACAGCAACATTCAGACGGTTTCGTACTGCTCAATTGCTACATTAAAACGGTATGTTTCTTTTTCAGAACTGGAAAAACACGTTCGTGACAGGATTCGAACTTGCAATCTTCGGATCCGAAGTCCGATACCTTATCCATTAAGCCACACGGTCACTGACGACCAAGTGCAACTTTATACGACTCATCTCGAAATGCTCACGCCCCTGAGGAATTGTGTGTTCGTTCCACACAGCCGTGCCCCTTACTCTTTCCCACCCATTCGTTACATTCAACCTCTTACGAGACCGACCAAACATAGACAGGAAAACAAGACCACACACTTTGCGCATTCGGAATCGATGGCAGGGTGTCCCTCGCCGCATTTGCTACGATAGCCATTTGCTACTTCTGCAGAAGTGGCGGCAGCAGCGACGACGACGACGACGCCAGGCTTTGAGATTTGTGAGAAATACATCTATAAAATGTAATTCAGACAGCCTCGGCCCACCTTATGCCGTACTGCTTTGGCAAACGCTTTATCTGCGCCATTCGCCTTAATCCCATCTGAGAGTAATTCTTAATAATACGCCTGTCGCTAATTGTTCCTCATCACAGATACTGTTTGCTATACGGCCACGATGAGCAACTGATTTCCAAGATTCGTCTTCCTCCTGTGAGGATGGAACTCACGAACTCTGGTTTACTAGACCAATGCTCTACCACTGAGCTAAACAGGCGCCGCCTAGCGGCACTTTTGTGTACTTCGTCCGTACGGTCGTCCGAATCATCAGACTTCAGCTGACAACACTTCATATTTTCGACTAATATTTGCAGCTATGGCGACCCATTACTGCTTGGCTACACATCTGACACGTAGCCGATGTTCTCTCCAAACAAAACCACCTGCACTTCAGAACATGACTTTCACACATGTCTACAAAATCACCTTCACCTTCAAATACAGTTTTCTTGCGACTGATGGAGACGTAGGCAAATTTTAAAGTTGCTATTTCCATTACATCACGTTAATCAGAAAATCGGTAATTTTAATCTGCAGCGGAAAAAAATTCCGTTCCGCCCAGCGTAGCGCTCGAACCCACGACCCTGTGAATAAGAGTCTCATGCTCTACCGACTGAGCTAGCCGTGCTGCCTCGTTGGGTACCTGCTGGGTAGCAGATCACACTGTACTCGTTTGAGTTGGGTGGTCCCATACAGTATCTCTCCATGCTGCCTAATGTTTTCCTAACGTCACACTCGTCACGTACTTCACTATTATTTCATAATCATTTCTGAGAGGCAAAGGAATTGCATGACATTCTGCAAAGGTTAGCGGCGTCAAAATTAACACACATACTTGATGTGACTCAAAAGCCGAACGAGTTACTTTCCGACGTTGTTTTAGATGTGCAAGTGCCAGTCAAAACTCGTGGTAAGGGCACTCTGCCGACCATTTCGCTAGTTAACACCGGTCTTGTTGTGTGTGTTTCAGGTTTAAGACCATCTACAAGCACAAAATGGTCAACAGCAACATTCAGACGGTTTTGTACTGCTCAATTGCTACATTAAAACGGTATGTTTCTTTTTCAGAACTGGAAAAACACGATCGTGACAGGATTCGAACCTGCAATCTTCGGATCCGATGACCGACGCCTTACCCATTAGGCCACACGATCACTGACGACCAATGACAACTTATATACGACTCATCTCGAAACGACCACGCCCCTGAGGAATTGTGTTTTCGTTCCACACAGCCCATGCCCCTTACTCTTTCCAACCCATTCGTTACATTCAACCTCTTACGAGACCGACCAAACATAGACAGGAAAACAAGACCACACACTTTGCGCATTCGGAATCGATGGCAGGGTGTCCCTCACCGCATTTGCTACGATGACCATTTGCTACTTCTGCAGAAGCGGCGGCGGCGACGACGACGACGACGACGACGACAGGCTCTGAGATTTGTGACAAATACATCTATAAAATGTAATTTAGACTGCCTCGGCCCACCTTATGCCGTACTGCTTTGGCAAATCCTTCACCTTCAAATACAGTTTTCTTGCGACTGATGGAGACGTAGGCAAATTTTAAAGTTGCTATTTCCATTACATCACGTTAATCAGAAAATCGGTAATTTACATCTGCAGCGGAAAAAAAGTCTGTTCCGCCCAGCGTAGGGCGCGAACCCACGACCCTGTGAATAAGAGTCTCATGCTCTACCGACTGAGCTAACCGTGCTGCCTCGTTGGATACCTGCTGGCTAGCAGATCACACTGTACTCGTTTGGGTTGGGTGGTCCCATACAGAATCTCTCCATGCTGCCTAATGTTTTTCTAACGTCACACTCGTCACGTACTTCACTTTTATTTCATAATCATTTCTGAGAGGTAAATAAATTGCATGACAATCTGCAGAGTTAGCGGCGTCAAAATTAACACACATACTTGATGTGACTCAAAAGCCGAACGAGTTACTTTCCGACGTTGTTTTAGATGTGCTAGTGCCAGTCAAAACTCGCGGTCAGGGCACTCTGCCGACCATTTCGCTAGTTAACACCGGCCTTGTTGTGTGTTTCAGGCTCAAGACCATCTCCAAGCACAGAATGGTCAACAGCAACATTCAGACGGTTTCGTACTGCTCAATTGCTACATTAAAACGGTATGTTTCTTTTTCAGAACTGGAAAAACACGTTCGTGACAGGATTCGAACCATCAATCTTCGAATCCGAAGTCCGATACCTTATCCATTAGGCCACACGGTCACTGACGACCAATTGCAACTTAATACGACTCATCTCGAAATGCTCACGCCCCTGAGGAATTGTGTTTTCGTTCCACACAGCCGTGCCCCTTACTCTTTCCCACCCATTCGTTACATTCAACCTCTTACGAGACCGACCAAACATAGTCAGGAAAACAAGACCACACACTTTGCGCATTCAGAATCCATGGCAGGGTGTCCCTCGCCGCATTTGCTACGATAGCCATTTGCTACTTCTGCAGAAGTGGCGGCAGCGGCGACGACGGCGACGACGACGACGACGACGACGACAAGCTCTGAGATTTGTGAGAAATACATCTATAAAATGTAATTCAGACAGCCTCGGCCCACCTTATGCCGTACTGCTTTGGCAAACGCTTTATCTGCGCCATTCGCCTTAATCCCATCTGAGAGTAATTCTTAATAATACGCCTGTCGCTAATTGTTCCTCATCACATATACTGTTTGCTATACGGCCACGATGCGCAACTGATTTCCAAGATTCGTCTTCCTCCTGTGAGGATGGAACTCACGAACTCCGGTTTACTAGACCAATGCTCTACCACTGAGCTAAACAGGCGCCGCCTAGCGGCACTTTTGTGTACTTCGTCCGTACGGTCGTCCGAATCATCAGACTTCAGGTGACAACACTTCATATTTTCGACTAATATTTGCAGCTATGGCGACCCATTACTGCTTGGCTACACATCTGACACGTAGCCGATGTTCTCTGCAAACGAAACAACCTGCACTTCAGAACATGACTTTCACACATGTCTACAAAATCACCTTCACCTTCAAATACAGTTTTCTTGTGACTGATCGACACGTAGGCAATTTTTAAAGTTGCTATTTCCATTACATCACGTTAATCAGAAAATCGGTGATTTACATCTGCAGCGGAAACAAATTCCATTCCGCCCAGCGTAGGGCTCGAACCCACGACCCTGTGAATAAGAGTCTCATGCTCTACCGACTGAGCTAGCCGTGCTGCCTCGTTGGATACCTGCTGGGTAGCAGACCACACTGTACTCGTTTGGGTTGGGTGGTCCCATACAGTATATCTCCATGCTGCCTAATGTTTTCCTAACGTCACACTCGTCACGTACTTCACTTTTATTTCATAATCATTTCTGAGTGGTAAAGGAATTGCATGACAATCTGCAGAGTTAGCGGCGTCAAAATTAACACACATACTTGATGTGACTCAAAAGCCGAACGAGTTAGTTTCCGACGTTGTTTTAGATGTGCAAGTGCCAGTCAAAACTCGCGGTGAGGGCACTCTGCCGACCATTTCGCTAGTTAACACCGGTCTTGTTGTGTGTGTTTCAGGCTCAAGACCATCTCCAAGCACAGAATGGTCAACAGCAACATTCAGACGGTTTCGTACTGATCAATTGCTACATTAAAACGGTATGTTTCTTTTTCAGAATTGGAAAAATACGATCGTGACAGGATTCGAACCTGCAATCTTCGGATCCGAAGTCCGACGCCTTATCCATTAGGCTACACGGTCACTGACGTCTAAGTACAACTTATATACAACTCATCTCGAAACGCTCACGCCCCTGAGGAATTGTGTTTTCGTTCCACACAGCCGCTGCCCCTTACTCTTTCCCACCCATTCGTTACATTCAACCTCTTACGAGACCGACCAAACATAGACAGGAAAACAAGACGACACACTTTGCGCATTCGGAATCGATGGCAGGGTGTCCCACGCCGCATTTGCTACGATGGCCATTTGCTACTTCTTCAGAAGCGGCGGCGGGGACGATGACAGGCTCTGAGATTTGTGAGAAATACATGTATAAAATGTAATTCAGACTGCTCGGCCCACCTTATGCCGTACTACTTTGGCAAATGCTTTATCTGCGCCATTCGCCTTAATCACATCTGAGAGTAATTCTTAATAATACGCCTGTCGCTAATTGTTCCTCATCACAGATACTGTTTGCTATACGTCCACGATGCGCAACTGATTTCCAAGATTCGTCTTCCTCCTGTGAGGATGGAACTCACGAACCCTGGTTTACTAGACCAATGCTCTACCATTGAGCTAAACAGGCGCCGCCTAGCGGCACTTTTGCGTACTTCGTATGTACGGTCGTCTGAATCATCAGACTTCAGCTGACAACACTTCATATTTTCGACTAATATTTGCAGCTATGGCGACCCATTACTGCTTGGCTACACATCTGACACGTAGCCGATGTTCTCTGCAAACAAAACAACCTGCACTTCAGAACATGACTTTCACACATGTCTACAAAATCACCTTCACCTTCAAATACAGTTTTCTTGTGACTGATGGAGACGTAGGCAATTTTTAAAGTTGCTATTTCCATTACATCACGTTAATCAGAAAATCGGTGATTTACATCTGCAGCGGAAACAAATTCCATTCCGCCCAGCGTTGGGCTCGAACCCACGACCCTGTGAATAAGAGTCTCATGCTCTACCGACTGAGCTAGCCGTGCTGCCTCGTTGGATACCTGCTGGGTAGCAGATCACACTGTACTCGTTTGGGTTGGGTGGTCCCATACACTATATCTCCATGCTGCCTAATGTTTTCCTAACGTCACACTCGTCACGTACTTCACTTTTATTTCATAATCATTTCTGAGAGGTAAGGGAATTGCATGACAATCTGCAGAGTTAGCGGCGTCAAAATTAACACACATACTTGATGTGACTCAAAAGCCGAACGAGTTACTTTCCGACGTTGTTTTAGATGTGCAAGTGCCAGTCAAAACTCGCGGTGAGGGCACTCTGCCGACCATTTCGCTAGTTAACACCGGTCTAGTTGTGTGTGTTTCAGGCTCAAGACCATCTCCAAGCACAGAATGGTCAACAGCAACATTCAGACGGTTTCGTACTGCTCAATTGCTACATTAAAACGGTATGTTTCTTTTTCAGAATTGGAAAAACACGATCGTGACAGGATTCGAACCTGCAATCTTCGGATCCGAAGTCCGACGCCTTATCCATTAGGCTACACGGTCACTGACGTCTACGTACAACTTATATACAACTCATCTCGAAACGCTCACGCCCCTGAGGAATTGTGTTTTCGTTCCACACAGCCGCTGCCCCTTACTCTTTCCCACCCATTCGTTACATTCAACCTCTTACGAGACCGACCAAACATAGACAGGAAAACAAGACCACACACTTTGCGCATTCGGAATCGATGGCAGGGTGTTCCTCGCCGCATTTGCTACGTTGGCCATTTGCTACTTCTGCAGAAGCGGCGGCGGCGGCGACGACGACGACGACGACGACGACGACGACGACAGGCTCTGAGATTTGTGAGAAATACATCTATAAAATTTAATTCAGACTGCCTCGTCCCACCTTATGCCGTACTGCTTTGGCAAATGCTTTATCTGCGCCATTCGCCTTAATCACATCTGAGAGGAATTCTTAATAGTACGTCTGTCGCTAATTGTTCCTCATCACAGATACTGTTTGCTATACGGCCACGATGCCAACTGATTTCCAAGATTCGTCTTCCTCCTGTGAGGATGGAACTCACGAACCCTGGTTTACTAGACCAATGCTCTACCACTGAGCTAAACAGGCGCCGCCTAGCGGCACTTTTTCGTACTTCGTCCGTATGGTCGTCTGAATCATCAGACTTCAGCTGACAACACTTCATATTTTCGACTAATATTTGCAGCTATGGCGACCCATTACTGCTTGGCTACACATCTGACACGTAGCCGATGTTCTCTGCAAACAAAACAACCTGCACTTCAGAACATGACTTTCACACATGACTACAAAATCACCTTCACCTTCAAATACAGTTTTCTTGTAACTGATGGAGACGTAGGCAATTTTTAAAGTTGCTATTTTCATTACATCACGTTAATCAGAAAATCGGTGATTTACATCTGCAGCGGAAACAAATTCCATTCCGCCCAGCGTAGGGCTCGAACCCACGACCCTGTGAATAAGAGTCTCATGCTCTACCGACTGAGCTAGCCGTGCTGCCTCGTTGGATACCTGCTGGGTAGCAGATCACACTGTACTCGTTTGGGTTGGGTGGTCCCATACAGTATATCTCCATGCTGCCTAATGTTTTCCTAACGTCACACTCGTCACGTACTTCACTTTTATTTCATAATCATTTCTGAGAGGTAAAGGAATTGCATGACAATCTGCAGAGTTAGCGGCGTCAAAATTAACACACATACTTGATGTGACCCAAAAGCCGAACGAGTTACTTTCCGAGGTTGTTTTAGATGTGCAAGGTCCAGTCAAAACTCGCGGTGAGGGCACTCTGCCGACCATTTCGCTATTTAACACCGGTCTTGTTGTGTGTGTTTCAGGCTCAAGACCATCTCCAAGCACAGAATGGTCAACAGCAACATTCAGACGGTTTCGTACTGCTCAATTGCTACATTAAAACGGTATGTTTCTTTTTCAGAATTGGAAAAACACGATCGTGACAGGATTCGAACCTGCAATCTTCGGATCCGAAGTCCGACGCCTTATCCATTAGGCTACACGGTCACTGACGTCTAAGTACAACTTATATACAACTCATCTCGAAACGCTCACGCACCTGAGGAATTGTGTTTTCGTTCCACACAGCCGCTGCCCCTTACTCTTTCCCACCCATTCGTTACATTCAACCTCTTACGAGACCGACCAGACATAGACAGGAAAACAAGACCACACACTTTGCGCATTCTGAATCGATGGCAGGGTGTCCCTCGCCGCATTTGCTACGTTGGCCATTTGCTACTTCTGCAGAAGCGGCGGCGACGAAGACGACGACGACGATGACAGGCTCTGAGATTTGTGAGAAATACATCTATAAAATTTAATTCAGACTGCCTCGTCCCACCTTATGCCGCACTGCTTTAGCAAATGCTTTATCTGCGCCATTCGCCTTAATCACATCTGAGAGGAATTCTTAATAGTACGTCTGTCGCTAATTGTTCCTCATCACAGATACTGTTTGCTATACGGCCACGATGCCAACTGATTTCCAAGATTCGTCTCCCTCCTGTGAGGATGGAACTCACGAACCCTGGTTTACTAGACCAATGCTCTACCACTGAGCTAAACAGGTGCCGCCTAGCGGCACTTTTTCGTACTTAGTCCGTATGGTCGTCTGAATCATCAGACTTCAGCTGACAACACTTCATATTTTCGACTAATATTTGCAGCTATGGCGACCCATTACTGCTTGGCTACACATCTGACACGTAGCCGATGTTCTCTGCAAACAAAACAACCTGCACTTCAGAACATGACTTTCACACATGTCTACAAAATCACCTTCACCTTCAAATACAGTTTTCTTGTGACTGATGGAGACGTAGGCAATTTTTAAAGTTGCTATTTCCATTACATCACGTTAATCAGAAAATCGGTGATTTACATCTGCAGCGGAAACAAATTCCATTCCGCCCAGCGTAGGGCTCGAACCCACGACCCTGTGAATAAGAGTCTCATGCTCTACCGACTGAGCTAGCCGTGCTGCCTCGTTGGATACCTGCTGGGTAGCAGATCACACTGTACTCGTTTGGGTTGGGTGGTCCCATACAGTATATCTCCATGCTGCCTAATGTTTTCCTAACGTCACACTCGTCACGTACTTCACTTTTATTTCATAATCATTTCTGAGAGGTAAAGGAATTGCATGACAATCTGCAGAGTTAGCGGCGTCAAATTTAACACACATACTTGATGTGACTCAAAAGCCGAACGAGTTACTTTCCGAGGTTGTCTTAGATGTGCAAGGTCCAGTCAAAACTCGCGGTGAGGGCACTCTGCCGACCATTTCGCTATTTAACACCGGTCTTGTTGTGTGTGTTTCAGGCTCAAGACCATCTCCAAGCACAGAATGGTCAACAGCAACATTCAGACGGTTTCGTACTGCTCAATTGCTACATTAAAACGGTATGTTTCTTTTTCAGAATTGGAAAAACACGATCGTGACAGGATTCGAACCTGCAATGTTCGGATCCGAAGTCCGACGCCTTATCCATTAGGCTACACGGTCACTGACGTCTAAGTACAACTTATATACAACTCATCTCGAAACGCTCACGCCCCTGAGGAATTGTGTTTTCGTTCCACACAGCCGCTGCCCCATACTCTTTCCCACCCATTCGTTACATTCAACCTCTTACGAGACCGACCAGACATAGACAGGAAAACAAGACCACACACTTTGCGCATTCTGAATCGATGGCAGGGTGTCCCTCGCCGCATTTGCTACGTTGGCCATTTGCTACTTCTGCAGAAGCGGCGGCGACGAAGACGACGACGACGATGACGACGACGACGACAGGCTCTGAGATTTGTGAGAAATACATCTATAAAATGTAATTCAGACTGCCTCGTCCCACCTTATGCCGTACTGCTTTGGCAAATGCTTTATCTGCGCCATTCGCCTTAATCACATCTGAGAGGAATTCTTAATAGTACGTCTGTCGCTAATTGTTCCTCATCACAGATACTGTTTGCTATACGGCCACGATGCCAACTGAATTCCAAGATTCGTCTTCCTCCTGTGAGGATGGAACTCACGAACCCTGGTTTACTAGACCAATGCTCTACCACTGAGCTAAACAGGCGCCGCCTAGCGGCACTGTTTCGTGCTTCGTCCGTATGGTCGTCTGAATCATCAGACTTCAGCTGACAACACTTCATATTTTCGACTAATATTTGCAGCTATGGCGACCCATTACTGCTTGGCTACACATCTGACACGTAGCCGATGTTCTCTCCAAACAAAACCACCTGCACTTCAGAACATGACTTTCACACATGTCTACAAAATCACCTTCACCTTCAAATACAGTTTTCTTGCGACTGATGGAGACGTAGGCAAATTTTAAAGTTGCTATTTCCATTACATCATGTTAATCAGAAAATCGGTAATTTACATCTGCAGCGGAAAAAAATTCCGTTCCGCCCAACGTAGGGCTCGAACCCACGACCCTGTGAATAAGAGTCTCATGCTCTACCGACTGAGCTGGCCGTGCTGCCTCGTTGGTTACCTGCTGGGTAGCAGATCACACTGTACTCGTTTGGGTTTGGTGGTCCCATACAGAATCTCTCCATGCTGCCTAATGTTTTCCTAACGTCACACTCGTCACGTACTTCATTTTTATTTCATAATCATTTCTGAGAGGTAAAGGAATTGCATGACAATCTGCAGAGTTAGCGGCGTCAAAATTAACACACATACTTGATGTGACTCAAAAGCCGAACGAGTTACTTTCCGAGGTTGTTTTAGATGTGCAAGGTCCAGTCAAAACTCGCGGTGAGGGCACTCTGCCGACCATTTCGCTATTTAACACCGGTCTTGTTGTGTGTGTTTCAGGCTCAAGACCATCTCCAAGCACAGAATGGTCAACAGCAACATTCAGACGGTTTCGTACTGCTCAATTGCTACATTAAAACGGTATGTTTCTTTTTCAGAATTGGAAAAACACGATCGTGACAGGATTCGAACCTGCAATGTTCGGATCCGAAGTCCGACGCCTTATCCATTAGGCTACACGGTCACTGACGTCTAAGTACAACCTATATACAACTCATCTCGAAACGCTCACGCCCCTGAGGAATTGTGTTTTCGTTCCACACAGCCGCTGCCCCATACTCTTTCCCACCCATTCGTTACATTCAACCTCTTACGAGACCGACCAGACATAGACAGGAAAACAAGACCACACACTTTGCGCATTCTGAATCGATGGCAGGGTGTCCCTCGCCGCATTTGCTACGTTGGCCATTTGCTACTTCTGCAGAAGCGGCGGCGACGAAGACGACGACGACGATGACGACGACGACGACAGGCTCTGAGATTTGTGAGAAATACATCTATAAAATGTAATTCAGACTGCCTCGTCCCACCTTATGCCGTACTGCTTTGGCAAATGCTTTATCTGCGCCATTCGCCTTAATCACATCTGAGAGGAATTCTTAATAGTACGTCTGTCGCTAATTGTTCCTCATCACAGATACTGTTTGCTATACGGCCACGATACCAACTGAATTCCAAGATTCGTCTTCCTCCTGTGAGGATGGAACTCACGAACCCTGGTTTACTAGACCAATGCTCTACCACTGAGCTAAACAGGCGCCGCCTAGCGGCACTGTTTCGTGCTTCGTCCGTATGGTCGTCTGAATCATCAGACTTCAGCTGACAACACTTCATATTTTCGACTAATATTTGCAGCTATGGCGACCCATTACTGCTTGGCTACACATCTGACACGTAGCCGATGTTCTCTCCAAACAAAACCACCTGCACTTCAGAACATGACTTTCACACATGTCTACAAAATCACCTTCACCTTCAAATACAGTTTTCTTGCGACTGATGGAGACGTAGGCAAATTTTAAAGTTGCTATTTCCATTACATCATGTTAATCAGAAAATCGGTAATTTACATCTGCAGCGGAAAAAAATTCCGTTCCGCCCAACGTAGGGCTCGAACCCACGACCCTGTGAATAAGAGTCTCATGCTCTACCGACTGAGCTAGCCGTGCTGCCTCGTTGGTTACCTGCTGGGTAGCAGATCACACTGTACTCGTTTGGGTTTGGTGGTCCCATACAGAATCTCTCCATGCTGCCTAATGTTTTCCTAACGTCACACTCGTCACGTACTTCATTTTTATTTCATAATCATTTCTGAGAGGTAAAGGAATTGCATGACAATCTGCAGAGTTAGCGGCGTCAAAATTAACACACATACTTGATGTGACTCAAAAGCCGAACGAGTTACTTTCCGAGGTTGTTTTAGATGTGCAAGTGCCAGTCAAAACTCGCGGTGAGGGCACTCTGCCGACCATTTCGCTAGGTAACACCGGTCTTGTTGTGTGTGTTTCAGGCTCAAGACCATCTCCAAGCACAGAATGGTCAACAGCAACATTCAGACGGTTTCGTACTGCTCAATTGCTACATTAAAACGGTATGTTTCTTTTTCAGAACTGGAAAAACACGACTGTGACAGGATTCGGATCGGAAGTGCGACGCCTTATCCATTAGGCCACACGGTCATTGACGACCAAGTACAACTTATATACGACTCATCTCGAAACGCTCACGCCCCTGAGGAATTGTGTTTTCGTTCCACACAGCCGTGCCCCTTACTCTTTCCCACCCATTCGTTACATTCAACCTCTTACGAGACCGACCAGACATAGACAGGAAAACAAGACCACACACTTTGCGCATTCTGAATCGATGGCAGGGTTTCCCTCGCCGCATTTGCTGCGATGGCCATTTGCTACTTCTGCAGAAGCGGCGGCGACGACGACGACGACGACGACGAGAGGCCCTGAGATTTGTCAGAAATACATCTATAAAATGTAATTCAGACTGTCTCGTCCCACCTTATGCCGTACTTCTTTTTTTTTTTTTCTTTATTGTCATTTTATACCTACAAAGGTAGGCCGGCAGCGGCCTAATATGCCGCTCTACGGCCACAAGAAACATACAAGAGATAAAAACAGGAAGACATAATCTCAAAACACAGACATGGAGGACAAAAAGCAGAAGACAACAGAGAATAAAAAGAATTGAAGTCGTTCACCGACGCAGCACTGTTTCAGTTTAAAAAAAAAAAAAAAAAAAAAAAAAAAACGGGCAGCACAGCACGGAACAGAGAACACTAGCACAGGTGAACGGTGGAGCAGAAAACGAAGAAACACTCGAGGTACAGACGGGACGAAAGACACGGACACTGCGGAGATGGGCTTCGGCGCTGCAGGGGCACTGTCCACAGCGAAAAGCTGGGGGCCTGCCAAGGGAAAAAACAGGGGGAGGGAAGGAGGGAGGGGGAGATAGGATGCCAGGGAGGAGGAGGGGAGAAAACGAAAAGAGGGGGGTGGAAGCCGAGGGAGAGGGGGAGGGGAGGTGAGGATGGAAGGAGGGAGAGAGGGAGGGAGAGAAGGGAGAGAGGGTGCCCACAGGAAAATGAGAGGAGAGGGGAAGGCAAGGCTCAAAGTTGGTAGGAGGGGTAGATGGAGGGGAGGAGGGCATCATCCGGAGGGGGAGTCGGCGGAAGCCACCTTGGGAGAGGGTGTGGAGAGTGTGAAGATGGAGAGCAGGTGGGATACAGGAGTACAGGCGCGGCAGTGGGTTGGGGTGGGAGAGGATGGAAGAGACAAGCGGGTGGGGAGGATCAAGCTTGCGGGAGGTGTAGAGGATCCGTATCCGTTGGAGGAAGAGGAGGAGGTGTGGGAAGGGGTGAGGTCATAGAGGAGCCGCGTGGGGGAAGGGAGGCGGATGCGATA
This sequence comes from Schistocerca gregaria, assembly GCF_023897955.1. NCBI lineage: Eukaryota > Metazoa > Arthropoda > Insecta > Orthoptera > Acrididae > Schistocerca > Schistocerca gregaria. The sequence continues at coordinate 28,774,509 of NC_064929.1, read as the reverse complement.
GGCGAGGCGGAGTGCATGCCGTTCAAGGATTTGAAGGGATTTGTAAAAGGTAGGCGGGGCAGAGATCCAGGCGGGATGGGCATAACAGAGGATAGGGCGGATGAGAGATTTATAGGTGTGGAGGACGGTGGAGGGGTCCAGACCCCATGTGCGGCCAGAAAGGAGCTTCAGGAGGTGGAGTCGGGAGCGTGCCTTGGCTTGGATTGTCCGGAGATGAGGGGTCCAGGAGAGGCGACGGTCAAGGGTGACGCCAAGGTACTTGAGGGTGGGTGTGAGGTTAATAGGACGGCCATAAATGGTAAGATAGAAATCAAGGAGACGGAAGGAAGAGGTGGTTTTGCCTACGATGATTGCCTGGGTCTTGGAAGGATTGACCTTGAGCAACTACTGGTTGCACCAAGAGGTGAACCGGTCCAGATGGGATTGGAGAAGGTGTTGGGAGCGTTGCAGGGTGGGGGCAAGGGCAAGGAAGGCGGTGTCATCGGCGTACTGGAGAAGGTGAAGGGGGGGTGCTGGCGGAGGCATGTCCTCCGTATAAAGAAGGTAAAGAAGAGGGGAAAGGACGGAACCTTGGGGCACACCGGCAGAGGGGTAGAAGGTGTAGGAATCAGTGTTGTGGATAGTGACATAGGAAGGGCGGTGGGAAATGAAGGAGGCGATCAGACGGACGTAGTTAATAGGAAGAGCAAAGGTTTGGAGCTTGAAGAGGAGACCAGAATGCCACACACGGTCATAGGCGCGTTCAAGGTCAAGGGAGAGGAATATGGCGGAGCGACGGGAGTTGAGTTGTTCGGAGAGGAGGTGAGTGAGGTGAAGGAGAATGTCATCGGCAGAGAAGGATGGTCGAAAGCCACATTGGGTGGAGGGAAGGAAGCGGTGCCGGTGGAGATGCTGGTGGATGCGGCGGGTTAGAATGGATTCCAGGACCTTGCTGAAGACCGAGGTAAGGCTTATAGGACGGTAGGAGGAGACAGCGAAAGGTGGTTTATCGGGTTTGAGGAACATCAGGATCCGGGAGGTTTTCCACAGGTCGGGGTAGAAGCCGGTGGACAAGACCACATTGTACAGCCTGGCCAGGGTGGAGAGGAAGGGGGCGGGAGCTTCACGGAGGTGACGGTAAGTAACACGGTCGTGCCCAGGAGCAGTGTTGCGTTTGGTGCGGAGTATATCGATGATGTCTTGAGTAGTTATAGGGTTATTGAGTTCAGTGTGTGTAATGTTGTCCAAGTACTGGAAGCCAGGAGCTAGTGGAGGGATAGAGGTGTCAGTTCGATCGCGGACATCGGGGAAGAGGGAATAATCGAACTGGGGATCGTCAGGGATGGTAAAGACATCGGTGAGGTAGGAGGCAAAATGGTTGGCCTTACTAAGGTTGTCAGGAAAGGGATTGTCATTATGAAGGAGAGGATAGTAAGGGGGGGGGGGGTTTGATCCAGTAAGGCGGCGGAAGGCTGACCAGTATTTGGACAAGTTAATACGTAGGGTAGCATTAAGACGGGTGCATGTCTGTCGCCAGTCCCGGCGTTTCTTAGCCGCGAGCAAGTTCCGGATGTGTCTCTGGAGTTGCCGGTGGCGTTGTAGTGTGTCCCGGTCACGCGTGTGGAGGAAGGCACGGTAGAGACGACGGGATTCTCGAAGGAGGAGGACGGCCTGTGAGGGTACAGTGGGACGGTGCGGGTGGATGGCGACGGTAGGGATGTGGGCCTCCACGGCCTCAGACAAGGTCTGCTGGAGAAAGGATGCGGCATGGGTTATGTCATGTGGGCGGTGGTAGGTGAGGGGGCGGCTATCGACTCGGGTAGTAAGGGTATCCCGGTATGCATTCCAGTCGGCACGGGAGTAATCATGGACATACTTGGGGGGAGGGTCAAGGCGAGGATCGGGACGGGGGCGACGACCGTCTGATATGGTAAGAAGGACAGGGAGATGGTCACTGCCAATAGGGTCGAGGACGTCCACCGCTATGCGGCCAAGGAGGTTGGGGGAGGCTAGGACGACATCGGGTGTGGTATTGGATTCAGGGCGGGTGTGTTGGGGAAGAGGAAGGACATCTCCTTGGATGGTGGCGAGGAACCGATGCCACCGCCGTAAGTGGGTGGCGGAGCGACTATGGGTATTGAGATCTGCGGCAATCACGTAGGAGGAGAAGGTACGGTCGATGTGGGAAAGGAAGTCAAAAGTAATAGGGGCAGAGGGGCGGACATAGATGGTGGCGCAGGTAACGGTGAGGCCGGGGAAGAATAGACTAAGGATCAGGTGTTCCGTGGGGTTGGGAAGGAGGGGTTGGAGCCGAACAGGGATCTGGCGATGGTGGCCAATGGCAACTCAGCCACGCGCTATCGGGAGGGGGTTGTCAGAGCGGTGAAGGAGGTAGGGCGAGGTATGGACAGTATGGTGGGGCTGGAGAAATGTTTCGTTTAGGAGGAAGGCATCCACGCGGTGGGTGGTGAGGGTATGCATAAGGAGATTCTTGTTGACAGGAAGGGAACGGATGTTGTTAAACAGGATACGTTGCTGTCGCGCCATAGTGGGAATTTAGACGAGGGTGTCGAGACGGGAGAAGGTAAAATGGGTCTGGTTATGGGAGTAGGTGGCGTAAGTGTTGAGCTGGAAGACGGAACGGGCGGCAAGGGATATCTGCTGGAGGGTGTGGGGGCGCTGAAAGGGGTGGATGTTCTGAAGGACAACGGTTACAAAGCGGATGATGTCCTCAGCTGTGGGGGGGGGGGGGGGGACGGAGGGAATTGCCGGGAGGGTTGGGGGCATCCAAGGGGCGGACAGGGACAGTGAGTTCAGGAGCGGAGGGAGGGGGTCGGGCCTTGCACTTTTGGGAGTAGGTTGGGTGTTGGAGGTTACAGGTGTTACAGGAGGGGGGGGACTGAAGTTTGGGGCACTGTCGGAGGAAGTGTGCTTCTTTGCAGTGCGGGCAGACGGGGGCCTCGCGGCACTCAGATGTAGGATGTGCATTATAGCGCAAGCACCTCTGGCAGCGGATGGACTGTGGAAGGGAGCGGGAGGGGTCGACCTTATAACGGCGGTTGAAAAGGAGGGCACCCTCCTTGAGGAGGAGGTCTATGGAGGGAGCATGCTCGGAGAACACCCGCATGAGGCGGGTGGGGCCGGCTGGATTGTGAATCCGGCGGACAGCTCGAACCTCTAGATAGGGATGGGCCTTCAGCTCCGCCAACATCTCCTCCTCCGTGATCATCGGGCTAAGCCGAGTGATCACGGCAGTGAGGGTCGGTGGGCGACGGGGCGGCTGGGGTTGTCGGGATGAGGAGGGGGAGGGAGCAGGGGCAAGGGAGGCATGGGGACCAAACCGGGTGAGGGGAATGCGGGAGAGGATGTCGGAGTGGAGGGTGGGGCTGGGGGATGTGATCAGGACGGAGTCCCGACGGGGGGTGAGAAGGGAGATCGGGGCTCCGGGGAAGTGCTGGCGGAGGAGAAGGGTAAGATTGCGGGCCTCCAGGAGAGAGGGATCAGGGTGAGGAAGGAGGTACCTGTAGGAGGGGGAGGTAGAGGAGGGAGTAGATAGTCTAGGTGGGGTGGTATCCATGGCATCCTGGGGGGTTGGAGGGGGGAGAGTCTGCGACTTCTTGGGAGCAGAAGAGGCTGGGGTGCCGCTGGGACGTTTCACAGCGGGAGAGGGATGGGAAGAGGTGTGGGGGATGGGGACGACCGGGAGATGGCGGGAGATGGCAGGTCCCACCGGCGGTGCAGGCACTGGTGGTGGTGCTGGTGCTGGCGCTGGAGCTGGAGCTGGCGCCACAGAAGATGCAGTGGCAGTGGTTGGCACTGGCGATGGCGAGGGCGATGGTGATGGTGATGGTGATGACGATGATGATGCTGTAGCGTGGGTGGTGGCCCGACGGGCAACAACCCTGGCGGGGGTGGCATGAGTCACATGTGGGAGGGGAGGGAATGGGTCACGTGAGGCATGGGGGGTAGGAACAGGGGAGGGAGCAACAAAAGGAGCGGGGGTGGGAAGAGTGAGGAGGGGGGGAATATATGGGGGAGGCGGTGATTGAGCACACCACGTGATGGTGGTGGCAGCAAGTGAGGGGGACGTGTATACGATTGCAGTGGTAGTGGCGGTAGTTGTGGGGGTTGTCATGGTGAGAGGATAAGTGGGAGAGGGGAAAAGAGGGAAAATAACAGGGGACAGTCAAAGGACAAGGACAAGAGACTGACGAAGAGGAAGGGTAAGACGTAAGCAGAGACGACAGAACGAAAGACGGGCAGGGAGCGGCGGCGGCGGCGGCGGCGGCGGTCGGCAAAAGCAGCAGCGGCAGGAACCGGATACGGTGGCGGCAACCTGCGGCGGCGTCGGCGGGAGACCGGCGGCGGTGGCGGCGGCGGCGGCGGCGGCGGCGGCAGTGGAAACCGGCGGCGGCGGCGGGAACCGGCGGCGGCGGCGGCGGCGAGCAGCGGCAGCGGCGGCAGGAACCAGATGCGGCACCGGCGGCGGCGGCGGCGTCGGCGGCGGTCGGCAACAGCAGCAGCGGCAGGAACCGGATACGGTGGCGGCAACCTGCGGCGGCGTCGGCGGGAGACCGGCGGCGGTGGCGGCGGCGGCGGCGGCGGCGGCGGCGGCGGCAGTGGAAACCGGCGGCGGCGGCGGGAACCGGCGGCGGCGGCGGCGGCGAGCAGCGGCAGCGGCGGCAGGAACCAGATGCGGCACCGGCGGCGGCGGCGGCGTCGGCGGCGGTCGGCAACAGCAGCAGCGGCAGGAACCGGATACGATGGCGGCAACCGGCGGCGGCGGCGGTGGGAACCGGCGGCGGCGGCAGCGGCGGCTGGGACAACGGCAGCTGCAGCGATCACTGAAACTCCTAGCACTTCGATATTAACGACAATAATATCGAAGGGCGCAACCCTCTCGAGTTACGCCGAAGATGGTGGCCGTACTGCTTTGGCAAATGCTTTATCTGCGCCATTTGCCTTAATCACATCTGAGAGTAATTCTTAATAATACGCCTGTCGCTAATTGTTCCTCATCAGAGATACTGTTTGCCATACGGCCACGATTCGCAACTGATTTCCAAGATTCGTCTTCCTCCTGTGAGGATGGAACTCACGACCCCTGGTTTACTAGACCAATGCTCTACCACTGAGCTAAACAGGCGCCGCCTAGCGGCACTTTTGCGTACTTCGTCCGTAAGGTCGTCTGAATCATCAGACTTCAGCTGACAACACTTCATATTTTCGACTAATATTTGCAGCTATGGCGACCCATTACTGCTTGGCTACACATCTGACACGTAGCCGATGTTCTCTCCAAACAAAACCACTTGCACTTCAGAACATGACTTTCATACATGTCTACAAAATCACCTTCACCTTCAAATACAGTTTCTTGCGACTGATGGAGACGTAGGCAATTTTTAAAGTTGCTATTTCCATTACATCACGTTAATCAGAAAATCGGTGATTTACATCTGCAGCGGAAAAAAATTCCGTTCCGCCCAGAGCAGGTCTCGAACCCACGACCCTGTGAATAAGAGTCTCATGCTCTACCGACTGAGCTAGCCGTGCTGCCTCGTTGGATACCTGCTGGGTAGCAGATCACACTGTACTCGTTTGGGTTGGGAGGTCCCATAAGAATCTCTCCATGCTGCCTAATGTTTTCCTAACGTCACACTCGTCACGTACTTCACTTTTATTTCATAATCATTTCTGAGAGGTAAAGGAATTGCATGACAATATGCAGAGGTAGCGGCGTCAAAATTAACACACATACCTGATGTGACTCAAAAGCCGAACGAGTAACTTTCCGACGTTGTTTTAGATGTGCAAGTGCCAGTCAAAACTCGCGGTGAGGGCACTCTGCCGACCATTTCGCCAGTTAACACCGGTCTTGTTGTGTGTGTTTCAGGCTCAAGACCATCTCCAAGCACAGAATGGTCAACAGCAACATTCAGACGGTTTCGTACTGCTCAATTGCTACATTAAAACGGTATGTTTCTTTCTCAGAACTGGAAGAACACGACCGTGACTGTATTCGAACCTGCAAACTTCGGATCCGAAGTCCGACGCCTTATCCATTAGGCCACACGGTCACTGACGACCAAGTACAACTTATATACGACTCATCTCGAAACGCCCACGCCCCTGAGGAATTGTGTTTTCGTTCCATACAGCCGCTGCCCCTTACTCTTTCCCACCCATTCGTTACATCAACCTCTTACGAGACCGAAAAAACATAGACGGGAAAACAAGACCACACATTTTGCGCATTCGGAATCGATGGCAGGGTGTCCCTCGCCGCATTTGCTACGATGGCCATTTGCTACTTCTGCAGAAGCGGCGGCGGCGGCGTTGACGACGACGACGACGACGACGACGACGAAGACGACGACGACCGCGAGAGGCTCTGAGATTTGTGAGAAATACATCTATAAAATGTAATTCAGACTGCCTCGTCCCACCTTATGCCGTACTGCTTTGGCAAATGCTCTGTCTGGCGTGAGGTCGGTCGCTCGACGGCGCGTTCGGCGCGGGCCTGCCCGTAGCCGGCGCGCCGTAAGGCACGGAGGCTCGCACTGGGGCGTATCGCTTCCAGACGGGCGTGCCGCGGCACTCCTCACAGGGGAAGTGATGTGTCTCTTACAACCTCTCCTTCCCAAGTGGCTCTTTCCGCCTTCCCGTGGTGCCAGACGTTAAGCTCGGCATTTTGCCTTGCGACAAAAGGGAGAGCTGCGACCCAACCCGATGCGAAAGCGAAGGGTGCGTGGCACAGGGGGAGCTGTGTCAAGGGACGAACATCTGTCCCTTCCTGTTCGCAGGGCCCAGACCAACAGGAGCTCTGCATGCCGGCGACTTCGTTTGTCGGCGTGGGATCGCGGCGCGAGTCGGCAAGGGTGCCTCGCCGCGCCCCTGGGTAACCGGGGCGTGTTCTGCCAAACCCAGGAGGTGGTGACATCGCCTGGGCCAGGTTAACTGGGTCCAGACCGCCGAACGTCTGGGGGACCGGCCCGCCACCTGAGTAGGAGTGGGTCCTTGGCCGTAAGGTGGAAACTCGGGCTAGTAGGCGGCGAAGGGCGAGAGGTGCATCCGCCTCTCCGGAGTGCGGGGTGCAGTTGCCGAGGAGCGTCGCGTGAAATCGCCGATGACGGAGCCATCGATGGGGACCAGTGCGCTGGCGACGGCGCGCTGAACCCGGCAGCTCGGGAGTGCCCTTGACCTTGGGGCGAGGTCGGTGGGCGAGCTGCAAGAAGTCCCCCCCCATGCCAGAGGAGCCGGTCCGGGGCAAGAGACGGGCTCCCATCTTTCTTTTATCACTCGTATAATCATGGCGACAACCGATACGAGTGACTCGAGTGCGCCTCAACGGGCTTCTTTTGCGCCGCCTGATCCCTCTCCTCAGGATGAGTCGGGACAGGCCGAAAACGAAACTGTGACGCAGAGATTAGCACGAATCACGTTGCTCATGGAGCAAAACATTAAAAACGGGAAGATAAGTCAAGCAGGACTCTCAACAATTAAAAATGAACTGGCTGCATGGGCCATTGCCCACGCAAAGTTGGAAGGAAGGGTGGAAGAATTAGAGAAGGAAAACAATAGATTGAGGAAACAACCAGTTAAAACCTGGGCTGCCGTGGCAGCGCAAGCTCCCACGAAGCCCAAAACGACTAGAGACACCATAGATAAAGTGACTAAGAGGCCAGATACGGCAGTTTTCTTGAGGACCCTGCCGGGCCAAGACACAAGTGTCAAAAGAATCCAGGAGCTATTCACGACTACTGTGGACCCTGTAAAAGAGAAAATAAAGATCAAAAGAATCAAACCCAGCAAGAATTCAGTAATAGTGGAAGTCGCATCCGAAGAGGATAAAGAAAAAATATTGAACAACCACAAATTAAATTCAGTAATTAAGTGTGAGCCTCCAAGGAAAAGGAACCCTCTCGTGATTCTGTACGACGTTCCAACAGTTATGACCAATGAAGAGTTATGCGACACAATCAGAAAACAAAACTTTGAGCATCTGAGTGAAGAAGAGTTCAAAGACTGTTTTAAACTCAGATTCAAGACAGGTCCACGGGGTCGAGATGTGGTACATCACGTCGCTGAAGTTACAGCACGGATGTGGAAAAGCATTACAACAATGGGCAAAATATATGTTGGCTTCCATGCCATCAACACTAGGGACTATGTCGTGGTACCTCGTTGCCACAACTGTGGCGACTTGGACCACATTCTCAGGCTGTGCACCAGGGAGTCGGCCTGCACAAAATGTGGAGAGAACGGTCACAACCGTAAAGACTGCAAGGCAGCAGCAATCTGCATACCATGCAGGAACCGAGGCAAGAAATCATGCGGAGCCACAGGTCGAAACTGCCCAACATACAGGATGCTTGAACAAAGACTGATTTCCAGGATTGATTATGGGTGAGCCCGGCATACTGAACAGGATGCCGAAACATAAGTCCCCGAGCAAAAGGAGGAGGGATGCTATGAGGGCTAACAAGTTTAAGTTGTTCTTAAGGTCGCTTACGAGCACCAAGAAAACTGAAAATAGAGCCACACAGACTGAGATCTATATGATAAATATGGCAATACAGACAGATCCCCCCATAGCTGCAGCTCCCTCCTCCGAAAGCCGGGGAGCAGAGCCGACAGAACACCAGAAACGGCAAGGGCATCCTGTGGCTGTGGCAGTTTCCAGAAAGGAGCAGAAAAAAGTCATTCAACCGATACAGGAAAACTTGATAACCAGTAGCTCTAGTACAAGTTCTCCCACACAGGGTACTCCAGTAGTCAGACTACCACCTGTGGACCCTGTAAGAGTGTACCCCAACTTGGAGTACACCATGCAACTAGCAAGACTTGAGCAGCCGGCTACCCTGACCACTGCCCTGAGACATGTGGTTCGTGTAGGACACGAAGAGGGACGAAAGATAACCTTCTCGGTGATGGAGGCTGTGGACAGAATTCAACTAAAATCAGTGAATCTCCCCACTGACTTTGGAGCCCTGCGAGACTTGTTAAGAAAGGTGTTTGAAAGAAGGGGCGAGAAATTCGACCTAAATGACATCTACGAACAGGCAGTTTTGGCGAACGGACGAATTGCGTTCGACTGGACTAAGACCTGGCCACATGACCGAGTACACACCTACTTTCCATAATGACCAAAATAAACATAGGACAACTAAACACTCATAATAGTCGACTTGTGATGCAGGAACTCCGAAGGGAGGTGGAGGAGAGGAGATTGGATGTGCTCTGTCTGCAGGAGCCGTACTCCCAAGCTGGGAAAGTCGCATTTGCTGCCGCCACATGGCAAGTAATAAGTAGAGGAGAAGACCCAAGGGCAGCAATTATAATTACAAACAAACTCGTGAGAGTAACCACACTCTCTCAGTTTACAACTCCCCATTGCAACGTTGTGGAGCTCCAATCTCCAGCAGGAATCATCACCATCATTAATATGTATTTCCAGTATGGAGATGACATTGAAATACACCTAGACCACCTGATGAGGGTGACCACGGCGTTGCGGGGAAGGAAAATTGTAATAACAGCTGATATTAATGCCAAGTCCCCCCTATGGTTCAGTGGCACAAGAGACGCAAATGGAGAAAAGGTGGAAGAATACATTATGGCGTCGCAACTCGTGGTGGCCAACAGGCCTGGTAATCCTCCTACCTACACGGCAGGAGGAGGGCAGGGTACAAATATTGATGTCACTCTCGTGACACCAAATGTAACAAACATCATTCAAAATTGGAAAGTAGTAGGAAACGCCACCACTAGCGACCATAACTTAATAACTTTCACAGTAGGGGAGAGAGAGTGCGGCTGGGCCATGGGATGGGAAATACAATTCAACTACAGGAAAGCTGACTGGGAACGCCTGGCGAGGGAGTGCGACATTCCTCCATTACCGGAAGATGACATACAACAAGACATAAACGTAGACAACAGAGCAGATGAACTAGTAACTGCAGTAACCAGGGCGGTGAGGGCTGCTGTACCGATCAGGAGGAAGGCCATGGCGGCTTCTCCGTCACCGTGGTCGCCTGAACTGGAAGATCTACGCCAATCTGTCAGGAGGCTAAGGAGGCACTACCAGCGCTGTGTCGTCTGGCAGGAGAGACAAAGGTGGCAATTGCAGTACAGGGAGGCAAAACAGAGGTTCCAGAGTGAACTACGTGAAGTCAGAAGGCGAAGCTGGGAACACTATGTGCTCAGCCAGCTAGCTCTGGATCCATGGGGACTCCCCTATAAATTAGTCAGGGAGAAAATCCGCTCTCCTATGGAGCTATCTACAGTCAGGCACGGGGACAGGATGACGGAGTCCTGGCAGGAGACTGCTGGGGTCCTCCTCCGGTCCCTGCTGCCTGATGACAATGCGGATGGGGAGACAGAGGGACAACGGCAATTGCGAGAACAAGACCGTGAAATATATAATAACGACACGGCGGTCTACCCCTTCTCAGAAGAGGAGGTGGCGACCCACATAAAGCAACTTAAAAGAGGCAAAGCTCCTGGGCCAGACGGCATTGTGGCGGAGGTGGTGCAATTCCTGACACCCCAGCTGGTTGCCCCGCTTACCCACCTCTATAATGAGTGCCTGAGGCAACAACAGTTCCCAAGAAGGTGGAAAACTGGGAACGTCGTCATCATTAAGAAGGGACCGGACAAGGATCCTGCAGAAGTAAAGTCGTACAGGCCGATCTGCCTGTTAGATTTGTTTGGAAAAATCTTGGAAAAACTGCTGGCTGACAGACTGGCAGCACATAGAGTATTGTGCGGGATGAGCAGTAGGCAATTCGGTTTCAGGCCGGGGCGGTCGGCATCTGATGCAATCGCCCTGGCGGCCGAGGTCTGTGGCTCAACCCCGCACAAATACGTGGTGGGCATCATGGTGGACATCAGCGGCGCCTTCGACAACCTGTGGTGGCCCTCGCTCTTCTCCTGCTTGCGGGAGAAGGAGTGTCCAGGGCCGCTATATGGCTGCCTGAGGAGCTACTGTGAGGATCGGGAGGTCTGGCTATCATCCCCTAGCGAAAGGGTAGGGAAAGCTGTCACGAAAGGATGTCCCCAAGGATCGGTCCTAGGGCCGCTCTTTTGGGACATCCACATGGAGCCATTACTAGACAGCCTGCAACGAAGTGAGGATGTGCTAGAGGTGATAGCCTACGCTGATGACCTCCTCCTGATGGTCGGTGGCCGTAGCCGAGAGGACATAGAACCTAAAATAGAGAGAGCGTTAGACAGACTCCAACAGTGGTGCCACACCACGAAAATGACCATATCACCAAGCAAATCGACATACTTACTACTTAAAGGACAACTAATCAGGAACCCTACGGTCAGAATTGACGGCACACCGGTACTGCGAAGACGAGACACACGTTACCTAGGAGTCATCATTGATGAGAAATGGAACTTCGGAAAACACATTGAAACTGTAACCCAAAAAGCTCTGCAAATATTAAACAACCTCATTTCCATAGGACATAAAAGATTTCACCTACCTCCACATCTCATTAAACTTTATCACAATAGTATCCTAACTTCAGTAGTGGGTTACGGCTCCGGGGTCTGGGCGCACAGACTCACGAGGGTTGTGCCCGCCATGGCAGTGAGAAGGGTTCAGAGAAGCATGGTTCTAAGATCTGTAGGCGCTTATAGAACATCTCCAGGAGGGGCCCTATTAGTCATAATGGGGCTCTGCCCACTTGACATCAAGATCAGGGAGCAAGCAGCCTGGTATTGGGCAAAAAAAGGGAACCAGGGGAAAATAGAAGAAATCATGGGTGTGAGGGTAGAGGACAAAAGGGGGATTAGAAGAAGGGGGGAAGAACTTTGGCAGGGGTCCTGGGAGACAGAAGAAACCGGTCGCAGAACCTTTCAGTTCTTGCCGAACGTGAGGGAGCGCTTAGAAATGAAGTACTTTCAGCCAACACGGGGACTGATCCATTTTCTCACTGGTCATGGACCCTACCCGACATACTTATGTCGGTTTGGGAAGAGGGCTACGCCAGCGTGTGACTGTGGCGCGCCGGAAGGCACTCCGGATCATGTGATTTACGAGTGCCCTCTCTTCAATGATGTAGCGACTACACTTCGAGACGGACTACCGAACCATGACACGTATCAACTCCTCAGACGTGAAGACACTTTTCAGATGATTAATACTCTGGCCAACGAGGTATCACGGAAAGTGTTAAATGAATATCTGAGGGAGATTAACTAAGAATGTGAAAATGAACACCGATATTGTCTAGATCCCTTTTCCCATACCGCCAGCGCGCGGACTGGCCGACTTCACATCACAGTTGGGATCCGCCGCGCGCAGGATTAGGGGGAGGAGGGGTTAATCTCACCGACTTAGAGATGCACCGGATTTGACTTAGGATAAGTTAGCTCAGTAGGACTTAGAATAGGATATTATGTTAGGTTATGGAACTGCAGCGAGTTAACATCTTGGCCAGCCCAGTGCCAGGGGCAAGCTCTTTGGGGTTAGCCCGAAGAGCAAGGCTTGCAAAGTAGGTTTATATATTCTACTGGCACATATGTGACGCTGCAGGTGTAGAAATTAGCAATTAGTGATAGTAATAGTTTCTTAAGTAGTAGGGATAGTTAGTATAATGCCCATTGTTGTAGTAACCTGTAGCACATCATATTTTGTAGCATGCTGCATGAAACAATAATAAATGTATTAATATTACGACCCACTAATGCTATTAAGGAAGTGGGTTAATATTGTATAATTATTATTATTAATGATGAATAAAGTTTTTTTTTTTTTTTTTTTTTTTTTTTTTTTAAAAAAAAAAATGCTTTATCTGCGCCATTCGCCTTAATCACATCTGAGAGTAATTCTTAATAAAACGTCTGTCGCTAATTGTTCGTCATCATAGATACTGTTTGCTATACGGCCATGACGCGCAACTGATTTCCAAAGTTCGTATTCCTCCTGTGAGGATGGAACGACGACGACGACGACAACGACGACCGCGAGAGGCTCTGAGATTTGTGAGAAATACATCTATCAAAAGTAATTCAGACTGCCTCATCCCACCTTATGCCGTACTGCTTTGGCAAATGCTTTATCTGTGCCATTCGCCTTAATCCCATCTGAGAGTAATTCTTAATAATACACCTGTCGCTAATTGTTCCTCATCACAGATACTGTTTGATATACGGCCACGATGCGCAACTGATATCCAAGATTCGTCTTCCTCCTGTGAGGATGGAACTCACGAACCCTGGTTACTAGACCAATGCTCTACCACTGAGCTAAACAGGCTCCGCCTAGCGGCACTTTTGCGTACTTCGTCCATACGGTCGTCTGAATCATCAGACTTCAGCTGACAACACTTCATATTTTCGACTAATATTTGCAGCTATGGCGACCCATTACTACTTGGCTACACTTCTGACACATAGCCGATGTCCTCTCCAAACAAAACCACTTGCACTTCAGAACATGACTTTCACACATGTCTACAAAATCACCTTCACCTTCAAATACAGTTTTCTTGCGACTGATGGAGACGTAGGCAAATTTTAAAATTGCTATTTCCATTACATCACGTTAATCAGAAAATCGGTAATTTACATCTGCAGCGGAAATAAATTCCGTTCCGCCCAGCGAAGGGCTCGAACCCACGATGCTGTGAATAAAAGTCTCATGCTCTACCGACTGAGCTAGCCGTGCTGCTTCGTTGGATACCTGCTGGGTAGCAGATCACACTGTACTCGTTTGGGTTGGGTGGTCCCATACAGAATCTCTCCATGCTGCCTAATGTTTTCCTAACGTCAAACTCCAAGCACAGAATGGTCAACAGCAACATTCAGACGGTTTCGTACTGCACAATTGCTACATTAAAACGGTATGTTTCTTTTTCCGTACTGAAAAACACGACCGTGACAGGATTCGAACGTGCAATCTTCGGATCCGAAGTCCGACGCGTTATCCATTAGGCCACACGGTCACTGACGACCAAGTACAACTTATATACGACTCATCTCGAAACGCTCACGCCCCTGAGGAATTGTGTTTTCGTTCCACACAGCCGCTGCCCCTTACTCTTTCCCACCCATTCGTTACATCAACCTCTTACGAGACCGACCAAACATAGACAGGAAAACAAGACCACACACTTTGCGCATTCGGAATCGATGGCAGGGTGTCCCTCGCCGCATTTGCTACGATGGCCATTTGCTACTTCTGCAGAAGCGGCGGCGACGGCGTTGACGACGACGACGACCGCGAGAGGCTCTGAGATTTGTGAGAAATACATCTAGAAAATGTAATTCAGACTGACTCGTCCCACTTTATGCCGTACCACTTTGGCAAATTCTTTATCTGCGCCATTCGCCTTAATCACATCTGAGAGTAATTCTTAATAAAACGCCTGTCGCTAATTGTTCCTCATCACAGATACTGTTTGATATATGGCCAACACGCGCAACTGATTTCCAAGATTCGTCTTCCTCCAGTGAGGATTGAACTCACGACTCCTGGTTTACTAGACCAATGCTCTACCACTGAGCTAAACAGGCGCCGCCTAGCGGCACTTTTGCGTACTTCGTCCGTACGGTCGTCTGAATCATCAGACTTCAGCTGACAATACTTCATATTTTCGTCTAATATTTGCAGCTATGGCGACCCATTACTGCTTGGCTACACATCTGACACATAGCCGATGTTCTCTCCAAACAAAACCACCTGCACTTCAGAAGATGACTTTCACACATGTCTACAAAATCACTTTCACTTTCAAATACAGTTTTCTTGCGACTGATGGAGACGTAGGCAAATTTTAAAGTTGCTATTTCCATTACATCACGTTAACCAGAAAATCGGTAATTTACATCTGCAGCGGAAAAAAGTTCTGTTCCGCATAGCGTAGGGCTCGAACCTACGACCCAATCATTAAGAGTCTCATGCTCTACCGACTGAACTAGCCCTGCTGCCTCGTTGGTACCTGCTGGGTAGCAGATCACACAGTACTCCTTTGGGTTGATTGGTCCCATACAGAATCTCTCCATGCTGCCTAATGTTTTCCTAACGTCACACTCGTCACGTACTTCACTTTTATTTCATAATCATTTCTGAGAGGTAAAGGAATTGCATGACAATCTGCAGAGCTAGCGGCGTCAAAAGTAACACTCATACTTGACGTGACTCAAAAGCCGAACGAGTTACTTTCCGACGTTGTTTTAGATGTGCAAGTGCCAGTCAAACCTCGCGTCGATGGCACTCTGCCGACCATGTCGCTAGTTAACACCGGTCTTCTTGTGTTTGTTTCCAGATCAAAACCATCTCTAAGCACAAAATGGTCAACAGCAACATACAGACGGTATCGTACTGCTCAATTACTACATTAAAACGGTATGTTTCTTTTTCAGAACTGGAAAGAACACGACCGTGACAGAATTCGAGCCTGCATTCTTCGTATCCGAAGTCTGACGCCTTATCCGTGTGCGGTCTCTGACGACCAAGTATAACTTATACACGACTCATATCGAAACGCCCACACCCCCTGAGGAATTGTGTTATCGTTCCACACAGCCGCTCATCCTTACTCTTTCCCACCCATTCGTTACATTCAACCTCTTACGAGACCGACCAAATATAGACAGGAAAACAAGACAACACACTTTGTGCATTCGGAATGGAAGGCAGGGTGTCCCTCGCCGCATTTGCTACAATGGCCATTACCTACTTCTGCAGAAGCGGCGGTGGCGACGAGGACGACGACGACGACTGCGACTGCGACTGCGACTGCGACTGCGACTGCGACTGCGACTGCCTCTGAGATTTGTGGGAAATACATCTATAAAAAGTAATTCAGACTGCATCGTCCCACCTTATGCCGTACCGCATTGGCAAATGCTTTATCTGCGCCATTCGCCTTAATCACATCTGAGAGTAATTCTTAATAAAACGTCTGTCGCTAATTGTTCGTCATCACAAATACTGTTTGCTATACGTCCATGACGCACAACTGATTTCCAAAATTCGCCTTCATCCTGTGAGGATGGAACTCACGACCCCTGGTTTACTAGACCAATGCTCTACCACTGAGCTAAACAGGCGCCGCCTAGCGGAACTTTTGCGTACTTCGTCCGTACGGTCGTCTGAATCATCAGACTTCAGCTGACAATACTTCATATTTTTGTCTAATATTTGCAGCTATGGCGACCCATTACTGCTTGGCTACACATCTGACACGTAGCCGATGTTCTCTCCAAACAAAACCACCTGCACTTCAGAACATGACTTTCACACATGTCTACAAAATCACCTTCACCTTCAAATACAGTTTTCTTGCTACTGATGGAGACGTAGGCAAATTTTAAAGTTGCTATTTCCATTACATCACGTTAATCAGAAAATCGGTAATTTACATCTGCATCGGAAAAAAATTCGGTTCCGCCCAGCTTAGGGCTTGAACCCACGACCCTGTGGTTAAGAGTCTCATGCTCTACCGACTGAGCTAGCCGTGTTGCCTCGTTGGATACCTGCTGGGTAGCAGATCACACAGTACTCGTTTGGGTTGGTTGGTCCCATACAGAATCCCGCCATGCTGCCTAATGGTTTCCTAACTTCACACTCGTCACGTACTTCACTTTTATTTCATAATCATTTCTGAGAGGTAAAGGAATTGCATGACAATCTGCAGAGCTAGTTTCGTCAAAATTAACACACATACCTGACGTGACTCATAAGCCGAACGAGTTACTTTCCGACGTTGTTTTAGATGTGCAAGTGCCAGTCAATCCTCGCGGTGAGGGCACTCTGCCGACCATTTCGCTAGTTAACACCGGTCTTGTTGTGTGTGTTTCAAGCTCAAGACCATCTCCAAGCACAAAATGGTCAACAGCAACATTCAGACGGTTTCGTACTGTTCAATTGCTACATTAAAACGGTATGTTTCTTTTTCAGAACTGGAAAAACACGACCGTGACAGGACTCGAACCTGAAATCTTCGAATCCGAAGTCCGACGCCTTATCCATTAGGCCATACTGTCACTGACAACAAAGTGTAACTTATATACGACTAATCTCGAAACGCTCACACCCCCTGAGGAATTGTGTTTTCGTTCCACACAGCCGCTGCCCCTTACTCTTTCCCACCCATTCGTTACATTCAACCTCTTACGAGACCGACCAAACATAGACAGGAAAACAAGACCACACACTTTGAGCATTCGGAATCGATGGCAGGGTGTCCCTCGCCGCATTTGCTACGATGGCAATTTGCTACTACTGCAGAAGCGGCGGCCGCGACGACGATGACGACGACGACGACGAGGACGACCGCGAGAGGCTCAGAGATTTGTGAGAAAAAATCTATAAAATGTAATTCTGACTGCCTCGTCCCACCTTATGCCGTACCGCTTTGGCAAATGCTTTATCTGCGCCATACGCCTTAATCACATCTGAGAGTAATTCTTAATAAAACGCCTGTCGCTAATTGTTCGTCATCACAGATACTGTTTGCTATACGGCCATGACGCGCAACTGATTTCCAAAATTCGTCTTCCTCCTGTGAGGATGGAACTCACGACCCCTGGTTTGCTTAGGCAGTGCACTACCACTTTTTTTTTTTTAGTGAAAAGTGGGGGCTGTCCTGGATTTGAACCCGGGACCTCCTGCACCCAAAGCATTAATCATACTCTTTTTTTTTCGGGCCTCCATCCACCCCTTCTAGCCCGTCCTCACGCTCGCCAAAATTGCCTGCTCGGCTTCTCCGCCATAAAAAAGTCACCGTTTATATTAAATAATATTCGTGTGACAGTTTAATGCTCTTCTGTATGCATTTGGATAGTTGGTTAAAACACTATATTGCATGTGGGGATTAAACAAATTAACTCTTCTGCGAGAATGTGAGTAACTCATCACAACGTCCAAGGAAGACTGCATATGTGAAAATAAACTGGAGGGTGCTGGAGTCTTCTGCAGCATGAAGGAACAAATCTTCTCCTCCTCTTTTATGGGAGATTGAAACATAAAATAATCACGTCTTCCGTGCATATAAACGAATCTTCCTAAATAAGTAAGAAAAGAATAATTGTAATGTGAGTATTAGATCTCCGAAATTCCACGGGGTTCCTGTAGAGCAGTCTCGTATTGCTGTCGACAGGAGAGACATCGCCCTCCAAAGTGTCACCACTGTCGGGGCGGTCCGTCGCATATTCGTGACCGTTCGATTCCCGCAATCCGGATCCTAATTGCGGCCATTATAATTCTGAAGGGGCCATCCAGCAGTAGTTTCGTACTGCAGACGTCGCCCTGGATGAATATCTCTCTACGTTAATGTTCGGAGTAGGAAAGACGCATACTTTTCTCTATATTTGTCTATTCGTTGAAGTTTCTGGTGTTGAGTTAGTAGGTATAACCAACAGTCTTCTTTATTTTTTTCTGGCGCCGATAATATATAATACACCGTCTGACCTTGAAGCCAATTGACTGCTCGTCGTTTTGAGGGGGGGGGGGGGGGGGGGTATGGAACGGCATCGGGAGTGAGGAGTCCAGCTGGAGTAATCATCCTAGGTGGAGTACGCAGCATACTTGAGAGCTTCCGCGCAAAGAGAATCCAGATGTCCTTCACATCGTCGCATAGAAAGCGATATTCAATGGTATCTAGTAAAGTACAGTGAACGCAATTCGGAGTGTCGGACAAGTGAATCATGTGTAGCTTTGAATTTGTCGGTATGATCCTATTGACCGCCATGTACCACGTAGACCGCACCTGCGATGGTAAGTGTGCGTCGTGAATGTTTTCCCAGATCTTTGCCCAATTGCAGTCTTTATACTTTACTTCTATTCTGTTCCGCGATTTACTGTCCGTCAGGCAGCTGTAAAGAGCTCTGACCCTGTAAAGATCATTCTCAGGTATGGTGCATTGAACATAGCTGTAGTCTAGGAAAAAATTACTAAAGTGGCATAATGCAGTCGGGATGTCACTTACGTTGACAGGAGGCGTCATGCTGGCTGGTGCGATTTCATGGAGAAGAAGGGCCGTTAAGGAATGTGTTGTTCGTTGCCATTGTTTATACACGTTGCTGATATATAATGCTTTCGCTTTGTGGTAAACATCAGTCAGATTGAGGCCGCCCTTTCCCATGGGGAGCGTCAAGGTTTCAAATGCGACTTTGAAAATTTGTCCCCTACTGACGAAGTGGCCAAGCGCCGCAAGCATGCGTTGTGCTATGACCTTTGGTATTGGGAGGATTTGCGCGACATAATTGACTTTTGAAACGATGTAAGTATTGACTAAAAGCACTCTTTGTATGGCGTTGAGATTTCGCAAATGATGTTGCCGTATGCCGGCCCGAATTTGTGCCAACAATCTCCTATAGTTAAGAGCAGCCGTGCAGCGGATGCTGCGCGTGTATTCAATGCCGAGACATTTAAAAGTTGCCATCCTTTTTAGTGAACGGCTATTGACAAGTTCTAGTCCCCTACCAAGTGCCATAACGACAGACTTTTTACAGTTGACTTTCGCTCCTGAGGCGGCTTCATAAGTGTTTATCAGCTGAAACGCGCGTTCTAAGTCTTCAACTTTCGTCACCACGAAACTGACGTCATCCGCAAATGCCTGGAAGACAATCTTCTGGCCATGTATACGTAATCTCGGAAGGTCTTGCGTCAGGGAGAACAGCAAGGGTTCAAGAGCAACTGCAAACAAAGCCATTGACATCGGGCAACCTTGTCGGACCGACCTAGTGATGGAAATAGGTTTACTTAGTTGTCCGTTGAGACAGATCTTGGATGTTCCGTTTCTCAGCAGGAGTGTAACAGTGTCAATAACTTTCCGTGGAAAATTCATTGCTGCCATCACGCACAGAAGATATGAGTGACTGACTTTATCGAATGCTTTTTCAAAATCTAGCGAGACTAGAGCGCATCGGATGTCACAAGCGGCGGCTGTAGCTATGATATCTCTATATTCGCTTAACGTCTGCTGGATGTTTCTAGTTTTCCCAACGCTCGTTTGATAGGCCCCCGTGACAGTACTGAGTACCGTACTGAATCGCTGCATCATGACCCGCGCGAATATCTTATAATCCATATTACGTAATGTAATCGGTCGGAGATTGTCGACTGTCTTGCCCGCTGGGGTTTTGGGGACCAATACCACTATGCCCTCACAGTATTCCCTTAGGATATCATCTCCAGCGTTTAGGATATCATTACAGACCATGGTCATCTTTGGAACTAAATTGTGTCGAAAAGTTCTATAAAACTCGGCCGGTAATCCGTCAGGGCCAGGCGATTTATTCTGTGGGCTCCCTCGAATGGCATCCGCTACTTCATCGTCAGTTATTACTGCAGCGAGGCCGTCTGCTTCTTCCGTGCTCAATGTCGCAAAACGGCGTGCCATGAGGGCTTGCTGCGCCGCTATATCCACCGGGTGTTCCGTTAACTGTGCTGTGAAATGTTTATAAATCTCGTCTCGTATGTTGCGCTGGTGGTGTAAGTGTCGACCATCTGTAGTGTGCAGTTCTGTCAATATCTTTCTGTGCCCCCTTTTCTGTTCGCGAATAACATGATACATTGATGTCGTTTCGTCCTGTACGGCGTTTTGCAGACGTGTCCTGACTTTACAGCCTTCCAATTGCTTCCGTTTGAGGGTTAAAATCGTAGCCTGTATTCGTTTAATATGCATACGATTTGCTATTACCGTTGCATCTTCTCGATATAAATCCCTTAAACACTGAAAGTAGAATTCCAGGGTTTGCTTCTGCCAGGCACATCGATCTCTGGAATAATTCTTCATCGCTTTTGTTAAGGCGGGTTTTGCACATTTTACCCACCACGTAATGGCAGAGTCGTATGCGGGAAACTTTCGTTCGCATTCTGCCCACGTGTTGCGGAAGACTGTGTGACACTCGGGTTCTGTTAAACGCGCTACATTTAGTTTCCATGTCCCCTTGCCCTGTACGTCCCTTGTTTGGCTAAATTGACGGTACATAAATATGCCACATGATCTGTAAAGACAGTCGGCCATAGCTCTGCCTGCAAAACATGTTCACTCATATTTGCTGATGCGTAGATTCTATCGACGCGGCTAGCTGAGTGACCAGCAACGAATGTGAATCCGGGCCTGTGACCGTGTCTATGCTCCCATGTGTCTATTAAATTTAACTCTTCAATGATGGCGCGAAGCTCGGCGGACGGATTGAAATTTAGTGTCTGGTCTTTGGGACTGAGTACACAGATAAAAATCACCAGCGAATATAAGTTGGTCTGAAGGTGGTGTGAAAAGTGGCACAATGCCATCTTTAAAAAACTCTGCTCTCTGTCGTCGTCTCCCAGAACCGGTAGGGGCGTAGAGATTAATAAATCTGGTAGTATCGATAGTAGTCGCTATACCTCTGCTATTCGCCAGGCGTTCGATATGTGACATCACTATCCCTTCCTTAGCCATGATCGCGGTCCCTAGTTCAGTACCATTTCCAGGATTAACGACGGCATTGTAACCTGTGATACGGTCAAGGTTAATATTGGTCACTTCCTGCAGCATAATGAGATCAATATCAGCGGCATAGAGAAAATCTTGAAGGTTTTTTAAGTTGAGTGGGCTACTGATCTTATTGATGTTCAATGTCGCAATGCGGTAAGCTTGCAAGGACGTCATGAGAACAGAGGTCTAGGTGACAATATGCCTACTATTGATGTGGCGAACATCATCTAAAAGATGTCCGCGTCATCAGCCACTGCACCGACGCCGGCGGTAGCCGTGTGTTGCTGGTGGGACACACCTGCTTGAGCTTCTGATGACGGATTCTCTATACCGCGCCGATCCCGTACTAAATCTTCTTCCCGACCACCCTCTTCAACGTCATCTGACCAATCGCACACGAACTTGTCTGCGTTCATATCGCAATCCGAGAGCTTGGAACATTCAGGCATAGGGTTCGGATCCAATGAATCGGCCACCGCAGGGTCCCCTGAGGGCGATCGTCCGTGATCAGTGTCCAATTCGTCTGTCCAAGATTTTTTTGCCGTTTTGCTGGTTGCCGACGACGATGGGTCAGTTACTTCAGTCAGTTTCTGTCTGGCGTGGTTCGCCTTTTCACCCAATATTGGCGCCTTTGCTTCTGCCCCTTGATGAGCTAGCCGGCGTTTCTTCTGAGATTTGGGAGACCGCGGGGGCTGGTGGCCAGCCACCTCGTTCGACTCCATCCGGTCCACGTCGGACTTGTCGTCTCGAACCGGTACGCCCGCCGGAATACTTTCGGTGTCCGGTGGGTGTCCCATCTCAGAGTGAGTATTGCCCTCCTTCTGGGTGTGTGAAAAAGGAACATTCGGTACATCGTTCGCTTCCATTGGTGTAGCGCCTTCGTGCACTGCGTGCAAACCCTCTAGCGAAACATATAAACTAGGTTCCGAGGTGACATTAGCCCGAGCGGCGGCGACGTATGATAATGGCAACGTAGACGTCGGGCCGCGCAACTCACGCTCACCGGCCGGTATTTGCGCCACGCGTCATTGGACACACTGAGCACGGATAAGTTCTGTGGACCCACATCCCGCACAAGTTCTAGGCTGCCCGTCATAAATCACTATGGCCCTGTAGCCACACACAGTGATGTAGGACGGAATGTGCTTTAACATATCTATCTTCACCTGATGGACACCGTTTAGCACTGGGAAAATATGCATGGTCTACCACTTTTCTGCCGTATTGCTGATGACTGTTCCATATTCCCTCAATTTGGCATTAATCTGGTCAGCGGAAATTTCAAAGGGTAATTCAAATATGCGAACAGTTTTCACTCCGAGACCAGCAAGCGAAATTCTGACATCACCAACATTGCCGTCAGAATGGTTGAACTTCAACACTCCTCTACAAGATTGAACGACCTGCTCGCATTTCTCGGGATTCAACAATTTGAGGTACACCGTACTGCTGACGATAGACAGGTGAATGCCAATCATATCATCAATAGTTATTTTCATGACGTCTCTAATAAATAACTCAACCTCAAAGGATTTGGGTCGTGCATAATGAGGGTCAAAACTCAATTTCAACGTGTCTTTCCGTATAAGTTGATCTATTATAGTCGAATGCAATTCATCACGCCACAATAAAACTACGTAGCAATGCGCACACTCACCAAACAACACGCGACCGCCACAGGCGAGAGCGAAAACAACCCTCGTCCGCCCGCCAAGGCCGCTGCCGGCTGACTGCGCCCACTGAGCTAAAGAATCGCGGCGTAGCGGAACTTCTGAGTACTTCGTCCGTACGGTCGTCTGAATCATCAGACTTCAGCTGACAACACTTAATATTTTCGACTAATATTAGCCGCTATAGCGACCCATTACTGCTTGGCTACACATCTGACACGTCGCCGATGTTCTCTCCAAACAAAACCACCTGCACTTCAGAACATGACTTTCACACATGTCTACAAAATCACTGATGGAGACGTAGGCAAATTTTAAAGTTGCTATTTCCATTACATCACGTTAATCAGAAAATCGGTAATTTACATCTGCAGCGTACAAAAATTCCGTTCCGCCCAGCGTAGGGATCGAACCCACGACGCGAAACTGATTTCCAAAATTCGTCTTATTTCCCTGAGGATGGAACTTACGACCCCTGGTTTACTACACCAGTGCTCTACCACTTTTTTTTATTATTATGGGACTCGAACCCACAATCCCCGGTTTAGGAGACCGATGCCTTATCCATTTTTTTTTCTCACGACCCCTGGTTTATTAGACCAGTGCTCTACCACTTCTTTTTCCCTTTTTTTTCTCTTGTCTTTTTTGTTTGTTTGTTGATTTATTTCTTATTCTTTATATTTTTTTTAGACCCGTGGTGTATAAGACAAATGCTCTGCCCCTTTTGTTTCTTTTTTTACCATTTTTTTTGTTTCGTTTTCGTGTGCCATTGTTAAAAGTTGGTGGTGGCAATCAGATTCAGGCCTGCGGAAACAAAGCGGGCAGGGGTCGAATCCCAAGGCCTGGCCACGATGATTCCACCGTCCTGTTTCCGAATGGCACCTGTACAATGGCGTCGTACTTTCCCCTACTGTCTCGGTTCTTGGTCTTACTTTTGTTTTTCTTGTTCGCCCTAAAGGTCCACGTAAACTTCAGTCCAGGTGTAGAGAACAATTTTACATAAAGGCGGCAAAACCAGCTACAGTATAAAAGAAATCGGCTCACACAGGCGACCTTAGCCAACACCCTCCCTTTCAAATGTCAGGCTAAGCATATTTGTAAAATCTTTACGGACTCTTGGCAAGCGCAATCGGTTCCAGTAAGCAGTAAGGATGTACTGCCGAAACGTTAGGTGTTCATCCTCTTCATGACAACTATTGACAAAATGTACGAAGTGTCCAAGCAACCACATAACGGTATTGAGCTTCGTTCACGGATAAAAGGAAGAATCGGTCCGTACGATGATTTCAATGTTATAAGCGGTTTCGGCAGTCCTAGTGACAAAAGCCAGTTGTTTCCTGAGCCAAAGCCAATTAGCAAGGTGCTCACTGCAGGTGAATCGATGCTCAAGTGTGTCCAGGAGACC